>NC_138551.1:90489893-91089893 GCF_964273705.1 Natrix helvetica
AAATGCCAGCGCGTTAAAATGGAAAGAAAGAGGAGAAACACATGAAGAATGTTTTATTTATTTATTTTTTTAAAAAAAAGAGTAGCAATAAATTTTTAAGGCAGCAGGCTCAGTAGAGTTATGAATGGGCAGAGTAGTCGAAACCTTGGGGTTGCCTGGTGTAGTTGGGGGAAGATGAGCTATTGAGTGTCATTTTATCAATAGAACCAGCCAGCCACAGCAGATGGCTGAAGAGAGGCCAGGTGGGGGGGGGGACACTGAGCAGGACAGAGACCACAAGCAAAAAGGCTACCCTTTTTGCTTCCCCCACTCCTGCCATGATAAAGAGCTCTGCTGAAGCTCCCCTGCAACAGAGAAACATAGGCAAGAACTGCTGTTTCTGTGACACACACACACACACACATACACACACACACATGCTCACATCTGACAGGTTTGCAAATCTCTTGTTAAATCATTACCAAAGCCACAAGGTCAGACAGCAAGCCGTATGCCTTGCATTAAGGTCTAAATTGGCCTTTTCTTGGCTTGTTTGCACCAGGCCTTTCAGGATGGGGGGGAGGGGGAGGTGGCTGTTTTCAGAAGAGACTTGGGTGCTCTTACAAAGTCTCACTGTCAGCCCTGTGTTTGCTTCAGAGGGGGAAGCAGCTCTTCTGGCCCCAAGATCTTAGAGGCTCGGCCATGCGTGCTTCCCTTGCTGGAGCCCAGGCAAAAGCTATGGGGAATTATGCTTCTGCAACCATAAGTAGGGGCCACGAAAGGAGGTCATTAACGCTCTGCACAATCTTTGTATTTAGGAGGCTGACGTTACACCAGAGTGGCTGCAGATTTAGATGGCCAACCACTAAATTTATAAATTGAATGCCAGCTGGGAAAACTCTGGGAGTTGAAGTCCACACGTCTTAAAATGGTCAAGGTTGGACACCCCTGATGTAACTACCCTGTTTCCCTGAAAACAAGACCTCCCCAGATAATAAACCCAATCAGGCTTTTGAGTGCACGTGCTAAAATAAGCCCTTCCCAAAAAAAAGCCCTCCCCGAAAATATTGCAACACAACAGCAGGCATGAGGTGACCATGCTCGCCGCCTCCTGCACCTCAAAAATAATAAGACCTCCCCAAAAATAATGTCAAGTGCTTATTTCGGGGGGGGTGTCAAAAGAAAATAAGGCCCTGTCTTATTTTCAGGGAAACATGGTAGCACAATAGTTATAGGAAAATCCATGTTGGTTGGTTGGTTGGTTGGTTGGTTGGTTGGTTGGTTGGTTGGTTGGAGGGAGGAATGGAGGGAGGGATGGAAGGATGGAGGGATGGATGGAAAGACTGACATGACATAACATCACACCTGGGATAGTGAATTTCCAAACCAAAAATTCCAACCAGTCAACCTGACAATAACTATTGTAACTTCGAACTGTCGCTAAACAAAGTCATAAATTGAGGATTATCTGTATAATCTAAACTGTTTAGTCTACTTGATCATGCATTCATTCACTTCTGTTTCAAATTTCAGTAAAAGTTTAGCTATTGTATGTTTATCATTTGTATACAATTCTAACCAGTTATTGTCTTGATTTTATTTTACATTTCCCTTGACAAAATTCTAGTATTTCAGAATACTACCTTTGTGTTTGCTTGTTTCTTCTGGTCCATAAAAGGCTTCTTGTTCTCAGAGCCACAAGGATGTTTATATCTATTCCATATTCTCAATATGACACCCAAAAAAAGTGGTATAAAATTTGATCACTGAGTCCCATCAAAGGCTTCAGATGATGCCATATGGAAGGCTGGAAAACTTAAGAAAGCTCTTCTAAGGTGAGAGAATTGAGTGCAAATACTCACTACTACATATTGTAATAGAGAAGTTGAAATAAGGCAATCCAACCGGTCAGTCCTAGAGGAGATCAACCCTGACTGCTCTTTAGAAGGCCAGATCCTGAAGACGAAACTCAAATACTTTGGCCACCTAATGAGAAGGAAGGACTCACTGGAGAAGAGAATGCTGGGAAAGACTGAGGACAAAAGAAGAAGGGGACGACAGAGAATGAGGTGGCTGGATGGAGTCACCGAAGCACTCAGTGTGAGCTTAAATGGATCCAGAGGATGATAGAGGACAGGAAGGACTGGAGCAGTGTTTCTCAAACTTGGCGACTTTAAGTCCTGTGGACTTCAACTCCCAGAATCCCCCAGCCAGCATAGCTGGCTGGGGAATTCTGGGAGTTGAAGTCCACAGGACTTAAAGTCGCCAAGTTTGAGAAACACTGGACTGGAGGAACGTTGCCCATGGGGTCGCAATGGGTCGGACATGACTTCACAACTAACAACCACAAAAGGCTCCAAATGCCTAGAGATAATGACTGTAGCCATGAAATAGACACATCCTCTACTTGGGAGAAAGACCATGACAAGTCTAAGAAAAAGTTTAAAGTACATAACAAACCAACAACAAGAAGTATGTTGGCCATGAAGGGGACACACGGCTATAAAAACTGGACCATCCAAAAGGCTGACTGATAAAGCCTTTGAAATGTGGTTACTGGAGAAATTGGTTGTGAACACCTTGAATTAAAAGAAAAAATAATTCAGTTTAGAAAAAAAGTAAAACAAGACTGATCACTGGAATAATGAAACTAAAGCTGAAATATTTTGTACATAGAATGGAGAGACAAGTGTCACTGAAGAAAATCCTGATGCTTGAAAAACATAGAAAGTATTTTTAAAAGACAGCCAATGAGTGACGTTATGCCGTAGTAGCAATAGTAATGAGATTAATTGCTCATTAACCAAGAAAAAGCTTATAAGAACACAGAGAAGCAGTTACTGGTGTCCAATGAATGGAAACAAATGAAGAACTGGACAATCATCATAACACCTGTGCTTCAAAAACCCAGGTGGCTATTAGATGCCAACAAAGTTTTCTCCATGGTCCCGCTCCAATCTAGCATTCAGGTAGATTTTTACAGCCCAGATTGGCTAATCCTAGCTTCAGATTCTTAGCTGGACTCCTGCAGTTGGCCCTCTTTTTCACAATGCTTTGCTTCTCATTCTTTGAAATAACTAATACTATATATTTTTTTGTTTCTTTGGATCCAGGACTAACATGGACTCGGTTCTCTCTCAGTATTGTTCTGGACATTATCTACCTGGTTGGCAGCAGATGAGGGATGTATAACCGCAGTCAGCTGAGTTGATCTAAGAGTTGCCAGCCACAGATAACGCATGCACTTTGTCTTCCCCTTTCCCATTCCTGAACGACAGCTCTGTTCTCCAGGTATGCCTGATCAGATGTGACCATATCTTGGGACGAAGACCTTATCAGTGGTATTTCCAGCTCTTGGCCTAAAACACCTGTTTTAATCCATTAATCTCCTAACTCAGGCAAAAGAGGGCTTGTTAGGAGAACAGGTTATTTGCTGACCTCGCAAAATGGTTGAAGGAAACCAAAAGCGTGATGTTTCACTCCTCTCTACCTGCTGTTGCTAAGCAAGCAAAACTGCTAATTGTTTTTTTTTAAATATAAATGACAGGTTGGAAACACAAGAATTGGAATACATGTGTTTGTGTGAGTGTGTGTGGGGGGGTGTATTTGTCCTGCAGAGGAGAATTTCATGATCCTTTAGAGGATTCTATTATAAAGAAGGGACAGAGCAAAAATAGAATAGCAACATATACCGAGACCACAATTGTACTCTTGAGAGAGAGAGAGAAAACCCTCTGAAATAGCTCTTTTTATAAGCATTAAAAAAGTAATGGGGCACTGGAGGGAAGAGAGTTTTTATTATATATGAGAACAGGACGATTTCAAGACTCTGTTCTGTCCAAAATCTTCCATGCTCATAGTAGAGAAAAAAACTCCCTCCAATCAGATTATCAATATATGCAAGAAGAAATGTTGCATTGGAACATAGTGTTGTGGCCCACCAGCGGCCAGCAGAGCTGGTGGCAGACTCAGGCAGTGAGGAGGTTGGGGAGAAACATGGGCCAGTCCTGGAGTCTGGGGAAGGCACTGATGGAGACTCTGTGTCGGAGGCAGAGATGGGGCCAGGGCCCTCCGACAGTTATCAGCTGCCTTCAGAGTTGGATATCAGTGGGGCAGAGGAACAGCTGGAGCCTGTTCCCAGTGTGTGCAGGTGCAGAGCTGCCAGGAGAAGGGAACAGTTAAGGAACAAGGGCAAAGTTGGGAGTAAAGTCACAGGTGGACGGTGAATGGCCCCTCCCATAGGGAATAAAGATGAGCAAAAGGGGAGTGGAGTTTGCAGGAGACAATTAGTTCATCAGGGTGAAGATCTGTTCCTGACTTCTTGCCAAGTATTGTCTGCTACAGAGTGGCATTTGGAAGATATCGGCCTGGCAACTCTCCAAGACTGATCAAGGTCTGCAGTTGTGAAATCTCTTGAAAGAGTGTTGGCCGGGACTTTGCTGGAGAGGAATTCCCTTTAAACTAAATAAAAGAGGTTTTATCTGGACGAGGAGTCAGCTTCATGCTTTTGGGAAGCCAAGGTCAGAACAGACATACAAACAAATTTGTACAGGTTTCCTTGGCCTGCTTTTTGATAACTTGCTATATTCTAAAAACTTGTATTCTGCTTCATCTTCAGTTATATAGTTTGACTGTAAGAGTTGCTTTGGAGAGTGAGATGAGTGGCATATGCAATCAATCGAGCAATCAATAATCAACCAATTTCATGCAAAGGAATTCACCAATTTGCTCATTGTAGTCTTGCCTGTTTTTAGTTTTCCCTAAATTCTGAGCCATAAAGTACAGTCTTCAATACAAAAATTAGAGTCCCTATTAACAGAACGATCTGGAAAAACCCAAATACATCAGGGCTGCCTGACATGTCTCACTGACTCTAATTTTAGTAGGACCCCTTAGGACATACCGTATTTTTCAGAGTATAAGACAAACCTTTTTCCCCCAAAAAAAGAGGGTGAAAATCTAGGTGCATCTTATACACTGAATATAGCATTTTTGGCCTCCTGAAACCCCGCCTCCTTCACAAAAATGGATGTGCAGAGGGTTTGGGAGGCCTGTAAAGTGCTCCTGGGGGCTGGGGAGGGCAAAAATGAGTGAACAACGGGGTTTTTTTGTTCATTTTGCCCCCACCTCACAGCCTCCAGGAGCACTCCACAAGCCTCCCAAAGCCTATGCATAGCCTGTTTTTGGAAAAAAAAAATAGGCCTGTTTTTTGCTCATCTCCTCCCCCCCCCCAACCCCCAGGAGCACTTTGCAGGCTTCTCAAACTCTGCATGCCTGTTTTTCACAAAAATGAGGCGTGCAGAGGGTTTGGGAGGCCTGCAGAGTGCAAAAACCTTTTTTTTTTAATTTACGTCTTCAAAATCCTAGTGCGTCTTATACTCTGAAAAATACGGTAGGTTCAGTGTTTAAACATTTTTAATGCACCATTTGGTTAAATTCACCTTATTTATAAAACAATTAGTTTGATTTAGATTTAATTAGCAAATTACGAATCCACAATCAGGTAAGTTTGCTCAAAATATTACAATATGGTTGGTTGGTTGGTTGGTTGGTTGGTTGGTTCATTCAATAGTTCATTCATTCATTTACAGGACTTACACACCATTCTAATCAATTAATGTAAATCACTTTTAAAAAACAACATTGTACATTATATGTAAAAGGAGAAGGCATTCTCAGAAAAATAAAAGGAAGTCATCATCAGGGGGCACAGTGACACAGAACTGGATTTCATGGCTTCATGCAACCACCGAGGTATTAAATTTTCTGAAGTGTATGTATGGGTTGTAATAGTCTGTGAGAATATCCTTCAAAGGCACAACGAAGGGGAGCTGAGCCCCCAAAAGGAATGGGGGCATGGCAAACATCTCAGAAGAGACCCCCCCTCCACTGGCCTGGATTGTAAAAGTGAGGTGGAGGAAATGTTCTTTCAGATGTGCAAGATTCTGTTACTGTAACCTTACAATAAAGGTAGTATTATTACTCATGGTTGATGCTTCTAGTCTAGACCAGGGATCTCCAACCTTGGCAACTTTATGACGTGTGGACTTCAACTCCCAGAATTCCTCAGCCAGGGCTAGGTCTAGACTACTTCAAAGGACTGACAGGTTTGAGTTTGCGCAACACACTAACACAGGGCTGAAATCCTCCTGGTTCAGCCCAGTTTGGCTGAACCAGTAGGGACGACTGTCCTTGGTTCTGCGAACCGATAGTAAAAAAAAAAAAAGGTTCTGAGGATCGCGCAGCTCAACTGTGAGCCGCGCAGCTCTTTTTTTCACTTTTTAAAGCCACACCCACCAAGTCACGTGAACCCCCCCCACCAAGCCACTCCCACAAAACCGTTATGAAAAATTTTTAGATTTCACCACAGCACTTACTCCCACAATGGTTTAGGATCTCTGAACCATGTTGTGGACCAAAGGAAGCATAGCATCTTTGGGGTGAGACTAGCAACATTATTCAGGCAGAATTTTTTTCAAGGATCTAGCACATTGATGGCTAACCTTTTCTGGACTGAGTGCCCAAAGCGTGTGTGTGTGGGTGCAAATGCATGCACGCAGGCCAGAACCCCCAAAATGCAAAGCACACAGGGGCCCGCGTATGGACCCTGCGTCCGTGCATGCACACATTTCCCCTGCATGTGCCCTGCCCCCCACATGCACCATTTGCCCCCATGTATGTGTGCCCCCCCAGGCATGCACATGTAGGGCCCCCCACATATGCTCTGCGCAGCAGAGCCTCGAAGACAAGGTGGCTGGTGGGAGGCGCGCATGCATGGGCGGCAGAGCTGAACTGGGGTGACAGCTCATGTGGCCACAGAGCTGCAGCGGTGGGTTCCAGATCCTGGTGTCCACCACATGAACGCACGCAGCCCATGCACACAGTGCGTGCATGCATCCTTACCTCTTGCGATGCCTCCGTGACTCTCCAGCTGCACGGAAGTGCCGAAGAGCTCAAATACAGGTAAGGAGGGCGGGTGGGTGGGCCCTCCGTAGCACTGTACCAGAATGGTATCCAGTGCTCCCAGAGGGCACCGGTACGCCCGTACCAGGGCGTATCGCCTGCAACCCCCCACTGCACCTCTGGCACGCATGCCATAGGTTTGCCATCACAGATATAGCAGATTTCCGATGTGATATTGCAAAGTGCAAACATTCCCTCAACTCAAAATAACTGATGTCAATACTATCATGACTGGAAATCTAAACCACTATTAGCACTGAATGGAATTAAAAAATGCCACTTAATTTTTTATTCATACTCCAAAGGAGTACGCATATACACACAGTTGCCTTTCAGCAATGTACTTACTTATTTGTCATATAGGTCTTAAAGGAAGATACGGCCGCTTTAAAGAAATTCCCAGACTTCCCTTTGTTACTGCAAAAGAGGGAGGAGTTGTAGAAGAAGCAGAGAACAAAAAAAAGCGCACAAAAAAACCCCAACAACAAAATAGAAAGAAAGCAACAGAAAGAAGTTTAAAGTGTGAATGACATGTTTTCAGGCCCTGGCGTTACAATCCTGAATCCTGAGGTGATTTGCACAAAGAAAGGGAACAAATGAGCCGGAGTTTTATGCTTGGAGGACAGTGAATGCATAACCATGTTTTAAAACTAATCAAGAACTCTTTTGATTGTCATTATAGCAGACAAGAAGGAAAGAACTAGGAAGAGAGACTTTCAAGTTTTGGAAACAATCTTGATGTTATTATTTTTTAACTAGCTGATAACCCGGCATTGCCTGGGTATTTATTTCTCCTAATCCTATATTAGACAGGAAAAGCCCCGATTTTGTTGAAAATGACCGGACAAAACGTAATCTCTAATGTTGGATTTTCCCCCTTGCCAGAGGGAGCCCCTTTGTGGTGTACTGTGAAGGCATTACCATGGCAACTCCACTGCGCTGTACAATAGAAGCCATTTTATGGCGTATGGTAGAAGCCATTTTAAGACACAACAGGTGTATTTTAACAGAACACACACACCCCAAGGGCAGTGGTAGGTTTCAATTTTTTTTGCTACCAGTTCTGTGGGTGTGGCTTATTTTGTAGGCATGGTCTGGCGGTCATGTGACCGGGTGGGAGTAGCTTAGTGGCTTAGAGGTCATGTGACTGAGTGGGAGTGGCTTGGTGGTCATGTTGACTGGGTGGGAGTGGCTTGGCAGTCATGTGACTAGGTGGGAGTGGCCAATTTAGCTGTCCATTTTGCCAATTTAGCAGTCCATTAAACAATACAGAAGCAGCCCCCTTTTCTATTCTTTTTAATACTGCATGAAGTTTTTGTTCTAGGTTTCTTTTTACTTGGGGGGAAAGGTTGGCAATGCCTGGGGATTTCTGGGAATTTCTCCTCTGTGTTAGAAGCACCAAAATAACCAAGATAATATAAGGTCTCCTGCTGGAGCAGGGGGTTGGACTAGATGACCTCTGACGTCCCTTTCAGCCCTGGATTGCTGTGCTGTTTCAAAGCATCCTCTGAAGCTGCAGGTTTGTGGTCCTTCCTTCCTCTCCTTCCTCTCTCTCTCCCTCCCTCCCTCCCTTCCTCTATCCATCCATATCTCATTCACTTTCCTTTCCCTTCCCTCTTTCTCTCTTCTTTCCTGTTAAGAACCCCAGAAGGTCTTTGGTAGGAAGAAGAAAAGCGAGACGTTTTGAAACTGAGAACATGCCCATTGATCATCTGGCATTCTTAGAGCTCCACTATTGATTAGCTTAACCTGAGCCTAAGGATAGCTTGCCACACTTTCAATAAGCTCTCAACTCAAGCTCCTTGCCAGAGGTCCTCTCTGGCAACTTGGCAACTTTAAGACTTGTGGACTTCAACTCCCAGAATTCTCCAGCCAGCAGAGCTGAATTCTGGGAGTTGAAGTCCACAAGTCTTAAAGTTGCCAAGTTTGCAGACTTCTGCTCCTGCACTTGGGGATCCCCAAACAGTGAGGATTTCTTTCTTTCTCCTATTTTTTGCTCCTAGGGGGCTGCAGGGAGACTTGCTAGGCACCCCCCCACACACACACCCTATTTTGGGCCTAGCAGGCCTGCCTGAAGACTCCTGGGAGCAAAAACGGGAGAAAGAAAGAAATCTTCACCATTAGTCAACTACTGCTAACTACCAAGACACTTTCAATCAATTTTCAATTTCAGCCAACGGATCCTCATTGCTGACAAATTTATAACAACTCTAAATAAATAAATAAAGTCTGAGAGTATCTCCTTCACAAGATCCATCTTAGTTTGCATTTCAAACAAACCGTAACAGCAATGTGGTTAACATTGGCAGCTATTGGCTTGTGCATGACACATCCACAACAATCCTTTGAATTTCTGAAAAATCAGACTCATGGCTCTTGTTTTTCAGCACCATGGTCAGTGGCCAGTACTCTGCTTTTCTTCATTGAAACAAATCCAGGTTTTGTTATACTTTTGCAGCAAGCCACATGCATGTAACATCTTAGTGAATGAGAAGCTGTTTCACAGAGAGATACCAAACCAAGTGGGTTAGAAAATATACCAGCCACCTATATTATAATTCAACCCACTAGTTTAGGGGTTCCCAACCGGGGGTGTGAGACAGTATTCCAGGGAGTGCCAAAACCTGGGTTTCAAATTATAGTGTATATGCATAATTATATGCATATAATTATTTAATTTTGTAAGAGGTGCAAGAATATATCAGAAGCATTCTAGGGGTACAGAAAAGGTTATTAGAAAACCCCTGCACTAGCTGAATATTTTAGGCCGTTACAAAAATAGTTGACTTGAGAAGTTTCACTAAGGAGGGTGGGATTATAGGACAGAAATGCTGAAAGTTATGAGATGGGAGTATTTCTGTGGGCCAGATTTGACCTTCATAAGCATTTGAGATGAGAGAAGACAGCTTTGCCTGATACGATGCAAATGTTCCCTGACGATTGCAAACACCAAAGAGGTTGACAGAAAGCATTACTGCAGATCCCAGCCCAGAAATCAGACTGGTTCTCCGAAGTTCCATATGTGCCGTACAATTTCCACCATCATCCACAGCTAATGAAGCACATCCAAATGATTGGAATAAACGACATGAGAGTTGAAGGAAGCATATCCTCTACATTATTCTCCTTAGAAGGAAAGTATCATCATCGTTTAACAACTCCACAATCCCTTGCGGGGTTGAATCTGGTCAACTGAATGGAGCTAGTTTTAATGGCCAGATGCCCTTCCTGTCGCCAGAGTGGAATTTAGTTCAGCAGATATATTCTCAGTGTGTCCAGAGAGAGAAATATCTGCCTCTACCTAGGATCAAACTCACAGCCTCCTGATTGTGAGACGAGCGCTCCACCTCTAGGCCACCATACCACTCTTCCTTAGAAGGAAAGTATGACTTTCTTAAATAATAAATATATAGAAAGGTTCCAAGAAGCCTTGGACTGATTCAGAGGCATTGGAAAGAGAGGGAATTAAGATGCAAGAAAAGACTGTAAGATGCATCAACAAATTACCCCCAGCAATGTTTCTCAATCTCAGCAACTTGAAGATGTCTGAACTTCAACTCCCCAAATTCCTCCAGCCAGAATTCTGGGAATTGAAATCCACACATCACCGAAATGCTGAGGTGAAGAAACACTGCCCTAGATGCTTAGCATTGAGTGGCCCTGTGTATATGAAGGTCAGGAGAAGAAAGCAAGTAAATCTGGGAGTAAACCTGGAGCATATGCAGGTGGACTAATGGTTGAAGACTCTGTCACCCACCAATTCTTTTTCGGGTCACCAACATCCACTGTATGCATTCATTAATTTGTAACCTTTAGCTAATGCCTTGGCTCTAAATTCACTGGACTAGAAAAGTGTCCCATTGAAATCAATGGGGTCTATTCCTCAGCAAATGTGTCAGGTCAAGATGCCTACAATATGCCTCCCATCCTCCATTCTTTTGATTTGGTTCCTCTGCCCTCCCTCCATTGTCAGGCAAACATAGGGAAATGAGTCAAAGGCCACCCATTCAAGAGAGTTAAGCCCGAATCCCTCACATAAAACATTCCTCTCTTCATTAAAGTAATTGAATTCCTGACTTCGGGGGTGAAGGCCTAAGCTTCTCGACATTAAGAAAAACCCACTACCCCGAAGCGAAAAGATATTGGTTGAAAATACAGAATTGGTTGCAGGAGTTAACTAAATGTCAAATAGAATTCAAACCAGAAATGTTTCTCCTGGAGATAATTAAGGCGAAGTACAATAGAAACTTAAAAGTACCTGATGTTACACATAATAACGGCAGCCAGGATTGCTTTCGCGCAGTATTGGAAGAAGCATAGTATTCCACCAGAGGGATTAGTAATCCAAAAAATATATGACTGTGCAGAAATGGACAAACTCACCTTAGAGTTAAAGGGAAAGGATGATTTCGAATACTATGCAGTATAGGAGAAATGGTATGAATGGATAGACAATAGAAATAAGAAATGGAAATGCACATAGGGTCAGAATGTTTGGAAATAGAATGTGTAAATATTGAATATTGATTCCAGTTGTATGGATAATGTCACCGATCTGTTAATCACGTGATAGAGACATAGAAAAATGTGCAATAAAAATATTTATTAAAAAAAAAAAAGAACAACCCCTGATTTGTCAGTTTATGAAAGCGCTCATCCTAGGTCCTCAACGTCCTTTGGCATATTGGAATAAGGGGCTGGTAGGAAATAATCAAGCTTTCGAAACTGGGGAGCATAAAAATAAATGCCCTGCAAAAGCCATTCGGAGGGGGCAGGTTGTAAACCATCTCAGACAGACAGGAATCCCAGTTTAAGCTGCAGTTTTGCAAGGCTGCTTTTTCTGAGCAGGGCGAAGCACGGAGCTATGTGCGTGTGCCTTTGTCCCCAAATAACCAAATTTCTTTTGTTCTACAAATTGCCTCAATGGGGTCTTTTTAGTCGCTTGGCCAAGAGGCCTCCAACTGACATCAGTTAGCATGACGATTGACTTTTTGGCCCAGGAGCCTCCCTTTGTTTATGGGGTGGATGGCAAAAGAGGCAGCGGGAGAAGGCAGAGAAAAGAGAGGCGCCATAAATCTACCTAGAACAAACTCAGTCTGGGGAGTTAACAGTGGAAGAGGAGGAGGGCAGGCTGAAGGAGGGAGGGGGAGCCAAGATTCATGGCTTTTAAGCTATGCATTCTTTAACCTAGACAAAGCCTTTAGACTTAGAGAAGGAGGGGGAACTCTACAAGAGGAGCAACCATCTTTTTTCCCCGTAAAACCAAAAAGGTTGATTGGACAAAGTCAGATATAGGACACGAATGGCAATTGAGTAGAACTCATCTTGCCAAATCTCTCTATATAAAAGCAAAATACCACTCACGCATCATCACAAAATCTCCAGAACTGTAAAGCCTACAAATTTGAAATTTGGCACATACAGTATGCTCCTCTTGGCTTCTAGGTGCTTGCTGGAAGTTGGAAAACGGGCCATTTTCCAGCCTCCGGAGGGCATCCAGGGGGCAGGGGAGGCCGTTTTCACCCTCCCCAGGCTCCAAGAAAGCTATGCGCACATGTGCGGGGCAGCTGGCGGGGGTTGCATGTGCATGCACAGGGGGCACAGCATGGGGGGCATTAAATGATGGGGGTGGGCAAGCGAGCAAGGGCGATAGCGCACGCATGCGTCCTTTTGGCACCCAAGATGAAAAACGTCCACCATCACTGTCATAGGGTGTCCCCAAAGGCTTGAAGAAATGTTATGATTTAATCTTGAGAAGTCTTGGTGGTCCAGGGCTGTGGTTGGTGGCCATAAATGGTATTTAAACAGGGGGTCTGTTATGAAGAAAAGATTGAGAACCACTGTCATACACTTTTGGCCATGTCATCTGGGATTTGCAGGCCCACAAGAGTGGAGACCCACGGCTTCTCCCTCCTGAATGAAAGGAAGAGCCCAATGGGGCGCAAATCAGTTTCTCATATACAGCTGTATACAACTGCAGTGAAATATTGATTTTTGACTTGAATGTTCTCTACTTCCTTTAACTGGCACAATAGCTGCTTGTTTTGTTTTTTGCTACTTGCTCTGAGAGAAGTGGCTCAGTGGCTAAGACGCTGAGCTTGTTGATCAGAAAGGTCGGCAGTTCAGCGGTTCAAATCCCTAGCGCCGTGTAACGGAGTGAGCTCCCGCCTCTGCCAACCTAGCAGTTCGAAAGCATGTAAAAATGCATGTAAAAAAGCAAGTAGAAAAATAGGGACCACCTTTGGTGGGAAGGTAACAGCGTTCTGTGCACCTTCGGCATTTAGCCACATGACTACGGAGATGTCTTCAAACAGCCCTGGCTCTTTGGCTTTGAAACAGAAATAAGCAATGCCCCCTAGAGTCGGGAACGACTAGCACATACGTGTGAGGGGAACCTTTACCTTTACCTAGGAAAGGAGCAGCTCTTATCACCAGAACTGTCAGAAATATTCTGCTTATGGTTTTACAGATGAAATCTCCAAGCTTTCTAGCCTGTTCGATGCATTTAGGCTGTTGAGGTCTTACCATTACTATTTACCCTTACTAAGGGTAAGTTGAGGTCTTACCCTTATTACCCTGACTAATTCTTAAGCATGGGTCTGGGAATGATGGGCCATCTTGGAAGCAAAGGAGATGCTGGAAGCTGACATTTTGCTTTGCAGCCTGCAAGCTTCTCATCTTTATTTTTTTAAGTAGCCAGGTGGAACTAAAAAATCAGCCTGAAGACTCCAATTCTAAAGGACATTTGGATGCAAAAGGAGAAGTGCGGAGAAAAGCAACAAAAATGATAAAAGGGTCTGCAGGCTAAATTGCATGATGAACAGTTCAGGAAGCTAAGCTGTCTAGTCTATGGAAGAGAAAGATTAGGAGTGACATGATATCAATTTTCCAGTACTTGAGGGGCTGTCACCGAGAAGAGGGGATTGACTTATTCTGCAAAGCACCAGAGGGCATAAAAAGAAGCAATGGATAGAAGCCTGTTAAAGAGAGAACCTAGAAGTATGGAGAAAGTTTCTGATCATGAGAACAATTAATCAATGAATTTGACTAGGATGGTATTAGATGCCTGTCTTGAGTCATGGGTTGATCCAGAGACGGGCTTCAAAAATTTCAGCAAGGGGTTCTCTGCCCGGTTGCTGGGTGGGCATGACCATGGTGGGCATGGCCTAGTCTGCCTCCTGCACCACGGTGGGTGGGGGGAGCGTTTTTGCCTTCCCAGGCTCTGGAGGCTTTCCTCTGGGAGAAAACTGCCTCCCCTGGGCTCCAGAGGCCCACAGGAGGCTGGAAACGGGCCCATTTCTGGCCTTCCAGAACTTCCGGGAGACCCGTTTTCCCCCCTCTCCGAGTCTCCGCGCAGCCCTGCACTTTCCTCACATCCAAATGGGCCATATGGAGACTTCTGGGAGGGGAGGGGTGGGATTTGGAGGTTCTCCAAACCAGCCATTACATTAGCTAGGGTTTCTTCCAAGCCCGGGCGAACCCACAGCAGCCCACCCCTGGGTTGGTCTAGAAGACTTCCAAGGTCCCTTCCAGCTCTATGATTCTATCGTCTTCTTACCTGCTGCTGATAACAACTCTTTTTGGACTCAATAGATATCAGCATATATCTTAAAGCCCCTCGTCAATCCTTTTTTCTGGCATCACAAAAACACTTTCAGCATTTAGGCTGTCTTTCCCTTCCCTTAACTTCTGCTTCTTGCAAGGTTGGGGGGGTCTCCTAACCCAGGAGTCTCTAACCTTGGTAACTTTAAGACTTATGGACTTCAACTCCCAGAATTCCTCAGCCAGCAAAGTTGAAGTCCGCCAGGCTTAAAATTGCCAAGGTTGGAGACCCCTGTCCTAACCTACATTTTCAATGCCCTGCCTGTCCTCTTGCTCATGATGGCTACTCATCCCTTGAAATGTCTCCTGCAATCTCATATGAGGAGAGGTTTAGCACTCTGCCTAATTTGTATGAATTGTTGCCTTTTCTTGCTGTCATTTCCCCAGGTTGTAGCTATAACTTGCTATGCCTGAAGGCTCCTGGTACAATTGTTACTCTTCCACTCAGCCTGGCAAACATGCCTAATCATCATCCATTAATCTTAGCTTAGTCAATCAAATCACCAAGAATGGAACAACAGCATCCTTCACATATACGTTAGCTATTCAACATTTGATACTTTAATATAGGGTGGCTCAGTGGCGAAAATGCTGAGCTTGTCAGTTAGAAAGGTCGGCAGTTTGGTGGTTCAAATCCCTAGCGCCGCATAACGGAGGGAGCTCCCATTACTTGTCCCAGCTTCTGCCAACCTAGCAGTTCGAAAGCATGTAAAAATGCAAGTAGAAAAATAAGGACCACCTTTAGTGGGAAGATAACAGCATTCCATGCCCCTTCGGCATTTAGTCATGCCAGCCACATGACCACGGAGACATCTTCGAACAGCGCTGGCTCTTTGGCTTTGAAACGGAGATGAGCACTGCCCCTTAGAGTCGGGAATGATTAGCACATATGTGTGAGAGGAACCTTTACCTTTACTCTAACATAGCCTCCAGTTCTTGCGCTCTCCTCAACTTTTGTGAGCTGTTGGGAACATCTGGAATTTTGAGGTGTGTTTTCATGACTTTTTTGGGGAGGGAGAAGAAACTACCAAATAAAAATCAAGCAAAATCCTATTTGCCATCATCTTTTGCATTGCAATCCTGCAGGATGCTTCCTACTGACCTTGCTTACCTTTGTCCTTTTTCTGATCACATGGCTGAGAAAATATGAATGGCAATCTTCAATCCTTTATTTACATTATTCACATGTCATCTGATAGAATGAATGAGCAATTGTGCTATTCTATACCCTACATTTCACCCACCTTTGAGACTTTGCTAACTCTCCCAATAGAACTGCTCCATTGTGGTGCAAATAATTCTTCTGCACCTATGCATCATCTCTGTTACTCTATGTCAGGGGTGTCAAACTCAAGGCCTGTGGGCTGAATCCGGCCCGCGATGTGTTTGGATCTGGCCCGCAGGGCTGTCCTGGTCTACCCAATGCAAAGAGGAAAGATCGGGCCAACGTAGCTTTGGCCCAGTCTACCCAATGCAAAGAGGAAACATGCCAGTGGTTTGGGGAGTGGCGTCAAGCTGGCCATGCCCTCCCAGTTGGTCACACCCAGCCAGTCAGCCATGCTCACCCAGCCCCCCGAGGTCAACCACAGCCCACAATGAAATTGAGTTGGACATCCCTGCTCTATGTAGTCTCACTTTTACTTCTTGCTTTAATTTTATAAATGGAAATAATGAGTATATAGAAATTTGTTGTTAATATTATTACTACCACCACTGCTATCACTACTATCTATTGGTATGTATTACTAAAAGTCATGTGTCTGTCTGTAACTTTCAATTGAGCAAAATGATGCATCACAGGGCAACCATTTTTAAGGTAACACACCTCAAATGGGCTAATTTAAAGAATGTGTCCAAAATTCAAGACCCATGTCTCCTGGGGGATTTAAATTTGCCATGTTGTGGCCACTTTCGTCGTGTACAAGATGCATAATGACAATGAAGGCTTTGACTTGACTTCAGTGCTACCATGCTACTGTAATCAGTCATGGACACATCATCGTGTCCATGTCATCCAGTCATTTCCTACAAGGAAATATCAATGGGGCAGGAAGTTAATGGTCACTCCTGCTCTGAATGCTTTTTTTGCCCATCCTTGGTCATTCTGCTTCTCTCTTTAGGTAAGGAAATATCTCTGAAACAATGACCCAACAGGGCATAAATTGTCTAGTTACACAAAAACTATCAAAGGGAAACATTAAGTGGCATCTTAATGGGGAAAGGGAAAAATAGCAGCTTCAGGACAAAACTGGAGAGTGTTTTGGTAACAGAGGCTACAAGACAAACCATGGAAGAAAGGTCAACAATGTTGAAGAAACCAGTGGTGGGATTCAAAAATGTGGATGTGACTTTGTGGGCATGGCTTTGTGGGGAAGGGGAAGGATACTTCAAAATTCCCTCTCCACCCCACTAACCTGCTTTCCAGCTCCGTTCTCCTGTTCAGGGCAACAAAAGAAGATCAGCTGGGAGGCAGCTGGGGCGAGGCCAGCCTATTTGCCGGTTCTCCAGAACCTATCAGAACTGGCTGAATGCCACTTCTGGAAGAAACCCTTCTCACATTCTTCCTATGTTGTTATGAGAATAATATTGAAAGGCTATGTTATAATTTATGGGAATGTCCATAATATTAAATGCCACATTTAAAATATAATTACTTCACCTGTTTTATTTGAGTGTGCCAAATATTAACCAGAAAAACTGCAGATAAATTTACTATTGAGAAATCTAATTGGCTCAACAAGACTTATTTATTCCACCAATGATATACATTTGTCTTCCAGGTAATTTGCAATCTATTTGGGGTGGGGGGTGCCTTCTGGTCAGTGTTGACACCTAGCAACTATCTGGATAAGTCTTGAAGTTTTTTGGCAATATTTCAGAAATGGTTAGCCAAGTGGTTCCCAATGTGGGGCCCACTCCCCACAGGGGGGCAATTTGATTTTTAATGGGGGAAATTTGCACCTTGTTTAAACTAAGTTAATGACCTTTTAGGCTTCCTCCGCATGAGTAGAGTTCACTTTTTGAGTAAAGTAAGAATTATATGTCAGGGGCAGGGGGAATCAGGATTTGAAAGATGCTTATTTGGGTCATGGCCAAAACAAGGTTGGGAACTACTGAGTTAGCTCCTACCTTTTTCTTCCTAGGGCTCAGAAACAGCCCAAGATCATCCAGCTAGCTTTGTGCTTAAACCAGGAGTTGAACTCATGGTCTTCTGGTTTGTAGCTGGTGCCAATCACTACACAAAACTGACTGCAATCTGTTTACTTACAGCCCCCTACAATGGAACAGGCAAAGGCGAATTTTTGCACTAAGCTCCTGTAATAAACTAAACTCTTTGAAGATACCAAAAGGAAACAGATCCAGGCACACTAAGGATATGCACATTCCATTCTCAAGATAATATTGATCTTTTTGGGCTCAGTGGCTAAGATGCCAAGCTTGTCGATCAGAAAGGTCGGCAATTTGGCGGTTCAAATCACTAGCGCCACATAACAGAGTGAGCTTCCATTACTTGTCCCATCTTCTGCCAACCTAACAGTTCAAAAGGATGTAAAAAAGGCAAGTAGAAAAATAGGAACCACCTTTGGTGGGAAGGTAACAGCATTCCATGCACCTTCATTGTTTAGTCATGCCGGCCACATGACCAAGGAGACGTCTTTGGGCAGCGCTGGCTCTTCGGCTTTGAAACGGAGATGAGCACCACCCCCTACAGTTGGGAACGACTAGCACACTTGTGTGAGGGGAACCTTTACCTTTATTTCCTACCAGGGATCCTTTAGAGGAGGTGGGTGGAACATCTACCCAATAGAATACTGGAAATCGACATTCATATTTCAAAACATATTGGATCAAATTTACATTAAATATAATTTCCTGCGCTTTAGTTTTGAGACATAATTAACCATTACAGCCAGTTCTGATTTCCTGTTGTCCATTTGTCCACACACATTTTTATTGTTATTAAGGGGTTCCAGGGAGGGGGGGTGTGATAACCAGGCCGGGAGAGGCGCCAGTGCCAGTGCTAGACGGACAGGTGAGTCCGGGAAGGAAGTGAGCGGAGCGGGGGGGAGAGGGAACAAGTGATTCCAATAGAGGGTTGTTTGATTACAACGGTCGCGGGGAGGGGGGGATGCGAGGACAAGAGAAGATCACAAGGTCGGTTGGGAGACCGTGGTTGTTGGCTATGCCCGGTCGTTTACACCAACCCCCGCAACCTAGGTGGCCAGGAACTACAGAGCCCGGGCCTACGGCTGATGCTTTGCAATGCAAGGTCCGTAACCAACAAGGCCCCCCTCATTAATGAGTTGATCTCTGAGGGGGAGCTAGACCTTGCAGGGATAACGGAAACCTGGTTGGGCCACGAGGGTGGTTTACCCCTCGTGGAAATGTGCCCACCAGGTTTCCGTGCATTCCATCAGCCTCGGGCCCTGGGTAAGGGTGGTGGGGTGGCGGTAGTTATACGGGAAGGTCTAGAGCCGAGGGAGTTCACTGTTCCTCAGATATCCGGGTGTGAGTCCCTTGGTGTGAAATGGGGCCCACGGAGGCAGTTGGGTTTGCTGATTGTATACTTGGCCTCCTCGCTATACATCAGCAGCCCTGCCCGAGCTCCTCGAGCTGATCTCGGAGACAGCGGTTGAGATCCCCAGGCTTATGGTCATGGGGGATTTCAACCTGCCGTCGACGGGAGCAGCATCTGAGGTAGCTCGGGAGTTCATGGCTTCCATGACAGCCATGGGCCTGACCCAGTTAATTCAGGGCCCCACACACGAAGGAGGCCACACATTGGACCTTGTCTTTGTATCTGAGCAGTGGACGAGTGATCTGGGTAGAGGGGATTTTACTGTTACACCCCTGTCATGGTCAGATCACTCATGTCTCCGGCTTGACTTCCCTGGTGCTACCCCCCACCGCGAGGAGGCGGGACCAGACGGTCCACGCTGGTACCACCCCAAGCGCCTGATGGAGCTGGATAGGTTCCAGACGGAGCTTGGGCCATTACCTGTAGCCCTGACCCGCGCTCGGTCGGAGGACCTAGCGGCCGCCTGGAATAGGGCGGCGACCTTGGGGCCTTGGACCGGGTTGCGCCTTTGCGACCTCTCCTGCGGCAGCGACCCACCCGGGCTCCTTGGTATACCGAGGAGCTGAGGGTGATGAAGCGCTACAGGAGACGTCTAGAGAGCAGGTAGAGGTCCTCACGCTCCGAATCTGATCGAACACAGGTAAGATCCTACTTGCGGACCTACCTGGTGGCATTAAGGGCGGCCAAACGTAGATATTGTGCCACCCTTATTGCGTCCGCGGATAACCGCCCTGCCGCCCTGTTTAGGGTGACCCGCTCCCTCTTGTCACAGAGGACGCAGGGGGCACCCTTACAGGGCAGAGCAGAGGAATTTGGGGAATATCTGCAGGACAAAGTCGCTCAGATCCGGAGCGGATGGGCCCCACTCAGTGGACCAGACGAGCCGCCAACAGCGAGTCTTGTGAGACCATCCTGGGAGGAGTTTGATTCTGTTGCCCCCGAGGATTTAGATAGGTTGCGTGGATGGCTGCGACCCACCACATGTTTAATGGACCCGTGTCCCTCCTGGTTGGTACTGGCATCTTGGGAGGTGACACGAGGCTGGCTTCTGGGCCTGGTGAATGCCTCATTGGGTGAGGCATCCTTACCAACCGCCTTGAAAGAGGCGGTGGTGAGGCCCTTACTTAAGAGGCCCTCACTCGACCCAATGGAGCTAGCTAACTATCGTCCAGTCTCCAACCTTCCGTTTCTAGCGAAGGTTGTTGAGAATGTGGTGGCCCAGCAGTTTCCACGACACCTTGACAAATCCGAGTATCTAGACTCACGCCAGTCCGGCTTCCGACCTGGGCACAGCACAGAGACAGCCTTGGTCGCGTTGGTTGATGATCTCTGGAGGGCCAGAGATAGAGGTTGTTCCTCTATCCTGGTCCTATTAGACCTCTCGGCGGCTTTTGATACCATCGACCATGGTATCCTATTGCGCCGGTTGGAGGGGATGGGAGTCGGAGGTACCGTTTTGCGGTGGTTCGGCTCCTACCTCTCCGACCGGAGGCAATGTGTGTTGACAGGGGGACAGAGGTCGACCCCGAGGCCACTCACTTGTGGGGTGCCACAGGGGTCGGTCCTCTCGCCTCTCCTGTTCAACACATATGTGAAGCCGCTGGGTGAGATCATCCGTGGTTTTGGGGTTGAGTATCACCTCTACGCTGATGATACTCAGCTGTATATTTCAACTCCAAACCACCCCAACGAGGCTGTCGAAGTGATGTCCCGGTGTTTGGAGGCCGTCGGGGTCTGGATGGGGGACAACAGACTTAAACTCAACCCCTCCAAGACTGAGTGGCGGTGGCTACCGGCACCTCGATTCAGCCAGCTGATTCCATCGCTGGCCATAGGGGGCGAGCAATTGCCCCCTGTGGAACGGGCGCGCAATTTGGGCGTCCTCCTTGATGCCCGGCTGTCAATGGATGACCATGTGGCGGCCGTGGCAAGGGGGGCGTTCCACCAGGTTCGCCTGGTGCACCAATTGCTCCCCCTACTGGACCGGGATGCCCTACGCACGGTCACTCATGCGCTGGTGACGTCCCGCCTGGATTACTGCAACGCTCTCTACATGGGGCTGCCCTTGGGACACGCCCGGAGACTGCAGTTAGTTCAGAATGCAGCCGCGCGGGCTGTGATGGGGAGTACGAGGTACTCCCACGTAACACCTCTCCTGCGCGAGCTGCATTGGCTACCTGTGGTTTTCCGGGTGCGTTTCAAGGTGCTGATTACCATCTTTAAAGCGCTCCATGGCACGGGACCTAGTTACTTGCGGGATCGCATCCTCCCACATACATCCCTGCGGCCAATACGCTCACACAGGGAGGGACTTCTCCTGGTGCCATCCACTGGACAATGCCGGCGGGCGACACCGAGGAGTAGGGCCTTCTCTGTGATGGGCCCAACCCTCTGGAATGACCTCCCCCCCGACATTAGAACCACTTCTGACCTCCGCTCCTTCCGGCAAAAACTGAAGACTCACCTGTTCCGATTAGCAGGCCTGGCATAATTCAACTGTCCCTCCTGGCAAACGTACTATATCTGGTTATTTTAGGGGTTTTTTAATTTACTGTATTTGTTTTTAGGGGTTTGAATTTATTTTATATCTGCTTTGTACAGTTCTTTTAACGGCATTTTAACCTCCTCCATGTCAACTGTCAACTGTACATATTTAATTTTATTGTATCTTGTTATATTTTGTATGAACTGTACACCGTCCCGAGTCCCTTTCGGGAGAGGGGGCGGTCTAGAAGCATTAAATTAAATTAAATTAAATTAAATTAAAATTAAATAAAACATCTGAAGTAGCCCTACCTATTGGTTGGCATGCAGACATAAGCAAAGTTCCATCCTGCTTTTCACCCCCATAAACAAATGTTATAGTACATACCACTTGATCTAGTACAATTCTATTAATCCATTTATTTTAAACAGAAACTAAGGAGAATAAGTGCATGACCTGTTCAAATGGGTATCTGACAACGGCTGCTACCAATTAACAGAAAAGCTGCTGAAAAGTGTAGGTTTTCTTGTCTGCTTGTAAAAGTACAGAAGTCTCATCAGCAGTGCCCGTAACTCAGTGGTGAAATTCAATTTTTTTTTTACTACCAATTCTGTAGATGTGGCTTGGCAGCCATGGTGTGGCTTGGTGGGCGTGGTTTGGCAGGCATGACAGGGGAAGGATATTGCAAAATCTCCATTCCCACCCCACTCTGGGGCCAGCCAGAGGTGGCATTTGCTGGTTTTCCAAACTACTCAAACTTTCTGCTACTGGTTCTCCAGAACCTTTCAGTACCTGCTGGATTTCACCCCTGCTGTAACTCCAAAGCAGTCAAGTTGCTTGAGCAAAAATCCCAAGTCATCTTTATTCAAAAGTAAATGATTCCCCATAAACACAATGAACACTCAAAACTGAAGATTTCAAAGGCGACTTTTATTTCTGAAAAGGATAAGCAAAAAATACCTTTTCCACCCAAAGGTGCCCCAGAATTGAGTGCCATTCAAAACTCCTGTGCTTGTGAAGATTGAAAAGTGGCAAATAAAGATTTCCAAAGAAAATTCAACGTCCCATTGCTAGTGATTATTTTTAATTTTTCCCATCATCATTGTCCAAAACATATAATTTATAATCTTAGGTACCAAACTTTTAATAAATTTATACATATATATATACATATATTTAGATCTTTGCTCTATAATATAATCAATAAATATGGTATTTTTTATAAATTACAATCTCTCAGTAGAAAAAGGAAAATAGTAAGTTTTGCCTAAAAGGGATAGGCATTTCTAATTTCTCTCTCTCTCTCTCTCTCTCTCTTTCACACACACACACACACACACACACACACACACACACACCACACAATTTCTGTTACAAGAGGAACCCAAGGTCAAAACAGAACATCTTAACAGTCATTATTCCAGAATAGCACACACTCATTTAATTTTATTCATATGCTATTTCTCATTCTCGCGGGAATGTATTGCGTTGTTTATACCGTGGACTGAGCTATTGATTCCTTGAAGTCAGAAGTGGAGACAGCTTCATTTTGGAAGTGTCCAGAGTGCTTTTTTCATGTTTCTCTAGAGTGATCTTTCCCTCTACACACGGATGGGGAAGGGATGGAAGGCAAGATAGAAAAAAAAAGACAATCAAATAACACACACACACTCACACACACACGGAAATGGAAGAGCCTTATATACTGATTGCTTTGTGTAAGTCATTCTTGACTCCTGGCTACAAGTCCATGCCATTTTCCCGGCAAAATTTTCAGAAGTTGTTTACCCTTGACTTCTTCCTATGGCTGAGAGTGTGACTGGCCCAAGGTCACCCAGCTAGATTTGTATTGAAGATGGAACTAGCATTCAGGCTCTCATTTTCTAGTCTGGCATCTTAACAACTATAGCAAATTGGCTTTCATCTATTTGTAGTCACCAATAAATTGATAAAGTCACCTCAAAGTGAGCTCAACTTCTGATGACTGTATACAGAGGTTCATATAATTTCTTGGCAACTATACAGAAGTGGTTTGCCATTGCCTTCTTCAAGGAAATAATTTCCATTCTTGCCTACAGCCCTAAAATTTAAATACTTTTCCATTTTTTAAGGCTAAAGTCTGTTAGTTGCTGCCATGCAGCTGGGTTAAAAACTAAGTATTCTTCAAGAAAAGCAACATTCAAAAAAAATGCTACTCTCCCTCTTTCCCCAGTTTAAATCTACCTAACTACCTACTTCAGAACCAACTGGTCCCAATAAATTTCATTAAATGCAAATGGAATTAAGTTTGAGTAGGCGTGTATAAAATTGCACTGCACATCACTCCCTCACAGAATAGTTAAAAGGAAAAAAAACAGCTTCATAATTTATATTAAGTGCTCTTAATTAAGTACTTTCTGTGTGATTTGAGAATAACATAAAAAAGGCAAGTTTATCCATCCTTCAATACACAGAGAGGATTTCTATCAAAATAAGGGATGGAAATTTGATATTCAGAATTCATTTCCTCCCAACGGGGCAAAGTGGCAAAGCCCTGAAGTATAAGACAGTTTTAAGCTGAACTCAGCAACTTTTAAAGAGCTACATTCAGCACAGAGCTCATTTGCTGGATTGTGGGAGCAAAGGTGGTCCATTGCCCAACCCAAACAAGACTTAAATCCTATGGATTTCAATGTAAGAAGAACTGAGTACATCCTTAAATTGATGGGTGGCGCTTCCACCTTACATTCTTAGCAGGCTGTTCACACAAATTGTTTCAAAAGTGCTGTTGTATCACCTAGATACCCCTCGAGGATGGAAAGATTCTCTAACTTGGGAAAAGCAGGTATTGAAAGGGAGGATTGTGATTCTTTACAGTTACCATATTTTTCGGAGTATAAGATGCACCTTTTTCCCCCCAAAGAGGGTGAAAATCTGGGTGTGGCTTATACACTGAATACAGAACTTTTGGCCTCCTGAAACCCCGCTCCGTGCATCCCATTTTTCACAAAAATGGACACGCAGAAGGTTTGGGAGGCCGGCAAAGTGCTCCTGGGGACTGGGAAGGGCAAAAATGAGCGAAAACCAGGCCGTTTTTTGCTTGTTTTGCCCCCCCCCAGCCCCCAAGAGAACTCTACAAGCCTCCCAAAGTTTATGCATCCCTTTGTTTGCAAAAAGAGGGCTGTTTTTTGCTCGTTTTCACGCCCCCCCCCTCCCCACAACCTCAGGAGCACTTTGCAGGTCTTTCAAACTCTCTGCATGCCCGGTTTTTCATAAAAAATGAGGCATGTAGAGGGTTTGGAAGGCCTGCAGAGTGCAAAAACTTTTTTAAAAATTTACCTCTTCAAACTCTTTGTGCATCTTATACTCCAGTGTGTCTTATAGGCCGAAAAATACAGTATCTCAAAACGTGTCTCCCTAAACTCACAAGTAAGTGTGCCTGAGAAGGCTTGCACAGCTCTACCTATGCAAGCAATATAAAGTGAGGCAACCTTTCCAAGAGAGACATACTCCAACTATTTAGAAGACCTTAATTAGCAAAGTGTGACAAAACTTCATTCCAGAGTTTACTGGGGAGTCTAAGAGCTAGGTTTAAAGCAGACTTCAGTAGCTAAGATGCTGAACCTGTCGATCAGAAAGGTCGGCAGTTCGAATCCCTAGCACCACATAATTGAGTGAGCTCACGTTACTTGTCCCAGTTTCTGCCAACCTTCGAAAGCACATAAAAAATGCAAGTAGAAAAATAGGAACCACCTCTGGTGGGAAGATAACAACGTTCTGTGTGCCTTTGGTGTTTAGCTATGCTGGCCACATGACCACGGAGACATCTTCGGACAGCACTGGCTTTGAAACGGAGATGAGCACCGCACCCTAGAGTCGGGAACGACTAGCACATATGTGCGAGGGGAACTTTTACCTTTACCCTATTCTTGCTTCCGCAAGACACCCCAGAATGACCAATTCATCTGGAATGCACACTAGCAAAAGTCTTGGCAAAAGCAGCCTCAAAAGATGGACATACTTCATGAAGTAATTTAAGGATACCCAAAAGTTTTCAGCTGCAGTGGAATCATACTACAGAAATACTGTTCTATTATATTAACAGCAATCAAAGAACTGAATCTCACAGCCTGTTAAGGCAGGCATTCTATGTATCAAATCAGACAGCCAGGTTTTATGGTTCAATCACCACCAGGGAAGAAATCCCTTTGGCACTAAATCCTAATTCTTTCAATCAGCCCTGTGAGAGGGGCTGGAGTCTTCCTTGGGGGAAAGGCTCTTCCTTTCCCTTGGGGAAAGTACAGGGAAGTGGACAAGACTTGAGCCTGACTAGGTGGCTCAGTGGCTAAGACACTGAGCTTGTCAATCAGAAAGGTCGGCGGTTGGATTCAGGTCTTCTGCGTGAGCAGGGGGTTGGACTAGATGACCTCCAAGGTCCCTTCCAACTCTGTTACTTCCTATTTAAGGCAAAGGCTAAGACTCTGAAGTGAGGAGTTCTCCTCTCCTCGGCAGCAGTCCTGGGCTCTCAGCAATCACCAGAGTTCCCCGGGATCCTGGCCACGGTTCGATCTCTTGCGCAAAGCAGCGGAGTTCAGACGAAGTCCGGGAAGGCCGCCTGGCTGGGGAGCCTGAGACAGGGAGGGTAGAAAGCGCGCGCCTCCTCCGCAGAGTCACCCGGGCTGAGGCTGCTCTCTTGCGAGCCGGGCGAGTCCCAGGGACAGAGCCAGGCGCCCGGGCCTTGGGGGTCGCCCGCGCAGCCGCTCAGCGCCGGGAAAGCGGCTTCCTGGTTGGGCCGGGCCAGCGCGCCCTGGTCGGCCAGGCGGAGGGTCTCGGTGAGCGCCCAGATGTAGTTGTGGGCGAAGCGGAGCGTCTCGATCTTGGTCAGTTTGGCGTCGTCGGGGAAGGAGGGCAGGACGCCGCGCAGCGCGTCCAGGGCCGAGTTCAGGTTGTGCATCCGGTTGCGCTCGCGGTCGTTGGCCTTCACGCGGCGGCTCCGCTTGGCTCGGCTCGCCCCGAGGCCGTCGCTCCTGCCCTTGCCTCGACGGTTCCTGGCCTTGGAGGGAACGGCTCCCTCACAGGGTGCTCCGCCGCGGGCCGACCGCTCGCCCGCTGCCGCTTCCTCAAGGACAAGCCGGCCGGGAGAGTCTGGCGGGCGGGCGGGGGCGGCGGCGCGCGAGGGAGAGGAGGAGGAGAAGGCGTCGTCGTCGTCCTCATCGCCGTCCGAGATGGCCCAGGAGGGCGTCCCTCCCTCGCTCGTCTCCCGCGAGGCTGGCGAAGAGGCCGTCTGGGGAGGCATCCTGAGGGGAGAGCGGAGAGGGCGGAGGAGGCGCCGTTAGAAAAGGGCGAGGCGCTGCCCGGGGAGACACACACATACACCCCGCTAAGAGAGCCCTTTGGAAAGAGAAGGACACGCCAAAGAAGGCGGAGGCTCCCCAGGCCTCCCTTCCCCGAAGCCGCTTCGGCTCTTCGACACCCCACCCCCCACCTCCGCGGCACTTGGGAGTCTGGTTGCTTCTCTCAAGGGGGCCTCTGCGCATAAGCAGAGCGCGTTCGCCCGCCTCTGCTGCCCGCCGCGGGAAGAGCTTAATTGAAGGAAGCTAATGTTCCGTTTTATTCGCATCCATTTCATGTATTCAAATCATGTTTACACTTAAATGGGTTATCTAATAAGTGCTTGACGAAGTAAATAAAATTTAAAAATAAAATTAAAATCTCCGCAGAGAGGCGGCGGGTGTTTCTGCTTACCTGAGCGGGCGCCGAAGAAGCCCAGGCTGGAGGCGAGAGGAGAGGAGCGCGCCTTCTTCCCCGACGGCAGGAGAAGCACCTGCGGGCTGGGCACACGCCTGCCGTGGGGCTCCTCTATATATACATATACGGCGCTCCGGCCCAGTGTGGGATTTCCCCCTCTGGACGGCATGGAAATGGGGGGGGGGGGGGTTGTTGTCCCCTCCCTCCGTCCCTCGCCACGCCTGCCCGCTTTTTTGGCACGCTTGAGCTTATCCGAGCGGCTGGGAGCGTGCCGGCTTCTCGCTGCTCGAGAGAAGCCAAGGAGAAGGCGGCGACTCGCCCCAGCCACGCGAGCCCCTGGCTGGGCGTCGGCCCTCCCGACCCTCCGTTGGGGGGAGGGGTAGTTGCTGGCATTGGGGAGGTGGGAAGCCTCCTCTTCGCCTCAGTTGCAACCTCGGGCCGGCCGGCGGCTGGAGCGCGCGAAGACGCGGCGTTGTCCTTTTGGAGAGGCCGCCGCGTCCTGTGGGATGGTGGATTTTGAGATGCCGGCTTCAGGCTCGCCTCATTTTTGTCCCGCGCGCCCGTCGTCACGGAGGGCGACTTTTATCTTGCTTGCCCCCAGCGCCTTTCCCTGAGCGACGCGCGAAGGATTGAATAGAATAGAATAACAGAGTTGGAAGGGACCCTGGAGGTCTTCTAGTCCAACCCCCTGCCTAGGCAGAAAACCGTAAAAATTTCCAATGTTGGAGCATTTACAACTTCTGGAGGCAAATTGTTCCACTGATTAATTGTTCTCACTGTCAGGAAATTTCTCCTCGGTTCTAAGTTGCTTCTGTCCTTGATTAATTTCCACCCATTGCTTCTTGTCCTGCCCTCAAGTGCTTTGGAGAATAGTTTGACTCCCTCTTCTTTGTGGCAACCCCTGAGATATTGGAACACTGCTATCATGTCACCCCTGGTCCTTCTTTTCATTAAACTAGACATACCCAGTTCCTGCAACCGTTCTTCATATGTTTTAGTCTCCAGTCCCCTAATCATCTTGGTTGCTCTTCTCTGCACTCTTTCTGGAGTCTCCATATCTTTTTTTACATCGTGGCTTTGCTAGGCCTTTTCCATGGAAAAGGGGCTTTGGCACTAAGAGTGCCCTTTCCAATGGAGTTCCCTCTTTCCTCTCCCTAACGTTGCACGAAGGACAACAGCCTTATGAGGTTGGCTATCCTGGAAGATATCCTGGAAGAGGGGGACAAAGTCAGGACTCTGTGGTCGAGGAGGACATAACCAGTGTCATCTTCCTTATTAGACGCTTTAAAAAGATTCACGGTCTTCCTGTCCTAAAATCCTGATTCTTTCTTCTCTCAGAATAAGCCACAATCATGCACACTTGTCCCAACTTCTCCAATCTGGTTCCCCATCCTCACCCCCACATATGTAAATGTATAAACTACTTCTGCCATTATCTAGAACAGTGTTTCTCAAACTTGGCGACTTTAAGTCCTGTGGACTTCAACTCCCAGAATCCCCCAGCCAGCATAGCTGGCTGGGGAATTCTGGGAGTTGAAGTCCACAGGACTTAAAGTCACCAAGTTTGAGAAACACTGATCTAGAAGAAGAAAAGCCATGCTATCCAATGAGGATGAGAATTGCAGTTAGGGAAATGGGGGGAGGGCACCAATTCAAAAGCCGCTATGCATTGTGTAGTCCAGAAATTAACTACAGATTTGCATGTGGGCAAGTGCGTGGGACATGGTGGCTCAGTGCCTAAGATGCTGAGCTTGTCAATCAGAAAAGTCGGCAGTTTGGTAGTTCAGATCCCTAGTGGAGTGAGCTCCTGTTACTTGTCCCAGCTTCTCCCAACCTAGCAGTTCGAAAGCACGTAAAAATGCAAGTAGTAAAATAGGAACCACCTTTGGTGGGAAGGTAACAATGTTCCATGCGCCTTCGGCATTTAGTCATGCCAGCCCACATGACCACGGAGAGGTCTTCGGACAGTGCTGGCTCTTCAGCTTTGAAACATAAATGAGCACTGCCCCCTAGAGTCGGGAACAACTAGCACATATGTGTGAGGGGAACCTTTATCTTTACCTTTTAAGTGAATACTTGTAGGTTGGAGCTGCAGAGAGGAAACACTACTAAAAATTCCTCTAATCTGGTACCTGAATGGCTTCTCTGGGAAACGCAGAAGCACCACGTAGAAAGCAGTTGCTTGCTTTTATTGTTCGTCTCAATACATTGAGACATTAGTCCCATAATCGTTTTCCTGTTAAGAGAATGAGAATCACCACATCTTGTGACAGGGACTTCCATAGATCCGTTGTGCCCTGGACGTCTTCTTTTTGGGAATCAAGAACTACATCCTAAAGCAAAACGTTGCCCATCATCTCAAGCAAATTCCCTTGGGTGAGGCTTCTTTGTGAAGAGTGTCCTTAGATATGCCCTAAGTATCCATCCCTAAGGATACTTCTGCATTTTGGAATAAGGCATAAAAGTATTGACAGTATCTTTCTATGGGGTAGAGAGATAACAATGATATAAAAATGCTCAGTTGGGCAAAAAGAAATTGAGATTATCAAGACTATTTATTTATTTATCTACTTGATTTGATTTTTTTTTTAAATCCCACCTTTCTTATTTTTATGAATAACTCAAGATGGTAAACATACCTAATATGCCTTTCCCTTCCTGTTTTCCCCTTGTGCTGAGAGGAGTGACAAAGAAATCGGGTAGCTTTCATGTCTAAGACAGGACTAGAACTCAGTCTCCCCCACTAGAGCAAATCTGATGTAATTTTATCCTGCCCTTCCAAAAACGAGCTTAGGGAAGCAAACATCCATTTCTGTCCTTCCCTCCCCACTGCATCTGTGAAGTGGATGAAACTGAAAAACACGGAAAGCCTAAAATCACTTCCTTAGTTGGAGTCACAATTTAGAATGTTGGGCATTATTTATTTGATATATACAGCTGTCCATCTCCTACAGGTGACTCTGGGCAACATGTAAGAATTAAAAGCATAAAAACTGCAATATACCATCTCCAATGCCAAAGGATAAAACAATGCCCCCATTCTCTCCCTCTCTCCCCCCTCCCCCATCTCTCTCTCTCTCATGCGCGCACACACACACACACACACACACACACACACTAACAGCAGCAGACCTCACCTATTCTAACCCAAGGTCTTCCGTGCCCTGTGAAAGCAATCTAGAACCATCCAACTATCCAAGGCAATTCTGTTTGTTAGAGCAGATGGTGTCACTGAGAAGGCACAACTCCAGGCTCCAACAAGATTGTGTTGTTCTTCTACATCCAGAACCTTCCAGATGTGTTGAACTCCCAACTAATATGTCCCGAGGTAGTATTAACTCAGAAACTACTAACTTTCAAACTACATTGGCAAATTTATCAGTTCATAATTAGTAAGATATTACTTCAAGGAATTGGCTACATTCACTCTTGTGGTCCATTCTTATAAAGGGTTGATATTTAGTACAGCTCATTTATGTTTTAGAGCCAAGTCCAATATCCTGGTGTCTTTGGGATGAAAGGAATTATTTGCCCAGGTGTTGCCAAGAAAGCCCACACCTTTAAACAGCATTATTTTAGTATACAAAAAGCAAATGTTTCATAAATATATTCCATGTCTCTAGTTTCCATTTTAGATTTAAGGAATCTAAAGTAATAACCCAGACCATCCAGAAGATCCACAGTTGTAAGTTCATTTAGCAAATTATTTAGGAGACCCTGGAATTGTGACAATTGTGGAATTGTGACAATAAAGCCCACAGAAGCAGCCTTGAAAGCAAAAGCTTGACACTCTGCTTTTACACTTTTACTGCAGAAAGATGCAATAGCAAGGGTGAGTGTTCTATAATCTGTTCTATTACAATGCAAAGCTATTCTGATGTTCAGTGTAATATTAAGCAAGAAGGTTAATTAAGATGAGGTTGAAGCATCTTCCTAGCCACGAAAAATAAGCAGCCGAAAGAAATCCTTTCACTTCGACCTCTGCTTATTATTTTGGTAGCTGCTTTTCTGTTCAGCTCAGGGTAGAAAAGTTCCAGCAAGACGTGTGGTGAATCCACTAAGTTTCCTTCTGGTTTTAATATTTCCCTTTATATTCTAGAAAATGGATAGTTTTATTGGGAAGATGGTTCAAGTCCTCCCCCCCCCCCCCACATACACATTTAGTTTTCCATTTAACTTCACTTTAATGCCCTTTCCTTATTTAACTATCTCTTGTCTTTCTTGCCCTCCCTCCTCCTTTCCCCTTGGCTGGTAGTAAAAGCAACTGCTAGACCAGGGGTTCCAGGGGCCATGCCCCACCTAAGCATCTCTAAAATCCTGATGCTCCCCACCCCATGACATATAATTCTAACTTTACTCAAAAAGTGAACTCTACTCACGCAGAGGAAGCCCAAACGGCCATTAACTTGGTTTAAACAAGGTTCAAATTGCCCCCATTAGAAATCAAATTGCCTCCCTGTGGGATGTGGGCCCCATCTTGGGGACCACTGTGTTAGACTGAGTTTTGCATAGACTGCCTGTGGGTGAAGGGGATGGGGGATGGAGAAATCTACCTGGAAGCAAGGTGTGAGCTGTGGGGAAGTATTTGTAGTAATATGCATGTATAACTTGGAGTGAAAACAAAGGCATTGGCACAGGGCCATGATCAAAAGATGCAACCAGGAGCAGAAGACGCTGCTGCTGTTGTGGACTGGAGACCATAGAATTAAAGATGCCACAGTTGAGTTTCCTTTATGCACACTGGCTTCAGCCCCTTGGGGTGTGGACTCGCCCCTATACCTAACACCCCTAATATTTATGAGCTGTCATTCTCCAACCAGCTGCCCACCAAACTGAGGAATTCCAACTCTTATTACCCACACCGGCAAAGGGCTGCTAGATGGGAGGAGATGAAAGGTGCAGTTCCTCACCCATCTGGGTTAGAAAAGGCTGGGTGAGATGTCCTAACACTTATTTGGAGAAGCCCCCCCCATACAAAGAATCCAGCGTTTCATTTCAGTAATGGCCAAGGTGGAGAAACTGTCCTGCCCCCCCCCCAAGACCTCTGCGTTCCAGTTGTTTTGTAAACTAAAGGGCTGAAGGACGTCGCCACGACTCCTTCTCCCTTATCTCTGCGATCGTTGCCAAAAGGGGTTGCCAAAAAAGTCCAGGAAAGTGGCCCATAGCAGGGGATGCTGATACTAGGGAAGTCTAAGGTCTAACAAGTCTTTTTCTTTGAAGAGAAGGCCCCAAACGAAAGAAAAGGAGGAAACACTTCCGTGCGCAAAAATGACTTCCGAATTGTGCGCAATTGCACTTCCGAATCTGAGAAATCGGCCGAGCCTTTGGCCAGTTTTCCCAGCGGAGGTAATGCATGATCCCCTGGAAGACCCTTCCGAGGTTCGGAGGGATGCCTCCAGCTGGGATTGGGATGAGGCCAAAGGCGGGTTACCGGCGGCTCTGCCAGGTCACCTGCACTTCCTTCGCCAAAGCCATTCCCGAGGGCGTTGGCGTGAGCTGCGGTGATCCCTGCTGGAATTGGTGGCAGATCCCTATGGGGGAAGTGGTGGTGCTGAAACAGTTCCTTCCCTTTTGTCAGCTGGGGGGTTGCTCAGCCCGTCCTCAGCTCCCTTGAAGCGCTGGGCAACCTGGTGGGTGGGAGGGGAGCGGATGTCCTTTTACGCACGGCTATCTCCACAGGCGCAGGGAAAGAGGCGCCGAGAGACAGGAGCCTGGTGCATCTGGCGACAGCCGTTCGGTTCTCTGCTCCTGCTCTTGTTTTCTCCTTCAAAAGGGAGATATGAAAGAGTCACCGTCTTTTTTGTGTGCTTTCCCAAGGGAAATGGGAAGCGGGCCTTTTCCTCCCTCTCGGATTTTTCTCTGCCCCTTTAGATCCGCAGCCAGGAGAGCGGCGGAGGGACTGAATAGCTCGGGCAGATTTTTCTACTATAGCACGCAAATGGATGACAAAAAAATCTGGCGAGCGAGTCACCAACCCCTTAGACTGCCCACTTCAAACGTCCTCCAGACAAAGGCTAACGAGGGAGAAGAAAGCCCCACCTGGCCGTACTGTTTGCTAAAATAATAATAAATAGATTTCGTTTAATAAATAATGGCAGGAGTTTGCCAAGTGGAGCGCCTTGGGGAAACATTAATCATGGGGCTGGGGGCAGCCATCACCTGCTCAGAAAAAAGAATCGCAACTTTATTGTTCAATCACCTTCTCTCCCGCCTCCACACTCCTCCCTTTGTGCCATTTTCTGATAACTTCCCTCCAATTGCCACAACTGGCTGGTCGCTTCTGTTTACTCACAGTTAGCATAACAAGAGCAATATGACCACAAACGTGATAAAAAAATTGACCGAGGTAAGGTGGGGGCCGCCTTGGTTTCTTCCTCACACCTGTCCGGGCAGCTTGCAGGCCTGCCTGCCTTGAAATGGCCCTTCCAGTTGGGGACCCTTCTGGCGTTTACATTGGCCTCCCTTCTGCTACTTTACAACAGGGTTTACGGCAACCCTAATCGCTCCGTCCTATTTGTCTTCTTTTATTGAAAGCATATGGTAACTAGAGGAGCGGAGCATCCTACTCTTCGCCTGCCAGGCGTCGGGGAAGGGTTGGGGCAATCTGGACTCTGATTTGCAGGCTGCTGCGACCAACTGGTCCTGTGTAGTTTGTCAATCACAGACCGGCGGGTACACACGGGCACACACACGCCCCACAACCCAAGAAAACTAAAAACCCGACCTCTGGATGGTCAAAGGACCTCCAAATTTTTCTGACTTCACATTTATTGTTAGAAGAATCATATGTTTTGGAGAGGGAAAAGGCCCGCCATACGTCACTTGTTGGGCAAAACCAAGGCGCACGCCGCTTCCTTGGGAAAGGAAAGAGATTCCCGGTAGAACAGGCACTAGGCGATGGGACAAGGGATAGGGAGTCGAACCGGGTGGGCTTTGTATTTGCAGGGACCCCCCCCCCTTCCCGTTTGGCCTCTGCGCGCGCGCGCCCAGACCCTCCTCCTTCTCCTCTCCCTTATTCAGGCGCTTGACAAACGGGCCTTTGAGAGGACGCAGCATCGGAAAGGTGCGGAGGACGGGCCGGGACACCTGTTGCGCTCGGAGAACTTCTCAGCGCTTCGCTTCCCCCGGCGTCTCCCCCCCCCCTCCACACACACACACACCGCCGCCCTTCTCAAGCCAGAAACTCTAGGGCGAGGCGAGGGGCCATTAGCCAGGGAACGTGATTTGTGGGACCATATGTCGAGCGCCTACATCTGTCCGCTTTTCAGAAGCTGCCCAGGGGAACAGCTGCTGCTCCTCCTGCCATACCTACCCAGCGCTGCGAAGCCACCTCTTGGCACCTTTCTCTCCCACGCGCGCACGCACCTACAGGCGCTCTGTTTACACACCAAGCTTGAAGAAAACAAGGACTTGAGGTGGGGAGGGGACGGCGGGCAATGGGGGGGGGACAGTTGCCGTCAAGTTGGATAGATGGGCTTAGATTTCCCACTCCACCCAAATGCACGCACGCACAGACACCTGCTGCTTCTCCACCTTCTCCACTTTCTCTCGGGTTCCCAATTTAACTTTCCAATGCAAAGTCCAGGCGCAAAAAGGTGGCCAGCTGGCTCTTGTTAATTCTTTTTTTTTCTTTTGAAAAGTTTTATTTTTATTTTTCCATCACCATTCTTACATCGTTAATCTTACAGTGTGTCATCTGGTTACAGTCTTTGTGTCATCCCATTTAACAGTTACATCATTTTAATTCTATTTTTATCTTGCCTTGACATTTACGTTTCAATTGCCTTTTAATTCAATTCCTCCTCTATAATTCTACCTTCTTCTCCAAATTATTCGATTTTCTGTTTCTTTTTGTCTATATTCGTTTTCTATCCAGAGATAAAAACATCCCCAGATCTTATAATTCTTCCTTCTCTTCAATTGCCAATGTTAATATGTTCATTTCTGCACAGTCTAATACAGGGGTGTCCAAACTTGGGAACTTTAAGACTTGTGGACTTCAACACCCAGAATTCCCCAGCCAGCTTAAAGTCTTAAAGTTCCCAAGTTTGGACTGGGGAATTCTGGGAGTTGAAGTCCACAAGTCTTAAAGTTCCCAAGTTTGGACACCCCTGGTCTAATATTTTTTTTACTACCTCTCCCTCTGACGGAATTTTTCCCATTTTCCAATTTTGTGCAAATACAATTCTAGCTGCAGTTATTACATGATAAGCAACCAGGCACAAAAAAAGGTGGCCAGTTCGCTCTTGTTGATTCTGAGAGGACATTCAAAGTTGCTTTTATAATAAGAGACGGGTTTCTACCTGCAGATCATCCATCCCCAAAGAGAGAAACTCAGAGATAACGCATCAGACCAGTGTTTCCCAACCTTGGCAGCTTGAAGGCGAATGGATTTCAATTCCCAAAATTCCCCAGCCAGCCATGCTGACTTGGGAAAACTGGGGATTGAAGTCCATCTATCTTCAAGTTGCCAAAACTAGCTGTGTTCCACCCCTTCACTATTTGGAATTAGGAAAGGTTAGAAAAGGTGCTTAAGAGTTTGGGGAAAGGGGTTGCAGAGCCCCACTTTTCCAATGTACTTTCTGAAACAAGAATATCAAGCTGACGGAGAATTCTGGGAGTTGTGCTCTCAGTGTAACTGAAAGACATCCCACTGGATGAAAACGAAAAAGGAGTTTGGTCCACTGCTTCTGATATTAAAAGAAGTGTGTCTAGTCAAGGCTAAGGTTTTGCCAGTTGCAATATGTGGCCGTGAAAGTTGCATCATAAGGAAGGCTGAGCACGAAACAATGGAGGCCTTTGAACTATGGTGCTGGAGAAGACTCCTGCAAGTCCCTTGGACTGCAAGGCGATCAAATCGGTCAGTCCTAGAGGAGATCAACCCTGACTGCTCTTTAGAAGGCCAGATCCTGAAGATCCTCAAATACTTTGGCCACCTAATGAGAAGGAAGGACTCACTGGAGAAGAGCCTCATGCTGGGAAAGATTGAGGGCAAAAGAAGAAGGGGACAACAGAGAATGAGGTGGCTGGATGTGAGCTTAAATGGACTCCAGAGGATGGTAGAGGACAGGAAGGCCTGGAGGAACGTTGTCCATGGGATTGCGATGGGTCAGACATAACTTCGCAATAACAACAACAAAGATTTTGCGAATTGCATTACGTAATACGTTAAAATCTCTTTCATGAAAACTAGTCTAAGCTCTGTCCAACTTCTGCATCGTTGCAAAAACCAAAGCAGAGCAAACAAATGGAAAAGTCTTCCTGATCATTTCCCATAGTTGAATATTACAGTATTTTGTTGTCCCCCTGTCGTCGTCCCCCCCCCCCACTGAATGTGGATAAGCCAGTAAATTCACATTAACACGTTTGGGGACTTTCCAAGATTTCTGAACTTCTGTTCTGAAGCCACTACTTAAATCAAGTGATAATTAACAGCAGCAACATCAGAAAAGATGTTAAACAGCATATTGGGGAAAATAATTGAGCAATGTTTTGCTTTTAGCCTCGGAAAGAGAAGACTGTGTTACTAGAAACTGTACCTCAAAAAGGAACCAATTATCCAAATGCCCAAGAAATATCTTGCTTTTATTTTGGGAGGTAAAAGGATAAAAGGGAGATTTGCTAAGAAATTAGAGAATACATCATATACTCTTTCTTTTGGTTTTCACCAATACCTTTAGTTCTTTATTCAAACATGAGCTAGTTTAATCTGTACCTGCTACCCTTAAGGCAAAGGATATTTGTACTTTAGTATTTCATCTGCTATTTAGTTCATCTGCTAATTTAATGTAGAGTAGCCTAAATATTATCTGACTATATGGATAATATATTGGACTGCAAGGCGATCCAACCGGTCAGTCCTAGAGGAGATCAATCCTGACTCTTTTTTAGAAGGCCAGATCCTGAAAATGAGACTCAAATACTTTGGCTACCTAATGAGAAGGAAGGGCTCACTGGAGAAGAGCCTAATGCTGGGAACGATTGAGGGCAAAAGAAGAAGGGGACGGTAGAGAATGAGGTGGCTGGATGGAGTCATTGAAGCAGTAGGCGTGAGCTTAAATGGACGTCAGAGGATAGTAGAGGACAGGAAGGCCTGGAGGAACATTGTCCATGGGGTCGCAATGGGTCAGACACAATTGCACAACTAACAACAATATATGGATAATCTCCACAGCAGAAGATTGAGCTAGAATGAATTGACACTCACTAGATAGACATTCTAGATGTGAGAATTCATAATTCTAGTCTTCCTTAATGCTGTGTTCAACAGACAAGCGGGATGCCAGCTCCCATCATCCATGTTGGCTAACATTGGTCTGGAAATTGTATTCCAAAACATCCAATTAGACTTCAACTTGGACTAGGTACCATAAGTGAAAAAGTGGAAACCATGGCTGATGAGCCATTCCTAACTATGAATTCAGGAACCATACAGTTGTCAAATACCATGCCATATATAGCAATAGCAATCAGCTTTTTAGACCCCAAGGCCATATTTAGGAGCTTGTTTGCAGCAGAAGCTCACAGACAAAAAAATAGCTAATAAGTTTCTTTATGGCAGAGAAATAGGGACGCGTTGGCTCAGTGGCTAAGACGCTGGGCTTGTCGATCAGAAAAGTCAGCAGTTTGGTGGTTCGAATCCCTAATGCCGCGTAACGGGGTGAGTTCCTGTTACTTGTTCCAGCTTCTGCCAACCTAGCAGTTCGAAAGCATATAAAAAATGCAAATAGAAAAATAAGGACACCTTTGGTGGGAAGGTAACAGCGTTCTGTGTGCCTTTGGTGTTTAGTCATGCCGGCCACATGACCACAGAGACATCTTCGGACAGCGCTGGCTCTTCGGCTTTGAAACAGAGATGAGCACCGCCCCCTAGAGCTGGGAATGACTAGCACATATGTGCCAGGGGAACCTTTACCTTTACCTATGGCAGAGAACTTGGAAGTCATATACAAACAAGAGGATAAGCCTGTTGCAGAACCCAGAAATCAAGTTCTCTGATTGGTTGATGTTTCATTTGCAGGGTTTAACTTCTAGGACTTTTCCTTCTGCTTTTTAGACTCGCTGGAAATTTGGCCATTTCTCCCCAGTCTTGAGATTGAAAGACATCAGTTCAATATTGACATAAAGATTCAGTCTAGCTTGACAACTTCTTTCCCTGCTTCAGCCCTTACAAGACTGTTTGTGGGCCTGTGACTTTCTATTTCTTCAGTTGTGTCCTAAGTCCTAGTTCCAAACTGTGTGTAAGGGGTGCTAACCATTATATGTGCAAAAACGAGAACCTTTAGGGACGTACATCCCTGCTTTTGCAGATGAATCCAATCACGACTTCATAATCATATTGGCAATAGGACATTTTTCAAGTATGGGAAGGAAGTCCATGTTCTTGCCATGTCATTGGTTGATTGTATTGACACGATGAATGATAGATCATTTTAGATCAGGGGTCTCCAATCTGGACGACTTTAAGCCTGGCAGACTTCAGCTCCCAGAATTCCCCAGCCGGCTGGGGAATTCTGAGAGTTGAAGTCTACCAGGTTTAAAGTCACCCAGGTTGGAGACCCCTGATTTAGACCAGCCATTAAAACATACTCTGCTTTTTGGAACCACAAAAGCTAGTTATCTGCTAATCTACTGGGTTGAAAAGTAACGGAGGCATAATAAGTCACTTCCTGTTATGGAGAGACTTAATCTAGATGTTCTCGAGATAACTTTTGTCCTCCCAGTATTCCAATTTTTTCAGGGATTTTATTAAACAGTCCTCAGTCATATAACTGACATGGTTTCTATTTATTGTAAGAGGAGAGGCCAGTGAATATCTGAAATTGTACAATACAAGTGTCAATCCAGTGATGAAAAATAGGGCTGTTCAAATTTGCAAGGCAAATGAGAGGATTTGTCTCTGGGGCAAAAGGCTTAAACGGGAATTCTTGTGTTGTTTTTACTACACAGATTTTGCTACTTAGAAGAATTTTAATATTATGCCTTTCACTGGAACCAAGTATTAAAACTGAAATTTGACTCAAGGCCAACCCCCCTCCCATTTTTTCAGAGATCTGTATAATCACATCTGCCATCTCTTTAAAAAAAAATAACTGTTTGGGAGAAAGGATTTAGCTCATGTCTCCAGCACAAGGGCAATTTAATCCCCCTCCCCCCTACCATTCATTCAAACCTCCAAAGGTGCTCATTTTTAAAAGAAAGTGTTGAAAGAAATGTCCTTCTGGGTTCGGCTCCAAGTGGGGAAAAAGACACTGGAGATATGGACGCTGCTTGGAAAGATGGTTTAATGGTGGACAGGACCAAATGGCTTGAGTCCTGAACAGAAAAGGTGATCACATGCTTCAATGTTGGGGAGAAGAAGAGAAGGAAGGACTGAGATGCTGAGTCCCTGGTTTTATGCCCTCTCTGGCCTTTGATCTTGATCTTGTATTCTGATTGGTTGTCAGACTCCCATGGAGCCATGCAGGGGCAACTCTCTAGGTTGCTTTTTGAATCCAGGTTTGGTTGAGTTCTCAGATGCCATGTGGGGAGTTGGGTAAAGGGCCAATATTATCATGCCTTAATCCCATCCCCCTGGAGCTGAAGGGGAGAACGCTTTATTATGTAAAGGGACTCGCTTGGCCTTCTTAATGGCCCATTGACAAAGTGGGTGGGAGCAGGAAGCTGCAGGGAGCTACTCTCAATTTAAAACATGATTCTTCCTTTTCACATCCAGGGAAATGTAATATTTTGCCATTTCAATATTTCCTAGGCTATTTCATTTTTCTGGGAGAAGGCTGGGTGATAACTTCCTACAGAAGAAAATAGAAAGCTTTTAAAAATATTTTTGTTTCTTTTATTTAAACAAATTCATAGATGATAAAAAAATAAATAAAACTTTCCAAAATAGGAAGAATTCACAAAAGGTGCATGAGGCAACATTACAAAGCCAATAACTGAGCAATCATGAATTCCATGAAATCTATACGTTACTAAAATTCTCATCATGACCTTTTATGTGGTTAAAACATTGCATCCTAGGGTAGTGATGGAGAACCTTTTCGGCACCGAGTGCCCAGATGGAGTGCCAGTACCTGAAGACCAGGTGCCTTGGTCTTTGGGTTTCCGCTGCAAACATGCATGCCAGCTAGTTGGTCTTTGCACATGCCGGAATGGCAGAAACCCAAAGACCAGTTGTCCATGCCGTGGGCATGCACACCATCTGTGGACATGCATGCCATCGTCATGTTGGAAGAAATGTCCTTCTGGGTTCAGCTCCAAGTGGGGAAAAAGACACTGGAGACATGGAGGCTGCTTGGAAAGATGGTTTTAATGGTGGACAGGACTACATGGCCTGAGTCCTGAACGGAAAAGGTGATCACATGCTTCAATGTTGGTGGAGAAGAATAGAAGGGAAGGGAAGAGAAGAGTGAAGAAGGGCTTGCAGGGCTTTTTATAATCTGTTCTGCCCCACCTATCTGTTTCCTGTTCCTGTGTAAGAAATGTATTCTGATTGGTTGCCAGACTCCCATGGGCCCGTGCAAGGGCAACCCTCTAGGCTGAGTTTTGAATCCAGGTTTGGTTGAGTTCTCAGATGCCATGTGGTCAGTTGAGTAAAAGGCAATATTATCCTGCCTTAATCCCATCACTCTGGAGTTGAAGAGGAGAACTCTTTATTATGTAAAGTGGACTAGCTTGGCCTTCTTAATGGCCCATTGACAAAGTGGGGATGGGCAGGAAGCTGCAGGAATTTACTTTGTGTTTAAAATGTGTTTCTCCCTTTTTCACATCCAGGAAAATATAATATTCTGCCTTTTCAATATTTCCTAGGATATTTCATTTTTCTGGGAGAGGGCTGGGTGATAACTTCCTACAGTCAGCTGCTCTTCGGGTTTCCAGCACACGCATGAAGACCAGCTGGCCAGCGTGCATGCGTGTGCCGGAAACCGGAAGAACAGCTGGTGACGGTGCGTGTGCCCACAGAGAGGGCTCTATGTGCCACCTCTGGCATGCATGCCATATGTTTGCCGTACAGTCCTAGGGCAACAATTTTTTGAAGCAAGGTTCCTCAAATGGTCTATCGTACAGAATGCATCTAAAACCTGGGATACATGATAATGAGGGACTTATTATCATACATGGTGGATATACAAGAGGGTGAAAAAATAGTGGACTAAAATTAAAAAATGGCTCGAAGAAATAAGAGATATAGATTGGAAACAGGAATTATTTTTATCGGTATAACCACAAAAAAATATAGTAGAGAAATACAATACTTAATTCTGCATATAATAACTGCGGCCAGAATAACGTTTGTCCAAAATTGAAAAAACACCATCTAGTACCAAAGGAAAATGAGGTGATAAGAAAAAATTTAGAATGTCCGGAGATGGACAAATGATGAAAGAAATACAAGGAAAGGAGGAATCAGAATATTATCTAACTTGGAACAAATGGTACAAATGGTTAGAGGACAGGAACAAGAATTAAGGAAACCTTAAACAGTGATGTAATAGAGGTATTAGGAAGGAGGGATAAGGTAAGATTTACCATATTTTTGGAGTATAAGACGCACCTTTTCACCCCCTAAAAGAGTGTAGAAATGTTGTTACATCTTATACACCGAATACAGCCATTTTGGCCTTCCAAAGTCCCGCCCCTACATCCCATTTTTTTGGAAAATGGTCAAAAAAAACCTGGGGCGTTTTTGCCTTTCCCCATCCCCCAGGAGCACTCTGCAGGCTTCAGCCGGGCTGGGGGGAAGGGGAAAATACCCCCATTTTGGTGAAAAACTGGGGTGTTTTTGCCTTCCCCCAGCCCTGCTGAAGCCTACAGAGTGCTCCTGGGGGCCGGGGAGGACAAAAACTTGTTTTTTCTTACTTACCTCTTCAAAATCTTGGTGCATCTTATACACCGGTGCATCTTATAGTCCGAAAAATATGGTACTTAAGATTAATTAGGACATGGTAGTTAAAAGATAGTTAGAACACAAAGAACAATATAGGTAATATGATATTCTGATATAAACAGTTAAGTACGAATATATATGGAATAGTATATATAAATAAGTAAAGAATAAGGGGACCATGAATGTAAGAAAGGAATGTATAGGAGGCGAATGATCAATTGTATATACATACCGATATGGAACTGCTGTATGATGGAATGCATGGTTCCTTTGTTGTTTTAATCTACGTTCTTGTTTTGTTTATGTGTATATGTGTTTAAAATAAAATGTATTTTAAAAAATTAAAATCATAAAAATAAAACCTGGGATCCACGACTCCTGGGGGAATGAAAGGTGTGGCTGCTTCAGTGTTACTGGCTACTCCTAAGCTGCTACCATGGTGCTCGCTGTCATATATTGATGCAGAGGGATAGCATCAGGATCATGTGAAGTGCTAGTACTTTATACTGCTTTGGTAAGACCACACTTGGAATACTGCATCCAGTTTTGGTCACCATGATACAAAAATGTTGAGACTCTAGAAAGAGTGCCGAGAAGAGAAGTCAAGATGATTAGGGGACTGGAGGCTAAAATGTATGATGAATGGTTGCAGGAAATGGGTATGTCTAGACCAGTGACGGCAAACCTTCTTCTTATGGTGTGCCAAAATTGTGTGCACGTGTGCTATTGCGCCTGTGCACATGCCCACACCAATTTAATTCTCCTACCCACCTGCGCATGCGCGTGCAACCCCTCCCCCCGTGCATGCACGCATGACCCCTCCCCAGGCTTCGGAGACTTTCCTGAAGTCTCGGGAGGGTGAAAACAGCCTCCCCCGCCCTCCAAGGCCCTCTGGAAGCCAGAAACAGATCATTTCCAAACTTCCGGTTGGCTCGTTGGGGCCATTTTGCGCCCTACCCAGCCTCCAGAGGCTTTCCTGAAGCCTGAGGAGGGCAAAAAACAGGCCCAATAAGCCAACCGGAAGTTTGATCCTGGATTTCTGAAGCCTGGAGAGGCCATTTTTCACCCTCTGGAGGCTTTCCTGAAGCTGGGGAGGGCAAAAAAACAGCCCCAGTGAGCCAACTGGAGATTCGGCCTGTTTTATTGTCCCTCCCTAGGCTTCAGGAAAGCCTCCAGAGGGTGAAAAATAGAGGGCGAAAAATTAGGGGATTGGAGACTAAAACATATGAAGAACGGTTGCAGGAAATGGTCATGGCTAGTCTAGTGAGGAGAAGGACCAGGGGAGACATGATAGCAGTGTTCCAATATTTGAGGGGCTGCCACAGAGAGGAGGAAGGAGTCAAGCTATTCTCCAAAGGACCTGAAGGCCAGACAAGGAATAATGGGTGGAAACTGATCAAGGAGAAATTCAACCTGGAAATAAGGAGGAATTTTCTGACAGTGAGAACAATCAACCAATGGAACAAAAGTTGCCTTCAGACATTGTGGGAGCTTCATCACTGGAGGCTTTCAAGAAGAGACTGGACTGCCATCTGCCAGAAATGGTGTAGGGCAGTGATGGCTAACCTTTTTCTAAAGGTGTGCCAAAATTGTGTGCCCACCCACCTGCACAAGCACGCACGACCCTTATTCCTCACATGCATGCACACAACTGCCCCGCGCATGCTTACACGATTCCCTGCACTAGGGGGGGGAAGAGTTTTTGCCCTCCCCAGGCTCTGGAGGCTTTCCTGGAGCCTGGGGAGGGAGAAAAATGGCCCAACGCTCCAACTGGAAGTTCAGGGACGAACTTCCGTTTGACTCGTTGGGCCTGTTTTTCACCCTCCCCAGGCTCCCAAGGCTTTCCTGAAGCCAGGGGAGGGTGAAAACGGCCTCCCTCGGCCATCCGGAAGGCAGAATATCAGATAGCTAGCACACACATGCATGCCAGAACTCAGGGCTGCCGTACCAGCAAATATGGCTTCCCATGCCACCTGTGGCATGCATGCCATAGGTTCGCCATTATAAGTGTAGCGTTTCCTGCTTGGGCAGGGGGTTGGACTAGATGACCTACAAGGTCCCTTCCAACTCTGTTAATCTGTCATCTGTAAATACAAAAAGGTTTTAACTCTTTTATGTTTATGACATGGCTTAAATCTTTTAACCCTTTTAATGTTACGGAAGATCATATACTATATTTTTCGGAGTATAAGACGCACCTTTTCTCCTGAAAAAAGAGGCTGAAAATCTGGGTGCGTCTTATACACTGAATACAACATTTTTTGCCTCCCAAAGCCCCACCCCCTTCACCAAAAAGGCCGTGCAAAGCCTTATGGAGGCTTTCAGAGATCTCCTGGGGGCTGGGGAGAGCAGAAATGAGCAAAAAACGGCCTGTTCCCCCCCCCCCCCCCCAGCCTCTAGCAGCACTCCATAAGGCTATGCATGCAATTTGTTTGACGAAAAACGGGCCCGTTTTCGGGAAAATGGAGCATTTTTTGCTCATTCCCCCACCCCCCACTCCTCCCAGGAACACTCTGCAAGCCCCACCAAGGCTATTCATGCCTTTGAAAAAAATGGGCCCGTTTTTGCGAAAAACGGGCCGTTTTGGGGAGGTTTGCAGAGTACAAAAACTTTTTTTTTCCTTTTGGAAAGCCCTTTAATTGATTGATGAGAATTACATTGATCAAGTGCTGTGCCAGCAGAAACACCTACCTATCTACTGTAATTCTCTCTATCTCTATTTCTCTCTCTATCCCTCTCCCTACCTAACTACACACTCTCTCCCTACCTACTGTATCTCTCTCTCTATTTCTCTCTCTCTCTATCCCTTTATCTACCTACCTACCTACCCCCCACTCTCTCTCTCTACCTACCTACTGTATTTCTCTATATATATATTTCTCTCTCTCTCTATCCCTCTCTCTCTCTACCTACCTACCCCTCTCTCTCTCCCCCTACCTACCTATTGTATTTCTCTCTATATATATTTCTCTCTCTATCCCTTTATCTACCTACCTACCTACTCTCTCTCTCCCTACCTATCTACTGTATTTCTTTCTCTCTCTCTATTTCTCTTTCTCTATCCCTCTACTTACCAACCTACCTACTCTCTCTCCCTCCCTCCCTACTTATCAACTGTATTTCTCTCTCTCTCTATTTCTTTCTCTCTCTATCCCTTTATCTACCTACCTACCTAACTACTCTCTCTCTCTCCCTACCTATCTACTGTGTTTCTCTCTCTTTCTCTCCCTCTCTATCCCTCTATCTACCTACCTACTTTTTTAAAAAATTTGCTTCTTCAAAACCTTGGTGTGTCTTATACTCCGATGCATCTTAATACTCCGAAAAATATGGTAGTCTGAGTTTGGTTAAAAAAGGAATCACCACATTTAGGTACACCTTGACTTGCAAACATAACTGAACCCAAAATTTCCATTGCTAAGCCAGGCAGTTGTTAAGTAAATTTTGCTGCAATTTTACAACCTTTCTTGCCAAAGTTGTTAAGTGAATCACTGCAGTTGTTAAGTTAGCAACACGGTTGTGAAGTGGATCTGGCTTCTCCATTGAGTTTGCTTATCAGAAGGTCACATAAGGTGAACACATGACCCCAGGACACTGCAACTGTCATAAATACATGCCAGTTTCCAAGTATCCAAATTTTGATCATGTCACCATGGGGAGGCTGCAATGGAATAAGCCAGTGATGCTTAACCTTTTTCTACAGGTGTGTCAAAGCTTTGCATGCGTGCGCTATTGCGCATGCATGCATGCCAACCCACTTGCATATGCATGTGGAACCCACACACACACCTGTGCATGCACATGTAATTCTTTCCCCCACACATGCACATGCCTCCCCCCCCCCCAGGCTCCAGAGGCTTTCCTGAAGCCTGGGGAGGGCAAAAATGGCCACTTCTGGCCCTCCGGGAGGCCAAAAATCAGCTGGCTGACGCACATGCTGGAGCGGAGGGCTGCCATTCCGGCAAATATGCCATGGGCATAAGCCTTGAAAACTGGTCAGGTCACTTTTTTCAATGCTGTTGTGACTTTGGATGGCCACTAAATGAATGGGTGATACATTGAGGATTATTCATAATTGAAAGAATATTCTCTTAAGTCATTATAGTATTCCACAGAATTCTAAAGGAAAAACAACATCCAGTCATAGAAAATTTCACAAATAATATCAAAACTTATTAGAAAAATGGCTTTTATAGTAGGATAACATAATCTAACGTAAACTAACAAGAGTAAGATCAGTTTCTAGGAGTTGTGCCAAAAATATTAGTCAGACAGCAAATAAATTTAATAAATAAAACAAATAAATTAATAAATAAAATATTAGATGAGTTCAAAATCTGAGTTGTCAGTGAGACAATTATCTTATTCTACAAAGAATACAGAATTCAAAGATGCCACCAAATTGTAAATTTTATTGAGAAAAAAAGATGGTAGTAATTATATCAAAGCTATATAATTTATTTGTTTAATTATTTAAATTAAATTAATTTAAATTAATTTTTTGTCATAGCTCAAACCATTTCTTTAACTTGGTCCCACCAATTTGAAGACATGATCCTTTGCCTGCCACTCAAAGACCATGTTTGTAGAAAGGCTGCTCATGTCTAATGAAGATTGATAAAAACTATAAATATGAATATCATAGATCATAACATATTAAAAACAATAATTTAACATCACTATAGTTTCTTTAGACACCAAAGCATTTGATAAACTAAAGTGGTAATTTTTATCGCATTATTTTTAAAAGGGTATTTTGAGATACAGATAGTCCTTGACCTACAACTATTCCTTTAGTGACTGTTCAAAGTTATAACAGCACTGAAAAAGCTGAGTTATGACCATTTTTCACACTTACGACTGTTGCAGCATGCTTTTGATCACATGATGAAAATTCAGGCACTTGGCAACTGATTCATACTTATGATGGTTGCGGTGTTCTGAGGTCATGTGATCAGCTTTTGCAACCTTCTGACAAGCAAAGTCAATGAGGAAACCAGATTCATTTAACAATCTATTACTAATTTACAAATTACTAATTTAACATCTGCAGTGATTCACTTAACAATTGTGGTAAGAGACTTCCAGTTCCGGCTGCGGATCGCAACGGTCATGCTTTGCTCGCCCCGTGCGCTCTTGGTGGACTCCCCCCTGACCGGGAGGGCACAGGGAGCCTCGTAGGGGCCCCTGCCGAGGGGGTGGCTAGCGGGGGGTCCCCTGTGTCGGCGGTGGCCGTGGGGGGGGGCTCCCTGCATTGCCCTAGGCACCAGGAGGCAAAAGGGGAGGCGCTTTCCTGCGCTTTCGCGTCGAGGCAGCTGGGCGAGATTGACGATTTGAAGGCTGCAGCTGCAATGCGGTGAGGTGGAAATTCCCCCTGTTCCCTTTCTTGACTGAAGGGGGGAAAAAAGACTGTCAGCTTTAAAAAAAAACACATTCAATCCGTTCCTGGGAAGTGTGATTGGAGGGAGGGGGATCTTTTCCCCCCTTGGATAAGCGGCTCTAAACTGCTCTCTGCCCCCAGAGAAGGAGGGGGGGTGAGCTCTGGAATGAAGTCACACTCATAGCAAGTAGCAGATTTATTTTACTGCAATTGTGAAAATGAGGTGATGATCTGACTTTTTGAAAACTTTGAAAACTTTTGGTTTGTTGCCTTCTGATCCCGGTGCTGGCAAGGCAAGATGGCACACTTCCGCTGTCTTCATGTTCTTTGAAATTTGACTCCACCCACAGAAATTGCTGGCATTTTGTCTTTGTCTCCGTGACACTCAGAGATATCTCTTGATACATTTTATCCTGGACTTGGAACAATGGATTTTATTGCTTGGATTTAGACTTTAGAAAAGGCCTTTATTTGTCTGGACTGCCTGCCTCGTGACCTCTCTCAGCTATCCACTTTTACAATCGCTTTTTCCCTGTATTGACACAGACATTTCTGAGCTTTTCTTACCACAATGGCACCAAAAAAACCACCACCGGGGAAACCAGGCTTTGCTGGTTCTGCCCCAACATCCTCAGCGTCCAGCCCCAGTGGACAACAGACACTAACATCTTTGCTCCAGCCTAAGCCCCTTGAGGTGGACCTAACCCAACAGATGTTTCAAACGATCTTAAAGGGGCAGGAGGAACTGAAGAATCAACTAAAAGAAATGAATGAACAGCTCAGAGAAAACCAGAACCGAACGGCCCAAAATACACAAAGATTGGAACTTTTGGAGGAGGGGACGGCTGAGATGAGGAGGGAGGTGGGGGGGGGGGGCATCCAGAAAGGAAACCAAGAACTTGAGAACCATCAGATAAAAATGGAGTTTGAAAGGGTGTCTTTTTTCCTTAGATTTCAAAATGTAATTGAGGCTGATGATGAAGACTTGAGGGACATTATGACAAAATTATTGGCTGAATATATCAAAAAAGACAGACAACAGTTGGGGTGGGATATTGATCTGGTCTATAGAGTAAACTCAGCATACGCCAGAACACATAATGTTCCAAGGGAGGTCCACATTAAATTTCTCAGAAAGACTACAAGCGATGAGATTCTGAGTGCACAAAGGGGGCAAGTATTAAAATACAAGGATAGAGAAATAGCCATCCTGAAACAAATCCCAAAGAAAGTTAGAGATAAAAGAAAAAAATACTCGCTTCTAGTGAAGAAATTATACCAGAAAGGGGTGTGGTTCAGATGGCTCATGCCAGAAGGTATGCTGATATTCTGGGAGGACACTAGAGTTAGAATTAACACAACTATGGAAGCTGAGGCCTTCATGGAAAAAAACAAAGTCCTCCTGGATAAATCTGATGACACTACACGGGATATACAGGACACGGGAGGTGCTGGAGCCTTGCTGGTGGGGGGAGAAGAGGCAACATCGAGAAAACTTAGATCACAAAAATGAACTAGAAAATCTGTTTGATATAAAATGATTGAAATTATTTGAAGATAAAAGGCTAAAATATGCTGACAAAATATTACTAAGTAGTAACAACTTAATGTATTAATAAATGAAAGTTATGAGAATGGGGGGGGGGCATTTCCTGCATAATGTAGCTGTCAAAATTTGTAACCTTATCCACCATCCCTTTTCCTGATTATTTTTTGCAAAACCAATAAAAAATTTGTTTGAAAAAAAACCCAATTGTGGTAAGAAAGGTTATAAAACGGGACAAAACTCACTTAACAACTGTCTTGCTTAGTGGCATAAATTTTAGGCTCAATTGTGGTCATAAGTTGAGGACTACTTTTACGTTTCTAGGAATTATTTATCAATATACTCAGAAAAATAAAATAGTGTCCAGAATAAATTAATTAATATATAATTATTATACATTATACAAAAAGGGATGTGGTGACTCAGTAGCTAAGATGCTAAGCTTGTCGATCAGAAGGTTGGCAGTTCAGCAGTTCAAATCTCTAGCACCGCAGAATGGAGTGAGCTCCCATTTCTTGTCCCAGCTTCTGCTCTTTTACATGAAAGCATGCAAAAATGCAAATAGAAAAAAAGGAACCACTTTGGTGGGAAAATAACAGTGTTCCTTGCACTTTCGGCATTCAGTCATGCTGGCTACATGACCACGGAGACGTCTGCGGACAGCGCTGGCCCTTCGGTTTAGAAACGGAAATGAGCACTCACCCCCTAGAGTTTGGAACAACTAGCACACATGTGCGGGGGAACCTTTACTTAATTATTATACAATCTAGCACTAAATAACAATAACTTCCGGTGGCACCATAGGCGTTGAAAGACGTTTCTCTGGGAACGCCAGCCTCGAGATCGCGTTTAAGCTGCTAGAACAGTGTAAACCAGCTGTCAAGCAGTTTGAAAAATCTCCCCTCGGGAAAAGAGGGGGAGGAGAGCAGCCGGGCATTAAGGGCAGAACCCCCCATAAACCCGCAAGAGTAATTCTGTGGTGAGAAGGGTAGCTCCCCAGCAGCCCGACAAAGCTCTGCATCTCGGGATGCTTCTGCTGCAGCAGAAACAAAATGTCGCGACCACCCCCTGCAATCAATGCTTATCTACCTTTGAATAAAAGCAGGCAAAGCAAGTACGGGAGTTTTTATAATTGCGAGCACAAACCTTAACTCCGATGCAGTTTTACTTCCTTCTGTGAAAATTGAAAAGAACAATTGATGAGGGCTCTGCATTGGAGGCAGAGATGGGGCCAGGGCAGTCTGACAGTTATCAGTTGCCTTCGGAGTCCGACAGCAGTGGAACAGAAGAACAGCCTGTTCCTAGTGTACACATGTGTAGAGCTGCCAGGAGAAGGGAACAACGGTTGACTCAGGAGTAAAGCCACAGATGGTTGGTGAATGGCCCCTCCGATAGGGAATAAATAGGAGCGAAAGGGGAGGGGAGTTTGCAGGAGACAATTAGTTCAATTCATTAGAGTGAAGATCTGTTCCTGACTTCTTGCCAAGTATTGTCTGCTACAGCCTGGCATTTGGAAGATATCAGCCTGGCAGCTCTCCAAGCCTGATAATGTAATTGTGAAATCTTTTGAAAGACTTTTGGCTGGGACTTTGCTGGAGAGGAATTCCCTTTACACTAAATAAATCAGGATGAGGAGTCAGCTTCGTGCTTTTGGGAAGCCTAGGTCAGAACAAAATCATCCAAGCTTACCTGGGGGCTGGTACCTTGTGAGGTCTTCAGGAAAAGAGGAATATGAACGATAAAAACAATTTGTTGAAGAGTTGCAATGAAGCACAAACCAATTTCTATACATCGTAGAAGCCACACTGCATTTTGCAAGTGTAGTTAATTCTCAACAGGTTACAGATAAGACTGCAAAGCAAAATGATCGTCATTGGTGTAGAGCAGTGTTTCTCAAACTCAGCAAGTTTAAGATGTGTCAATTTCATCTCCTAGGACTTCCCAACCAGCCAGTTGGGGAATCCTGAAGACCACATATTTTAAATTTGCTGAGGTATCAAGATTTGTGGAAAAGTATAATAAGCTTATATTTATTACAAAACCATGTGTCAGGTTCCAAGAAATGCATCCATCACAAATTGAACTCTGACGCATCCCTTTGCTCAAAGTACAAATGTATTTAGATGCATCATATTGGCACTAACTAGTGAAAAGCCAGTACTAAAGTTCCCAGGCTTTTCCCCCCAATATAGATTTAGGATTCTCAAGTTTCCAAAACAAAGTGTCATATTGTCCAAACAAGATGGGAGCTGGTTGCTTGGTGACTTCTCTCCTTCTCCTCCGGTCACCCAGCTGTTGCAATGTGCTTGACTCATTGGCAAGCTATGATGTTATTGTTAAGTCCTTGAGGCTATGACGCCATTGACTATCATTGCTGGCCCCTGATTGGCTGAGACGCGAGCAGCCAGCTGGCAGGAGAATGCAGCCATTCTATTGGTTCAGTGTCTGACAGCTCTAGTATAAAAGGGCTGTCAGCTGTCAAATGTTGCTGTTTGCCGGTTCGAGGTTTGCCTTACATTTTGCCATGTTAAATTGTTAATAAAGGTTGTGTTACCTTCAACCTGCCTTGCTTCAGTTCCTGCCTGCTTCGTTCTCCCTACAGAACACTGGCAATGAGGGTGGGATTAGGACTGAGGTAAAGGAAAAGAGAAGTCACTAATAAGAGCTGCCTCAAGTCACAGGCGACGAGATGTCACTCCAAGGCTAATTCTTATGTTCTGTCCTTCTAAGGATGGCTAATCTACCGGCATTCACGGCATTCAGCCCAGCCACTGAAACATTGGACGCCTACGGCATATGAAATGTCGGACAAATCCACCACAGAAATTCAGAGATTTCTGTCACTGGCCACCCATGCCAGCAGGGGCCATGCTGTCCATCATGAAGAAGACAACGAAGAAAACTTCTCTGATGAGGAAGAAGAGATTAGCCGCCTCAAACTGGCCACCAGGAAAAAACGGACTCAGGCTGATTTTTTATCTCAGGCGGGTTGCCTGAGTTGTGGCAGGAACCATGCAAGGTCAGTCTGCAGGTTCAAAGCCGCAATATGCCGTTGGTGTGACAGGAAAGGACATTTAGCCAAGGTCTGCAGAGCGCCATGCCAATCGCTGACCCACCTCCGGAGTGCACTTTGTCTACTCAATTCGCAAAAAGACTTCCCAAACACCGTGAAGACTGCTTTGCCATTACAGGTGACCAGCAGCACCCTGATTGAGCTATCAGCCATGCATCCCTGACCAAGCCTACCCATAAGATATACCTGACTGTGCGCATAGAGGGAGAGCACTGCAAGATGGAAGTGGAATCTGGCTCTTCCAAATCTCTTGGGCTACTATCAAACAGATAGTGCCCAGCCTGACCAAAGCTCAACTCAGACAGTGCCCATTTCACCTCAGAGACTAACAAGGGCAGCCAATACCCATTGTGGGTTGTGGCACATTCACCATACCCAGCAATAACTTCCTGGGGCCTCTTCCCCTCATCATTGTAGATAGCCATCTGCCCAGCCTTCTGGGGCTTGACTGGTTCTCCGAATTGGGGCTCAACATCTCCGGCATCCACTCCATTGTTCCAGATTCCTTCGCTGCGCTGACCAGTGAGTTCGTGGACGTATTTGACAACAAGCTTGGTAAATATAATGGGACCCCCATTTCCTTTAACTTGGACCCCCAGGGTGGCGCCAATATGTCTAAAACCCAGGAGAGTGCCTTTTGCTCTTCGACCCAAAGTAGATGTAGAGCTAGATAAATTAATAGCACACGGAGTGCTCGAAGCAGTAGACCACTCTCCCTGGGAGACCCCCATAGTAATACCTATTAAGCAGGATGGTAGTATTAGAAGTTGCGGGGATTTTAAATGCACCATTAATAAAGGGTTGCAAGCCAACCTTTATCCAGTGCCAGTGGTTCAACATCTGCTCCATTCCTTGGCCCAGGGAAACATTTTTGCCAAATTAGACTTAACTTGGTAGATGAAGTCACTGCCATGGCTCAAACCATCGGTAGAACTTCTGGTAGATGAAGCCACTGCCATGACTCAAACCATCGTAATGCACCGGGGACCTTTCAAATGTAAATGTTTGCAATTTGGGGTTAGTGTAGCCCCGGGTATTTTCCAGAGCCTAATGGAGCAGATGCTTTAGGAGCTGCCAGGGGTGGTACCCTATTTCTATGACATGCTTATATCCGCTTTGGATCAAGCTGAGCTTGTCGATAAATTAAGAGCAGTCCTGACCTCTTTCTGCCAAGCGGGGCTGAAATTCAAACAAGAAAAGTGTAGGATAGGGGTTCCCAGTGTAGAATTTTGGGGGTATCTAGTTGATTCCAAAGGCATCCACCCTACTCTGTCCAAGGTAGAGGCAATTAAGAAAGCACCCACACCCTCCTCTAAGGCTGAACTGCACACCTTTCTGGGGCTGCTTAATTTTTACTCCATTTTTTTACCCCATAAGGCATCTTTGGCAGAGCCTCTTCATAGGCTCCTGGACTCCAAGACGCCCTGTCATTGGGGATCTAAAGAAGCCCAAGCCTTTAGGGCAGTTAAGGATGTCCTTGTCACTGCATTTTTTTTGTTTGCCAGCTGTGCTTAGACTCTAAGACATACAGTAGACTGATCTGACTCTTATCAGCTAAGCTCATTCTTTATAATAAAATGTGTTTCTTAGAATATATCTCGGGTTTATTTTGCTTAATTAAAAAGTATACTTCAAGGAAAGGCCACGGTTCATCCCTCATTAAATACAGGGCTGAATTTACACCCTGACAAGTGGTAGCAGAGGATGGTTTGGATTTATGGCTATTTTGGATTGATTTATGGTTTTTCCTTGCTTGTTATTTTGATGATAAGCATCTAGGCTAATTAGGTAGATGGTTAATTTTGCAACTGCGGAACACTGATTTTAATCACTTCTAAAATGCCGAAAAAGAAGAAAAAATTAGAAAAACTTTCTGCAAGAGATATGCATGTCTTTGATCTCTGATGAAGAAGCGAAAAGCATTTTACACAGGTTTTCAACCTTTCAAATGCCATTTGCTTCAGGCTGGATGAAGAATCTGCCGTGGGAGAACAAAAGGAGGAAATGCTCTTACACAGGTCTCAAGAAGAAAAAGACTACAGAAAAGCTGCTTTTGAAGGCGACGTGCTAAGACCGAGGTCAGTGACGCCCCCTTCTAATTATGCATGCTCCCAAACAATTCTTCAAGAACCTGTAGATTTTGAAACGCTCGGTGCAAGGCCAAAGTTTTCACAACCGGAGGTGCATTTTCACTCCCACACAGAGAGAGAAACTTATCATTCTCCTCAAAGCTCTATCAAGCTATAAAAAGCTATCGTGATCAAATAGAAATTTTTGAACGTAAGCTATCCCAGGCAAAAATGGCCTTATCTATGCTTGAGCCAGATAAGAGGGACTTTCAAATTTCTGAAAATGCCATCTTGGCTCCTTCTCCAAAGCCTAAGACACACACCCTGGAGGATATTGTGTCAGGCAATCAGAACAGAGAGCTGTGTACACATCACAATTGCCCCAAGATGTTTTTTCTTCTCAAGTTACACATGCCACGCAGGTAGAAAGATTAACTGACCAGCCTAAAGCTGAAATTGCAGCATCATCTACTGGCAGAAGTAATTTACTAGAGAAAGCCAACATGCATTGTAAATTCCAGGAGCAATTACAAATATTGCAACAGGCTTTATTAAACATGTCCTTAACTCACTCAGATATTCACGCTGCAATGCAACAAGTGTCTCCAAAGGCCCAATCTTTAGCACCCCCTGGTGGTGCTTGTGTCTTCTTAGATGGAGCACAACAATACTTAATGCAGCAAAGACAAATGGCTGCGTCTCCAGCAGGCCATGTTAATATTGCAGCTCAAGCACCGGCCGCAGCTGTAGCACAGCAAACACAGGTGCGACTACAACAACCACAGGTTCAACAACAAGTATATTTACCTGCACAGTCAGCATTTCAAATGCACATTCCTCAACAGGCATTTTCTGTTGCTCCATTGACTGGTGAGTCAAAATTAAAAATGTCAGGACAGAATTATAAGGCCTGGGTCAGTGAGGTTGCACTTTTGCTTCGCAGAGAAGGTACCCATTGTATGGTGTTTAATCCTCCTGTCCAGCCATGGATTCCTGCAATAAGAGACTTAGAGACTAAGGCTTGCACAACATTATTGATGTCCATGGATACTGAATTGCAGGTTACTTTTCCGCCTGATGCAACAGTCCAACAAATTTGGGTTCAATTGGAAAATTGCTACAGGCCCGTTTCAATCGAATCTTCATGTTTGCTCATGTCTGAGTTCCACGGTTCGAGATTGAAACCTGGTGAACAAATTGGAGGACATTTAACCAAACTGAAAGGAGTGAGAAAAGAATTGAGAGAAAGAGGCCATTTCATTGATGATATTCAAATGATCAGCATTATCATTAACTCATTGAATTATGAATGGAAAGATGCCATTGCAAAGATTAACCAAGTGCCTATTGCTCAACGCACAATATTTGCAGGCTTTTAATTGAAGAAGAAGCACATATGTTGGCCACAACACATTTCCCAAGGCTGCCCGCATCAAGAGCTCCAGCTAGGCATCCCTTCCGAGGAAGACCCTACGTTCCAAGGATGCCAATATGCTACATCTGTAACCGTGTGGGACATGCCACCCGGAATTGTCTCCAACGAGTTCCAGCTCCCGTCACAAACCAGCCCAGAGGAACAGATTCCGGAGGCAGAGGCAGAGGCGCAAGACAAGGTTGTCGTGGTCCAAGGCGTGATTCACAAGCTCCACTCGCCACATTGGCCTTAACCAACAATCCACAACCTCATCCAGAGTAAGACAGACGGCTTTTGTGGACTTTGGACAGTGGTGCAGCATTGCATGTTACCTACAGAAAGGAAATTTTCACAGAGATGCACGAGCCTGAACCTGAACTACGTGAACTTTATTCTTTCTCCAATCAACCCTGTAAGGTCATGGGAAAAGGAACTGTTTATGTTGAAGAGCTCGATGCATTCATTCCTGATGTTTATTACATACCTACAGCAACTAGTAATTTGCTTAGTCAGAGTCACTTGTCTAGAGTGTTAAAGTTCCAGGTTCACCACTTCGAAAAAGCAAGTTACATAGTTAAAATGGAGATATTGTTGCTGAAACCATGTTAATTGGTGGTGTTTATTACATAAAACCAAAGCCTAAACCACAAACACAGGCAAGTATACAAACTCCAAAAGAGGAGAGCACAGGTCCAGAGAGAGATGTTCTATTGAGAGATCCTGTAGCTACTCCAAAGGTTCCTAAAGCCAACAAAAAGAAAATAAGGAAACAGGTTGCTCAGAGCAAGCCTGAAGTTCCTCACAAAACTGTTAATGTTGAAAATTCACTAATTGGTAAACCTTTGCATTCCAGGTGTATCCACAAGTGGCATAGAATTTTGGGGCATGCCAGTTTCCGTATTCTCAGGAAAATGCCGGAGTTTGCAAAAGGTTTGGATCTAAAGGGGTGTAAGGTGTTTTTGGATTGTGCTGTCTGCAAGAAGGCCAAATCCAAAGCAGCAGCCATTCCCAAACACGCAACACGCCTGTCAACACGCATTTTTTATTTGGTACACACTGACATAGTGGGTCCTTTTCCGCCAACACTTGGTGGTAAAAAATATTTTCTAACAATTGTTGATAATTACTCTAGATATGGATATGGATATCCTATGGAAGAGAAATCTGAGACCTTTCAGATCTTTAAAGACTTTGCAGCTCTTGTTTCTACCCAACACCAAGTTCGCATCGCCAGAATCCAGAGTGATTGTGATGCCGAATTCATGTCTCAGCGTTTCCAGGACTGGATGCGTAAGAATTGAATTCTTCATCAGACATCAGCTCCATACACACCGGCTCATAACGGAGTCACAGAACGAAGACAAGGAGTCCTACAAACCATGATGCGTTGTCTCCTAGAAGACACCAACCTCAGTAACCATACTGGGGTGAAGCTATCAAATATGCATATTACATTGTCAACCGTACTTGGAGCAGTGTAATAAATCAGGATGCTGATGCTAGTGATGAATGTGAGGACAAGGACGAAGCAGAAGAAGAATGGACTGTTGTTCCGAGACGTTCCAAGAGGGTCACTAAGGGAATCCCTCCACAGCGATATTCGTGGCAACTGACAAAAACACCCTTGCCTTTGATTTGCAATGTTACACTTCCTCCTGATACATTCACACAAATCAAGCATCTTCCTGATTCAGAGCAAGAGAAGTGGTATGAGGCAATGCAGAATGAAATGGACAGTCTAAAGAAACTTAAGGTATTTACACCTGCAAAACCAGCAAACAAAAAAGTCATTGGCACTCGCTGGGTCTACAGAATCAAGAAGAAGCCAAATGGTGAGTCATTGTACAAGGCCAGACTTGTAGCTCAGGGTTTCGTTCAATGTTATCCTGAGGACTACACAAGCACCTACTCACCGACAGTCAGAACTGAGAGTGTAAAAATTGCCTTAACCACTGCAACTATCCTTGGTTTAGAGGTTTTCCAGTTCGATGTTGACTCGGCTTATCTACATGCTGACCTAGATGAAGAGATCTACGTGAGAGGTCCTCCAGGATTCCAACAGCAAGAAGGGGATACCTGGTTTCTAAACAAAAGTCTTTATGGTCTGAAACAGTCTGGTTTAATGTGGTACTTATGTCTTACTGACAAACTAAATTCAATGGGCTTTATTAAGTCTGAAATTGATGAGTGCGTGTTCACAAAAAGATCTAACAATACATATGAGATAGTTCTTGTTTATGTTGATGATATTGTTTAGATTGGTCCAAATAAGAAAATGAGTGAGATTTTTGCTAAAGGTTTACAGAGATACTTCACATTGAAATCTTTAGGTCATATTAGCACTTACTTAGGTGTTCAGGTTGACAAAACACAGAAGGGGTTTAGTCTTTCACAAGAGGATAAAATTGAACACATTTTGCATCATTGCAATATGAAGGATGCTAACACAACAAAGACACCCATGCAAACAGATTTTCACAACTTGACATATGAATCAAGTCCTGAGTTCGAGGATCAAACACTTTATCATTCAGTCATTGGGTCACTGTTGTACATTAGTAGTTGGACCAGACCCGACATTGCACTTAGTGTTACTCTCTTGTCTCGACACATAGGTAAGGCAAAACAGTTTCATTGGACATGCGTTAAGAACTCCCAGAGCAGTATCCTACCTCCGTGCTTTGGAAGCCGCAACGGAGGATGGATGCCACTCTGGGAGTATGCTGTATGGTTGTACGATCTTCAGCCCACAACTATAGAGCATACTTCCAGAGCGGCATCCGTCCTCCGTGCTTTGAAAAAACAAACAAAGCGGTGGGCGGCACCAGCAGCGGAAATGCCCTTTGTGCGAGCGGAGAGTGGAAAAGCCGCTGCGCAAGCCCCCTCTCCAGCCATGCAGAGCCCCATTCACTCACCTAGGGGCATTCTGAAGGCACCGAGCCGCAGGAGGCGGAGGGTGGTGAACAGGCGCTCGTGCTGCTTGGTGCCTTCCGGGTATTGCTAGGTCAGTCATCAGTGCTGTGCCCGGCTGGAAAGGGGGATTGCCGGGCGGCTGCTCGCAAGCTTGGTTACTTCATGGCTGCTGTGTTACTGCTGTGACAGCACAACATAGCCATTCGACCCTGAGGCTGTGCCCGGCTCTTCGGGAACCCAGTCACAAGGGAGCAGCCGCCCGGCAACCCAAAAATAATAAGCCCTCCCCTTTAATAAGCCCAAGGCCATATTTCATGGGTAAAAAAATATATATAAGACCCTGTCGTATTTTCAGGGAAATAGGGTAGACCAGCTCCCCCTTCTGCCCATCAGGGAATGGGACATTCCCTGGGCTCCATAGGCACGAGTCCATTTGGACTTCGCCGGCCCGTTCTTAGGGCAGAACTTCTTGGTCGTCGTAGATGCCTACTTGAAGTGGGTGGAGCTGGCACTCATGCCCTCCACCACTTCAGAAGCCATAATTATGGTGCTGGGGAGGCTATTCGTGACCCATGAGTTGCCTGACATGGTGGTGACTGACAATGGGCCCCAGTTCACATCGGCACCCTTCGAGATGTTTTTAGACCAGCATGGCATACAGAACGACACGACAGCCCCATTCCACCCGGCCGGAAATGGCCTGGCAGAACGAACCGTCCGGTCGGCTAAGGAGTTATTGGGCTGCCTGGGGCCAGGGAATTGGCACAACAAACTGTGCAAGGGGAACCTTTACCTACTCGACCAAACAGGTCTGAACCGGTAGGAACCCACCTCTGATTTGGGGTAGTGCCACTCCATCAAAGATGGTTCAGGAAAGGGCGTAACTGGCGCACAACCCACAGTTGCACAAAGGCCCTCCTGGTCACGACTGCCATCTGCTCTTTGAGTCCAGGAGAACCCTTAGATTACACACAGGGTCTGTTTGGGGCAAGGATGGGTTCTGGCTGCTGCTACTGCTGGTTTGCTCAGGGACACGCTGCGCGCGCTTGATGCACACTATGCGTGCATGAGCAGTACTAAAAAAATGTTTCTGCGCATGCACAGAAGCAAAACACACGCCACCGCCGCCACAAGAACCAGTTTGGGGGCGTGGCAGGCCGAGTTGCTACCTACTCACCTGAACTGGCCTGAACCAGTAGGGACCCACCTCTAGTTTGGGGTAGTGCCACTCCACCAAAGATGGCAATTCTCCCTGAGCCAACGAACCCCAAACCCAGATTCACTCGGTCTTGCCAGGGTTTAGTTTCAACCTGTTGCTCCCCATCCAACCCCTAACAGCCTCCAGGCACTGTGAGAGGGGGGGGGCATGGCATCACTTAACTCACCATGGGCTGATGATGTATTTGACCCCATCCTTGGCCTGGCCTGATCATCTCTTACAATTGCAATGGCATTAGTTAGGCCCATCGGCGTAATGTATTCAGGGATTTAAGAGATGCAAAGGCCCCGTTTTTGCCTTGATTGCCTCAAGGTGAAACAATAAGGTTTGACTTCGAAAGGACAAGTTTAAAATATGTCCTTTCCTTCTTACTTGGGTCCTCTTTTTTTTTAATCGGTAGTTGGAATGCGCTCACACAACCCACCCGCGGCATTGGAAAGATCGATGGTGTTTTAAACAGGGAAATAATTAATTACCCAACCAACTTGAAAATGCTTTGGAATAATCAGTCATTAATTCAGTGAATAGGAAAAAAGCAGGCCAGGATGGTTATAAAAACCCTGCCAGTTGTATTCTGGCACAGTAAATCTTCTGCCCTTTTTCACAGTGTTCTTTGTGCATACAGTCCATAGAAAGTGCAAGAGAAAAAAAGTTCTGTCTACACAGAGAAAGGTCCCTGGGGGTCTTCCAGGGCAACACAGACACGGCCTGGGGATTAGTTAGCAACAGACAATCCACTACCACACAAGTGAAGTTTTCTCATTGTCTTCTGGGACTGACTAAGCCTTCCTTCCACCAACCTTAAGACAAGGCCCAAGACTTTGGGTCGGTTCCTACTGCATCACAGGAGATAAAGGAGGGAAGATTGGAAGTCTGGGACAATGTAGTCTTACAGATTAAATAGCATGTGTATCAGAGGTGGTATTCAGCAGGTTCTGACCGGTTCTGGAGAACCGATAGTGGAAATTTTGAGTAGTTTGGAGAACCAGTAAATACCATCTCTGACTGGCCCCACCCCCATCTATTCTCCACCTCTTGAGTCCTAGCTGATCGGGAGGGAATGGGGATTTTGCAGTAACCTTCCCCTGCCTCGTCCACCAAGCCATGCCATGCCCACCAAGCCACACCCACAGAACCGGTAGTAAAAAAAAAATTGAATCCCACTACTGATCCAGTTCCTACAACCATTCGCCATATGTTTTAGCTTCCAGTTCTCTAAATTATTTTTGTTGCTCTTCTCTGCACTCTTTCCACAATCCCAACATCTTTTTCCTATCGTGGTGACCAAAACAGGACGCAGGATTCCAGGTGTGGTTTTAGCAAAGCATTGTAACTGTGGCCTAACTTAAGCAGTGGGTCAATCAGAGCCTTCTCCAAAGCCCACCCTACCACAAACATGCCCCTTTGAGTATTTTCCTACTTCTAGCCCTTCTATAGTCTGGGGTTGATTCAACTCAAAATTCAAGGTCTTCCACGGAGACTATCTATCCACTGCTGTGCTGAGCTCTTTCTGGTTTTTTGACCAAGACAAAGTTGCCCCAAATAATGTTCTCAAGAGTTGGAGACACAACGGCAATAACACCAACACCAAGAAAAATGAAGAAACTTTCATTGACAGATCTCTATTTTCCAAGAATTCTCCAAATAAAAGATACTCAGAACATAGAACATGTAGTAAGGGCTAAAATTTCCAACACATCTTAGTTGGTCTGGCCCTTTTATCAAGACTCTCCCCCCCCCCCAGTCTAATCTAGGGGGAAAACAAGGGAAGGTGTTTTATATCTTCCTGTCCACTCTGAACCTTTCCTATATTTCCATTAACCTCAAATATATATTTTTATTTAGATAACGATGAAAGCTCTAAATAAAAAAAAAAACAGAGTTGGGGGAGGGGAATTTTTTTACTAGTGTTGTAAGGAATTCAGATTTAAAGGGGAAAATCCTTTCAGTGTCCACCTTGTGCCCATCACCTGCTCCTTAAAGCCGCCTACATTTTTTCCCTGGGTTTGCTCAGGGAAGCATTTCATTTAAGAAGATGCTAGCAAATATAACTTGTTCTCTAAATCGCTTTTTTCCCCCCCATTGAATCGGGATAGCTTGCAAGACCCAATTATTAATGGCTACTTGGCTGATATCTTAGGGTTTTTTTTTTTAAAAAAAACAAATGTTCAAAGTATAGCAGGATGGATGGTTGGAGAGAGATTGAACAAAAATCCATTTTATTACTGTGTTCTGATCTAGGCTTCACAAAAGCATGAAGCCGACTCCTCATCCCGATAAAACCCCTTTTATTTAGTTTAAAGGGAATTCCTCTCCAGCAAAGTCCCGGCCAATATTCTTTCAAGAGATTTCACAACTGAAATCAGACCTTTATCAGGCTTGGAGAGCTGCCAGGCTGATATCTTCCAAACGCCGCTCTGTAGGAGACAATACTTGGCAAAAAGTCAGGAACAGATCTTCACCCTAATGAACGAAGTGTCTCCTGCAAACTCCACTCCCCTTTTGCTCCTCTTTATCCCTATGGGAGGGGCCATTCACTGTCCACATGTGGCCTTTCTCCCGAGTCGACCCTTGTTCCTTAGCTGTTCCCTTCTCCCGGCAGCTCTGCACATGCGCACACTGGGAACAGGCTCCAGCTGTTCTTCTGTCCCACTGATGTCTGACTCCGAAGGCAGCTGATAACTGTCAGAAGGCCCTGGCCCCATCTCTGCCTCCAATGCAGAGCCCTCGTCAGAGCCTTCCCCAGACTCCAGGACTGGCCCATGTTCCTCCCCAACCTCCTCACTCTCCAAATCTGCTGCAAGATGCGCTAGCTGCTGGCAGGCCACAACATAATCTCATAGACCAGAATTACGTAGAATTGCTGGCCAAAAGACAAGCACCTAGTATAATCACTATGTCTTGTAGTAGTGACCTTATAATGAAACAAAATTTGGAAGATGAGCAGGTTATTTTGGGATCTCCATCACTATAACTTCATAAAATTGCCCTGATTCAAAGATTTAAAAAACAGCAAAAGTACTCTTGGTCTCAGTTCAGTCTGTAATACCTATGAGACATGTCCCGTTGATATAGTTTTGCCTGATGTATATAGGAATAGCTTTTTTCAGTATAGGTCCGTGATGGCGAACCTATGGCACGCGTGCCACAGGTGGCACGCAATGTCCTCTCTGTGGGCATGCGAGCCATCACCCCACTTCAGCTCTACCCTGCCTGAGCGTGTGCCTCCCACCGGCCAGATTTTCTGGTCTCTGCCATGCATGCACAAGGGTGAGGTGCATGCAGGAGAGGCGTGCATGCGTGGGGGTTCATATGCACATGCACTGGGGCAGGGGAGCCTCTCCCACCCCCCATACACACAGCCTGTTTTGGGTCCCAGGAAGCTTCAGGGAGGCCTGCTAGACCCAAAACGGGATGTGGGGGGTGTTGTACACGCATGCATGGGGGGGGCGGGTACACAGTGCCACACGTCCTTGCGCAGGGGGGTGGGAAGTTGTTGCATTAATGGTGTGGGCACGCGCATGGGCACACTTTTGGCATGCAACAACAAAAAGGTTAACCATATAGGTGGTCCTCAACTTATAACCATGGTTGGGACCAGAATTTCCACTGGTTAAGCGAGATGGTTGTTAAGTGAGCCATACCCAATTTTACAACCTTTACTTTTTGCCTTGATTGTTAAGCAAAAAAACCTGCAGTTGTCGCACGGATGACATGGGGATTGAGCAAATCTGGATTCTCCCATTGACTTTGCTTCTGGTGAGTCTCTGGGAAGGTCTCAAGTAGAGATCACAGGACCCTACTGGATAACTAGTGGACAACCATTTAAATATGAGCCTTCCATTGCAGCAGCTGCCAAAAAAGCCAACACAGTTCTAGGCTACATAAACAGAGGGATAGAATCAAGATCATGTGAAGTGTTAATGCCACTTTATAATGTGTTGGTAAGGCCACGCTTGGAATACTGCATTCAGTTCTGGTCGCCACGATGTAAAAAAGATGTGGAGACTCTAGTGCAGAGAAGAGCAACAAAGATGATTAGGGGACTGGAGGCTAAAACATAGGAAGAACGGTTGCAGGAACTGGGTATGTCTAGCTTAAGAGAAAGAAGGACTAGGGAAGACATGATAGCATTGTTCCAATATCTCAGGGGTTGCCTCAAGGAAGAGGGAGTCAAACTATTCTCCAAGGCACCTGAGGGCAGAACAAGAAGCAATGGGTGGAAACCAATCAAGGAGAGAAGCAACTTAGAACTGAGGAGAAATTTCCTGACAGTTAGAACAATTAATCAGTGGAACAGCTTGCCTCCAGAAGTTGTGAATGCTCCAACACTGGAAGTCTTTAAGAAGATGCTGGATAGCCATCTGTCTGAAACAGTATAGGGTTTCCTGCCTAGGCAGGGGGTTGGACTAGAAGACCTCCAAGGTCCCTTTCCAATTCTACTATTGTATTATTGTATTACCCTGGGACACTGCAACCCTCGTAAATCCATCCCATCTTCTAGGGATGGAAAGAGGGGGGAAGTAGCCAAGATGATGTCCATGATCACTTGATCAAAGCCCCACAGATCTGTGATGCCCCCTCCCCAAAGCGGCATGCAATGAATCGCTGTCTTCAAAATGCTTCAGAAACAACTGATGCAGGGGAGGGCTGTTTGGGAGAACCGGTAACATTACGGCTGGTTTGGAGAACCTCCAAATCCCACCTCTGGCTGGCCACCCCTCCCCTGCCTCTCCCACCCTGCCCATCCCCTCCCAGGAGTCTCCACGCGGGCCATTTTGGATCTGAGGTAAATGCAGGGCCTGCGCAGAGAGTCTGGGAGGAGGAAAATGGGCCTACTGGAAGTTCCAGAAGACCAGAAATGGCCCCGTTTCTGGTCTCCAGAGGGCCTCCATAGCCGGGGTGAGGCAGTTTTTGCCCTCCCAGAGATGTGAGGAAAGCCTCCGGAGCCTGAGAAAGTGAAAACGCCTCACCCCGCCATGGTGCAGGAGGCCAAGTAGGCCGAGAATCCATTGCTGAAATTTTTGAAGTCCTCCCCTGAACTGATGCTGATTGCAGTTCTTCCTTCCCTTAATCCACTTGGCTGATCTTCCACCATATGTTCTTGTTTCATCCCAAACTTCCAACATAAATGTCTTAGGTAAAAGTGGCTGTCCAGAAGGCTTGTGGTCTGTGGTTGCCAGCTCGTTCCATTTTTTGAAGATGGGGATGAATCCTGCAACTTATTAAATGGCGGTGGTGAGGCCCTTACTCAAGAGGCCTTCCCTGGACCCGACGGAGCTAGCTAATTATCGTCCTGTCTCCAACCTTCCCTTCTTAGCGAAGGTTGTAGAGAATGTGGTGGCACAGCAGTTTCCGCGACACTTGGAAGAAACCGATTATCTAGACCCGCTCCAGTCCGGTTTCCGACCCGGTCACAGCACGGAGACGGCCTTGGTCGCGTTGGTCGATGATCTCTGGAGGGCCAGGGATAGGGGTTGTTCCTCTATCCTGGTCCTATTAGATCTGTCAGCGGCTTTTGATACCATCGACCATGGTATCCTATTGCGCCGGCTGGAGGGGATGGGAGTTGGGGGCACCGTTTTGCGGTGGTTCGGCTCCTACCTCTCCGACCGGACGCAATGTGTGTTGGCAGGGGGGCAGAGGTCGACCCTGAGGTCACTCACTTGTGGGGTGCCGCAGGGGTCGGTCCTGTCGCCCCTTCTGTTCAACACATATGTGAAGCCGCTGGGTGAGATCATCCATGGTTTTGGGGTTGGATACCATCTGTACGCTGATGACACTCAGCTGTACATTTCCACCCCAAACCACCCCAACGAGGCTGTCGAAATGATGTTCCGGTGTTTGGAAGCCGTCCGGGTCTGGATGGGGGACAACAGACTCAAGCTTAACCCCTCCAAGACTGAGTGGCTGTGGCTACCGGCGCCTCGGTTCAACCAGTTGATTCCATCACTGGCCATAGGGGGCGAACAACTGCCCCCTGTGGAACGGGCGCGCAATTTGGGCGTCCTCCTAGATGCCCGGCTGTCGATGGATGACCATGTGGCAGCCGTGGCAAGGGGGGCGTTCCACCAGGTTCGCCTGGTGCGCCAATTGCGCCCCCTATTGGACCGGGATGCCTTACGCACAGTCACTCATGCGCTGGTGACGTCTCGTCTGGAGTACTGCAACGCTCTCTACATGGGGCTCCCCTTGAGTTGTACCCGAAGACTACAGCTAGTTCAGAATGCGGCCGCGCGGGCCATCATGGGGTGTACTAGTTACTCCCACATAACACCTTTCCTGCGCGAGCTGCACTGGCTGCCTGTGGTTTTTCGGGTGCGTTTCAAGGTGTTGATTACCATCTTCAAAGTGCTCCATGGCACAGGGCCTAGTTACCTGCGGGATCGCATTCTACCACATACATCCCTGCGACCAATTCGCTCACACAGGGAGGGACTCCTCCGGGTGCCGTCCACCAAGCAATGCCAACGGGCGGCGCCTAGGAGTAGAGCCTTCTCTGTGATGGGCCCAACCCTCTGGAATGACCTCCCCCCCGATATTAGAACTACTACCGACTTCTGCTCCTTCCGACAAAAACTTAAGACTCACCTGTTCCGGCTAGCCGGCCTGGCCCACTTATAGTTCTACTCTTATCTCCTGGCGGATATTTTATTTGGGATAGCTTTTAAGGTTAATGTTTCTAACTTTTTAAATTTAAAAAAAAAATTATTCTAACTTAACTAAATTGTACAGGGAACTTCTACTACCTCCTCCAGTCCTATGTTTAATCTATTTATTTTATACTTATAACATGTATATTTATTGTTTAACTATTTTAATATGACTGTACACCGCCCTGAGTCTCTTTTGAGAGAGAGGCGGTCTAGAAATCCAATAAAGTTAAGTTAAGTAAATGTATTTATTTATTTATTTATTTTAATTATATAGCTGTCCAACTCTCTCCTCGATGATTCTGGAGATTTCATCTTTATGTTGCAATCACCAACTGTTTGAACATCCCTAGGAAGTCACAAGTGTGAAGGAACAACTGCCCTTGTTTACTTCTAGGGTTACCTTGTGGAGAAATACCTTGTGTGACCCGCCTCCAAAGGCAGTGGACTTTTGATTCCACCTTTTGACCTCTGTTTTGTTTTGACACTGGCTGACCAACCATACTCAATATGTAGTCCTTAATGGAGCTGCATCTACGTGGAGCAAAGTCAGCAGTGAGAGACCTCAAGGCTCAATCTTAGGCCCAGTACTCTTCAACATCTTCATCAGTGACTTAGACAAGATAGAAGGAAAACTCATCAAATTTGCAGGCATAACCAACCTGGAGGGGAATAGCCAATACTCCACAAGATAGACTCAAAATACAGAAGGTTTTTGACAGATTTGAACACTGGATCCTACCTAACAAAATGAAATTCAATGTAGAAAAAGGCAAGGTTTTACATTTAGGCAAGAAAAACCAAATGCATGAAGGCAAATCTGTGGCACGTGTGCCTGAGGTGGCACACAGTGCCCTCTCTGTGGGCATGCAATCCGTAGCCCCAATTCAGCTCTGCTGTGCTTTCGCTCATGCCTCCCACTGGCCAGCTGGCCTTCGGGTCTCTGCCACACATGCGGGGGGGTGCATGCAGGGGGTGCATGCACGGACGGGGTGGGGCATGTGGAGGGGCACGTGGAGGGGCACGTGGGGGGCACATATACGCACTAGGCACTTGCAGGGGGCTGCATGCTCATACACGGAGGGAGCATGTGGGGGGTGCATTGAATTTGGGGGGTTTGAGTGCATACACACATATTTGCGCACGCTTTGGGCACTCGGTCCGGAAAAGGTTAGCCATCAATGGTGGTACCTGGCTCAACAGAAGTAACAGTGAGAAGGATCTTGGAGCGCTAGTGGATGAACATGTAAATATCAGCCACCCGTGTCCTGCACCTGCCAAAATATCAAATGCAGGCTTAGATTGCATTAATAGAGGGACAGAATCAAGACCACATGAAATGTTAATACCACTTTATAATGCCTTGGTAAGACCACACTTGAAATACTGCAATCAATTTTGGTCGCCACGATGTAAAAAGGATGTGGAGACTCTAGAAAGAGTTCAGAGAAGAGCAACAAAGATGATTAGAGGACCGGAGCTAAAACATATAAAGACCGAAACTTGGTATGTCTAGTTTAATGAAAAGAAGGACTAGGGGAGACATGATTGTACGCCGCCCCGAGTCCCTTTTGTGGAGAGGGAGCGGCCTATAAATTGAATAAATAATAAATAAATAAATAAATAAATAAATAAATAAATAAATAAATAAATAAATAAATAAATAAATAAATAAATAATAAATAAATAAATAAATAAATAAATAAATAAATAAATAAATAAATAAATAAATAAATAAATAAATAAATAATAAATAAATAAATAAATAAATAAATGATAGCAGTGTTCCAATATCTCAGGGGCTTCCACAAAGAAGAGGGAGTCAAGCTATTCTCTAAAGCACCTGAAGGCAGGTCAAGAAGCAATGGATAATGAGAAATTTCCTGACAATTAGAACAATTAATCAGTGGAACAACTTTCCTCCAGAGATTGTGTATGCTCCAACACTGGATGTTTTCAAGAAGAGATTGGACAACCATTTGTCAGAAATGATAGAGGGCCTCCTAATTGAGCAGGGGGATGGACTAGAAGACCTTCAAGGTACTTTCCAAGTCTCTTATACAGTACTATTATTATTATCTTATACAGTACTAGTATTATTATGACAGAACAATCTAACATTCAACATGTAGAAGCTGTTGGAGCAAGACCAACATCTCAAAGAAATACGACAATGGGAATCCAGACATAATTATGTCTGATGCATAATGGGGGGCTAAACTTTGTAAAAATTTCATACAGGTAGTCCTCCACTGACAGCCACAATGAATTATTGTAAGACGAAGACGACTACCTGTATTACAATCAATAGCAGCAAAAGCCTGGCAAAATTACTTAAAAATGATTCATAAACAACGTTATATATGCAAGTAATTAAAGTTGGGTGTGTGGCAGAGCAAAATGTATATGATGGTCCTATGAAGTTGTAGAAAGATTTTGGCCATAAATGAGAGAGAGTAATAGCATGGATATAAAAACAATTAATTGGTATCAGGATATGTTTACTGTTTACTAAAAATCAGACAACTGTTCAATTCATAATGGTTCGGGCCAGAGGTGGGTTGCTGCCAGCATTACTGCTAGTTTGGTGTGGAAATCCGTGCATGTGTGCATTTGCACCTTAAAAGGTCTGCGCATGCGCACAATGTTAGAAAAGGGGGGGGAATTATATTTTTGCAATGAAGAAAATCAAGATGGCGCCACTATCAATAGAACCGGTTTGGGGGCATGGCAGGCCGAGTTCCTACCAAACCGGGCCAAATCGGTAGGAACCCACCTCTGGTTCAGGCAAGACTGGACGCGTCTATGACAATTCGCAATACCCAACTCAAAGCGGCAGGATAGGAGTTACATTAATATGAAAGAAATAGTGGAATACCGTAGAATATTGAAGAAAGGATGCAAAACAAGGGACAGAACGAAATGTAAATGGCAAAAATTAAAACAATCGATTTATTTCGAATAATTAAATAGAATTATTACATTGTCAGTGAGTTGTCCCACAGCGAGTTTGGCCATGGCAAATTAGCCGTGGCATGTTGGCCATGGTGAGTTGGCACAGCAAGTTGGCTGTGGCATGTTGTCCCATTCCAAAAGTGGACATAGCAACTATTGGAAAAATCGAGAGGCTCCATCTTTAGATCTCCAGTATGAAAAACTATGGAAATTTGTTTTAGTGGGAAACTGGCATACAAAAGTTGGATTCAGAAAATTAAGAAAGATCTGGAAAATTGGAGGAAACTACAAATATCATTATGGGACGAATTGCCATCGTTAAAATGAAAGAACTACCCAAAATTTTATTTTTATTTCAAGTAGTACCGATTAGCCTAGGGAAAAACTTTTTCATAGATTTAAACAAATCCATTGCACATTTTAACTGGTCAGGGAAAAAACCACGAATTAAATTAAAATTGTTACAGGACAGTAGAGAAAGAGGAGGATTTGGACTTCCCGATTGGGAGCTTTATTATCAAGCAGCGGTTCTCACCTGGATAAGGAACTGGATCAATCTAAAGAACAGAAGATTACTAACAATAGAAGGTTATAATTTGGAACTGGGTTGGCACGCCTTTATCTGGGATGGGAAAGACAAATTTCATAGCTATTTCCAAAAACATTTAATTAGAAAAGCTCTACTACAAATATGGTTAAAAATCAAAACAACAAAATCCCAATCTGGCTATCCACCATGGATGCTCTGACGTATCCAAACGTATTGGGCATAAACAAGATAATAAGATATAAAGATATATTAGACAACCAAGAAAAACTAAAAACAAAGCAAGAATTGAAAGATGAGGGAATAGATATTTACAAATACAGGCAAGGTATAAAAAAGACAGGGGAAGGGATGGATTTTATAGGGAGCCGCAAGAGCTGGATAAAATTCTTGACTTGAGCCAGTGCTATCCAAATACGTCTCCGTGGTCATGTGGCCGGCACAACTAAATGCCAAAGGCGCACGGAATGCTGTTACCTTCCCACCAAAGGTGGTTCCTATTTTTCTACTTGCATTTTTACGTGCTTTCGAACTGCTAGGTTGGAAGAAGCTGGGACAAGTAACTGAGCTGGTTGATCAGAAAGGTCGGCAGTTTAGCTGTTCGAATCCCTAGTGCCACGTAACAAAGTGAGCTGCCATTATTTGTCCCAGCTTCTGTCAACCTAGCAGTTCGAAAGCACGTAAAAAATGCAAGTAGAAAAATAGGAACCACCTTTGGTGGGAAGGTAACAGCGTTCTGTGTGCCTTTGGCATTTAATCATGCCGGCCACATGACCATGGAGATGTCTTCGGACAGCGCTGGCTCTTCGGCTTTGAAACGGAGATGACCACCGCCCCCTAGAGTCTGGAACGACTAGCACGTATGTGCGAGGAGAACCTTTACCTTTTACCTTTATCAGTTTAACAACTGTGGTGATTCACTTAATAACTGTGTCAAGAAAGATTGTATAATGGGCCAAAACTCAGCTAACAATTGTCTTGCTCAACAACAGAACGCATTGGCTCAACTGTGTCCACAGGTCAAGGAATACCTAGAGTTTTTGAAGTTAAAAAAAACAGTGATTCTCCCTGATCAAAACCCTGAGATCTGGGTCACAGGTCCTGCTGGCAACTGCTTCCTTGGGAGACTCTTCCCTTATCATTTCTCAATCAGTTTCAAGCATTTTCCTCAAAAATAGCCTTGGAAAGAGAAAGAAAGAACATATTTCTCTCTCTCTCTCTCTCTCTCTCTCTCTCTCTCTCTCTCTCTCTCTCTCTCTCTCTCTCTCTCTCTCTCTCTCTCTCTCTCTCTCTCTCTCTCTCTCTCTCTCTCTCTCCCCCTCCCTCCCTCCCTCCCTCTCTCTCTCTCTCTCTCTCTCTCTCTCTCTCTCTCTCTCTCTCTCTCTCTCTCTCTCTGCTGGGAGCAAAACTGTTAAAGAAAACCCCAAAATCCAGCTGACTCTTTTCGGAAACATAACCTAAAGCATAGCATCTCCTTCTCTGCCACCCCCTCCTCCCCCGCCAACTATCAAGTCCTTTAAAACAATGTCTACTATTTTTCCAACATCATTTAAGTTTCTAAAGTATTTTTGTTTTCTTTCTTAAGCAAACCATCTACCATATGTTCCACCCTGAAAGGAGCAATTGTTGACTGATAATTAAGACACTGAGGTTCACGCTCGGGATCCCTGTGCATTATCTCTTCCTGCCCCTCTTTTCAATGCTGCTTTGCAACTCTGCTTTTCTAACTTCCTTCTCTGGGAAGAAATGAAAGAGCACTAAAATGACCTCTTCACAACTCTCCTGCACATTCTTTTCACTGATTTCTCGTCAACACCCGATAGTAATTGTGGCTTGATGCTGCGACGCTCTCCTCATCTGTTGCTTGGGATAGGGTGGGGGGCTCCAGCAACTTGAATAGCAAAAACCGGTTTAGATGTTTCATATTGGTGGACTTAAGTTCTTTCTCCCCAACAACCCACCAAGGTAAAAATTATGTTTGCAAACGTCTGCATTTGTCTGCTGCCAATTATCATAATGATTTTGATCAGCCCCAAAGCCTGACAAAATGTTGGCTTGTCCTTCAGTAATATGCTAAATTGGTTTAGGGAGATGTGGAAATTAGCTAGCTGAAGTATAAGCCATGGAAATGGTCTCTCAGGGAAAAAGCAGAATTTCATAGACTGGGTAAAAGGTAAAGGTTCCCCTCGCACATATGTGCTAGTTGTTCCCGACTCTAAGGGGCGGTGCTCATCTCCGTTTCAAAGCCGAAGAGCCAGCGTTGTCCGAAGATGTCTCCGTGGTCACAGAACGCTGTTACCTTCCCACCAAAGGTGGTTCCTATTTTTCTACTTGCATTTTTATATGCTTTTGAACTGCTAGGTTGGCAGAAACTGGGACAAGTAACGGGAGCTCACTCAGTTACACAGCGCTAGGGATTCGAACCGCAGACCTTTCTGATCGACAAGCTTAGCATCTTAGCCACTGAGCCACCGCATCCCTTTTTTCATAGGCTAGAGCTTCCATTAAATATTTAGAAGGTACTGGAGCATGTCAGTATAGACTTGAGATCTCCGTGACATCTAAATTGTGGGTTGTTTATGCACCCTTGTTCCTCAACTCTTTGGGTATATCTAAATTTTGCTGAGCTGCTCCTATGGCCATCATGCATTATATTTGATCAGTACTGCAGAAGCAATGCAATTTGACTGAAGGAAGGACTACGGGAGGCATGATAGCAGTGTTCCAGTATTTGAGGGGCTACCACAAAGAAGAGGGGAGTCAACCTATCTTCCAAAGCACTATGAGGCAAGTCAAGAAGCAATGGATGGAAACTAATCAAGAAGAGAAGCGTATCTGGAATTAAGGAGAAATTTCCTAACAGTGAGAACAATAAACCAGTTGCTGGACTTACATGAAGAGAAAATACAATACAATACAATAGTAGAGTTGGAAGGGACCTTGGAGGTCTTCTAGTCCAACCCCCTGCCTAGGCAGGAAACCCTATACCATTCCAGACAAATGGCTATCCAACATCTTCTTAAAGACTTCCAGTGTTGGGGCATTCACAACTTCTGGAGGCAAGCTGTTCCCCTGATTAATTGTTCTAACTGTCAGGAAGTTTCTCCTCAGTTCTAAGTTGCTTCTCTCCTTGATTAGTTTCCACCCATTGCTTCTTGTTCTGTCCTCAGGTGCCTTGGAGAATAGCTTGACTCCCTCTTCTTTGTGGCAACCCCTGAGATATTGGAACACTGCTATCATGTCTCCCCTAGTCCTTCTTTCTCTTAAGCTAAACATACCCAGTTCCTGCAATCGTTCCTCATATGTTTTAGTCTCCAGTCCCCTAATCATCTTTGTTGCTCTTCTCTGCACTCTTTCTAGAGTCTCATCACATGAATGCCTATGGAGATTCTCAGCCATGCAAGTCATGGTTGTCTCAAAGGTGCTTTTTTTCAAGAGGCAACTGGACTTTCTGATTTTTCTTTGAAGATGTTTCATTCTCATCCAAGAAGGTAATTCAGCTTCAATCAAGAGCTGAAGAAGCTTCTTGGTGGGAAAAGCCCACCCCTGGATCATGTCAGGAACTTACAGAAATATCCTAAATCCAATTTAAAATGGGGTCAAGACCAGCCTTACCAGGTCTTAAGGAGGACAGTTGCATCATCTCCCCAACAGACAGATCCCTAATAAAATTGGGGAGGGGGTTTACAACAGGGACACGTATGAACTTTTCTCCTCAGTTATCAGCACCCTGTTGCTCTGGTGCAGGGGTGTCAAACTCAAGACCCAGAGGCTAGATCCAGCCCACGGGGTACTTAGATCTGGCCCACGAAGCAGCCCTGGAAACAGTGAAAGACTGGCCCATGGTGCCTCTGCCAGCAAAAACAGGCTCCCGAGCTCCGTTTTCAGCTGGGACAACCTCCTGCAACCCTCTGCCAGAAAAAAACGGAGGCTGTCCCAGCGGAAAATGGAGCTCGGGAGCCCATTTTCACTGGCAGAGCACTCGGGCAGCGCCAGGCACTATGATGACACGAGTGACGAGCTGGCCACGCTCAGCCTGGCCACGGCCACTGTGGCCCCCCGAGGTCAAACACACCCCTGGTGTGGCCCTCAATGAAATTGAGTTTGACACCCCTGCTCTAGTGGCTGATGATCTTACTGTTAAGTGAATTACATGAGTCCCCTCCCCGTGTGAAAGTGTGGAGGGTCTAAATACATGCGACATACTTTCCCCAGGCCAGGTTGCTCAATTTCGTTCCTATTAAAGAGGAGAAGCAGCCAAGAGATTCAGAAAGGGCAGCAGTAGAGTCTTGGGAAAGAAGCTGATGGAATGGATGCCCTGAAGTTGGTTAACTGTGAGCAAGCAGCGCCCTCTGCTGACCAGATTTGGATAAACTTCTGCCTTCCCCGGCTAACGAACGCTTTAATGTGATTAATCCAGAAAAGTGGGAAGTCCCCTCCGCCAGTTTCTCTCATAGAACCCTAAGGCTAGAAGGGACCTCAGAGGTCTTCTAGTCCAACCACCTGCTTAAGGTAGGAGACTCATTGTCAGGGTACTAAATAGCATCCAAAATTAAATCAGAATCCCAGGCAAAGCATTCCTCAAAGTTCCAATTTATTAAGAGAGCCATGTTGGCACATCTGAGAAAACCCAAATCTGAAAGCTTCCCGGTTTTCCCCACCCAGTTGAAAGTTCATGATCTTGCTCCCACACCCACAAGTCCATCACATGGCCCAATCTTCCACTGCCATGCTGGCAGTTCCATCCATCCAGTTCCGGTCAGGTGCAAAGGTGCAAAGACAAAGGATGACCTTGGCTTTCTAGAAAGAATTTTGTTATGGCTACATTGCCTCTCACGCTGTACAATTCCCCCCTCCCATTTTCCCATAATAGATAGGGGCAGCTAATGGTTTTTATTCTCTGCTTGCTGAGCCCTTGAAGGAGATGAAGGGAAGCAGAAATATTTCAGGGTGATCGAAAATGTCAAGGTGGCAACCAACACTCTTATGACCAAAGTCCTGCCTCTTTTAAGATATGCCACACACACACCTGTTCCTCAACTGAACAGTTGTGGCAGCCATCTTTTAACTCTTTTAATACAGACACCCACAGAGGATTCTCCTGAATGCAAGAAAGAAGATTCCTTCTTTCAGGAATTTAAATTGTGGGGCCAAACACAAAATATGCCTCTCCCTCCCACGCAGATGATATGTTTTGGTGTATGTGCTGTTGGAAGACATGTCCATCTGCTTCAGTTCCAAGTGGGAAGAAAAACATTGGAAAGATGGTTTATTGATGGACAGGACCACATGGGTTTGAGGTCCTGGGCAGCTGACCACATGGAGTGGAGATTGAGTGTTAATTATACCCTCTCTTGGGCTTTGAACTTGAGCTTCCTATTCCTGTGCAAGAATATGTATTCTATTGGTTGCTATAGTCAGACTCCCATGGGTTATGTGCGGTTAGTTTGTCTGAATCAAGTCTGAAACCTGCTGGGTGATGTAATGAGGAAGCTTGTGTCCTGAAAGGATGCTGGGCCATTCCCATTGTGTCTTCATGGCTTAACTGGTTTGGATCTTGAGTGAAGGCTGATCCTACCATTCTTTTACTTTACTTTATTTAGAATTTATAGACCGCCCCCTCTCCCCAAGGAGACTCAGGGCGGTGTACAGACAAAAGCTAAAAACCGTAATACAATAACAATATTAAATACCCCTTTTTTAAAACAAATTAAATATAGAGTCTGTACAATGATAATAAAATTAAAACAGATTAAAAGGACAACCCCTTAAAATTTAAAATGCCGGCCAGGGGGATTGGAAATTAAACTACGATTGGGCCAGGCCAGCTGATTGGAACAGGTGGGTCTTGAGTTTCTTGCGGAAGGAGAGGAGATCGGTAGTTGTTCTGATGTCGGGGGGGAGGTCATTCTACCTAATACTGCCTTTGTTCAAAATATCCTGTCTTGTATGGATTACCAAATCTGCATTTTTAAAAACTGACCCAGTGGTGGGTTGCTCCTGGTTCGGCCCGGTTCGGCCAAACCAATAGTAGCGGCAGCAGGAGCGCGCCCGAACCGGTAGTAAAAATATTTGCAACCCACCACTGAGCTGGCCTCAGGATTAGTATTTGCTTGGGGCCAGAGAACTGTGGCTCTGAGTTTCTGTCTTTAGAAACATGTTTCTCCATTTCTCATCCAGAGAAATATAATGTTCTACCTTTAATTCTGCAGAGGGAAGGTCCAGTGTCACTATGCGTGTTGCAAGATCATTGTGCAAATTATGTAAATTACATACTTTATGTAATAATGCCACAGTGCAAAAATGTCATCATGGCTTTACCAGAAAGTTGGTTAATTGGATACAAAGTTAGATCCATGGATATGGTGACCTTTCTTTAAAAACAACAACAACATAATAATACAGCAGTATATCAAATCTAAGGTATTAAACAACTATCAACATTGTATGGGAAAGTCTGAAATAATTATTAAATTAAAGGGAACACCGGGTGACTTTTGCAAGCAATGGCAACTTTTTGGCCATAAAAATTTGACAGCCCTTTTGGAAATGGCTTTGATCTCAAAGTGATGACTTCTTGTTCAGAAGAACAATTAAGATTTCTAAGAATGGGTGTTATGTGCCCCCAGGGTGCTGAGATCTGGCCCATGGGGCCACTCTGGAAGTAGCGAAGGACCAGCCTGCAGTGCCTGTGCCAGTGAAAATGGAGCTTGGGAGGGCCGTGAGACAGTCTCCTGCATGCCCTCTGCAAGAGTTCCATTTTGGCTGGCAGAGGGCTGCAGGAGGATCCCCCCCCCAGCCCCACCTGGGCCACCATAGGTGCTCCCAGCATGAGTGACATCAAGCTGGCCACGCCCATCCTGTCCTCGCCTGCCCACCCCCTGCCAAGGTCAAACACAACCCTGATGCAGCCTTCAATGAAATCCAATTTGACACCCCTGGTATATCAGATATTCCAGCAGTACATGAGGAAGTGATGCATCCATGATATCAGAGCAAGTACAGCAAGGGTGTGTGGCTGCGCGCGCAAAACAGAAAATCAAGATGGCAGCGCCATATGAGAACTGGTTTGGGGGGGCGTGGCAGGTCTGGGGCGCTGCCAGTTCCAGCTCCCCAGGCCGCCAAACCACTACAGGTTCGGTCGAACCAGTCTGAGCCGGTAGGAACCCACCACTGAAGTACAGGTACAGTTTTCATAGTGGTGGATCTGCCACTTGTTTCCCTGACTGTCCAATTCAGACCAAAGTGAAAAGTCTTCTACATGAAATGTTTAAATATTTTAGAAGTTTCTAGGAATGGAACAATTCTTGAGCTAAATGCAATTTCCCCTTCTATATGGTAATTTTCACTTTAAGATAATGCCTCATTATTATGCTGTGGTCTACTCTGTCATGAGTAGCTCTACTGCCACCTGGTGGCATATCAACTTGTAAATGCAAACATGATTTTTGCAAGACCTTAGAAAAAAACAACGGCAGTGAATTATGATCCTTTCTGCACAGCAGGAGGGCCCAACCTTGGGAACTTGTGGATTTCAACTCCCAGATTTCCCCAGACAGCATGTGGTGGGAAACTCTGGGAGCTGAAGTCCACAATTCTTAAAAGTTCCCAAGGTTCCCAAGACCCCTGCTCTACAGCATCCAAATAAACAAGGCCTGAGAATACAACCACAACTCAGAGCTGAAATTTTTAGAATCAGGATAATACCTGCTTGTTTATTAAATAAGATTGATAAATAGATCAATAGAGTACTAATGTTGTTCGCGGTTACAACAGTAAAAACTGTTGTTCTGGAGTGCACCTGAACCGGTAGTAAAAAAAATTGGCAACCCACCACGGGTCTTACTAAGTCTTTATAGAGTGGTCTTAGTACCACACTTGATCTTGATTGTATCTCTCGGTTAATATTATATGTTTCCCTGCTATTTGCAAATCTACAAATCATATCTTACGTGCCTGCTGCTCTTGGCTTCCTCTTTCAGGATGGGTGGATAAAGTCTGGAATTATACAATACAATACAATACAATACAATACAATACAATACAATACAATACAATACAATACAATACAATACAATACAATACAATACAATAGTAGAGTTGGAAGGGACCTTGGAGGTCTTCTAGTCCAACCCCCTGCCTAGGCAGGAAACCCTATACCGTTTAGACAGATGACTATCCAACATCTTCTTAAAGACTTCCAGTGTTGGGGCATTCACAACTTCTGGAGGCAAGCTGTTCCACTGATTAATTGTTCTAACTGTCAGGAAATTTCTCCTCAGTTCTAAGTTGCTTCTCTCCTTGATTAGTTTCCACCCATTGCTTCTTGTTCTACCCTCAGGTGCCTTGGAGAATAGTTTGACTCCCTCTTCTTTGTGGCAACTTATAAACTTGTAGAGATAATATGGGGGGAAATGGAAAACCATTTTCAGACACCAAAGATTTGCCACACAAACTCAAGAATTTAAGTCCAAAATGCCAAAGTTGTAAATGAACATCTAGGATGGTGGTGGTGAAGCTATGACACGCACGACACAGGTGGCACGCAGAGCCCATTCTGTAGGCACGCCAGCCGTCACGCCTGCCTAGATCCACCGCACCTCCCGCCGGCCAGAGTGCATGGGTGGGGTGCTCACATTGTATTTTGGGGGTTCACATGTGCTGTTCCCCCCCACATGCCCCATTTTGGGCCTGGAAGGCTTCCTGCACCAACCTGGAAGCCCGAAGGGGGAGTAAGGGGAGAATGTGTGCATCCCCCTGTGCCCCATTTTGGGCCTGGAAGGCCTCCTGCACCAACCTGGAAGCCAAAAATGGGTGAGGGGAGGCGGGACGCATGTGCGGGTATGTGTGCTCGCACTGAATTTTGGGGTTGCGTGCACAAGCACGCTGTGGGCACTTGGCACCAAAAGGCTTAGCCATCACTGATCTAGGATAACATGGATAGATTGAAAAAAACCTTCCTGTTTCCCATCTAGTTTTGGATAATTAATGGCACCGCTGCAAAGCTTTTATCCATCCAGCAAAACATTTTCAACATTAAGCTAGTTTGCATGATCACCCAGGATCAGATTTTGATTCTAAAGAAGCTGCTCCAGCTGAACCTGTGGGATGTGAGCTCAGGTGACATCAAGCCAGGAACCTCATGAAGCTGTGTAGGAAGTTAGCACCCACCTCTCTCCTAGAAAAATGAAATATCCTGGGAAATATTGAAAAGGCAGAATATTGTATTTCCCTGGATCAGAAATGGAGAAACATGTTTTAAGGCAGGAAACGGACTCATTCTTAATAGCCCCCACCTTTGTCAATGGGCCATTAAAAGGCCTGAGCCGGTCTATTCTACATAACAAAGATCCCCCCCAATTCAGCTCCAGGGTGTTGATATTAAGGCATGATATTATTAGGCCTTTACCTATCTCACCACAGGGCACCTGGGAAGAAACAATGCTCAACCAAACTTGGACTCAAAGCACAGCCTAGAGTTGCCAACCAATCAGAATACAAGATCAAGATCAAAGGCCAGAGAGGGCATAAAACCAGGGACTTTCAGCATCTCTGCCCTTTTTTTTCTTCACCCAACATCTGGAAGCATGTGATCCCCCTTTTCTGTTCAGGAGCTCAAGGCATGTGATTCTGTCCACCATTAAAACATCTTTCCAAGCAGCCTCCATGTTTCCGGTGTCTTTACCCCCACTTGGAACTTAACCCAGAAGGACATTTCTTCCAACAGCTGCTCACACACAACACCCTCACAACCACTGAAGAGTCGCACGATGAGACCACCTCCAAGCCCTCCGACTCTGCTAGTAGAGGGGAGAGCAGAATAAAGACGCTGAATGAGGCTCCTTCCCAGGCAAGGGAGAAACTAACTTAATTAAAGTTAGCTGATTGCAATCTGATTTAAGAGGTAGCCCTGAGCCCTGTTCCTCTGTTGAAAATAAGCCTCTCTTCACCTGTTCTGAGTTGTTCCTCTAAATTGGCTAACCTGATTCGGTGCTCCAAATCTCAAACTGAATTTTGGTTTCTCATCTGAAACGACCCAGGCAAGCTTTTATTCCAGAGACTGTTTTGATTTTGATGTATGTTCCTTTCCTCGTTATCTGCTTGGCCTTGAGTAAATTGCTGCTCTGATCTGGCAACTGTGTGTGAGTTGAAACCGGAAAACAGGACTGCTTGTTTCATAGGCAGACTTTTCCTGCCTGAGAAGAGAGTGAAACTACAATGGAGCAACTTCCAGATGAATATACTCAGCCAAGCCAGCAAATGGCTCCATCTGCTACTCGGAAGCAGGAGCTATTAAACCAGCCAAATACTGAAGATCATATTCCTCCTCCTCCTCCTCCTCCTCCTCCTCCTTGCAGGAGAAGCTCAGTGGTCAACGCAGACAAATCTGATAAATTGCTGGACCATTTTCCAACGTACCTGATGGGGTCCAAATTCCAGCTGAGCGTATGGCCTAAAAACCTCCCAAATGAATTTTAATCAACTTATTGATTGAGCCAAGGTGACACAGTGGTTAGAGTGCAATACTGCAGGCTACGTCAGCTGACTACTAGCTGCAATTTGGCAGTTCAAATCTCACCAGGCTCAAGGTCCACTCAGCCTTCCATCTCTCTGAGGTGGATAAAATGAGGACCCAGATTGTTGGGGGCAATAGGCTGACTCTGTAAACTGCTTAGAGAGGGCTGTAAAAGCACTGGGAAGCAGTATATAAGTCTAAGTGCTATAGTGCTATTCTCTAGAGCAGTGGTTACCAACTTGAGGCGCATGTCCCACAGGGGCCAAAAAAAGGTTGGGAACCACTGGTCTAGCGCTAGAGCTGCTAAATGGGCTATTCCTTTTTACCTTCCGTCTGGTAGGTAACTTTGATGATTTTAGCCAGCAATTGTAGGTGATGTACACGGATCCCGTAAAAGCTCTTGAGTACCAACAAGCACATTCACGAATTTAAGCAAGGGGGTGGCCCATCTGCACCGTCAAATTATTGGCCCAAGACTTGGACTGAAATGTTGCAGCTTTGATGGACCCATTTCAGAAGAATCTGTCCAAAAAAATGTCTTGTAATTTAGCTCTAAATGTCTAGGAACCCTTCAAGAATTAATGCAACTCTGCCTATAAAATGGACATCTACGGCAAGAAAGGGTCTGGATTCAAGCTTCTAAAAGATCTTTCTGGCCATTCCTGCATCTGAAGAACCCATGCAAGTAGGCAAGACTCAACCCAATTCATTCAGAAGATTTAGACCCTGGGAGGAAGAGGTTATATTGTGGGGACCAGTGTCATGTGGCTTCCACATGTCCCGTAAGGCACCATCAGCAAATTAGATGGTTGTGAAATGCGAATCTGAGATACAATATTTGTTTAGATTGCAAACCAGGATTATATCAAATTAGTTGTTTCCACTGAGTGAATATCTTTGTTCTTTTCTTGATGAAAATATTGAACAGGAAAGCAAGACAGGAAAAATCTAGACTATTCTTTTCCTGCGTTTATTCAAGTTATGCCAAATATCATTGCATGCTGTCCTATACATTGTTTCTGTTTTTGTCAGTCCTGAGATATCTTAAGTCCTCCATAGTTAGCCATAAGGAGATATAATCTATGTCAATCAGCTGGTATAATATTTCAAGTTTGGAGCTACTAAACCACTTCAATTTTTGAATGCTGTAAAATCTTGAATTTAATATTTGGTCTTTTTTTGAACCATATGTAGTTCCTCTCCTGTTTATGCCAAACGTGCTGTAACTTGTTTTCAATATGTATTGGGATCATTTGGAAAAGAAAGTTAAGTCTTGGTAAATTATTCATATTGATAGTTATAGTGCTTCCTAACCAAGATAAGTTTCATTTGTTTCCACCTGTGAACATATATATGCTATACCCAATTTATTTTTAAGAAATCATTTTTGTTCAATAAGTACTTAGTATTTCATCTGTTTTGCAATGATGTTAAACCACTATCGGATGCAGAATTTTGTTCCTTTGTTAAATTCCATGTCATATTTTTAGTTTTATCTTCATTGATTTAATAACCTGATACAAATCCATATTTATGTATACCAATAACAATAGTCAGTCCTCCAGTTCATTGGAACTGGAGAGAACTGGCTGATATTACCTCTGGTTTCCATGTATGTTCTTAGATTGTTAGTTTAATTCCTGGTGTTCTATTTTCTTAATGTAGTTTTGAGGCCAGCAAGTTCTAAATTATTAATATCTACTAAAACTATGAGGAAAAAATGACCACCTTCTCTGTTCAATATGACTCATGGTTTGTCAATTGCTGATAAATACATTTGCATGTTATTTGATTTGACTCAAGATCTGCAGTGTCTGTTCCATGCTTGCTTTTGGCTTGATTGGAAGACATTTCTGTTCTTGTAAAGTATTATGAATGTTAATAAAACAACTGCCATGACCAAAAGCATCTTTGCTTTTATTTTTAGAACATTTTCTGCTCTGAATTTTAGAACTGGGATCATTTCCCCCCAATTATGATCAATACCATGCCTGATTTATCATGAGCCCAGTTGGATTTTAATCCTTGGTGTAGAGTTTAGTCCTCTTCATTGTTGCTTGGTTTGATAATGCCAATTCCATGTTGGAGAGGCTAACTTGAATTAAATTATCTTACAGAATACATCATTAAAAGGATCCAGAATTTGCTAGGGATTGGGAAGGGGAAAAGATTTGCTGAGCTGAAAATATTTTTTTATTTCCATTTGCATCACTACTTTTAGTGTTTGCCTCAACTTCCCTCTTTTCTAAATTGCAGTACCTTCAATTTAATTATAAACTACATAGTTCACTCTTTACTCTGGTGGTGAAATATTCTAGGAGCTATACTTAATGTATGCTTCTCTGTCTTAACTAAGATGTGTTCAAAAACACATCTGACAGGCTTCTTGAGACCAAAGCAAAATGACAACAGGCTGTTTGAAGAGCTTTGACTTTTTAGGAATTAGATACTTGTTTCTAAACGTTTCTGGGTCTTGGTAGCCACCACCCAATTTACCTGAAATTCTCTGGAACAGTGACAATTTGAAGTTGCGTGAACTTCAATTCCTAAAATTCCCTAGCTAGCATGCTGGCTTCAGAATTTTGGGAGTTAACCTCCATAGATCATAAAGTGGACAAGGTTTGACATCCTGCACAGTGAGTAAGGAAAGGATGAAGTACTTGCAGTATGAAATATGGAATGCCTGCATTTCCTGGTTTTTGGGGTTATTGTTGTGTTTTCAGACTAATACACTTGGTTACAGCTAGGGACCAAAGGAGGAACCTGAGAAACTTACAGAAGAGAAAAAGATTGAACATACAGATGCTGAGGAGGTGGGCAGAAATTCTGAGAGTTGAGAAACACTACTCTGGTAGATCAGGAGTTTAAAAAAACCCTACTTGTTCTTTTAACTCCTTCAATTACAGCCTATTCTGCTTTGCATGAAGGCGGATTATGGAGAGTAGGATGGGAGAATTTTCTCTGACTCTTGGAAGCCTTAATGTACTAAAAAAAACAACTATCTCTTAACAAAGGAAAACAAGGAAACTTGTTTGTACTTGAGTCCTGGTTCATGCCCAGGTGTTTTTTTTTAAAAAAAAAATGGGGAAAATCTCCAAAAATTTGAGGACTCTTGGGGGGGGGGGAAGGAGAGGGTAGTTATCCCCTAAAGCAGGTAACAGGCACCTTAGTTCTGGGACATGAAGGAAATCCTGCACAAATGTGACCTAAAATGTGCCGTACCAATGCAAACTCTATCATAAGATGGAGAGCAGAAAAAAGCACCAAATGTTTACTTTTCTCGTCACCAACATTTTGAATAAAAATATGTATACTTGGGACAGATGATTAGCTTATGTTTTAAAAGGTTTTATTGTGGGCAATTGCATAAAAACCTGTCAGAGGAAATTGATTAAAAATGCTTGTGGGAAAACTGCATATACTACATTGGAGAAATCTGTATGGTAGAATTTGTTTTTGTCTTGCTTACCCAGGGATAGTTCACTGTTAACACTAGTTCTTTTGAAATGTCTTTGAATAGAAGTAGCTTGGGTTGGTAGTTACATTGTTGGTTTGAGCTCTGAGCTTGGCGATTTGGTTGCAAATTAGTTCTCTTATTCCATCTTCAATGTCTACATGCAAAATCCATGCTGAGAGTATCTTTTTTCATGTTTTAGTCAATAGCGATAGCACTTTGACTTATATACCACTTCACAGTGCTTTACAGCCCTCTCTAAGCGGTTTACAGAATCAGCCTCTTGCCCCCAACAATCTGGGTCCTCATTTTACCTATCTCGGAAAGATGGAAGGGTGAGTCAACCTTGAGCCTGGTGAGATTTGAACCGCCAAATTGCAGGCAGCCGGCAGGCAGCAGAAATAGCCTGCAGTACTGCTCTCTAACCACTGTGCCACCATGACTCAAACTCTCAGAGGAGGGGAGCAAAGATTACACTTGAAATTTAGCCTCTTGGGTTTTGCTCACTTCCAACTCTGCAGAATAAAGCAATTGAAAAGGGTATTCTTTGAATGAGCTGGTCACAAAGATCAGTATGAACAAAATCTGTTCTCTCCAACAGTTTATGACTTAGAATATAAATATTAGAATATAAATATTATATTTAACAGTTGATTTGCCAATTATTAATCATCTAATCAAGTTACCTTTTTGGTTTTATGGCTTGAGGAACACAGGGTTAGCAATACTTGTGTCAAAACTAAGAAAAATGTATTTACTCATTAACTAACTAACTATTGATTAGGGAACGCTGTTGCAATAATATATGTCTTATTGATATTAGTCAACTATATGCAACATTTCTAGGCTAACATTTTGTAGGAGAATTATCACAACTTTTCAAAAGAACAGAAACATTTTATGCCAGGAAGCCCACTCAAAAATTATTTTTTTATTTTACAAAACCATAATTTTTATTTTTCATGTAAACAATATAATTTTCAGTGGCACATCTGTACACCCCTGAATTCTGTTTAGAAACAGAAGACAAAAACATTAATTAGGGATATCAAATATATGAAACTCCATACAGTTAAAAACAATTTTAAAAATTGGCATCAAAATAAGCAGCTTTTAGTTAACTGATCACACAGTGGATTAGATCAGGAACGTACAAAAGGCACAGCAAAGACCCCTAAAATTCCCAGTTATCTGCTAGAAGCAGCATGAAAAGTTGATTGCACAAGAATGAAAATCAAGTTCCTTAAAATACTTCATTGGCCAGGAATCAACACAGAAACAATTGGAAAGTTAAATGTGTTTACCTAGACTCCCACACAAGACTTCACATTAGATTATTCCCAGAAAATTACAGTATTATGATTTGCAGTGGTGATTATGTAATCTGCACGAGCTTGAAAATTACGTTCATTTTAAAAACAACACTGCAGCAAGCCCAAGTTTTTAGAAAAGCAGGAATTCACCCAATTAATACTACATAGAAACCAGATACTGTGTTTCCCCAAAAATAAGACGGGGTCATATTTCTTTTGACACACACACACACACACGAAATAAGTGCTTGGCCTTATTTTTGGGGAGGTCTTTATTATTTTTGAGATGCAGGAGGCAGAGAGCGTGGTCGCCTCATGACTGCTGTTTTGTTGCGCTGCTCATCAGCTGGACGCTTTTCAATGAAAGCACAGGTGTAAACGGTGGTAGTTAAGGAATGGGGCGTGTGGCGCGTCGCTGGGCCTGCCACTCTTTATGCGGTGGCCATTAGCATGACAGAAGGGGCGGGATGGGTAGGGTTGTGGGAGGGGCCATTAGATAAGGGTGTGTGGGGTGCATGGGGTATGTTCCCCCTCCTTTCCCCCCCCTCACCACCTCACCTCGTGTTGTTTGCGTGGCAAGCAATCAGAGGAAATGGTGAGGAGCTGCACGTATGCGTTTAAATATTTTTGGGAAGGGCTTATTTTATCGCATGTAGCGCATGTGCTCAGAAGCTCAATTGGGCTTATTATCCGGGGAGGTCTTATTTTCAGGGAAACAGGGTATATTATCCTTCCATAAAAACAGAAGTGTGTGTTGCTTCTGGCACAGAATCATTTTATGGTGGGTAATCAATACATCTAGATTTGTGAAACATTTCCTGCACTAGTTGACTAGCTGTATTCTAGCAGTTATGAGGAGAAAAAAGTATAATTTCATCTTGCTATGTACACTGTTAGGTAGATCAATTAAGTATAAAGTCAGGTTCTATATAATAATTACCTTAGAATAAATTATTATTTCTCTCCTGGATTATCATACAGCAGGAAACTGGCTAGGGTTTTTTGGGATGTCACAAAAGAAGAGAGATTCCAACATAGGAACAAATCCCACTGTAATAAGGAGCACTTAGAGATATTTTCTGTTAATGATGTCTGGAAAGTATCAGGACATTTGTCATCTATTACTTACAAATCACAGTACATTCAAGTTTACATTCAAGGCACAGTGCAAGAGGACATTAACTGTTAGTCTTGGTCGAAGGGCAATCTGATGTTACTCAGGAAAACACATACAGCATCCAGCTCCAGCTGGCTCATCATCATCCCTCTGCCTTCTTCTTGCTTGAAGCAGTGCCCCATTCATCTTGTGTTCAGTAATTATGTCTTCTACTCGGGTGATGTACAGCAGAGTGATCATCACTCCAAAAAACTGTCAAGCAAACAAACAAACAAAATTGTTCCCAGACTATTTGTTTTCTCCTCTTGTCCTCCACTGTCATCCAATAGCCTTTCGGAGGACAGCAAGCGGCCATGATTTTTGCCCAACTTTGATACTGCATCATGAAGATTACGCAAAGCCCAAAGTAGTAATGATGCTGAGTAAGAGTTGTTGAGTTCTACCTGTTTCTCCTACGATCAGGAGAGATTCCTGAGCAGGCAGGAGTAACCTGGGCAAAAGGAGGTGGTGGAATCTAGACCAGGGGTGAAATGCTACCAGTTCGGACCGGTTTGCCCAAACCGGTAGTAAAAAAATCTACTGGTTTGGGCAAACTGGTATTTCCGACGATCAGCTGCGACGCACGATTTATATTAGCTAGAAAGCAGGATTTCCTGCCTTCATGTCCGTTTTTGATGCTCCGTGCATGGGCGGAAGGTGCATGGAGGATGAGCGTGTGGTCACATTTGCGAACTGGTAGTGAAGGTAAGTAGATTTCACCCCTGATCTAGACTCAAACGCAGAGGAGGGAGGGAGGGCAATGCTCCGTTTACGTTATGAAAAGAGTTACCTGTGGAAGTAATATACCCAGCAAAATTCCAGCCATGATGGCATAGTTGTCCATAAACCAAATGATTACAGCATTTGTACATCCTCTGATATAAATGATGTGTTGAACACTCAGGCGCTGTAAAGTAATGAATTGCAACTTTGTTAATGCAGGGAGAGAAAATGGCTTTCCCCTCCCCCCGCTTTCTTAACTGGAAAGCCTACAGCTCTCTCTTGCACATTTCATGCAGACAACCCACTATTGGAGTGAACTGGCAAGAATAGCTTCCTACCAAGCAGACTTCCCAGAGAAGGCTTGGCATGGCTGAGATATCGGAGAGCCCATGACCAAAGTCTGTTTGACCATTTAGATCAGGAGTGTCAAACTCGATTTCATTGAGGGCTGCATCAGAGTTGTGTTTGACCTCAGGGGGTCAGAGTGGGTGTGGCCAGGGTGGGTGTGGCCAGCTCAACGTCACTCATGTTGGTGCCTGGGGTGACACAAGTGCCCTGCCAGCGAAAACGGGTTCCCGAGCTACATTTTTGGCTGCGACGACCTCCTGCAACCCTCTGCCAGTGAAAACAGAGCTCGGGAGCACCCTCCCTGTGGGTGTGTTTGCCAAAGCAAAAGAAAGAACACAAGACAAAAGAAAGTAGTGGATGGCAACGATCCCCTTTAAAAATGCATAAAGTTAGCCCTCCTTAAAACAACAAATTGATAAGTGCTAAATTTTGTTCTTCATTCACTAACTCCTGTCTGATTTCTCGCAAACCTATCAACTATGACCAGCCGCACTGCTCTCCACTTTCTCCTTGAGTTTGCCCAAACCCATGTTCTCTGCATCAATGGCACCATCTAACCATCTCATCCTCTGCCATCCCCTTTTGTCTTCTATGTTTTGCAATGAGTTCTCTCTTTTAATGTCAGGGTTCCAAGTAACACCCCTAATGAAAGAAGACTCTGAGGCTTGAAGTTCCTCAAAGTTCCATTTTATTGGAGATGTCATATTGGCACATCTGGGAAAAACCGAAGCTGAAAGCTTCCAGGTTTTCCCCACCCAAGTGAAAGTCCAAGTCCCTGCCATCACATCGTCAATCAAGCACAGTCTCACCTGGAGATGCCTCCCAGTCACACCCCTCCAGGTGCCGGGGAAAATGTCCTTGACTCTCTGAGAAAGGAATATTATTATGACTATATCTCTCCCATACTCCATATAACCCTCCTCTCATTTTCCCACAGCATTAAATGTGGCAGGCCTGAAGGCCCAATGTAAAATATGGCTTCCAGGCCTGACAGGCTGCCCCCCTCCCCATGAGAAGCTCGTGTCCTGTAATGAGGTGAACAGAGGGGGTTAACATTAAAACCCTAACCACCTCTCCTCCCCCACCTGGGGGACCCTTTGGCTTATCAGGGTATTTATCATGAAATTGTTTTATCGGTCTATCTGCCGTCACATCCCATGGACCGTAGGACCAGAGTATCTGAGCTTCAGCTTCAGTATCTGTCTTTCCAAAGGACTTTTAGGGTTGATTTCCTTTGGGATTGATTTGATCTCCTTGCAGTCCATGGGACTCTCAAAGAATCTTCTCCAACACCGCAATTCAAAAGCATTAATTCTTTAGCACTCAGCCTTCCTTATGGTCCAACTCTCACGTGTTACTTCTGGGAAAGTTTTGACTATAAAATGCTAAATTTAACATATATATAAAATATTTCACTTCCCTACCTCTTCATTAATCATTTTATATCCACACATGGTATTAATGACCGTTGTCTGTGGGAAAAAAAACACATATAAACATGTTTACTTATAATGTAACATGAAGAGATTCACATAGCTTGTTTTAGAATTTGATATAAAAATTGTAACATAATCATATATTTTTTTACTTTTTCTAAAGTAAAAAATTAAAACCCAGTATGTATATTATTATAGTTTGAGTAAAAAATATTCTTGTATGAAGAATGAAAAACATTTTTGTTCATTTCAAATAGCAAACAAAAACACTAAAAATTGAAAAATCACTATCTAGTTCTGCCAAGTTTTTAAATATCTTTTTAAATAATTGTATTAGCTTTCTTAATATTATTATTAGGTTTATAGGTTTATCTCAAGAGGAAGTATTTGGGAGCACAAATGAACCTCCGTGCATCCAAATTATTAGAATTCATTATAAATGGAATAAAATTTATTACTATCTAAATGCTCAAGCTTCTATACATGACTTTGACATCTATAATATTTGTTTAAATATAGATTTCAGTTTGTTGATTTACTGAATATTTTTGGTCATTCAACCATTTTCCTCCACAAACTTGGTTTCATTAGACCACTATTTCTCTTGAAAACAGCTTATGAAAGATTTAAGCCATGAATCTTTCCCCAAATACCTCTGAAAATTCAAGATTTGTTATCTCATATATATATATATATATGTCTTGAACAAGAGCATTCAATAACACGAGTTGAACAAAGAAAGTTACAAATTCACTGGGATCATACTCTGAATACTAACCCCTCCGAAATAAGGGAATCAATTAAAAAACACAATTTCCACCCATTTCAATTGCTTCGTACCCGAATAATCCTTTTTTCCAAGTAATCATACTTGTACCAAAAAAGATGCTTGTCCAATTTATTTATATATAGTCATTATAAATTTATAAATTTAAATTATAATGAATATATATAAATTTAAATATTTTTTCCTAGACCATATTACTTTGTTATGAATGAGACAAAAATCTTTTGGTTTACAAGCTTAAATGTGATTTTATAGTTTCTACTACAGTACCAGGGGTGGGTTCCTGCCGGTTCTAACCGGTTCGGTAGAAGAGGTTCCACAAATCTACCGTACCGGTTAGAACCTGGTCCTCACAGAGCGCCTGCCCCGCCCCTCGCTCACTTCCCCCGCCCCTTGCTCGCTTCCCCCGCCCATTCTGTTACTGCTCGTGGGCGGTAGCTTGCGCAGCTGGCCTCCTAGGGCCTCCACTAACTTGTTTAGAAGGCGTGGCCACCAGCAAAGCACGGGGACATTCCAGGGCATCCCCCCCCCACTGGTTCCCCGCCTCTCTTCCCAGCGAAGTTTTCCAGGGTGTGGTTTCAAAAGCAAGCCTCCCATCCCTTGTGCCTGGCTCCCGCTGAGCTCCGGGAAGGAGGAGAAGAGCCTTTGGGGAGTGAAGAGGAGGAGGAGGAGGAGGTGTGCGGCGGGGCCGTGCCAGCTGGGCAACCGGCGCTAAGAAAGCGCCTCACAGCTTTTGAAGGGAGGAGGGGCGAAGGAAAGGGAGAATGCAGAGTCGCCTTGGTATTATCTGATAAAAGTGTATACTTTTTCCTTATTGATAATCGAATCAGAGCATTACAGATAGTTTACCTCCAAAAACTATTAGCTAGAGCTAAATTACTATAAATTTAGCATTACTGAACCTAGATTTACTTCCGTTCATGAACTGTAATAATACATATTCTGGATATGAATTTATTGTTAGAATTGTATGCCCTTTAAAAAGCCATATTTCATAGTGCATTTGTGACTGTCACAAAAAGAGTTACATCATATAATAAGCCTCGATGACATGGTAGAAGGAAAAAAGTTTGACTCTTCACTGGCTTCCAAAATATTTTTAATAAGATACAAAAATTCTTTATCAGTGAAAAAAAAAGCCTAATGCAAATTACTTTGTTTTTAGATTTATCCAATTTATCCAAATTTTCATTAGGAAAAGTATTTTGAGTCTATGCTCTTAATACCCATAAAGCTATTTCCATATAGCCATGAATTATGTTTTATTTCTGTTTATTTTATACCATCTTTATTGTAGTTCTTCAAGTCAATCTAGTTTTCTGGCAACTACATGCAGTTTTCTTGGCAACATTTGTGGAACCAGTCTGCCAGTATCATCTTCTCTGGCCTAAGAAAGCGTGAGCAGCCCAAAGTCACCCATTATAACTTCCGTTTTCCTAGCCTTTTAAATACTACCCTATATCAAACTGATTCTCAATATACAATCTTGGCATGTACAAATCACATCAAACAAACTGATGGATAGAACATAGAATATGGAACAACAAAGTTGGGAAGGACCTTGAAGGTGTTTTGGTCCAACTTCTTCCTCAAGCAGGAGATCCTACCCCCATGATGGCAAACCTATGGCACACAGAGCCCTCTCTGCAGGCATGCCGGACATTGCCCCAGCCCAGCTCCACCATGCATGCGTGAGCTCCTCCCGCCGGCCAGCTGGTCTTCGGGTCTCTGCCATGCATGCGTAGAACACATGCAGGGGCGCTCGCATGGATGTGGGGGGCACTTGCATTGCATTTTGGTGGTGTGCACGCCCCCCCACACCCCATTTTTGGCCTGGAAGGCTTCCTGCACCAACCTGGAAGCCAAAATGGGGTGTGGAGCACCATACGAGCCCCCCCCCGTCCCGTTTTGGGCCTGGAAAGCTTCCTGCACCAAGCTTCCTGCACCAAAATGGGCGAGGGGGTGGGGGTGCATGCATGGGATCAGAGCGCATGCGTAGGGGCACTCGCGTTGCATTTTGGGGTTTCGTGTGCATGTTTTGGGCACTTGGCACCAAAAAAGTTAGCCATCACTGCTCTATACCGTTCCAGAGAGATGGCTGTCCAATCTCTTCTTGAAAACTTCCAGTAATGGAGAACCCACAATTTCCAGAGGTAAACCATTCCACTGATTAATTGTTGTTACTGTCAGGAGATTTCTCCTTAGTTCTAGGTTGGGTCTCTCTTTAATGATCTTGTACCTGTTACTTCTTGTCCTGCCCACGGGTCCTGCCTTACATGGAGAATAAGCCAACCCGCTCATATCTGTGACAGCCCCTCAAGTACTTGAAGACTGCTATCATATCTCTCTTAGTCCTCCTTATTACCTAGTTCCTGCAATCGTTCATCATATCATTTAGCCTCCAGACCCTTTATATTTTTGTTGCTCTTCTCTGCATCTTCATTATGAATGTTTCCACAGACAGATTATTGTTTTTGTTGACAAGCTTATCTTTTAGAGAAAAACTATTGGTTTAACACAATGTGACAAGCATTTAAAAAGCTGCCCAATTCATTGAGAATAATGCATTGTTTTTACCTTATTTGAGACACAACAAGAGTATGGGACTCCGCAGGCTGACGGTCCTGGAGCAGAACAATCATGATACTGATTTTTTGACCAGTCATTATAATCTTGTCCACCACAACACTTAAACTTTAAGAGAAAAGGATATTATAAAGTAGCATACTTAGCATCATTGCAGAATATAAATATTCCTCATTTAAAAATCATGATCCAGTCAAGAAAAAAAAAATATTAACAAGGGTTATACAGTATGTGATATATGCAATAATCCACAGTTTGGGAAAAGATTCTATAAGGAAATAAGGTCTTAAGATTTTATCTGAGTAGATTTAATTCAAATTCCAATCTATTGTATACTTCGAAAGTTGGTGATTAAGGAGTATAGTGTGTGCGTGCGTGCGTGCGTGCGTGTGTGAGTGTTGCCTATATCTGTGTACACATGTTGACTGGTATGCAAGAACAACATTTGTTTAATCATAAAGAAAAGGATGTGCACTAGTTTGAATTTTAAAAATAACAGCGAGTTCAAATATAAAGAAATGTAGAAAAATGAAATCTTTGAAAATCCCAATGCATATTTGAATCCTAGCATAAACACGGGGGCCAGACAGAAGTGGGGATTTGGGGGTTCTCCAAATTGCACATAATCTTAACTAGAGGTCCTCCTGAATCCCTGTGAGCCCCCAGCAGCCCACCCCTAATGTGTCACTTTTACAGACTTATTAATATCTAATATATTATTGCTACAGTATTGTGTTGAAACAGAGAATGGAAATTCCCAGTTAGCTCTTTTCTTACCCTATCTGAGAAAGGACTCCGCAGACCATCCACTATTTCTAGAACAGTGGCACTAGAAAGGCTAATTTTCTCTATTTAGCTAGAGACTAGAGTTATCAAAAAGTAGGAAAGCTATATATAGTTAAACATAAAGTATATATTGCAATGAAGAAAGCCACACAAGCATCCAAGTTTTATAACTGATGTTATACATCAGAGATGAAATATGATACTGTATATATGTGAGTTAAATCTAACATAAACTAATAGAGATTATCATGATGGAAGGAACGAACTGGAGAAAGTAATTTTTCTTTCTCTTTCTGCTGATAGATGGCTTTTGTTTGTAATCAACTTGATGTCACCCATCAATTTTATTATGTTCAATGGAAGTTGCTCATGGAAGCAGCAGAAATGCACTGCAGTTCTGGCAGATTTCCACAAAAGCTTTTAAATATTTGACTATCAAATAAATTTTATTTTTCTGAATGTACGCCAAAATACAATTTATTTTTAATCTGAAATCATTTTTGAGACTTCGTGCGAAATCACCAACGTCTCACAAGCTCTCCTAAAGAAACACAAAAATCTAGCATGTCTCTCCTGAAGTTCTGGCAATTTTTAAGGCGCTGCAGGGGAAGAAAATAATGTGAACTGCTAGAATATTAATGAATCTACAGCAGTTTGGGCACGATTGAGTCAATACTGAAAAACAAACCTCCTTTTGAACAAAATCCATAATGTTCTTGAAGTCCAAGTCATCGTAGTAATTCTGAATTCCTCTCCTGATATTTTCATTTAAAAACTCAATTGTCTTTGAAGGGGAAAAGACGTGAAAGAAAAATGAGAGTCCACATACATTCATATAAAGCTGAGCACAATAGTTGACAAAAAGCTTCTTGGAGACATCTATAAAATCGTACTTTTTCATCAAAATAACACAAGCTCCATCCTTTTCCTATGTGTGATATAACAATGCAGGTACAAAAGGGGTGGAGCTTACAGTGCAACAGCACAACCTTGTTTTCATCATTTGCCCTCCCCAAACACCAGTTTTCGTGTCTCTCCCGAGACATCCTTTTTATGTCTGTCTGTATGCATGTATGTAAAAAGTTTTTTATTGAACACAAATTAAAACACTGGACACAGTGTAAACGTCCTGGCAAAGTCTTTGCTATACATACTAAGATATATACATTATAACTCCCATGCTTATTTACAATTGGTCTATTCAGTGTTTACAAATCTAAAAATATCGTATTTCCAACCATGTTGCTTTGTTTTTATCTTATACATTTTCACTATTATAGTTTCATGCATAATTCTAATCTCCACTCTATAAATCTTAATCATTGCTTATTTGAGGTATTTCCTTTTTTGTTTGAACCATCGATAAAATTTATCCCAGATCTTATAATATTCTGATTCGGCTTTATTCTTCAATTCCCAAAGTGTCAGGTTAGGTGGGAGGGTGTTATCCTGCTTCCAGTCCCTTTTTGCCGCTTTAAAGGTCCACCGGGAGTAGCATTTAAGTGTCCCGCACAGCAAATTGCCTGGGGACAAATGTCCCTCAGCGAATCATCCAGGAGAAGGAGGCGGGACAGGAGCATTGGTTGGCTATTGCCAGGGGAGGAGTGCAGGTGGAGGGCCCACCAAGCATAAACGCTCTTGGTGAATTAGCTGCTGTGGGAGTGGGGGGCCTGCAGAGAAGGGGGCATGGTGATATGACAATATGTCCTTGACCCCTATTGTTTCTATATTATTGCAACACATATTACATCAGAAAAGCCCCTGAAGTATAATGAAATACCATGGGCAACATACAGACCTTTACCTGCCTAAATCTTTTAAAGCAATGTAAATCTTTAGAGGCTTCCTAGTGGCACATATAAAACTGATTTCAGTTTTGGGCTCATTATCAGAGGTTTCAGTTGTTAATTTTAAGTTTGAAAGCTGCCAGCCTTTTAAAAACTATATTAGGGAAAAGACACATTTATGATGCCCAATCATCAATATTTCACTGATGCAACAGATCCATCACTATTTTAATACATGAAAATACGATCAATTATATAAGAATAATTTTCAAAGCTCAAAGTTTCCAGAGTGAGAATATTCTAAGGAGTTAAAGATTATGCAAGAGAAAAAGCCAATTCTATAATGCCAAATGAGTTTAAACAGATGCTTGCATTCTGTTATGGCAGGAAGGCACACAGGATACAGTATTTGATGCTGGCTCCAACTTCCAAAGAAATTAATTTTTTTAGACTTCATGGTTATCAAGGAAGTTAAAAATATCTTCTGAAAGCCAGAAAAATTAATGAAAACTAGTCCAGCTGGGATAAAGTCAAATGAAAAGTAATAAACACTGCAGAATAAATTGTACAAAATTGGGGGGGGGGGATTAATTGCTTGATTTGCAGAATAAAAGTTGTCAAAATGCAGTTTATGAGTTGCTTCCTCAGAGCTAAGTATAATTGACACTACATATCATATTACTTCAGCCACTTAGTTTTTAAATTAAGTACATTTTAATTACAATTTAAATTTAATTTAAACTAAATTGGTCTTCACTGCAGACATTTCTCACAATATTTTTGTTAATAATATACACACATGCAATTTAATTAATATTGTTAATATATAAGTCATGCAGAATCCAGATTCTTTTTTAACCTAACTTTAAAGTGGTTAATTTGGCAAACCATTTTCTTACCTTATTTCGGAAAATTAAGGCTGTAACTCCACCAATTAGTTCAATGAGCAAACAACAGCCCAAAATGTACATGAACTGCAAAAGAAAGATTTTTTTTAAAAAAATGTTATATAAAACTTGTACAACCAAAAAGCCTTCGTTTTGAAATGATGAATGTTTACTTTTACAATATTTAATTAGAATAACTTTCAGAACAATTGGAGATGGGTTTAGTGTATTTGAGTTCTCACCAAGAATATCTGCAGGGTATGGTCAAAAAAGATAGGCTGATGGCTGCAATGTATGGTTGAAGCTCTACATCAGGAGCGTCAAGGCCTGCAGGCCACATCCGGTCCATGGGGTGCTTGGATCTTGCCCACAGGGCCACCCTGCAAACACTGAAGGACCAGCCCGTGGTGCCTCTGCTAGTGAAAACTGAGGTTGGGAGGGCCATTTTTTCTGCTGGCCGTCGCAGCCAAAAATGGAGCTTGGGAGCCTGCTTTCACTGACAGAGCGCTCGGGACATCAGAGACACTCCCGACATGAGTGTTGCTGAGCTGGCCATGTCCACCCCGTCCCCCCAAGGTCAAACACAACTATGATGCTGCCCTCAATGAAATCAAGTTTGATACCACTGCTCTACATGGTTTCTATGTTCATCATATGTGTTTGTGTGAGTCAGGTACAGCTTTGATTGCACCATTGCAGCCACCATTTTGACTTTTTTGACCAAACCTTGGCAACAGCCCTAGTCCTTAGCCATGCTTTACGGAAGATTTTTAATCTAATTTATTCAGTTGAGAAGGCATCGGGAGAAAAGTTACCTTTTCCTCACTCTCCCTAATCCCATAGAGAGACACGCTGCTCCAGGCAAAGTGAGATAACGTGCCGCAGGACAATTCAACAAATACAAGGGTTAAATTAAACTGCAACTGGCAATGCTGCAATGGTACATGTATGACTCACTGAATGACCATAGCAATTAGTGACAGATGTTCTGGCCCCAACTGTGGTCATAAGTCAAAGACTACCTTCATTTCTTGCTTGCAAGGAAATGTCACTGCTGTTCCTCTTATTTGTGTGCAATTCTCAACAGCTTCTTCGAAGGACCGTCCTCTTATTTATAAAAAGTTTTTGCTAGTCCTGACAGTTTTCCTGTCTAGCACAGCAGCTCTGAATATATACACAAAGTGTACAAACTATATTTATTAAGCCGAAACCCTTTGTCCTCCTTATCTCAATTTGCCAACAATAGTCCTCTCAAAACCAGACTGGATGAATATTTTTTTTAAAAAAAGCAACCACCACAGGACATTCTGTTCTTGCATTTCCTGAAAAGATGGGTTTTCCTTGGGGTTTTTTTTTTAATGACCTAGCAATGAAACGATTGTACTTTGAAGGATTCTAAAGAAAACAGCCATGTCCTGTCAGTCACTCAAGGTAAAATATATTTGGAAACAAACAGCAAAACAACAAAGATTGGGAAAAGCCCTTGATCAAGAAATAAACTACAGGAAGTGGCATTATGTTGGAAACATAGAGGAGCGGAATATTTGATTATTTTTTTTAATAAGGATGATTTGTACCGTAATTCCTTTACAGAGTTTTTATTACTCTTATGTGGTAAAACACTAAGGCTGATGAAAAGCAGGGGATGAGTAATAACATCAGTTTCCTTCAACTTTTCCATCAAATTCTCTGCTCAATTGTTTTTTTTCAGATTCTAAACTCTAATGCCTCAAAAAAAAATAGGTATGTTTGACAATAATTGCATATTCTCAAAACTATGACAAATTTAATTTTTAGACTAATTAAAATCTAATTATGTACAACAGACTTTCACAGGTTTGTACTACTTGTTTACAAACGTGCCTGATTACAATATGTATAAGATTGCAAATGTCACCATAAATTTGTCTCCACAGGTCAAAGGTTTCAGGGTACTAATCAAGTTTTTCCTTATGCCTTGAAACAACAAATTTTCATCCTATAATTTCCATTTCAAACTATCTTTATTGAAAGAAATTTCTGAACTTTAAAAATCATCATCATGCAATTTAGATAATAAGGTTACTATTACACTTGTTCAATTCCAACTCTGATCTCAGCCACTAGGCTAACAAAATGTTAATAATAGTTCTAGTCAAAAGGGTTAATTGGCACTATAACATAATTAAATTCAAATATATTTCATTTAAATTTAAATTATCAATATGAAAACAAATAATTTACATCAAAATAATTAGTCTTGTTAAGGAAGTGAACAACATTCTAGCATGAAAGAATAAAAGACTTGCTCAGATTTGCTTAATTTCTAAGAAAGATGTTTATCTAGAGTCTAGATGTGTAGTGTTTTGAAATGATCTTAACTTTGTTTTTTTTTATATATTACATTATGCAAGCATATTTATCTATTTATTAAATTTATTTGCCACGCATCTCGCTGTGGGGCTAATCTGAGTGGCTTACAACAGCAAAAACATAACATTATAAAAATGTACACATAACAATAGTAAAACAATGACACAATAAAATAAACAATGAAAATACAGCAATATGAATTAAAAGACAGGCGGAAAAGGAGCAGGACGCACAGGAGGGAAGCTGATTAAATGTGGGTTAAATATTAATTAAGAATAAAGGCCTTTAAAGGCCTGATATTTCTTAAATGAATCTTACTTTTGTACTTCCGTTTAACTCTTTTAAAAGCATTTTTCCCAGATCCCTATCATAAAGCAATAAACTGCTTTATTGACAGTTAATTTTCTATTTTCTTCCTTCTATTTTCTGAAGGAAGTTATTAGACAAGTTTTCTTAAAACTGTTTACAGACAGGAAAATGAAAGAGTTTTGCAAGGGTCAAGGAAAATAGACTTCTACTTAAATAAAAGTACTTACAGCTTGAAGAAGGCATAAATTGTCCCTCAGAGAAGCCAATACTCCAAGGAAGGACACAAGGAACATTACGATGCCCAAGAGAATCAGGATGATTGCTGGAGCTAAGAAGGCACTTTCAAGGGTTTTATATTTCTGTCTTTCCACTTCTGCATAAATGCCTACAGCTAAGACAAACACCCCTAGCAACTGCAACAGAAAAAAAAAAGGGGGGGGGAATGCCATATGCTTACAAATTACAAATTCTGTGCATTTCATTGATAACTAAGTACAGGACATTTGATAAGCATCACTAATCCAAAGAATGCAATTGGAATAGGTTAATTTACTTTTACTTTTTGCAAGCCTGCAACGCTCAAAAGCAGGGGTCCTCAAACTCTTTAAACAGGGGGCCGATTCATGGTCCCTCATTGTTGGGGGGCCGGACTGGCTGTGTGAGTGTGGCTAGGTGGTCATGTGACTGAGTCAGCATGGCTAGGTGGTCATGTGATTGGGTAGGTGTGACTAGGTGGTCATGTGACTGAGTGGGAATGGCCAATTTAGCAGTCCATTAAACAATACACACAAATTAAACTTTGTTATGCTCCTGGGGGCGGAAAGCAGGTTAGTGAAGGCATGCGGCTGCCTTGGCGGGGGGAGGGGTACGTCTGTCTGTCTCTCTCTCTCTCTCTCTCCCTCCCTCCCTCCCTCCCTCCGGGATGGAGAGGCCAAAAACGGTCCCATGTTTGTCCTCCTCGGCCTCCAGAAGGTGGGTGGAGGTCAGTGGGTAGGGCAGCCTTGTGGCCCCCTCGCGGGCTGGATTAATGGCTTTGTCGGGCCGTATCTGGGCCCCCAGGCTGTAGTTTGAGGACCCCTGCTCAAAAGGAACTAACTGCCAGTCAGAACTCACCATTCCTGGCCAGCTGGGAATAAGGAGCACTCATCAATTTCCCTCAGATTTCTGCCAAAAAAACCAAATCACCCCACCCTCAACTTTGAAAAACAAATTATAGAAGAGGCAGAACCTGAGGGGGGAGTCAAGAGAGGAATCAGTCTGGAGTCTTTGCGTCGTCACAAGTGATCCAAGTCCAGTTCCCCCTTGAATTCCACTGACTGTTATCTAGTGTCAATTTAGTGCTGGCTGTTAGTTGACTAGATTCGTGCATATAAGCATGAGCAGTAAATCTTCTTAACTAGAACTTAACATGTGGTCTTGATTCTTTGTGCATGACGCAAACTTCAAGCAAGCATTTTGGAGATTGTTTAAGATGACAAGTATCCCCTACTCTCTCCATTGTGGCCTTTTTTACCCAGTCCTGATTTCGTGTTTCCAGGCTTGGATATTGGGATCCAGAATGTGGTGATACAGGCAGTCCTCAACTTACCACCATTGGTTTAGTGACCATTCGAAGTTACCGTGGCACTGAAAAAGTGACATGACCATTTTTCACACTTATGGCCATTGTAGCATCCCCATGGTCACATGATTAACATTAAGATACTTGGCAACTGGCATGTATTTATGACCATTGCTGTGTCCTGGGTTCATGTGATCATCATTACAACCTTCTGACAAGCGAAGAGTAGTCAGATTTACTTAATACCCTGTTGTGGCCCAGCAAGAGCCATTGGAGCTGCAACCAGACTCCAACAATGAGGGGCCTTCTGAGTCGGCTCTGGAAGATGTGGAGGACCCTGGACAGGGTTCCGACTCTGAGCAGGGCTCAGAGAGGCTGGTTGGCCACCAGGAGGCGCCTGAGGCATGGAGCAGCGGTGAAAGCCAAAATGAGTGTGCTCCTGACGTCATGCCTTGGAACAGTAGGGAGGAGACAAGGGAGTTGGTCTTGGATGCTCGGCAACGAAGGGCTGATAGACGTAGAAAACAACTACACAGATACAGAAGATAATTGGATCCAGGTGGTTGTAATTAGGCTCCTCTCAAGATAGTATTTAAGGAGGGACTTTCCTGGAGGGTGGTTGCAGAGTTCAACTTATCTACCAATGCTGGACAAGCATTCTCATGCCTGTGTCTTATCTTGGAAGTCTGGATTGCTGCCTAGGTCTAGTCAGTGTGTTAATTTACTGTGAATAAATCGTCGAGCAGTATTCTTGTCTTGGAGTGCTTTGGTGTACGAAGAGGGAGGGTCAGAACAATACCCGTTACTCACTTAAAAACTGCAGTGATTCATTTAACAACTCTGGCAAGAAAGATAATAAAATGGGGCAAAATTCACTTAACAATAGCCTTGCATAGTAAGATAAATTTTCGACTCAGTTGTGGTTGTAAGTCAAGGATTACCTGTAGTCTGGCATCCACTCTAATGACTACCTGGACTACACAGTGGCAACACAACTTTTGCATGGACACTTACTACTTATAGAATAGAATAACAGAGTTGGAAGGGACCTTGGAGGTCTTCTAGTCCAACCCCCTGCTTAGGCAGAAAACCTACACCACTTCAGACAATGGATGTCCAACATCTTCTTAAAAACTTCCAGTGTTGGAGCATTCACAACTTCTGGAGGCAAGTTGTTCCACTGATTAATTGTTCTAACTATCAGGAAATTTCTCCTTAGTTCTAAGTTGCTCTCTCCTTGATTAGTTTCTACCCATTATGTCTTGTTCTGCCCTCAGGCGCTTTGGAGAATAGCTTGATTTCCTCTTCGTGGCAGCCCCAGAGATATTGGAACACTGCTATGATGTATCCCCTAGTCCTTCCTTTCATTAAACTAGACATATCCAGTTCCTGCAGCCGTTCTTCACGTTTTAGCATTCAGTTCCCTCATCATCTTGGTTGCTCCTCTCTGCACTCTTTCTAGAAATGGTTTTACTTATTTTCAACACACCTTGTTAATTAAGCAAGACGGAGCTGGGACGAAGTGTGACACCCATGCCAAGTGAGTCAGCTGATCAGTAAGGGGCATTACAGTTGCACCTCAGCTGAGAGAGATCTGACTCATGTTATGACCTCATGCTCCCTAGTATATACTTATGCAAACAGGTATCAGTCTAGCTTAGTTTCTATCTAGAGGAATCATGCTATGCTAGGAAGACTCCATGTTTCTACAAATTTTGATTTATGTAAAGAGGAGAAAAGCTTAGCAGACTTACCCAACTGAAAATAAGAGGGAATAGATCCAAAGAAAGGAAATATGTTGGCAAGGAATATTTCTTGAAAGAGCATAAAGCAACTCTTCCACCTATGTTTAAGTAATTGTTATTTGATATCCTACTGTAGAGTAATTTCTATTGTTAAGAGATTACCAGGAATGAAATGTATTCTATAGTAAATACGCATTTTTATATATTGTGTACTTTATAGTTTTCACAAAACCCTCATTTTCTTTCCATTTATTTCTGATCAAAAACACTTAGATTTCATCTGATCTATACTATATCTCAGGGGTGTCCAAACTTGGGAACTTTAAGACTTGTGGACTTCAACTCCCAGAATTCCCCAGCCTTGGCTGGCTGGGGAATTCTGGGAGTTGAAGTCCACAAGTCTTAAAGTTCCCAAGTTTGGACACCCCTGCTATATCTCATGATTTAAAAATTAGATCCACTCTGCACTACCTTATTAACTATGATTCCTAATTTAATTTGCAAACACAGATCCTCTAATAGTGAATGATAAAGGATCAGAGGAAAGTTTGAATTGTGAGGAATGTGACTAGATCACAAAGCAATTACTGGCAGCTGGCTCACAGAACTATTGACCAGACTGGTTTTTTCAAAGTAGAGCTCATCTCATTCCCAAACTCAAATTCAACAATGAATTCAGCAATTGAACAGAATTCAAGAGGAATGTGGAAATCCAAAGAGGAAATTCCATGTTATTGCTATTGACTCTGATGGGAACAGAGGTTGCATTTGCTGCATTCTGTATCAAAAGAAACATGAGATCATTGAAAAGACACATGCAAGTGTGCAAGAGAAAAGAAAAATTTAGGCTTTTCAAATAATTTAGCCTAATACTGGAAATATATACTCTGACACAATCCTAGACAGAAGGATACCACCTGGGTCTGTAAAATCTGGAAATGTCACTGGAAGGGTGAACCAGTTTAACCAGTAACGTTTATTTCGTTAATAAACTGCGAAATCAATGGAGGGCTCTTAAACAAACAAAAATGCAATAATTACTTATTCTTCCTTTTACAAACACTACACAGGTAATTTAACATGTTGTTAAGTAGTTTAAAATCAAGAAGCACTCATCCAACTACTCTTCAGCCAGTTAGATAATATAGTAAGGAACAAAGTAAATCAATACATGTTTACCCAAGAAAAAAAAATGAAATATGAGATTCAAGAAAGCATGTAGACTTTTTACAAGTGCCTTAAGCATGTAAATTGGGAGCAAACCCCAATCCTTACTAGCACTGAGACTACCTAGAATTTATTTCAACCGAGCAACAAATATTCTCCTTTTTTGGAACTGAGAATCATAGAATAATGAAAAAAACAGGTTTCTATAAATGCTCAATGAACAAGAAGACAGCACAGAACGGAAAGCATAACATGTTTACAATATATGTTTAAGGAGTGGTTCATTTTGAGAAACAATGTATACTACAGTTGGTTTTTATCATTTTCATTTATTGTATTGCTGCATTTATCATTTTAACTTGCTGTATCCCTAGCGCCGTGTAACAGAATGAGCTCCCGTTACTTGTCCCAGCTTCTGCCAACCTAGCAATTCAAAAGCATGTAAAAATGCAAGTAGAAAAATAGGAACCACCTTTGGTGGGAAGGTAACAGCGTTCCATGCGCCTTCAGCATCTAGTCATGCTGGCCATATGACCACAGAGATGCCTTTGGACAGCGGTGGCTCTTCGGCTTTGAAACGGAAGGGAGCACCGCTCCCTAGAGGCGGGAATGACTAGCACGTATGTGTGAGGGGAACCTTCACCTTTATATAGATTCTTATAAGCTGGGTGGGTTTAACATTTTTTGAAGTTAGATAAATAAATAACCTGTGCAGAACAAAGAAATTTCCTTTAATAGCACAGAAAACAAAACTTAAAGGAAAATATTTCAAGAAAAGATATATGGAAGAATTTATGTCCATGTCTCACTTTCAAAGAGATTAAAGACTCCAGAACAATTCAAGATATCAAGAAATAATGCCAGGGTGTTATCAATCATGTTTCCACATTAATGCAGAGTTAGTTACATATGCTGCTTTCAAGACTTGCTACAATCTTTTTTTGTTTTCAATAATGAAAGGGTTCTAATTCAAACTGGTATTCCAATGGGAAGAGATGAAAGGCTTTTAACTTCTTTATTCGGAGAGGAAAGCAAATTTCAATTAATTTTTCATGCTGCTCATACAGTTCTACATTGAATTCAGAACAGTGGGTGTATTTTCATTAGGAAAAGCATGAATTACAATTCCCAATGGTATTGAAATGTTGTTTTCTAATTAATTTATTGTAGAATTCCAGAATTTCCATTACCAACACACCATTTTAAAACTACTTCAGCTATTCTATTTATTTATTTTTTTGAAGAACAAAAGTAATGTATTTCTTCTTGTTTTCTACCCGGTTGTCATTAAGAATTGGCAGCCTACAAGCTTAATAAACTACTATGGTTGCTTTAGCAGGGTGAAATTCAGCAGGTTCTGACAGGTTCTGGAGAACCCGTAGCAGAAATTTTGAGTAGTTCAGAGAACCGGCAAATACCATCTCTGGCTGGCCCCAGAATGGGGTGGGAATGGAGATTTTGCAGTATCCTTCCCTTGCCACGCCCACCAAGCTACACCCACAGAACCGGTAGTAAAAAAAATTGACTTTCACCACTGTTGTTCAGGTATAAAAATATGTAATCTCTCTGCAAATGAACATTCTTAATTATTTTTTAAAAGTTTGTAAGTACCTATTATGATTTTGTGAAGGGGCATAAAGCAACTAAACGTTTTTTGAATATAATATCCTATTTATAAACCTTCAAGGCACTTCTTTTGCCAATTAGTATACTTTTGCTAGTATCAAGAATAGTGGTTGAAAAGTGTATTTCTTAAAAATACATTTAAAACATGTTCTGTTTCATATGGTCAGGAGTTTTTCTTTCAATTAAAGTGCCTTTTAAAATTCTATATTGATGTAAATATGGAATGAGTTCATGTACAATAGTCCCAACTTTATAATTCTGATATTTAGATCTTGAAATGAGGGTTATATTCATAAACATAATTTTTCCCCACCATAAACTTGATTGACTACAGAAATAACACTTCCCTGATTCATCTGAAAATGTAGTTTAACAACTTTACTACACAGGAGATTGACACATCAGACCTGGCTTTGAAAAAATTAGCAGGTTTACTTTTTACAAACAAGCTTTAAGATCTTACTCTGAAGGAGTAAGTTTCTTAAAGAGTTGTTAGAGGAGACCTGGGAATCTTCCAAGACCCTCTGAGAGGTCCATGAAATCGAAATTATTTGCCAGATATTGAAGATATTGGCAAAAATGTATAACAATGTAACTTCACATTATGTTTTTATTTATTAAAAATAATTTGTTCATGAAAAGTATTGCAATTGTTCATGAGTCAGTAAACTTACATGAAAGCACCACTTCTAATTTTAATACAATAAATATCAGTAAACATAATTTATACAAATAAAAGCTCTTTGGAGTCCTCCAAAAATTTTAAAAACAGGAGGGATCTGAGAGCAAAGCATTTAAGAAAAAAATTATCTAAAAAGAAAAGGGGTGTTACATTGCAATTTACAAGCTGGAAAAACTGTGCATTCTAATCCTTCATCTAGGTCAGCTACACCCTTAGCCCTAAGAAGAACATGCTAGTATTGCTCCTGAAAATGTCAATAAAATAAAATAAATGCATGGACTAATCTCTGTAATCCTCAGGAGTCAGTGTTGACTGATCAACATAAGAAGCAGACATAGTTTAGTTTCATTAACTACTCCACAAATCACGATTTATCTAGCCAAAAACACTCAATCCACTGTCAGCTATGTTTTAATAATATCTACACAGGGACTCGGTGGCTCAGTGGCTAAGATGCTGAGCTTGTGAATCAGAAAGGTCGGCATTTCAGCGATTTGAATCCCTTGTGCCCCATAACAGAGTGAGTTCCCACTACTTGTCCCAGCTTCTGCCAACCTAGCAGTTCGAAAGCATGTATAAATGCAAGTAGAAAAATAGAGACCATCTTTGGTGGGAAGTGTTCCGTGCGCCTTTGGTGTTTAGTCATGCCGGCCACATGACCACGAAGACGTCTTCAGACAGTGCTGGCTCTTCAGCTTTGAAACGGAGATGAGCATTGCCCCCTAGAGTCGGGAACAAATAGCACATACACTATATTGCCAAAAGTATTTGCTCACAACTGATTCTGATTATGTGGATGGGTGAGCGAATACTTTTGGCAATATAGTGTATATGCGAGGGAAACCTTTACCTTTACACAGTTATTATATGCACAGTTAATATTATCTGTATTAGATGGTTAATTAATAAAAAATGCACAATAATTTCATTACAATTGTGCAAAATGCATTTAAACAGCTATAAATTGTAACTATATTGGGAAGTATGGCATTACACAGAGGAAAAAGAATGTGGAAGTAATGACACTTGAACTGTATTTCTCATCACCCAAGAGCTTAGGAGTTTACAATCACAATAAGAACTCTTTATCAACAATAGATTTTATACATAAGTATTTGTTTACTTGTTTATTTCAATGACATCAGTAATGTGCAAAGTGGACTAGCCCACGAATTGTTCCCCCCAAAATGTATCTACATTCAGCTCAAGGAAAATAAAATAGGAGAGGGGAAAAAAGAGTATTAAACCCAAACGAAGTAATAATATATTTTATGATGTAGTGTAAACATCAAAGGATCTACATGACTAATTGTTCCACATTTTACATTTGTCTCTCCGTTTATATATCTCTGAAATTTATATGGCTGTCCAACTCGAAAGATTGTGACTCTGGGCAAGAAAACAAAAGAAATCACAAAATAATAAAAATAAATATTAATAAACAACCATATATCACATTTCGGTTACATCCTCTAGGTGGGAACTCCAATGAACCTGCCCCAATGCCTGTGAGACAACCATAATTTTGCCCCTTTCTAAAGGCAAACCATGGATCAGGGAAGTGGGGGGAGATAATTTCAGAGGGATAAAGGAAAAGGCAGACCTCCTGGGTCCTGCCAGATGACCTTGCTCCAGGGAAGTGACCCCCAACCTTGCCCATCCATGTGGGACAGGCAGATGCCACCGAAGAGAGGTGGTCCCACAAATGACCTAGTCTTATTCCATGTATAGACTTTCATAGATGACAATCAGCACTCTGAATTGTACCTGGAAGCTTACTAAGATCACTAAGCACTGGTCCTACAAAGGTGGACAAAGGTGCATCCACCTGCTGCATTCTGTACCAACTGAAGCATCCAAATGCTTTCCAAAGGCAGCTTCATGTAGAAGACAATGTGGTTCTCCAAATGATGGATTACTAATGAGTGACAGCAAATAGAAACTCCCCATCCAGGAATGGGAGCAGCTGGCATTGAGCAAAGACCCTTGTTGCCCACTGCTGCGACCTGCTACTCAAGGTACATTCGCCAAAAGATATATTTTCCATTTCAGAGCCAAAGAGCCAGCGGTGTCCGAAGAGATCTGCGTGGTCATGTGGACGGCATGACTAAAGACCGAAGGTGCATGGAACACTGTTACCTTCCCACCAGAGGTTCCTATTTTTCTACTTGCATTTTTACGTGCTTTCAAACTGCTAGGTTAGCAGAAGCTGGGACAAGTAACAGGAGCTCACTTCATTTACGCAGTATTAGGGATTCGAATATATATACATACATACATATATATATACATATATATATATATATATATATATATATATATATATATATAATGTATTTATGTATTTATGTATGTATGTATTATGTGTGTTTGTGTATACATACACACACATACATACATAAATGCACATACATACACATACTATATTTTTATTATTTATCATAACATAAATTACAAATTAACAATCTATTCTTTTATTTTAACATTATTTTAAAAGTATGCCTAATTTGATTTACTTAATTTTTTAAAACAATGACCCCTCTTTTCAAATTAGCCATCTGAAAGACACACCACCTTAGATTGTACAAAACATAAAGGCTGTAGTTCTTTTTAAATAAACACATTTTTTTAAAAAAATGAGTAGCTCCAAGCAGGACATTGATGCTCCTCATTTCTCCCTGAGAGTAAAATCTGATTGATAACTTGTCTGGAGCACCTGTTCCTGTATTTGACCATAAAGAAAAATAACTACAGTGTTCATGCTAATGTTTATACTTATACCTGTTATCTTTTACCTGTTTGACAAACTAAGCAAGCAACTAACTAACTAACTAACTAACTACTAAATAAACAAACAAACAAACAAATAAATGTTTAAGTCAATTAAATGACAGTGCACCAGCATTTCAATTCAGAACCCCTCTTCATTAACCAACACAAAGCAAATATAACCGGGGTGTGTGTCTGAAACTAAAAGATGAAACTAAAAGTGCTTAAAACACACGACGGACAATAAATAAAAAAATCAAAAACAAAGCAGTGGAAGAAACCCAAAGAATTCCCTTTGGGGAAAAGAACGGGGGCTCCTGACAAGGGCCGCCCCCGTCCCGAGAAAGCCTCCCCGCGAAGTGCCCCACAGGAGCCGAACTGCACCCTTGCTTCAGCCTCCCAGTTTGAACGGCCGTCTCTCCTCTAATGGCAGTGACGTGGTGGCGCTTTCCAACCCCCGACCGGGCGTCTCCGACCGGGATCTCCAGCGGAGACCGAGCCGTGCCCGGCCTCCCCTTCCGCACTGCGCGGAAACTCGCCTTCGCCGCCGGCGAACTCCCCAAGCCTTTCCAGCCCCTCTTCCACCCGGACAAGCCGCGGGAAAGCCTCCGCCTCACCGAAAAGAGCCACCTCTCTGTGTGTGGCCCTCGGCCTTTCCCCAAAGCATCCCTCGCTCACTTCGGGGGCCGGCGGGCGAGGCGAGCGCAGCGGCCGGAGACTCCCCGCGAGACCCTTTCCGGCTCCGTCCGCTTCCCAGCCGGTCCCGGCTCTCCCGACTCCCGGGCCGCCGCTTCTCCGCACTCACCCAAAAGACGGTAGAGTAAGTGACGAGCGTGAACTTGAGGCAGAGGTAGGGGAAGTGCGCGCAGTAGCGAACCTGCTCCGAGTCCCCCTGCGCCGCCATCGCCTCCGCCCTCCCGCCACCTGCGGCTCTCCGTGCCAGCCAGCCCAAAGGCGGCGACGCTGGCGGGAGGCTCCTGGAAGAGGCTCCCCTGCGCCAGCCCGGCCTGTGTGGCCGAGCGCGGCAGAGCAGCTGCCGGGGAGGAGGTGGTGGTGGTGGGCGCGCCCTGCTTGGGCTGGAAAGCTGGGCTGGTGTCTTGCGGCGCCTGGAAACGAGGCCCTGAGCGCAGTAGTGTAATTGACCATTTAAGCAGACTAAGCAGGTCCTTAGGGCACCACCAGGCCCAAAGGGAGTGCAAAGTTGAGAAATAAAATTTAAAAAAAAACAATGAAGATTTGTACAGTATGTACTGTGGGAAGTGAAAATCCACCCCTCTCCTGCAAATAAGCGCACCAGGCGTACCTGTCCTACTGTCCCCACTTACTCATACCCATTTCATTCATACTCATGTTTATCCTTATACCTGTTATCTTGTAAGTGATTGACAAATGAAATTAATTAATTAATTAAAATAAATACATTAAAATGAAATTTCGTTGCCTACAGCTCTCAAAAGGTCACCACCTCCAATATACACTACATTCCACCACCATCTGCAAAGAGATCTCATCTTCATTTCAACCCAACCAAGACAAAACAGAAATGGCAGGGATCTAATTCTGCACAAGTGGTGGGAATCGGCCTCCCAAGGATCCTGTTCACTTCCTCAGGATGAAGCAGAGGTGACAACTGGCCACGAGTGATGCCATGGCAGAGGCGGGAGAAATCAGCCCAGGAGAGAAGGGAGCGGGAGGACCCGGAGTCAACCTCCATTTGGCAGGATGACCCCTCGAGCAAAAGGGAGACTTTGATCTTCTTTGCTCCAGTGGAAGCGTGGCTGACTGACACTGCAGGGGTGGCAGGGAGGTCCGGCTCAACAGCAAACAGTCTTCTCGTCGGTGTTGTTGGCAGCAAGGCTGCTGGAGGGGAGGCTGCGCTGGCTGGCTTAACCAATCAGGCATGACTTGGCTGTTGCTAGCTGTCAGGCAAGGCTGACAGGTCGTAGGTTGAGGATAGAACACTGATCATCTTGAGAAGACCAGCACAACTGAAGTCCCATCTCCAAGCAAATCTCAACAACTTTATCTATCAGTGTGTCTAGCATAAGCCTCATAACAATCTTGCAAGGGATTCCCTGACCCCTCCTTTCCCAGAAGAGATCAAGATATTCCAAACAACTGCCAGACAACTATTTGCAGATGCAGTAATGTGGACAAAGGTACACATGCATTCATTCATTCATTAAGGTAATCCTTAATACACGCTCCTCCCTCCACTTACCTGTAAATGTGTTTTAAGATCTGAATGTTGCTATGGAGGTCATTTTATTACCGTATGTTTGGCAGTGATATGGAGCTCTTAGCATGGGCCTGTTTATTTTAAGAATTATGGCAAGGAACTTTTTAAGAGCAGATAAGATGAAAAACATTTTCACAACACTAAGGATTTATTGCATTAATTTGTAACATTATATACATCAGCCCTGTGGAATATATTGTCAGTGCCTAAGCAACCTGCAGTTAGAATCTTTTTCTCATAATAAAATTTTCTATACGGCAAAATCATTATTATTATTATTATTATTATTATTATTATTATTATTATTATTATTATTATTATTATTATTATTATTAATCTCATTATTTCCCCACGCTGAATTCAAGGGGGAAAGTGAAATGCTGTGATGTCATTTAGCTAGCATGATTGATATTAACCTAGCTAAAAGAGAGAAATGTATCACTTCAGGCCTTACACAAAAAAGCTATTTTCTTGAGGAAGAATAGCTCATTGATGTGGGCAACAACTGCAGAATTTGTTCTTGCCCCCTTGCCAACAAGAAAGCTAATGAATGAAGGGATTGAGAATAAATAAGTAGCATTACAGGACCTGTGAAATGTGTCAGTGTCTAATATTAACATATTTGAGAAGCTTTCAGGTTTTATACATGGCCCATCACATTGAATCTTATACTTAGCTTTTAACAAACCCCTGTGTTTACTAACACACTTCTTTTAATTTTATTCACAGGTCATCTCTGTATCTTAAAACTTTCGTGTTACTTGATAAATTGTGCTAAAGATTTTTAAATAATTCCATTGTGCAAAAATACAAAAACCTGCTTGAAATTCTTCTTGACTTCCTACATGTGACCTTTAAATGTATTTTCTTTCTTTAGTAGCAGAACAGAATTTTTCTGCTAAACCCAAGGAAGACCTCCTCTTTGTGTTTAAGCCTAGCAATAAAACCTAACAGCTGAGTTTTGAAATTTTCCATCAAAGTATGTAATTACCATTGGAAATACTATACAGCTGTTTAAAATAATCATTAAGAATCCATTAAATCCAGGAAGTTATATATATGTATAGTATGTATGTATGTATGTATGTATGTATGTATGTATGTATGTATATATAGGAGTCTACGAAATACCATGCAAAATCTGCCCAGCAATATACATAGGACAAACAAACAGGAGAATAAATGCACGCATCACAGAACACAAAAATGCAGTAAGAAAAAAAGAAAAAACTTCTTCCCTTTTCCAGCACCTTAAAGCTACAGGACACGAAATCAACTTTGAAGGAGCCAGGTTAATCTCCAAAACAGAACACCTCCACAAGAGAATAATCATGGAAGCCATCGAAATAGAGAAACACCCCCACAGCATGAACAAACGTGATGATACCTCCCGCCTACCAAACATCTGGAAACCAGCCCTAGCCAACAAACGAACACCACCCACCACCCAAGCCGTTAAAATACAAAACAACAATGCACACACAACCTGCACCAATCAGCACCTATCTACCAATCATGATACAACCACACAACCAATCATTCCACTTACTGAAACAAAGCCAGCACCCCATCCCCTCCCACCAAGACTTACAGAAAGACGGCAGCTCCGATCACATTTTAAGCCCACAGCTTGAAGATGGCAGGTGTGATCCTGCCGAAACGTTGCAAAGACAATCTCAACCTTACACGGGAAAAGACCCGAATACAACAAAACCAGCATATATATATATATATACATACACACACACACACACACATATATATATATATATACTCACTTTTGTTGGAATTTAACAAAATACTTTCCCAGGTCAAGTATATCCAAGTATATCGGTCTTTCGCATTCTTCATGAAGTTGTGCAAGATTTGAATCTCTGAGAAAAACTTCAAAAGTTGCTAAAATATTTTCATCAGAAATTTTAAAGATTAAAATTTAACCATGGGCATTCTCCAATTTGTTTATGATTTACATTAATTGATGCTAAAATCACAGTTCTTTAAAATCTTGTTCAAATGAGTTTGAAAACTGGCCACGGTTTCAAGGAAATTGAAGTTGAGAAACCTTGGGATATATAAGGTGTGGTTTTAGCTTGTTTCCTCAGACAGTAATTTGCATGACAAAAGGTTATATCATTTTTACAATATATACAAGACTTTTATTCTTTGTAAGTAATCAGAGTTATGCCCCTCACTCAAGGGAGGGCTTCAAAAATTTCAGCAACGGGTTCTCTGCTTGGTTGCTGGGTGGGCGTGGCCTAGTCGGCCTCCTGCATCACGACGGGGAGTGGAGGTTGTCTCCTTCCCCAGGCTCCGGGCCCACTTCCAGCATTCCGGAACTTCCAGGAGGCCCGTTTGTTCCCCCTTTCCGGGCCTCCACGTGGGTCCTACACTTACCCCGCATCCAAAATGGGCCGCGTGGAGACTCCTGGGAGGGGTGGGTGGGCAGGGCGGGGTCAGCCAGGGGTGGGATTTGGAGGTTTTCCGAACCGGCCATAACGTTAGCTATGGGTTCTCCCAAGCCCTGGTGAACCTGTAGCATCCTACCCCTGTCCTCACTGGACTGAACTCAGACCTTGTCAAATTTATTCCCAGTGAAATTGATGGAACAATTCCATTCATTCATATGAATCAAACCCAGCCTGTAACACTGAACATTTGGGATAATAGCAGCATAAAGGGAAAACTTAAATGCAGCATGATAGGTAACATGCTATATCCTAAGCCAGTGATGGCGAACCTATGGCACGCGTGCCACAAGTGGCACGCAGAGCCATTTGTCAGGGCACGCGAGGCGCTGCCCTGTCAGCTGACCAGCGCGCATGTGTGCGCTGGCCAGCTGAGTTCACCTTTTTAAAAGCTATTTTTCGCCTTCCCCAGGCTCCAGAGGCTTTATAGGAGCCTGGGGAGGGCGAAAAGAGCCTCCCCCGCCCCCCCGGAGGCTTCAGGGACCGTCCGGGTTGCTCGGAGGGTCGTTTTAAGCGTTCCGAAGGCTTCAGGGACCGTCCGGAGGCTTCCCTGACGCCTTCGGAGTGCTTAAAACCACCCTCCGAGCAACTTCCGGTTTGCTCGGAGGGTGGTTTTAAGCGCTCCGAAGGCTTCAGGGACCGTCTGAGGCTTCCCTGATGCCTTCGGAGCGCTTAAAACCACCCTCCGAGCACCCCAGAGTCACTTCCGGTTTGCTCGGAGGGTAGTTTTAAGCGCTCCGAAGGCTTCAGGGACGGTCCCTGAAGCCTCCGGGAGGTCGGGGGAGGCTCTTTTTGCCCTCCCCAGGCTCCTATAAAGCCCCTGGAGCCTGGGGAGGGCGAAAAAAGCATGTAAAAATGGTGGGGTCGCGCGTTGTGCGCGCATGCACACTGGGGGGGGTCGCGCGTTGCATTATGGGTGTGGCACGCCTGCACTCAACCCCCCTGCGCTCCCCCCACTTGTGGCACGCGAGCCAAAAAAGGTTCGCCATCACTGTCCTAAGCTAAGGCAACTTCCTCCTTTAATCATGGTAGAAGTTCATTAGTTTGTTTTTGTTTGTTTTAGTTGTATTAATCTGCTAGTATAATGGGAGTGGTGTTTCTATTGAGAGCTTTCTTTGCAATCACTATGCAATGGTTAGGCTTACAGAACATGGATATTGAATTAACCAGTTTTTCTGGATGTGCACAGTACATTGGACCATAAAAAAACTTGATAATCTTATAGAATGCTAAACCATAAACAGCTAACCAAGTTTTAAACCAACCACACTTGATGTGTGAATGTAATTATTAACTGACCTGATTGAACTTTAATGCAATATATGAGATTATTTGACAGAAGCATATTGTCACAAATTCCCACACAAGGGGTTGATATTATCCATACATATGTGGAGAGAGCCTACATGTTTTTCCTTAGCTTATTCTATGTTTTGGAATAACACTCTGAAGAGTCCTTTGAGTTTGGGAGTACAGAGGTGGCAGAAAATATATTCTATGAATCTACAGTAGGACAACATATCCTGGCTACAATACACATTTTCTGGGATTGCCTAGAACTGTTTTGAGAGGTCCACTGAGCAGTCAGTAGGCAGATTTCTTGAAATAAGGGTTTTCCTCTGACTTCTGAATCATTTTCCTGTCTTCTGTATCTTGGCTTTGGGCTGTTCACAAGCTCTTCTGGCAAAATTTATGGTGCTCTACAGGCCAGGTTCTGCTTATTGAAACTCCCACGGAAGTCAAAAAGTCAACCCAAGGAATAAAAGTCTTGATCCTTATAGGGTAACATCTGTGAGACTTCTCACTTTAAGAGAGGGGGTAGAGTCAACAGAGATTAATGCAACACCTTTGCAGAGCAACCAGGAACCAGTTTTCTGAAATCTGATTTGATGCATAATTTTGTATTCTCTTGTTTCTCCACCTCCTTTTGAAATGCCAGTGTAGATTTTCCACCCCTATTTGGCTGCTTCCGTAATGGTCTGAATTGCAAAGGAAGAGCAAACTAAAGTCTTATCCCCTCCATGCTGCATTATCAGTATCTTCTTTAATTTTTCTTCCTCTATATCTATCTCTCCTCTCGCTTTATCTTTCACATACATGCACGTACACAAACATTTTTAAGAAAATTCCTTTCGCCACCTATTGTGGGGATATGAATGAAAAAGATCAGCACATGAACGTTAAAGAGCAGCCATCTCATCTCACTTATTTGCATCAACTGAAAACGAGCATGCAATGAATCAAATGCTTCTAAATTCAATCTACGAAATTATGATGAACTCATTATTCTGTTGATAAAGGCTGAAATCCTCAAATCGAGTCAATTGCAGCCAATTTCTTGGTTTTGGTTTGGTTTTGGGGGTTTTTTTGAGCAAAAGAAAGAACTGACAATGATTTCCTTCTCCAGCATAAAGAATGCTTCCATGGATCGGATTTTTTAAAGTGAGGTTAATTTGACTGAGATGACTACGTTTGACCAGCCTGGATGGCAAATTGCACTTTGGGCCATTGTCTACTTATTGATAATCACAGCATCAATTGTTGGCAATGCCATCGTCGTTTGGATTATCCTGTCCCATCGACGAATGAGAACAGTCACCAACTATTTTATTGTGAATTTGGCTCTTTCCAATCTGCTTATGAGTGCCCTAAACACAGTTTTTAATTTTATTTATGCCTGTCATAATGTCTGGTATTTTGACGAGGGATTCTGCCGTTTTCATAATTTTGTTCCTGTTACTGCAATGTTTGTCAGCATTTATACCATGACCGCTGTCTCTGCAGAGAGGTGAGAAAAGTGATGGTGAAAGGTTTACCATTGGAGTTAAAAACAACAACTATAAATCTACTAGTGGGTGTTCAGTTGTAATAACTATCGATATATAATTGCAGGAAATAGTTGCTGTTAGAATATGAATAACTACATGAACATGGAAGAATACGAAGACTAACCTGAATATGTAAAAGCTTGCATATTTAGAAATTTTGAGTAGCGATTCTGTAGTAAAGAGTTAATTCTAGATTATTGTGCCACATTTACCTGGTCATAAATCTCATGGAACTGAAGAATATTTACTTCTTGTAGACTTGCGTAAAACTAACTTTATCTAATCCTAAATTGTAAGTAGACATTCCTTATCTACCGCTATGTACATTTTGTGCTGTTTTGTTTTATAAGATCCACTTTCTGTGACCGTCTTACAAAAACGTGCTTGCCAGTTTTACATAATTTGTTCAGATTCTGCTGGTTAGGACATCAAGAGAATTATGACCTACCTCACAACTGCTGGTAACAATTCATTCCTTTCTGGTATTCCACTAAACATTACTCAAATGTTGTTTCACATTTCCAAAGGGATCTCTTTATTAGCCTTTTGCAATAGATTTCTTAGTCTTTGTTAGTAATCAACGAACTTTAAATACTTTGTTTGTACTTTAAGACCATATAAGACTCTTGACGTTTCTCCAGCTCTGTCCTTGGCTAGAATCTTGCTTTTATAAAGAGAGAGTGTGTACTAACATTTCCCAAGTATCAATATTCTGACCAAAACAAGCTACTGTATTTTTCAGAGTATAAAACACTCCGAAGTATAAGACGCACCTAGCTTTTGGGGAGGAAAATAAAGGGTAACAAACAGCAAACAGTACACACAATATAAACTGTTTGTAGTGTAACATTTCAGACTCTACTTGTACAGATCCTGTTAAAATTGATGTGCTTTCTGGAAGTATTCTCTGTTATTTAAAAGAAGATACAATAGCATTGGGTCTCTTCAGATCAAGCATTTATTTTAAAAAACTTCTTCATCTTGTTAAGCTGTCTAGAACAATAATAAAGCAGTCTTTAAAAAATAAGTCTAATAATTTGAACATTATATAGGTATTTATAGTTATTGACTTACTTCCTAGCAGCAAGCAGCCTGATTAGCACAAGAAAAAAAATCTGCCTCTGCCTCCCAGGAATTTGTCTAGTGGAGCAAACAGCAAGTTTCACTTTCAATTTCACCTTGGGCCTCCCGATCATCAGCTGTTTCAGGCTGCAGGGATTGCTATAGCCTATTGCAGCCTCCGCAAGCCAAATTTTCCCCATTTTCTGTCAGGAGGTAAATTGCTGGGAGGCAGAGGCCAAAGGGTGGGGGCCGGTGGGTGGGTGGGGCTACATTCAGTGTATAAGATGCACCCAAACTTTCACCCTCTTTTAGGGAGGAAAAGGTGTGTCTTATACTCCGAAAAATACAATATATGCTTATGTACGGGGTGTCCACAGTGAATGGGAAAGTCAAGAAATCAAAATGGCAGCCAAGACTGTAACATCAAAGTCCTCCTCCTTTTTGGCATGCCACCATCCTGACTTTTTTTTATCCTCCCCCAAAATGCTCTTGCTTGTGTGGAAAACAAAACACACATCAAAACTCTGCCTTAATGGGTCAGCAGAAGGAGACCCAAGTCTTCTAGAGACTTCAGATTTCTAGAAGAAACTGAGATGCCTTCCTTGCAGTTTTTGTTTTATTTATTTATTTATTTTTCAAAATTTATAGACCGCCCCCTCTCCCCGAAGGGACTCAGGGCGGTGTACAGGCATCTCATTAAAAACAGGTACAAAAGATAAATACCCTTAAATATATTCCCTTAAAAGCAAATTAAACCTAAATTCAACTGTACAGAATAATTAAAGTTAAAATCAACTAAAACGCATACCCCTAAAAATTTAACAGTACAGACTTGAGGGACTAAAATTGGTATTAGGCCAGGCCAGCTAAATTGAACAGGTTAATATGTTAATATCCTTAAGCTGACAGAAAATCAAGTAGGCTTAATTTGCATTGCCCCAATGCTTAAATTGTATTCTGCCACAGTAACAATGGGGCTGAATTACCCTTAAGCCACTCCAAGTTTCTTATACAAAAAGATGGGCAGCATATAAATTTGATTAATAAATAAATCATTAACAATTCAATGCTGAACAGAGGTGGTGCCCAGGATCATTGTTCTTTGTGCATGCGCACACACTACTAAACAACATGAACAGCGACCAGGGAACTGGTTTGGGGCGTGGCCAGCCTGCCAGTTCTGTGACCCAGGCCTAAATGCCACTACCAGTTCAGCCGAAGTGGGCCGAACTGGAAGCAACCCACTTCTGCTAAAGTGCTTGCGCACAGTGCTGAAAATGGAGCATTTAGAAGTTTAGCTGATTACCTTCCAAGTCAGCAACGGTAAGTAAAACAGCTGGGGGGAGGGAATCAGTTCTGCTGTGCGATTGAAATGAGCTAGAAAGCAGGAAATAAAGGACAGAATAGGGCGTGGGTGGGTGGACGGGGCCAACGGATCATCGGCACTACGGGTTCACCCGAACCAGTCTGAACCGGCTGAATACTGCCTCTGGTATAATCTCTCTGCTCCATTATTACCACTGTGTCTTGCTTTGTTTGAACCAGTGGGAAAATGAAAACCAACTTAAATTTTGATTGGTTCAAACCCACCAATCAACTTTTTGCCTTTCAGTTATTTTCTTCTACTACTTTGCTGAGCTGCAAATGTGTTCATGCATAGGCAACTTGATATTTGCAAAGAAAGTTCACAAAATATAATTAAATGCTAGTGATTTACAACCCCTGTCTCCAAACAACCCATTCCAATTATTTGTCTGCTATAATGACATTTATAATCAGAGCAAACTAATGGAAGGAGAAAAGTGTGTAAATTTCAGTTAATCTTCAACAAGGAGAGGGAGACAAAAGTAAGTTTATCCTTCTTGATGATGGAGTAATATTTTGTTTCCCAGTTCATTGAATTAACTTTCTAGAGATGCTAAAAGTTACAAAGTTGTGGAAACCTGAGAGCAGTAGTGAAATTCAATTTTTTTTACTACCGGTTCTGTGGGTATGGCTTGGTGGGTGTGGCAGGGGAAGGATACTGCAAAATCCCCATTCCCTCCCCAATCCAGGGGGAAGGATATTACAAAATCTCAGTTCCCACACTACTCTGGGATCAGCCAGAGGTGGTATTTGCTGGTTCTCCGGACTACTCAAAATTTACGCTACCGGTTCTTCTGTTGAATTTCATCCCTGCATGAGAGCCAGGGAAATTGGAAGTGATTGGACTTCTACTTTTTACAAATCTAAAAAAAAGCATGACAGAGAAGATCAGACAAAACTTGGGCATAACCTAACTTGTTTGGCATGGAATCTGAAGTTAACAAAACTCAGTAATCCATTGCCTCAGAAAGTCTTGCTCATCTGTAAATTAAGATAAAGTCTTCTTCAAGTCAAACTCATTTCATTAACAACTCTATAGAGTTTTCCTGGCCAGAGTATAGTAAATTTTCTCCCAAAATGTTTTATCAATGATGATAACTGCCACTTACTGAGATTGTATATCTATACCAAATCAATCATGAAAATGTAATAGCTATAGGAAGTCCCTCTGACTAACTACTGTGTGATTCCTATTATCTTCATCATCTTAAGACATTTCATTCTATTTCCTTATCTGCGTTTATGTCTTGCAAATCAAATATTAGATTTTTTTTTTTGTTATTTTAATTTTGTGTTACATCTATGGTCAAATCCAGCTACTGGTATATTAGATGCATGTCCCTGGAGCAGGGGTGGGTTCCTGCCAGTTCTAACCTCTTCTATAGAAGAGGTTTCACAAATCTACAGTGTTGTTTAGAACCAGTTCCAGCTCCCTCCCCCCGCCCCGTCCGCACATCATCAAGATGAAGAGCGAGAGGAGGAATTCTGGGAGTTGAAGTCCACAAGTCTTAAAGCTGTCAAGTTTGAACACCCCTGGGTTTTTTTTTTCTAAAGAGTTAGGGGTGCAAGGCTCTTGTAACTTAACAGCTTTAAGACTTGCCTGCTTCAAATGCCAGTTTCTGAGCCAATATTTTTGTTGCTAAGCAAGAGCGTTGGTGAGTTTCACCACATTTTACAAGTTGACCACGCCCACCCAGTCACATTACAGCCAAGCCAATTCCCACCCGGTCACATGGCTGGCAAGCCATTCCCACAAAGCAGGCCACACCTACAGAAGAGGTTCTAAAAAATTTTGAAACCCACCACTGCCCTGTAGGAATATAATCATAGTTTCTTTTTCATGATAGGTTTTTTTTAACTTATTAGCTACCCAGAATCCCCGAAGTTGCAAGGCAGCCTTATGCATAAACCTGTATACAGGAGAACTCATTTTAATGGCTGGAGCATCAATTAAGAAAGTCAATCAGAAACTAGGATGTCATTAAATTTTATATTGTTTATGTGAAATGATACAAATTATATCATGTATGTCAGTGTATGCAATTAATGCTATAATGCAAATTATATAAATTGCAAGAGAAATTTGTTCCTCTGCGTGGAAAATCTATTGAATCAGTAAAAGTTTTTATTGTATGGTCTATTCTAAACAGGCAGAAGGTACAAATTAAATTGCTTTTCTCCTTTTTGGAAAAAAATACATCAAAGATGTTTATTCAACTTGTTCAGAAACTTATTTTACTGATGTGGAACTGACAAGACCTGTTCTTCTGAATCAGTTGTAACCTCTGAATAAAAAAAAACCCCAAATGTAACAAAATTAAACCATGAAAAATTGCTCCTGAGTTTCTCAGATGGTAGTATTTTATCATAGTACAATTTGATATCAAAACATACTAGCCTCAAATGCTAAGCAAAGGTGCATACTGTAGACCCTTTCCTATGCATTCATTTAATAAAAAACAATTTTATCCTAGTCTAGCTGATAACCTGACATTGCCCAGGTATTTATTTATAGGGGGAAATTGTCCAGACCAAACGTAATTTCTAATGTTGGATTTTCCCCCTTACCAGAGGAGCCCCCTTGTGGAGTACTGTGAAGCCATTATCATGGCAACTCCACTGCGTTGTACAGTAGAAGCCATTTTACAACAGTAGAGTAGAATCTATTTTGAGGCACAACATGCTGTATCTTAACAGAACACACATACACACCTGAGGGATGTTAGGGGTGTCTTACCCCCACAGTATTTGTTTCCAGAGAGTAAGTCATCTGTGTACCAAGTTTGGTTGAAATTGCTTGACGCATTCCAGAATTATGCTGGAACATACACACACACAGCCATATCATAACTTAAAATATAAATAAAACTGTGTTAATTTTAAAAACCAACAAACATATGAAAAAGATCTGAAAGCAACATTGCAATAGTGCTTGTGCCACAGTACAAAGGCCCAGGGTAGTGGGGGGAGTGTTAGATACTTGCTTTAACTTCAGTGGTGTTGTTACCGTTAAGCCTGTGTGTGCCTATCCATTACCAATCTAATAGGGAGGATGAGCAGAGACACGCAGCTAGTTGTAAATGCAGACAAGTCCGAATTTGAGTTTGAACATGACGTCAGGAGCATGTAAAGGTCCCAAATTTATGGACCAGTCCTACGTCCTTTTTTTCAACACTGTTATAACTTCGAATGGTTGCTAAACGAATGGACCTTAAAAAAGGACTCGCTGTATATCTAGATGTGTCCTCTGCTTTGCCACACTTCTAACTCTTATATTGTATGAGTCACTTTTAAGTAATTTTCACTGGTCTTTGCTGATATTGATCGCTTTACCTTGAAACACACACACACACACACATACTGCTGGTGTGTGTAAAGAGTGCTCTCCTCCCAAGTAGGTCAGAGAGCAATCAGCAGTTAAAGATGCCAAAGTGCCAGTAACTGGGAAGTTACTGGCACTTTTGAAGGCCATAGAAGGCCACCACAGGGGATATTTTGCTTTTCAAACTGCTGTTGCAACCTTTTTCACAAAAAGAGGTGAGCTAAGTTTATCCTCCTTGCATAAGTTTATAAACATGAGTCAGATTTCATTACAATTAAATGTAGCTATTGTCAGGGTCCCAAGCAAGAAAGAAGACTCTGAGACTTGAGTTTTCTCAAAGTTCCTAACAGTTCCATTTTATTGGAGATATCATATTGGCACATCTGGGAAAACCCGAATCTGAAAGCTTCCAGGTTTTCCCCATCCAAATGAAAGCCCAAGTCCCTGCCCAGCACCCACATGTCCATCACATGGTCCAATCAGGCACCATCCCAATTGGAGATGCCTCCCAGTCACACCCCTCCAGGTGCATGTGCTTGACTCTCTGAGAAAGGAATGTTATTTAGACTATATATCTCCCATAGTCCATATAATCCCCCCTCCCAGTAAATTGTGGCAGGCCTGAAGGCCCAAAGCAAAAGATGGCTTCCAGGCCTGACAACCATTTGTTTTCTGCAATGACAGATAATCTTTGGTTTACGAGCCCAATTCAGTCGAAAAAAATTTATTGCTAAGTGAGACATTAGTTAAGTGAATTTTGCCCCATTTTAAAACCTTTCTTGCCACAGTTATCACTGGAATCACTGCAGTGGTTAAGTTAGTAACATGGTTGTTAAGTGAATCTGGCTTCCCCATTGTCTTTGCTTGTCAGAAGGTCGCAAAAGCGGATCACATGACCCCAGGACACTGCAACCGTCACAATTATGAGTTAGTTGCCAAGCATCTGAATTTTGATCATATGACCATAGGGAGGGTCATAAGTGTAAAAAACGGTAATACGTTACTTTTTTCAAATGTTTACTAAATGAACTGTTGTAAGTCGAGGACTACCTGTAGTAAGATCAGGACCAAGTTCATCTATTAAGTTTTTGCTTTTTGTGCATTTGGTGGGAGGGGGGGCTGAAAAACATTGTCAGGAAAAATACTTGTCATCCCTAAACATTTGTTGATGCTCTATTGTATGAAACCTAGAGATCTTTTCACAAAAATAAAATAAAGGGATGGGATGAGATGAGATAGGGAAGGGAAGGAAAGGAGAGGAAAGGAAAGAAGAAAGGAAAGAGGAAAGGAAAGAAGAAAGGAAAGGAGAAAGGAAAATAAAGGAAAGAGGAGAGGAAAGAAAAAGGAAAGGAAAGAAGAAAGGAAAGGTGAAAGAAAGGAAAGGAAAAAGAAAAGGAAAGGAGAAAGGAAAATAAAGGAAATTGGAAAGGAAAGAGGAAAGGAAAGAAGAAAGGAAAGTGAAAGGAAAGAGGAAAGGAAAGGAAAGGAGAAAGAAAAGGAGAAAGGAAAGGAAAGAAAGTGAAAGGAAAGGAGAAAGGAAAGGAAAGGAAAGAAGAAAGAAAAAGGAAAGAGGAAAGGAAAGAAGAAAGGAAAGGAAAAAGGAAAGGAAATGAAAAAGAAAAGAAGAAAAGAAAAAACACTAAGTAGGAGCATATAATTTGCATACTATTTGATTTGGCTAAATGAAAATTTAAAAAGTCTTTAAAATTGATCACAAAGGCAAATCAGTATATTCTTCAGCTATTTTCTATGTGCATGAATTGCCCAGGGCAGAAAAACAGCCTAAGTTTTATTTCTCAAGGGATTCTAGATTAGCTATACAGATGCAGAAAAATGAATTTGGAAGGCCCAGTGTTGCCAAAAATGATACGTTCTCATGGCTGCACTAAAATCATAACATGGATGTACACAGCAGCTCATTGCCCTCCAAGCAAAGTATAAATTAGACGTCTGATATGACAGTTAAAAACAGGTGTGAGATAGAAAGCTTTTCAACATGCAGCATTCAGCTGCAAGGGATAAGATTGGACGGTCCTTAACGGGAAAAAGGAGAGTGACTCATAACATTTCCAGAACTAAATACATAAATCAGAGTCAAATAATGTCATCGTTGCCTATTTCTGTTAGAAAAATGGAAGGAAAAGTGATCCTGTAAAAATTGCCCTTTAATTTTTGTCTTCTATCTCGCAGAAATTAGAGTTTCGGTAAAGTAATGTGTCATTTTAAAGAACAGGATGAGGAAGAATTACAGAGGACCTTGCCTTGGGATTTATATCTGCATAATTCAAGATTGTTGTGTAGAAAGTTAGCATCATCCCTCTCCCAGAAGAACGAAATGTTTTGAGAACTATTAAAAGGACAGAATATTGCATTTCCCTGGATGATAAAAGAAGAAACATGTTTTAAAGATGGAAAGCAGCTCCCTGCCCCCAGCAGATATTGGTGCCCATTAAGAAAGACTGGGCCAGCCTATCTATAAGACAAAAGACCTCCAGCTCCAGGGTGATGGATTGAGACATTATCCTCCAGGTCATAATAGGATTAACCCATCTAGCAGCAGAGCTCACCACATTGCACAACAAGCCCCTTCATTGCATCAGTCCAAACTGCAACCACTCTTAGCTCCGACAAACATGACCCTTGGGAATCTGACAACAGCCAATAGAATACACGTTCTTGCACAGGAACAGGAAGTTCAAGTGCAAAACCCAAGAGAAGGTATAAAAGCCACCCACTCTCAACTCCATGTGGTCAGCTGCCCAGAACCATGTGCTTGGTGGTTCACCATTAAACCATCTTTCCAATCAGCCTCCATGTTTCCAGTGTCTTTCTCCCGGCTGGAACTGAATCAGATGGATATTTCTTCCTACAGTTGGTAGCAATATGCTAGGGAGATGGACAGAAGAGATGGACTGTTCTATATTGTTTTAACAAGGCGAGTTGAGATAATCAAGGAAACATATTGGCACATAGAGCACTAAAGAGAGTATACATTATGGCCCTCGGAACCTGACGTGCAAAATCATGGCTTTGCATCTCGCAATATTTTTATTTCATTTCATTTTTTTGCATTTTACAAATTGCGTATGTTGGGATATATATTTTGAAATAATTGTGGGGCAAAGATCCTTAAATGTTTAATTGCATGCACTAAGGGCCTCTTTCAATTTTTTGGGACCAGAGGAATGGCAATCTGCTTTCTAGCATTTTAAAGATGCTCATGATGAGCAGGGTTGGAGCAGCTGCTGATGGGGCAGATTTCCCTTTCTTTTTCTGTCATCTATATTCTTCCTTTTTTCCCACTTTTGAGATCCCTGTCAATGTTCCAAGTAATACACCCATAGCAAACAGAACTCCGAGGCAGGTAGTTTCCTCAAAGAATAGTTTTAATGGATGTGTCATATTGGCACAGGCTGGTGAAAACCGACTGAATATTCCCATGGTTTTCACCTAATTAAAAGTAAAGGTTTTTTCCTTCCCCAATCAGTCACATGGATCAATCAAGGTACCATCTAGTTGCCTAGTAACTTTACTCCTCCTCTCTCCAGCCACCTGTGGGAATGTCCTTGGTTCCCAGGAGAAAACATTTTGTTTTGGCTACAAAACCCCAGCTATCTCTATTCCCCCCTCCCTATCCCCCAGCTGCAGTGTGGCAACACTGAAGCCTCAAAATGCCCTTGGTCAGATCAGCGTCAGGGTTGACAATCCCTTTGCTAACCTAGGAAAGGTGTTAGGGAAGGCCCATATTGCTCTAGATAAGTTAGAAGGCATTAACTGTATATAACCTGTTAGGTTTACAGGAAGCTAGGTTGACATTTTCTACAAATTGATGTAGAAACAATGACTTTGTCTCAACTATAACCCTCTCAGTATAGTTGTTCAATGGAAAAATCCATTCCTTCTGATTCTTCCCTGTTTCTTTCAGGTACATGGCAATCATTCACCCTTTCAAGCAAAAACTTTCTGCAGCGAACACAAAAGAGATCATAGGAATAATCTGGCTGGTGGCTTGTGCACTAGCTTTTACGCAGTTCTTTTATGCGCAAGTCATCTGTTAGATTGGGTAATGGATAGGCACACACAGGCTTCACGGTAACAACAGCTCTTTATTAAGTACAACAAGTGAGAACAATCCAGCGAAGTTTGAGTCGGACAGCAGCCCTTTTATAGGAAGCTGTCAGACCCCTCAACCAATAGGATTAAATCTCTGTTCCCGCCGGAACAGAGGACCTTGGTGGAAACCACTGTAATTAGAACAAGTATCTAATACCCCTCCCCTCTTGGATGGAACAATCCTACTTGTTACGTAGTCACGCAGGTAGGCGGGCTTTTGGGTAGCTCTGCCTGACCTGCGCAGTTCAGTAGGAGGGGTTTCCTTGGACAGGTCGGATGGACCTGTTTGCTCCGCAGCTCCGCTTGGTGAAAACTCCTGGAACCTTTCACAGGCCGCGGCTGGAACTTCTAGCGCCGGTTCACTCGGAGCTCGCTGCGGGCCTCCAACATAACCAGATAAGTTTCCCAATACCCTCGGGCTTGAGCTGGCCATGGAAGGAGTGAGTGTTTGCTCCGTTTGGGTAGGGCTTTGGCTAACTCATGCAGGAGTTACCTCTGGTTGTCTAAGAGTGGAGTTGGAGAGACGGCCACAGAGTTGGTCAATATGCCTTCTCCAATTCCTACCGTCCTCGAGCTCTAGGAGGTAAGAGCGAGGGCCAGTGATGCCTATCACTGTGGCAGGAATCCACAGAGTTCCCCTGGCGTAGTTGTGGGCGTATACCGAATCCCCTACACTAAATGTCCGAATCTAGCTTTTGGAGTCTGGGGGTTATGAGGCAGAATAATTGGGGTGTAGCCGGTCTAAGTGGGACCTTAGCCGGCGACCCATGAGAAGCTCGGATGGGCTTCTCCCTGTAGTGACACTGGGTGTGATGTGCTGAATTAGCAAATAGTGATCAACCGGTGCTTGCCAATCTCCCGGGCCCATCCTAGAGAGGGCCACTTTTGCAGCTCTCACCATTCTCTCCGCCTGACCATTGGAGGCTGGATGGAATGGCACGACCAGGGCATGCCTGATTCCCTGAGCTGCTAGGAAAGTCTCAAATTGCATGGCCATGAATTGGGGCCCGTTGTCAGAGATCAAGACGTCAGGCAGGCCGTGCATGGAGAAAAGTCTCCGTAGCACCTTGATGACCGCTTCTGCCATAGTGGAGGTCATCAGGACTACCTCTAACCATTTCAAGTATGCGTCCACAATGTCTGGCCATGAACTGGGCCAGCAAAGTCAATGTGCACCCTAGACCATGGTGCTTGAGGTCACTCCCACTCCTTAGCGGGTGCCTCTGGGGGAGTCTGGACTCCTGGCACGGTGTGCAGGTAGCCACCCATTCTTCGATCTCCCTGTCCATGTTAGGCCACCACATGTAACTCCTAGCCAAAGACTTCATCCTGACAATTCCAGGATGCCCTACGTGTAAAGCCTCTAATACTGCAATGCATAGTTTGGGTGGAACAATGACCCAGTCCCCCCATAGTAAACAGCCATTAACAACCGATAACTCATCACGTTTGGCAAAATACATTTTGAAATCAGCCCCAACAGGCCCCTTGGGCCGCCCCCTCCACACCCAGTTCAAAATTTGCTTGATGGTGGAGTCCTTTGCAGAGTGACGGGCAAAGTCACTGGACAAGACAGGGCCAGTCTCAAGGCAGTCAATGAGGAGGACGGCGTCTCGGGGGTAGGGTCAGTGAGAAATTCCGGCAGTGGGCAGCAGCTTAATTCCATCAGTGTGCCCCAAAGGGGAACCTGGTCGGTGGATGAGGCGGTAGGAATAGGCAGCTAAGAAGATGGTCCACCTGGTCATGTGAGGTGATAATGACACTGGAGTAGGTCAGTCCCCAGCCAGTAAGCCCAACAATGGTTTGTGGTCCATAACCAGTTCGAAATTCCAGCCATATAGATACTCATGGAACCTCTTTACTCCAGCCACTGCAGCCAAAGCCTCACAATCCAGCTGGCTGTAGTTCTGCTCTGTGGCGGACAAGGTCCTGGAGTAAAATGCAATAGGGGCTTCGGTTCAATTGGGCATGTGGTGCCTGAGGACGCCACCAACGCCGAATGGGGAAGCGTCACAGGTCAGCATCAACGGCAGGGTCTGGCTGTATTGTACTAGAAAGGAGTTCGCCGACAGGAGTCGTTTTACTCCTGTTGGCAGCCTCGGCTTTGCCCCATGGCCACTTGGCATTCTTAGCCAGGAGACGGTGTAAGGGCTCAGCAACGGTGGCTTTCTGTTTGAGAAAGACGCTGTAGAAATTAAGGAGCATGAGGAATGCCTGCAGTTCAGTTTGATTGTGAGGTGTGGGGGCGTCCTGAATATCTTTAATTTTTTGTGTGGTTGGGTGAATCCCGGAACCATCGATTAGGTACCCTAGGAATTCAACCCTTGGCATGTTAATTTGGCATTTCTCTTTTTTGAGAAGGAGGCCTTTGCCTCTAATTCGAGCCAAGACTGTTCGTACATGTTTCAAAAGTTGTGCCTCATTTGCAGCCAATACCAAGATGTTGTCGAAATAGGGGACGACTCCAGAAATTCCCTGCAAAAGCCATTGCATGACGCTTTGGAACAGTCCAGGGGCGATACAAACCCGAATTGCAGGTGGTGACATTTGAATACGCCCCTGTGTGTCACAATGGTTTGGGCCTCCGCTGTAGCGCCATCTACAGGCAATTGTTGGTATGCCTGCACCATGTCCAATTTAGCAAAATATTTTCTGGGGCCTAATGAATGAAGGAGGTGCTGTACAATGGGTACAGGGTAGGTGCTTTGTTGTAGCACTTTCTTTATTGTGCACTTGTAGTCTGCACGGATGCGGACAGATCCATCAGATTTGACAGGTGTCACTATAGGGGTCTCCCAGCGTGCGTGATCGACCAGCTCTAGGATTCCCTGGCCTACGAGCTTGTTAATTTCCCTGTCAATTTTGGGGCAGAGAGCAAAAGATACTCTCCTGAGTTTTAGCTTTATTGGGGCTATGTTGGGGTCCAAACTAAAGGAAATTGGAGTCCCCACATACTTACCCAGACCAGTGCCAAAGACATCCTCGAAGTCCTTAAAAATGGCTTCAGTACTGTTGTCTTTCAAGGTGTTGATACCTGTCACCTCTAGGCCCAGGGCTTGGAACCAATCTAGCCCTAGGATCCTCTGCAGGTTGCCACTGACCATTGTCACTGGGAGTTTCCCGCTGAAGTGCTTGAACTTCACCTGGAAGGTGCCTTGGCCCATGATGGGGACCCGGTTTCCCTGGTAATCGCGTAGGCGGATGTCAGGGGTGTGAAGATGCTGCTTCTTTAGGCTAGGGATAGCCTGCTTTAGGGTAGACCACGGCATGATGGTCATTGATGACCCGGTGTCGGTCTTCATCTCACATGGAGTGACCTTGATGAGGATTGTGACCTTCAGCTTTTTGGGCCACCGGGTGCGGACTTGGCCAATTGACGTGTGGTAGGTGACTCCATTGTCGCCATTTGAGCGCCATGGTGGCTTCTGCCAGGTCCCTTGATTGGGCCTCTGTTGGCAGTTTGGTGTGCTTCTAGGCTGCCAGGCAGTGGCAGGGAATTCGCTCTGGCACACCTTGGTGATGTGCCCCTTTCACTCGCAGCACTGGCAAGTTGTGTCGCGGAAATGGCAAACCAATCTGGCATGGTCTCCTCCAGATCTAGCATAAGGCAGGAGATGGGTTTGAATTTGCACGCCGGCTGGGCGTGGCTACTGCGCGTGTGGCAGCTGTCATCTTCCTCGCCTTCTGAGCTCTCAGGCTCTCCAGCCTTGTGATGTACGCGTGTTCTCTTTTTCGCGTCTTGTTGAACGCTTTGGCGCTGCAGAGTCTCGGTAGATTTGACAGCTGATTCGGATGCCCTGGTCTCGTCCAGTGCGATCTGCAGAGTGAAGTTAGATTTAGCGATTAACCTCCTCTGTAAGGTAATGTCCCGCACACCGCAAATAATGCGGTCCAGAATTAGCTCGTCCAGGTCTCAGAATTCGCAGTACATTGCAGCCTTGCAAAGCACTGCAACATACTCATTAATCGACTCGCCCTGTTTCTGGTTCCTGATGTTAAACTCATGCCGGCGAACGTGCTTGGATGGCTTGGGGGCATAAAGGGTCCTCAGCGTTTTCTGGAGCATGGACCAGACGACTGATTGGAGCGGTGTTGGCTCAGAGAGGTCTTTCGCCATCTCAAACACTTCCCGACCACAGTATCCGAGGAACATGTTCTTCTTGCGGCCTTCAGAAAGGCCCATGAGGTCGTTTGCCTTGAGGAAGCAGTCAAATTGTAGCATGTACAAGTCCCAGTGCTTGGTGACTTGGTCATAAGGAGTCGGTGGGGTGTGCATGGCCATTTTGTGTTCAGAGGGCATTTTGAGTTTGCCACTCAAAAATGGCTACTCAAAACGCCCTGAGCTCCGGGCTGGATGTACTTGCTGGATTGCTACACTCTTTTTGGTTCCCCTAGTTGCCTTCCAATCCCATCCTCATCGCCAGTGTTAGATTGGGTAATGGATAGGCACACACAGGTTTAACGGTAACAATAGCTCTTTATTAAGTACAACAAGTGAGAACAATCCAGCAAAGGTTGAGTTTGACAGCAGCCCTTTTATAGGGAGCTGTCAGACCCTTCAACCAATGGGATTAAACCTCTGTTCCTGCCAGAACAGAGGACCTTGGTGGAAACCACTGTAGTTAGAACAAGTATCTAACATCATCAATGATCACGGACTGGCCAAATGTGCTGTGAGCTGACCACACAGCCAAAGACAGCAGCTTACGTAAGTCTCCCACGTAGACTGAAGTGAGAAATGTGCAGAATTTTGACAAATCTAATGCAAGCAAAGAGGAGGAACACAAATGCCAAATGATTGACAGCTCTGCCTTACATCTGGTTTCAGAATGGTCAGGTAATAAGTCCTTTGCCTTTTTACAGGTCTACTGCAGTGATGACTAACCTTTTTGTCATCACATGCCGAAAGCATGCGCTAACACACACGACAGCGCATGTGAACCCATAGTGCAATGCACACACAACATGCCCTCCCATGCACTGCCCCCTGCACATGCGTGTGCGACTCCCCTGTGCCCCATTTTTGGCCTAGTAGGCCTTCCTGCAGCCTCCTGGGACCAAAAAAGTACTGCAGGGGAGCGTTGCAGCCCCCTGTGCAACTGCCGCCGATTCACATGTGACCCACACACACCCCTGAGCATGCGCACACATCTCCCACATGCGCCCCACCCAGTGGTGGGTTTCAAAAAATTTTAGAACCTCTTCTGTAGATGTGGCCTGCTTTGTGGGAGTGGCTTGCTGGCCATGTGACCGGATGGAAGTGGCTTGGCAGTCATGTGACTGGATGGGCATGGCCAACTTGTAAAATGTGGTGAAACTCACTTAACAACACTCTTGCTTAGCAACCAAAATGTTGGCTCAGAAACTCTGGCATTTGAAGCACGCAAGTCTTAAAGCTGTCAGGTTACAAGACCCTTGTATCCCTAATCCTTTAGAAAAAAACCCCAGGGGTGTTCAAACTTGACAGCTTTAAGACTTGTGGATTCAACTCCCAGAATTCCTCCTCCAGTCATGTTGGCTCAGGAACTCTGGCATTGAAGTGTGCAAGTCTTAAAGCCGTCAAGTTACAAGACCCTTGCACCCCTAACCCTTTAGAAAAAAAAAAACCAGGGGTATTCAAACTTGACAGCTTTAAGACTTTAAGGTTTAGATAGGACTCTTAGAGGCAGGCGAGGCGACTGGTGAGCCAGCCAATCAGTGAGCGGCAGGCGGGGCAAGTGTGGTGCGGACGGGCGGGGGAGGGAGCTGAAACTGGTTCTAAACAGCACAGTAGATTTGTGGAACCTCTTCTATAGAAGAGATTAGAACTGGCAGGAACCCATCCCTGGCCACGCCCTACGCACATGCGCAGAAGTGACCCGAAAATCAGCTGGCTGGTAGGAGGTATGTGCACATGCACAGTGCAGTTGAGCTGAGGTAACGGCTTGCGTGCCTGCAGAGAGGGCTCTGCCTGCCACCTGTGGCACGTGTGCCATAGGTTCGCCATTACTAGTCTACTGTATCATGTTTGCACTTACATAGAAGGATGATAGATCATAGATGGAAAAATACTGCAGATTCTCTTCAACAGACAAAATAATTGTTTTTATCTTCATTAGAATGTGACATTCCAGGATCAGGAATCCTCCCCCCAAAAAAGTGAAGCACTTGGGATTCAGACAAAGCCTCAAATTTTTATCTAACCACACTTTAGAACAGAGGTGCCCAACTTTGTCAACTTTGTGGACATCAGTTCCCTGACTGGGGAATTCTGGGAGTTGAAGTCCACACATCTTAAAGTTGCCAAGGTTGGACACCCCTGCTTTAGAAGTTCTGAATCCCACTTTAAGACAAGGAGGGAAAATACATTTTGTGGAAGAGTATGCCTGATGTTTTTGAAAATTCACCTATATATATATAGCCACCCTCCAAGAAAATAATTATGCTTGGCAACATTGGGGAAAGTGGAAAAGGGAGAAGAAAAATTGATGGACAGCATTAAAAAAATACTGGAATCTCCTTGAAAAAGTGATGAATTATATAAGTCAAGACAAGCATTTGCCCATAGAGATTTTGGAGGGATGGGAATGGGTTTATAAAGCCACCAACTCAAATAATGTGAGTAGGTAGTGCACAGCAAAAACAAAAACTACCCTTCCTCAAACAAGCCATTATTAATCATTTTTTTAAAAACTACCATATATATATGTATGTGTTGTGGCCCAGCCGGTGCCGCTGCCACCAGACTCCGACAGCGAGGTGTCCTCTGAGTCGGCTCAAGAGGAGGTGGGGGACCCTGGACAGGGTTCCGACGCTGAGCAGGGCGCAGAGAGGCTGGTTGGCCACCAGGGGGCGCCTGAGGCATGGAGCAGTGGTGAAAGCCAAAGGAAGGGGGCTCCTGATGTCATGCCTTGGAGCAGTGGAGAGGAGTCACAGGACAGTGAGTCAGACAGCAGTGAGCTATTAGATGCTCGTTACCGACGTGCTACCCGGCGTAAGGAGCAATTGAGCAATTACCGGAGATAATGGCTCTCAGCTGCTGATCATTAGACTCCTCTCCAGACTATAAAGGGACTGCTTGTGGACACACCCTTTGCAGGAATCAACTGATCATTGGAGTTGGAGAAGCTCAGATCTGTGTCCTACTTTGGCAGGCTGGATTGCTGCTAAAGGTTTTACCTGGATTACTGTCAATCTGTTCCCTGGACCTTGGCTGCTAAGGTGATTATCTGGAGCTTGGTAGCTGGATTGCTGCCAAGGGGTGTCGCTGTAGCTGGATTGCTGCCCAGAGTGCTATCTTGACCTTGGCAGGCTGGATTGCTGCCAAGGTGGAACCTGTATGTCAATAAACATCTTTGAAGAGACTTTGTGTCGGAGTGTCTTGGTATACAAGAGGAGGGGGTCAGAACAGATTGATTCCTGCCCCAAACAAAACTCCATTAAGTTGCAATGGAGCAACTACAAGCTGAGATGGCCCAGTTGGCTCAACTGATTGCTTTGCTGGCTGGTCAGGTCTCTCAGCTCCAGGGGCTTGCAAACCCCCTCCAGCCAAGGAGGAAATGTCCAGTGGCTACACCAGACAAGTTTGATGGCAAACAAGCAATGTTTGCAGCGTTCCTGGGCCAATGCCAGCTGTTTATCAGCTTGAGAGCGGAGGACTTTCCCACTGACCGGACGAAGGTGGGATTTATCATCAGCTTGCTCTCAGGCACAGCAGCGAGGTGGGCCACTCCATTGCTCGCCCAACCGAGCCCCCTGCTGGACGATTTTCAGGGTTTTTGTAACCATCTCCGGCTGATGTTTGAAGATCCCATTAAGGGGGAAACAGCCACCAGACTCCTGAAAGTGTTGCACCAGGGGCGTGGTTCTTTGCAGGATTATGTCAGCGAATTCCGGCTGCTTAGTCAGGACTCTGCTTGGAATGAGCCAGCCCTTATGGACACTTTCCAGGACGGCCTATCAGATGGCCTGCAGGACGAGCTTGTGAGGGTGGACAGGCCTCCAACGTTCGACGCGTTGGTTCATTTGTGCCTCCGGATAGACGCCCGGCTGCAGAGGCGGAGGCCTCGCCGCGTGTCCCAGGAGACCAGTAGGGTGCCGGTCCCTCACGAGACTGCAGTTGCACGGGAGGAGCCCATGGAGTTGGGTGCCGCCAAACCCCGCTTGTTGCTCACGGAGATGGACAGACGGCGTGCAGGGGGGTTGTGTTTCTACTGTGGGGATTTTGGACACTTGGCTTTGGTTTGCCCCAAAAAGGGTAGGGGGGCTGTGCGGACTGCGGCCTCCCCTCAGCAACGTGTCGGGAAACGGGCGGGGCCCAATCTGAGGGAGACTTCGGGTCGGGCACAGGCCGGAACAGAGGCGGAGGGGCCTCCACGACATCTGATTCTTGCAGCGCACATTCTCTTGTCAGGTAGTCCGCAGGGAATTCCAGCCCATGCCTTGGTCGATTCCGGGGCTACCACGAATTTTATGGATGCAGCGTTTGTCACGAAATATCACGTCCCTCTGTGCCCGGTAGACCCTCCGATGCGAGTGGAGACCATTGACGGCCGGGTGCTTCTGTCTGGACCCATCAAGAACGCCACGCAGCCTTTGTGCCTGATCCTCGGGGAGCATGAGGAGGCCATTCAATTTTACGTGGCTTCGGGTCTGCATTTCCCTGTGGTGTTGGGCTTGGCTTGGCTGCGGGCGCACGATCCCCAGATCTACTGGTCGCAGAACCGCATTTCGTTCCCGTCCTTGCAATGCGTGGACCATACCCGTCATGTTTGCGCGGCTCAGGTGCCCAGTTCGGCCGAGGTGACAGTGCCGCCGGATTTAGCGGAGTTCGCGGACGTGTTTAGCGAGCAGGAGGCGGATCAACTGCCACCGCACCGGCCTTACGACTGTCCCATTGACCTGGTACCTGATGCGAAACTCCCGACGGGCCGCCTATACTCCATGTCTGAACCGGAGTTGGCCGCATTGCGGGACTTCCTTGACAAGAACCTGGCCCGGGGTTTTATCCGGCCTTCGTCTTCGCCCTTGTCTGCCCCGGTTTTGTTCGTCAAAAAGAAGACCGGGGATCTAAGACTTTGTTGCGATTACCGGCGCTTGAACGCCATCACGATCCGTAATCGCTACCCGTTGCCTCTGATTCCCGAGTTGTTGGAGCGGCTCCGGGAGGCCGTGGTGTTTACAAAACTGGACTTACGTGGAGCTTACAATCTGGTTCGAGTCAGGGCGGGGGACGAATGGAAGACAGCTTTTGGCACCCGATACGGACATTTTGAATATACGGTCATGCCATTCGGGTTGACCAATGCCCCAGCTGTCTTCCAACATTTTATGAACGATATCTTTCGGGACCTTTTGGATCAGTTTGTCGTCATCTACCTGGACGACATCTTGATCTACTCTACGTCTCGGAAGGATCATCAACAGCACTTGCATCAGGTCTTGCAGCGCCTTCGAAAGCATCGCTTGTTTGCCAAGCTGGAGAAGTGTCAGTTCTGGCAGACCACCATCGAGTTCCTGGGGCACCGTATATCCCCTGAAGGAATTGCGATGGAGCCAGGCAAGGTGGAGGCATTACGAAGTTGGCAATCTCCTCGACGGATGAAAGATGTTCAGAGACTCCTCGGGTTTGCCAACTACTACCGGTCCTTCATCCCCGGCTTTGCTTTCTTGACCGCGCCCCTCACTCGGCTCCTGCAAAAGAAAGTGCCGTTTCACTGGGGGTCCACGGAACAACAAGCGTTCGTGGCCTTGAAGCGCGCTTTTACAAAGGAGCCGATCTTGAAACACCCTGATCCCCATCGCCCCTTTGTAGTCGAGGCGGATGCGTCCGACATCGCGGTGGGGGCGGTGTTATTGCAGGCTCACGCCCCTGATGGCACCCTTTTCCCTTGCGCCTATTACTCTCGGAAACTCAATCCTTCCGAGCGCAATTATACCATCTGGGAGAAGGAGTTGCTGGCTATCAAGGCGGCGTTCGAAGCCTGGCGACATCACCTGGAGGGGGCCAGGCATCAGGTCGAAGTCCGGACAGACCATCGGAATCTGGAGTTTTTGACAACAGCCCGGAAGCTCAATCAGCGCCAGATCCGGTGGTCTCTGTTTTTTGCCTGGTTCCACTTCAAGGTCACGTATATCCCCAGTGCCTTGAACCAGAGGGCGGATGCCCTATCTAGAAAGCCGGAGTACTCAGACCCTGCTGACTCACTGCCCCCCCGGACGGTCCTACCCGTCGAGTCCTTCGCTGCAATCCAGGAACCCGTGGATTTACGGTCGTTGATACGGAATGCGCAGCGAAACGACGAGTGGGTAGAACAACGGCGGGCAGAGGTAGGGCCGACATCCCCGTGGACCTTTGACGAGGACCTTTTGAGGTATCGGGATCGGCTCTACGTGCCTGCAGGACCGCTCCGTGGATTGGTTCTCTCCCAATGTCATGACACTCCGGCAGCGGGACACTTTGGCCTGTTCAAAACTTTGCACCTGGTTTCCCGTACGTTTTGGTGGCCTCGCCTGCGACACGACGTGCAGACGTACGTCACGTCATGTGTGCAGTGTCGACAGGCCAAATCAGCGACGGGAGCTCCTCCAGGTTTGCTACAGCCATTGCCGACCCCGGACAGACCCTGGCGAGCCGTGTCCATGGACTTCTTGACGGAACTGCCTCCGTCGTCCGGTTTCACTACGGTCCTAGTGGTGGTGGACATGCTCACCAAGATGGCGCATTTCATCCCCTGCCGGAGATTGCCGACAGCCCGCGCCACCGCCCGCATGTTCCTCCAGCACGTGTTCCGGCTGCACGGCCTACCTGACCGGGTCGTCTCCGATCGTGGTACACAATTCACGGCCCAGTTCTGGAAAGGGCTGATGGCCGCTCTTGACGTTCAAGTTTGTCTGTCCTCGGCGCACCATCCCGAAACCGATGGAGGGACGGAGAAGGTGATTGGGATTCTGGAACAATATCTGCGCTGCTTCGTGAACCAGCAGCAGAACAATTGGGCGGAGTACCTCGCCGTGGCGGAGTTTGCGTTCAACAACTCGCAGCACTCCTCCACACGGATGACGCCTTTCATGGCGAACGTCGGGTACCACCCACGTTTTTTCCCTCTCACCCCCATGGACTCTCCGGTCCCTGCAGCGCAGGATTTCCTCTCTGAGCTTCAGGCGGTTCACCAGATGGTGCGCCGCTACTTGAATCAGGCGAAGGAGGATTACAAGAGGGTGGCGGACAGGTCTCGCCGTGCGGTGCCGGAATTGGCCGTGGGTGATCGCGTGTGGTTGTCCACGCGGCATCTTCCGTCCCACCGGCCTACAAGGAAGTTGGACCACCGGTATCTGGGGCCGTTCCCTGTGGAGGCCGTTATCAATCCGGTGGCCTATCGCCTGACCCTCCCGCGCTCGATGCGAGTACACCCGGTGTTCCATCGCTCGCTCCTGATCCCTGAGCGGTCGGATTGTCCTCTCCGACGTCCCTCTTCGCCCCTGCCGTCGTCGCCTGAGGTGCACGCACGGCCATCGCACAGAGTGATCCGGATCCGTGACTCGAGATGGCTCAAGGGTCGGTTCCAGTATTTGGTCGACTGGGCGGACGAGGACTCGGACGGTGGGACCTGGACCGATGCGATGGCTGTGCATGCTCCAGCTTTGGTGCGGGCCTATCATGGACGTTTTCCCTCCCGACCGCATCCCGAGCGTCAGGCCCGGGGGAAGGGCCCTGCGGTGAGGGATAGTGTTGTGGCCCAGCCGGTGCCGCTGCCATCAGACTCCGACAGCGAGGTGTCCTCTGAGTCGGCTCAAGAGGAGGTGGGGGACCCTGGACAGGGTTCCGACGCTGAGCAGGGCGCAGAGAGGCTGGTTGGCCACCAGGGGGCGCCTGAGGCATGGAGCAGTGGTGAAAGCCAAAGGAAGGGGGCTCCTGATGTCATGCCTTGGAGCAGTGGAGAGGAGTCACAGGACAGTGAGTCAGACAGCAGTGAGCTATTAGATGCTCGTTACCGACGTGCTACCCGGCGTAAGGAGCAATTGAGCAATTACCGGAGATAATGGCTCTCAGCTGCTGATCATTAGACTCCTCTCCAGACTATAAAGGGACTGCTTGTGGACACACCCTTTGCAGGAATCAACTGATCATTGGAGTTGGAGAAGCTCAGATCTGTGTCCTACTTTGGCAGGCTGGATTGCTGCTAAAGGTTTTACCTGGATTACTGTCAATCTGTTCCCTGGACCTTGGCTGCTAAGGTGATTATCTGGAGCTTGGTAGCTGGATTGCTGCCAAGGGGTGTCGCTGTAGCTGGATTGCTGCCCAGAGTGCTATCTTGACCTTGGCAGGCTGGATTGCTGCCAAGGTGGAACCTGTATGTCAATAAACATCTTTGAAGAGACTTTGTGTCGGAGTGTCTTGGTATACAAGAGGAGGGGGTCAGAACATGTATGTATGTATGTATGTATGTATGTATGTATGTATGTATCAGTGGTGGGTTCCTGCTGGATCGCACCGGATCGCGCGCGCTCCCTTTCAGCGCTCCACCTGGCTTGCGCGCTCCCTTTCAGCGCTTCACCTGGCTCTCGCGCTCCCTTCCGGCGCTGAAACCGGAAGTACAGTCTTGCCCCGCCCCTGGCGAAGCAACGACGCCTGCCTGCGCTCCACCAGCTCGGCTGGGAACGGAGATGTTTCCTCAGCGGAGCGGAGCGCCTGAAAAGACTTTTCAGGCGCTCCGCTCCGCTGAGGAAACATCTCCGTTCCCAGCCGAGCTGGTGGAGCGCAGGCAGGCGTCGTTGCTTCGCCAGGGCCGGGCAAAACTGTACTTCCGGTTTCAGCGCCGGAAGGGAGCGCGCAAGCCAGGTGGAGCGCTGAAAGGGAGCGCGCAAGCCAGGTGGAGCGCTGAAAGGGAGCGCGCAAGCCAGGTGGAGTGCTGAAAGGGAGCGCGCGCGATCTGGTGCGATCCGGGAGGAACCCACCACTGGTATGTATGCATGTATGTATGTATGTATGTATGTATTTGTGTTAGTGGCTAAGACTCCTGCCTAAGATATAATACAGCCCAGGTTCAAATCCCAGTAAGGGTATGGCTAGCTGATGAGAGCTAATTAGCTCAAAATAGATCTATACTAGTCTCCCTTTATTTATTTATCAGTACAAATACAACATACACACACACACACACACACACATTATATATATATATATATATATATATATATATATATATATATATATATATATATATATATATATATATATATATATATATATATATATATATATATATATATATATATAATGATGACCAAACACAATAATTATCAAGAGTTGAACCTGTGTGTAGTTAACTATGAAACTCCTATCCAAGTTCTCATCAGATTTAACCAGTTTTAAAGCTCTGAGAAAAGATTTTGTCATTTGCTACTGAGAACCTCTCATATTTGCTGTCTCCAATATTGCTGGTGTCCACAGCAGCTATAAGAAAATCCTCCTTCTGGGCGCACGTGGGATATGTAACACAGGGGTGAAATCCAGTAGGTTCTGACAAGTTTCCGGTAGCGGAAATTTTGAGTAGTTCGGAGAACCGGCATATGCCACCTCTGGCTGGCCCCAGAGTGGGGTGGGAATGGAGATTTTGCAGTATCCTTCCCCTGCCACACCGACCAAGCCACACCACGCCCACCAAGCCACGCCCACAGAACTGATAGTAAAAAAAAATTGAATTTCACCACTGATGTAACATAGTTGGGAGGAAGACTTGTGGCCAGTGTTTGTCCTTTCACCCATGTCATTTCAAGTTATGAGCAGTAAACATTTAGAGTTTTTGCATAAGTCTGCATGGACAGGATAAAAAAAAGGCAACAGCTGTAGCCTGAAGTTTTGTCATTTTTAAAACATATACACACTGTGTACTAATGGAGCCCCAAATAACTCACTAGCGAATAATGGTGGTCTACTGGCTGTAATATTGTAAAGATGGCTGAAACAGGAATGTGAAGTGCATAAGAAAGATTAAGAAAGATACCACCTAGTATTACAGAAGTGAGTTAACTGCTGCATGCAATTCTTGGCATGTGGGTTATGAAATCGAGCTTTGTCTGAATACTTATTTTATCACTTGAAAAATGCAGAAGCATCTAAAGCAGTGGTTCTCAACCTTCCCAATGCCGCGATCCTTTAATACAGTTCCTCGTGTTGTGGTGACCCCCAACCATAAAATTGGTGTCTCGGTTCCTAAGACCATCGAAAATATGTGTTTTCCGATGGTCTTAGGCGACCCCTGTGAAAGGGTCGTTCGACCCCCAAGGGGTCCTGACCCACAGGTTGAGAACCACTGATCTAAAGGCTGGTTGATGCATTACAACGTTCTACCTCTTGGTGATTCTGGAGCAAAGAGAGAAAAACTAAGACAGATACAGGAAGAGATAAGAATGCAAGGGAAAAAAAATAGGAGACTGAAAGTATTTCCCAGTGCTACAAGAAACAAAAGCTCTCTTACTGGGCAGTCTTAAAATACTTTCCATTCCCTCTCCTTTCGGAAGGAAGAAAAACAACAATTACTAACGTATGACCAAGTCTTGTTCACAGGTTCTCACCATTTCCTTTGATTGTTTCCGTATATCCTACATAGTGTCATCATGATTTCAGACAGTTTTTATTGCTATTAATGAGCTATTCCAATTCCCTAAAGAAGAGGTCTCCAACCTTAGCAACTTTAAGCCTGGCGGACTTCAACTCCCAGAATTCCCCAGCCTGGGGAATTCTGGGAGTTGAAGTCCGCCAGGCTTAAAGTTGCTAAGGTAGGAGACCCCTGCCCTGTGGGAAGGTGATCTTTCGCCCTCTGATGTTGTAATCAGAGCATCACTTTCAGTGCAAGATCTTGCTCTGAATTTCTCACACAAGGAAGAATCAAGATGGTGTCCAAAGGCCATTTTCACTTGCTTCCTTTTCTGAAGAGCTCTTTATCAAATGTTGAAAGAAATGTCCTTCTGGGTTCGGCTCCAAGTGGGGAAAAAGACACTGGAGACATGGAGGCTGCTTGGAAAGATGGTTTAATGGTGGACAGGACCACATGGCTTGAGCCCTGAACAGAAAAGGTGATCACATGCTTCAATGTTGGTGGAGAAGAAGAGAAGGGAAGAGAAGGACTGAAGAAGGGCTTGCAGGGATTTTTATAATCTGTTCGGCCCCACCTATCTGTTTCCTGTTCCTGTGTAAGAAATGTATTCTGATTGGCTGTCAGACTCCCATGGGCCCGGGCAAGGGCAACCCTCTAGGCTGTTTTGAATTCAGGTTTGATTGAGTTCAGCTGCCATGTGGTCAGTTGAGTAAAAAGCAATATTATCCTGCCTTCATTGCCATCCCCCCTGGAGCTGAAGGGGAGAACTCTTTATTATGTAAAGTGGACTAGCTTGGCCTTCTTAATGGCCCATTGACAAAGCGGGGAAGCTGCAGGAATTTACTCTGTGTTTAAAATGTGTTTCTCCCTTTTTCACATCCAGGAAAATATAATATTCTGCCTTATCAATATTTCCTAGGATATTTCATTTTTCTGGGAGAGGGCTAGGTGATAACTTCCTACACAAAGATTGCTCCATACATTATTGATAGGAAAGCTACTTTCTGTAGGCATCCACAGATCAAAAAAGGTCACCATGGTAACTCTTATGTTTAATTTAAAGCCCTGCCCCTTTTAAATGTTGATCATTATGCGATGTATGTTAAAAAGGGGGTAGTTCCCCTACTTAATAGACATTTACGAGGAGACACACATAAAAGCCAGACAGAGTTTTTGATTTCGCCATCATAGCTTTCATCATTGTTGTGAATGCCCCAACACTGGAAGTCTTTAAGAGGATGTTGGATAGCCATCTGTCTGAAACGGTATAGGGTTTCCTGCCTAGGCAGGGGGTTGGACTAGAAGACCTCCAAGGTCCCTTCCAACTCTACTATTGTATTGTATTGTATTGTATTGTATTGTATTGTATTGTATTGTATTGTACTGTATTGTATTGTATCATGTAGATCAGTGATGACGAACCTTTTTCGCCTTGGGTGCCAAAAGCACACACACATGCGATATCGGACATGCGTGCATGCCCACCCCCATAATCTAATGCCCCCCACGCTGTACTCTCTGCGCATGCATGTGTAACCCCTCCCCCCACTGCCCTGCGCATGCACACACAGCTTTCTTGGAGCCTGGGGAGGGCAAAAATGGCCTCTCCCCCCTCCCAGAGGCCAGAAATGACCTGGTTTCCGACTTCCTGTGGGCCCAGTAGGTCCGTTTTTCACCCTCCCCAAGCTCCAGAGGCTTTCTATGGGCCTGGGGAGGTTGAAAACGACCTTCCTCATCGTCATCCCCGGGAGAACCTCCGGAGACCAGAAATGGCCCATTTTCCGACTTTTGGGGGACCAGTAGAACCGTTTTTCACCCTCCCTAGGCTTCTAGTCTCTGGAGGGTGCCGTTCCTGAATTTCCAGTTTGCGCGATAGGTGATATTTCGCCCTCTGGAGGCTTCAGGGAAAATGGCCGACAATCAAGGCCAAAAATCAGCTGGCCAGCGAGCTGACAGGGCAATGCCTCATGTGCCCTCAGAAATGGCTCCGCATGCCACCTGTGGCACACGTTCCACAGGTAGATGTAGAGTGCCCTCAGTATCGTAGAGAATTTTCTTATAAAGGAAAGGAAATATTTGTCCCTGATCATTCATCCTCGGCCTTTCTCCTTTTGCTTCTTCTTCCTTTTTCTTGTTTAGCTATCACATAGCTGTCATCCTCCTGGTTTATGTACTGCCTCTCGCTGTGATGTTTGTCACATACAGTGCAATAGGAATAACTCTGTGGCATAATGATGTTCCTGGAGAACATACTAACATGGTGTACTATCAACATAAGATTGTGGCCAAGAAAAAGGTTAGTAATTTGTTCACACATGTTGTCCCCAAAACTGGGCTCCTGTTTGGTGTCGCAGCAGATAAGTCACCAGACACAAGGTGTGATATAGAATTATACTTTTATTTTAATACCAAGATATAAGGACCTCGGTTTAAGAAGCTAACCAAGGGCCAAGATTAGAATCTTACAGCAGTTTTTATAGTCAAGGGATGGTCACATTCAACCTTTTGCCCTTCCCATAATGATGCATGCATAACAGATAATATTGATTGGTTATTTGGATTTCAGCCCCCCTAAACCCTTACTCTTATGGTAAATAGCTAAATGTCACATCACCTGTTTTTCACCCCAGGTCACGGGTATCTTGCAAATGTGCCAGCTGTGTGGGTTTTGGGGGTTTTCTTATAAACAAGCTATTTTTGTTCCTAATATCCTGTCTATAAACAAGCTATTTTTGTTCCTAATATCCTGTCTAGTGGTTTTAAGGTGCTAACTTCTGTCTTGCTGTTAAGGTGCAGTCCACCCCCACCCCCACTTCCTATTGCAGAGCAGAATGAAAGAACAGTTTTATCTGAAGCAACTCCCCCACGACCCCCCTCCTTCTGTAGAAAAAAGTAAAAGCAGTTTAAAACTTTTGTCTGAGGCAGCAACCACTCCACCACTCCCCCCTCCCTCTTCAGTGAGAGAGACAGGAAAGGAGCAAAGCTCTTAATTGTCAAGGAAAAGAAATGAAGACAAGAGAAAAATGTTTTATCAGAATTCATATTCCTCACTCTCATGTCCATTCCATCCACACCTGGGTCCTATCGCCACATATGACCCTTCCTCTGATCCCCAGGGCCACATCCCCAGGGCCACATTCCATCATCTGAGCCTTCACACACACCCAAAAAATACCTTAAAATGGAATTGTAACATAAATCCATTGCAAGTCTCATACCACTGTATAATTGTGCATTTATTCCCACAATAGCACTTAGACTTATATACTGCTTCATAGTGCTTTTACAGCCCTCTCTAAGCGATTTACAGAGTCAGCATATTGCCCTCAACAATCTGGGTCCTCATTTTACCCATCTCGGAAGGATGGAAGGCTGAGCCAACTTGAATGGCTGAACTGCAGCTAGCAGTCAGCTTAAGTAGCCTGCAGTACTGCACTCTAACCACTGTACCACCTCCACGAAGATTATAAATCAATTATGCCTTCAATAAATTGTAAAGCAACTTTGTAAAGTTTGTGCCAAGAATTCGGGGATGTCACTCCTTGACAGCTTGACAATCCCAACCTTGCACTTTGAGTCCTTAAAAAGGAAACAAATGAATTCTGCATAGCTGACATGCCACAGCATGAATTGGGATAATTTTTAATTAGCAATATCTTACAGTGCTAAAGTAAACACAGCTTCAAAGTTTTTTATAAACAGCTTATAGTTGCATTATCAAGTAATATTGATTCTGGTAATTATGGCATCCATTGACAAAATGATTTCATTGTCAGGGTTCCAAATAGCATCCAAAATTAAATCAGAGTCCAAGGCAAAGGATTCCTCAAAGCAGTGGCGTAGCGTGGGTTGTCAGCACCCGGGGCAAGGCAAGTAATTTGCGCCCCCTGCACCCCCCACGCTACGCCACTGCTGGCACCCCCCCCTCCACAGTGGGCGGCGACCCGGTGGCTCGGATCGGATTTGCGCCCCCCCAGATGTTGCGCCCGGTGCGGCCGGCCCCCCCTGCACCCCCCACGCTACGCCACTGCCTCAAAGTTCCAATTTATTAAGAGAGCCATGTTGACACATCTGGGAAAACCTGAATCTGAAAGTTTCCCTGTTTTCCCCACGCAGTTGAAAGTTCAAGATCTTGCCCCCACCCCCACAAATCCATTACATGGTCCAATCTCCCACTGCCATGTTGGCAGTTCCACTCATCCAGTTCTGGTCAGGTGTAGAGGTGCAAAGACAAAGGATGACTTTGGCTTTCTAGAAAGAATTTTGCTATGGCTACATATCATCTAACTCCGTACAATCCCCCCTCCCATTTTCCCACAATAGAAAATGCATAGTAGAATAATAGAAAGTATGGCAGGCCAAAGATCCAAAAGAAAAGATGGCTGCAGGCATGACATTCATATCAAATGTACCGGTTACAATAACTCCAATCAGTTTGGCAGCCTGTAGCAGCTTCATGAACTGCTCCAAGAAATAGGATCTTTGGGAGAAAATTTCTTGTTATTAGGAGGGACCAGCCAGCCAATTAGTGTTGTGCATGTTATCTTGAACTTCAGACAGGAAGAACCAGCTTTGCCTCCGGCTCAATCTGTGGGGAAAGGTTATATCCCCTCTCAGCGGCTTTTGATACCATCGACCATGGTATCCTATTGCGCCGGCTGGAGGGGATGGGAGTCGGGGGCACCGTTTTACGGTGGTTCGGCTCCTACCTCTCCGACCGGTCGCAATGTGTGTTGACAGGGGGGCTGTCCCCACCTCACTTGTGGGGTGCCACAGGGGTCGGTCCTCTCGCCCCTCCTGTTCAACACATATGTGAAGCCGCTGGGGGAGATCATCTGTGGTTTTGGGGTTGAATACCATCTGTACGCTGATGATACTCAGCTGTACGTTTCAACCCCAAATCACCCCAGCGAGGCTGTCGAAGTGATGTCCCGGTGTTTGGAAGCCGTCGGGGTCTGGATGGGGGACAACAGACTCAAACTCAACCCCTCCAAGACTGAGTGGCTGTGGCTACCGGCACCTCGGTTCAGTCAGCTGACTCCAACGCTGGCCATAGGGGACGAACAACTGCCCCCTGTGGAACGGGCACGCAATTTGGGCGTCCTCCTAGATGCCCGGCTGTCAATGGACAACCATGTGGCAGCCGTGGCTAGGGGGGCGTTCCACCAGGTTCGCCTGGTGCGCCAATTGCGCCCCCTTCTGGACCGGGATGCCCTACGCACGGTCACTCATGCACTGGTGACGTCTCGCCTGGACTACTGTAATGCTCTCTACATGGGGCTTCCCTTGGGACGCGCACGAAGACTGCAGCTAGTCCAGAACGCAGCCGCGCGGGCAGTCATGGGGAGTACTAGGTACTCCCACGTAACACCGCTCCTGCGCGAGCTGCACTGGCTACCTGTGGTCTTTCGGGTGCGTTTCAAGGTTTTGACCACCATCTTTAAAGCGCTCCATGGCATAGGGCCTAGTTACCTGCGGGATCGCATCCTCCCACATACATCCCTGCGGCCAATTCGCTCTCACAGGGAGGGGCTTCTCCTGGTGCCGTCCACTAGGCAATGCCAACGGGCGACACCAAGGAGTAGGGCCTTCTCTGTGATGGGCCAACCCTCTGGAATGACCTCCCCCCCGACATTAGAACCACCACTGACTTCCGCTCCTTCCGGCAGAAACTGAAGACACACCTGTTCCGACTGGCTGGCCTGGCATAATTCTTAACGTTTACCTTCTGGCATATATATTTCCTACTGGTTTTTTAGGGGATTTAATTTTATAGGACACGGGTTTTAAATTTTGTATATTTTAAATTATTTATTTAGCAATTACAGTTCTGTCTATTTTATCCTCCTCTTATTTATGTATTTATCCATCTAATAATTCTAATTGTTATTATGTATGATGTTTTTGATATGGACTGTACACCGCCCCGAGTCCCTTTTGGGAGAGGGGGTGGTCTAGAAGTGCTAATTAAATAAATAAATAAATAAATATGGCAAAGCCAGGCACAGTGAGTAAGTTGTCACAAAAGGCTCCCTGCTTTTATGCGCCTACATAAGATTGTTAGCCTGGAACTGAGTTGAGGCCCAGGCTGGGGATCAAGACAGCGTCAGCATGTTTATTTAAAACCAGGGAATTCATTATTTGCTTGGCATCATGTGTTACAATCTTGCTGGTCTGGTAACTCCAAGGCAACAATAATCAGCATGAACTTCAGGAGTTTGGAGGCTCTCAAGCATGGCATTCTGAATGGTCCCCTCTCGCATAATAAAGATGAGACCCCGAAGTAAATTCTTACCTTTACTAAGCACCAGTCTGGTCAAAGCAGCTATAAAATAACACGTTTTCTGCAGGGGTGGCTTCCAGCTGCTGCTACTGTCAGTTCGCTCAGGGGCGTGCTGTGCATGTGCGCACTTTATGCATGCACAGTACTAAAAAAAGTACCAAAAAAACGAGATGGTGCCGCCTAGAGAACTGCTTCGGGGCGTGGCAGGCCAAGCTACTACCTACTCAGCTGAACTGGTCCGAACCGGTAGGAACCCACCTCTGGTTTTCTGGGATGCGCTATGAAAGGAGAAATTGTTCAGCTTTGCTGAGTGACAGCAGTGAAGATCAGCAAAGAACCAGATGGCAGTTACCTTCTCTGACAAGATATCTTTGTCAATTGGTCGCGGTGTGTGTGTTCTGTTAAGAGCCTGTGCCTTAAAATGGCTTCTACTGTATAGCGCCATGGAGTCGCCATGGTATCAGCTTCACAGTACTCCACAAGGGGGCTCTCTCTGGTAAGTGGGGGGGGGGAATCCAACATTAGAAATTGTGGCGACATTTAAGGAAGAAGGGTTGGGATAAATAAATATCCGGGCAGTGCCGGGTTATCAGCTAGTCTTATATACTGTATATACATCTCAGGTCACGCTAGGAGAGCAGAACAGCTGGTCATAGACACTAACATTTGTACATCATCCTAACACCTGTTTCCAGGTGCCTCTTGACTTAAGATTGACCTCATTATGTTTACTCTTGCCATTCTCTGCATCTTCTTCTCTCCTTCCTTTCACCTGGGAAGGAAAAAGTAAAGAAAGAAAAGACAGACCTTGACATTACATGGAGTGTTAAAATCTAGATAACCTTTAGGTGACTGCCAAAAGATACATAAAACTCTTAACTTATTGCTGCATCAATTAGCCTAGAGTTTTGCCAGCCAGATCAGAGGTTTGCCTTGGGGCCCAGAGAGCTTATACCACAGACTAGCAATTTGAGATACGCATAAAAACCTAATTTGCTTAGGTAAATATCAAAAGATGTAGAAGAGCCTACTCAGAAAGTAAAATTGAGTATTGAGGTTAATGTTAACTATTAAGATAAAAAGAACATCGACCTGTTATGTTTGATGAACTCCAAGGTGAAAAAATTAAGATGCTACATACATTTGTTTTCTTGAGAGTCATGACGTGACCACTTGGCCTCTCATGTCTGGACTGCAAACATCTGAAAGTCTGGCATGACTACAAGATCGTGGCAAGAAAGAAAACCAGAACTCTTAGTTCCTCTTTTTCAGCAATACAGTCATGATCTGGATTTTTGTAGCCTAGATTTTAGAATTAATTTTATTTTGCCATTGCAAAAATAAACAATAAACAACCAACCAATTTAAAAAAACAGAAGAAAACAAGAAAAAGAGCAAAACACTCCCGACAACCACAGTATTATATTAGTAAGAGCTTCACATGAAGGTTGCACCAAAGGACAATCACATCCTCATTATAATCTTCTTATCTATAATGTTTGCCTGAAACTCATTCATTCATAAATTGCAAATAACATCAGGTTCAAACCTTTGAGGAATTGAGGCCATAGATTTATCTTTCCAGAGGTGAAGGTCAACTATATTAACCATAGGAACCGTACAGAGAACTCATTTCTATTGACCGGCCATTGGCTTGTAGCAAAGGCATGCCAAGGTCAATAAACAATCATAAAAACCGATCAAAGGCTGACTACTCTATCAAATATGAATAGCTGCTTTGTTCTGAGACAAACCGACTACAGAAACAGCTCCACTTGAAATGTTTTGTTGGAAGGATTTGAGTCTCCAGGGGCATCTGCAGACTGTTTGTTTCTCCATGAGAATGTGAATTGTGTCCTTCCGGGGCAGGTTCCAACTCTTCGGGGTGTGCCTGCGATGTTGTAACACATGTAGAAAAGGGCTGGTGTTTGATCACAACACCATGATAACAATAGCACTTATTGTTTGTTTGCTTGTTTTATTGGATTTATATGCCGCCCTTCTCCCAAAGGACTCAGGGGGGCGTACAACATTAAAAACACACATCCCAAAAGTTAAAAAGAAATTAAATACATATCCAAAAAACAAACCCAATTTATAGGACAATACATTTAAAAAATGAGATAAAATTAACAGGCCAGGCCGGCTTGCTGGAAAAGCCAACGTTTTAGGGCACGTCGGAAGGACCGGAGGTCAGGGATTATGCGAAGCTCCAGGGGCAGCTCATTCCAGAGGGAAAGCGGTCCCACAGAGAAGGCTCTCCCCCTGGGGGTCACCAGCCGACACTGTCTGGCTGACGGCACCCTGAAGAGGCCAACTCTGTGGGATTGTACTGGACGGTGGGAGGCTACTGGTGCAGTACGTGGTCTCGCAAGTACCCTGGGCCTAAGCCATGGAGCGCTTTAAAGGTCATAATTAATACCTTGAATCGCACCCAGAAAACAACCAGCAACCAGTGCAGGCCGCCTAAAAGGGGTGTAACATGGGAGCACCTATGTACCCCCATGATAACCCGCGCAGCCGCATTCTGGACCAGCTGAAGCTCCGGGTGCTCTTCAAGAGCAGCCCCATGTAGAGAGCGTTGCAGTAGTCCAGGCGAGAAAGGACGACGGCATGAGTGACTGTGCACAGAGCATCCCGATCCAGGAAGGGGCGCAACTGACGTACCAGGCGAACCTGGTAAAAGGCCCCCCTGGTCACGGCCGTCAGGTGTTCTTCTAAACTAAGCCGCGTATCCAGGAGGACTCCCAGATTGCGAGCCTTCTCTGAGGGGGCTAAAATTTCACCCCCTATCATCAAAGATGGAACAAGATGCACAAATCGGGATGACGGAAACCACAGCCACTCAGTCTTGGAGGGATTGAGCCTGAGCCTGTTCCTCCCCATCCAGATCCACACAGCCTTAGACTTAGATACAGCTTCACAGTGCTTTACAGCCCTCTCTAAGCAGTTTACAGAGTCACCATATTGCCCCCAACAATCTGGGTTCTCGTTTTACCAACCTTGGAAAGATGGAAGGCTGAATCAACCTTGAGCCGGTGAGATCTGAACTGCTAAACTGCAAGCAGACAGCAGGCAGCAGAAGTAGCCTGAAGTACTGCTACACAACAGCTCTTGCAGTACGGTGAACCTTCTCACTTGTCCATTCCCTGAGAATGCTATCAAGAGTATCCCATGAAAGTTTCAAGAATTCTGCATAGTAAACAGTGGATCTTTTCTTCTCCAAAGCTGATGGAAATCCATGTTAACTGCTACTTGCAACCCAACCTATAAAAATGAGGCAAAGAATGACTTTTTAAAAAAATATTCAAATCCCCAGACAGTGAAAGCAGCAGTGAAACATTTCTCTCTCGCCTGTTCACTTTGTTGTTGTTAGTTGCAAAGTCATGTCCAACCCATTGCAACCACATGGACAATGTTCCTCCAGGCCTTCCTCTCCGTTACCATCCCTCGGAGTCGGAGTCCATTTAAGTTCACAATGACTGCTTCAGTGACTCTGTCCAGCCACCTCATTCTCTGTCGTCCCCTTCTTCTTTTGTCCTCAATCTTTCCCAGCATTAGGCTCTTCTCCAGTGAGTCCTTCCTTCTCATTAGGTGGCCAAAGTATTTGAGTTTCCTCTTCAGGAACTGGCCTTCTAAAGAGCAGTCAGGGTTGATCTCCTCTAGGACTGATTGGTTTGATCGCCTTGCACTCCAAGGGACTCACATGAGTCTTTTCCAGCACCATAGTTCAAAGGCTCAATTCTTTGGCTCTCAGCCTTTCTTATGGTCCAACTTTCATAGCCATACATTGCAACTGGAAATGTAGTGGTAGTGGCCTGTTCACTGCCATGCTCTTAATTTTCCAACTTACACCTCAATGAATATGGCAGGAATGGAATCTTGGTGGGGTTTTTGGCAGATGCATTTTCCAAGTAGCCATGGCTTGGATGAAGGTTTTAAAAACAAGTCAATTGCAGGCTGTCCAAATACTTGAAAAGTTAAGAACAAAACACTCATTTTGGACTTCCGGTTCCGGCTGCGGTACACGACGGGCAAGCTTTGCTCGCCCCGTGCACTCCTGGTGGGCTCCCCTTTGATCGGGGGGGCACAGGACGCCCTGAAGGGGCTCCTGCCGAGGGGGCGGCATAGCGGGGGATCCCCTGTGTCGGCAGTGGCCGGGGGGGCTCCCCGCATCGCCCAAGGCACGGGGAGGCAAGAGGGGAGGCGCCGCGGCGTCTTCGCGTTGAGGCAGCCGGATGAAATTCAAGATTCGAAGGACGCAGTTGCAATGCAGTGAGATGGAGATTCCCCCCGTTCCCTTTGATGAGTGAAGGAAAAAAAAACTGTCAGCCTTTTAGAAAAACTTTCAACTTGTGGCTGGGAAGTGTGATTGGAGGGAGGGGGATTCCCCCCCCCCCCGTTGGACAAGCGGCTTTAAACTGTTTTGCTCCCTGCCCCCAGAGGAGGAGGAGGGGGGAGCCCTGGAATGGAATCACCCTCATAGCAAACAGCAGATCTCCTTTACTGCAATTGTGAAAATGAGGTGATTATCTGTTTTTTTTTTTTGAAAACTTTGAAAACTTTTGCCTTCGGATCCCGGAGCTGGCAGGGCAAGATGGCACACTTCTGTTGTCTTCATGTACTTTGAAATTTGACTGCACCCACAGAAATTGCAGGCATTTTGGCTTTGTCTCCGTGACACTCAGAGAAATCTCGTGTTACACTTTACCCTGGACTTGGAACAAAGGATTTTATTGCTTTATTGCCTAGGTCCCTATCTGCCTGGGCTCCCTGCCTCGCGATCTCTCTCGGCTAACCACCTTCCCAGTTGTTTCTTCTCTGTACTGACATCTTCATCTCTGAGCTTTGATTACCACAATGCCACCTAAAAGACCACCACCGGGGAAGCCGGGATTTGCGGGTTCCGCCCCAACATCTTCAACGTCCAGCCCCAGCGGACAACAGACATTAACTTCTTTGTTCCAGCCTAAGCCTTCTGAGGTGAACTTTCAACAGATGTTTGAACAACTCTTAAAGGGGCAGGAGGACTTAAAAAACCAACTGAAAGAAATGAACGAGCAGCTCAGAGAGAATAAAGATCGTGCGATCCAAAACTCACAGAGACTGGAACTTTTGGAGGAGGGGACGGCTGAGATGAGGAGAGAGGTGAAGGGGGTCCAGAAAGGAAATCAAGAACTTGAGAACCACCAGATAAAAACGGAATTTGAACGGATGTCTTTTTTCCTTAGATTTCAAAATGTAATTGAGGCTGATGATGAAGATTTGAGGGATATTATGACTAATTTATTGGCTGAATATACTAAAAAAGACAGACAACAGATGGGGTGGGACACGGACCTGGTTTATAGAGTAAACTCAGCATATGCTAGAACACACAACGTTCCAAGGGAGGTACACATTAAATTTCTCAGAAAGACCACAAGAGACGAGATTCTGAGTGCACAAAGGGGACAAGCATTAAAATACAAGGATAGAGAAATAGCCATTCTGAAACAGATCCCAAAGAAAGTTAGAGATAAAAGAAAAAACTATTCGCATTTAGCGAAGAAATTATACCAGAAAGGGGTGTGGTTTAAATGGCTTTTTCCAGAAGGTATGCTAATATTCTGGGAGGACACGAGAGTTAGAATTAATACAATACTGAGGCTGAGGCCTTCATGGAAAAAAATAAAGGAGATAAACCTGATGACACTACACCGGACATACAGGACACGGGAGGTGCCGGAGCTCTGCCGGGGGGAGGAGAAGAGGCAACATTGAGAAAACTCAGATCACAAAAATGAACTTGAAAATCTGTTAGATATAAAATGATTGAAATTATTTTAAGATAAAAGTTTATATGCTGACAAAATACTAATAAGTAACAACAATCTAATGTATTAATAAATGAAAGTTATGAGAATGGGGGGGAGGGCCATCTCCTGCATAATGTAACTGTCAAAATTTGTACTTTATCCACTACCCCTTTCCTTGTATATTTTTTTTAAAAACCAATAAAATTTTGTTTTAAAAAAAGAAAAGAACAAAACACTCATTTTGTCTCAACTTCTGGAATGGCATGGCCACTGCCCCAAGCTCAGAAAATTTCTCATGTAGAATATTTTGTACCATTCCTTGTGGTAGTTAGATTATACAGTGGGAAAGAAAGAGTGAAACCGTCATAAAACTCTATGTTGTTGTTTTGTCCTAGTTCATCAGGGCAATGGTTGCAGTTGTGATAACATTTGCCATTTGCTGGTTCCCTTATCATTTCTACTTCATCCTGGGAAGCATCTGGAAGGAAGTCAACAGGCAGAAGTACATCCAGCAAGTTTATCTGGCTGTGTTCTTGCTCGCCATGAGTTCTGCAATGTACAATCCAATTATTTATTGCTGTCTTAATCATAGGTGAGTATTGTGGGCCTACAGATTCAGTGGGTAAAAAGATCTATCACCCAAGGACAGGACAGTATAAAATGACATGCAGATAAATGTTCACTTCAAATTACTGTAATGTAATATGGTGCCATCACTCGCACCAAATAACTTTTTTTCCTTAATATTATTATTTTGAATATAAAAACATCAGCTTTATATTTTAGAACGTGGCAAATGCTCAAGGGTAAGTTGAGATATAGGTCAGCGCACACATACTAAGCCACAGTTCAATAAACAAAAGATGATGAGCTAATTCCTATTATAAAAATTACTCATGAACAGAGGTGGCATTCAGCAGGTTCTGACCAGTTCTGGAGAACCGGTAGTGGAAATTTTGAGTAGTTCGGAGAACCGGTAAATACCCCCTCTGACTGCCACTGCCCCCATCTATTCTCTCTCCTGTCCCAGCTGATCGGGAGGAAATGGGGATTTTGTAGTATCCTTCCCCTGCCACGCCCACCAAGCCACGCCCACCAAGGCATGCCATGCCAACCAAGCCACGCCCACAGTGGCTGGATTCATAGGGTGCGAAATCTGTTGTGTGTGGAGGTTACTGCTTGTCATAGGTGAACCCAAACACCATTGATATATCTAGAGCAGGAGTGTCAAACTCGATTTCATTGAGGGCCGCATCATGGTTGTGTTTGACCTCAGGTGGCCATGGTGGGTATGAATGGGACAGGGTGGGCCTGGCAGAGGGTTGCAGGAGGCCGTCACAGCCATTTTTGCTGGCAGAGGCACAGCGGGTTGATCCTTCGCTGTTTCCAGGGTGGCCCGTGGGTCAGACCTATGCACCCTGCAGGCCGGATACAACCTTGAGTTCGACACTCCTGGTGTAGAATCTCTCACCCACAGAGGAAAGAGTCAAAAAATCAAAATAGTGGTCCAAGCATGCGATCAATGGCCAATCCTACTTTACGAACATAATACAACACCATAACAGATATTAATTGTTCTATTCCCCACAAACTAAGCAGTTAATACATTTTCCCCAATGTGCCTTGATAATCTGTTTTGCTAATTTCTTGCTATAAACCCATTAATAATTCCGCAGATATTATCAGTACCTTTAACAACCAGATTAATCAGCATCCTAAGTTATTTATTGCAGTTATTTATTCCACTATTTGTATACATTAAAGATAATTTAAGTACATTTAACTGGTTCCAATTTCACCAGTTCTTATAGAGAACAATTCAGGAATGGTGAGCCCTTAATTAAGAGACCAAAGGTTAAGCGTCCACTCAGTGTAGTCCTAGGCATTAAATAGATAATAAATCTACTGGTAATCTAAAGTGCATTTTGTCCCTAAAAATTTTTTTTTATTCCATTCACCATCCTGGAGCTGATGCTTAAAATACTTTGTTCCAGACAAATGTCCTCTTTAGGGAAACTGCACTTTTAGAAAAAGCCTACATATACACAAATATGTAGGCTTTTTCTAAAAGTGCAGACACACGAGGGAGGACACACTCTGGACCTTGTTTTTGTCTCTGGCCAGTGGCTGAGTGATCTGGGAGGAGGGGACTTAACCATCACTCCCCTGTCATGGTCAGATCACTCACTCCTCCGTCTTGACTTCCCTGGTGCTACCTCCCGCTGCGGGGAGGCGGAACCGGAAAGTTCCAGATGGTTCCGCCCCAGGCGCCTGATGGAACCTGATAGGTTCCAGACGGAGCTTGGGCCACCTCCTGTAACCTTGACCCGCCCCCGGGTAGAGGACCTGGTAGTTGCGTGGAATAATGCAACTACCGGGGCCTTGAACCGGGTGGCGCCTTTGCGGCCTCTCCGGCGGCAACGATCCACCCTAGCCCCTTGGTTTACCGAGGAGCTAAGGGTGATGAAGTGCCGCAAGAGACGTCTAGAGAGTCGTTGGAGATCCTCTCGCTCCGAATTTGATCGAACACAGGCACGAGCCCATTTAAGGACGTACCTTGTGGCATTGAGAGTGGCCAAACGCCAATATTGTGCCACTCTCATTGCATCCGCGGAGAACCGCCCTGCCGCCCTGTTTCGGGTGTCCCGCTCCCTCTTGTTTCAGAGGCCGCGGGAGGCCCCCCTACAGGGCAGGGCAGAGGAATTTGGTAAATATCTGCAGGATAAAATCGCTCAAATCCGGAGAGATTGGGTTCCTGTCAGTGATCCAATGGAGACGTCCATGGCGAGTCTTGAGGTATCGATCTGGGAGGAGTTTGACTTGGTTGCCATCGAGGATTTGGACAGATTGCGTGGACGACTGCGACCCACCACATGTTTATTGGACCCGTGCCCCTCCTGGCTTGTACTGGCATCCTGGGAGGTTACACGAGACTGGCTCCTGGGCCTAGTGAATGCTTCGCTGAGCGAGGGGTCTCTCCCGGCCGCCTTGAAAGAGGCGGTGGTGAGACCCTTGCTCAAGAAGCCTTCCCTGGACCCTTTGGAGCTGGCCAATTATCGTCCTGTCTCCAACCTTCCCTTTTTGGCGAAGGTTGTAGAGAGTGTGGTGGCCTACCAGTTTCCACGACATCTGGAGGAAAATGATTATCTAGACCCGCGCCAGTCCGGCTTCCGCCCCGGTCACAGCACGGAGACGGCCTTGGTCGCGTTGGTGGATGATCTCTGGAGGGCCAGAGACAGAGGTTGTTCCTCTATCCTGGTCCTATTAGACCTCTCGGCGGCTTTTGATACCATCGACCATGGTATCCTGCTGCGCCGGCTGGAGGGGCTGGGGGTCCGGGGCACCGTTTTGCGGTGGTTCGGCTCCTACCTTTCTGACCGGACGCAGCGTGTGTTGGCAGGAGAAGAGAGGTCGACCCTACGCCCCCTTACTTGTGGGGTGCCACAGGGGTCGGTCCTCTCGCCACTCCTCTTCAACACATATATGAAGCCGCTGGGTGAGATCATCCGTGGTTTCGGGGTGGGATACCATCTGTACGCTGATGATACTCAGCTGTACTTTTCCACCCCGAACCACCCCAACGAGGCCATCGAAGTGATGTCCCGGTGTGTGGAAGCCGTACGGATCTGGATGGATGACAACCGACTCAAGCACAACCCCTCCAAGACGGAGTGGCTGTGGGTACCAGCTCCCCGGTTCAGCCAATTAATTCCATCATTGGCCATTGGGGGCATTCAACTTGCCCCCGTGGAGCGGGCGCGCAATTTGGGCGTCCTCCTGGATGCCCAGCTGTCCATGGATGACCATGTGACAGCCGTGGCAAGGGGGGCGTTCCACCAGGTTCGCCTGGTGCGTCAATTGCGCCCCCTACTGGACCGGGACGCCTTACGCACAGTCACTCATGCGCTGGTGACGTCTCGCTTGGACTACTGTAACGCTCTCTACATGGGGCTTCCCTTGAAATGCACCCGGAGGCTACAGTTGGTCCAGAACGCAGCCGCGCGGGTAATTATGGGGAGTACTAGGTACTCCCATGTGACACCATTCCTGCGCGAGCTGCACTGGCTTCCTGTGGTCTATCGGGTGCGTTTCAAGGTTTTGATAATAATCTTTAAAGCGCTCCATGGCTCAGGACCTAGTTACTTGCGGGATCGTATTCTGCCCCATACATCCCTGCGACCAATCCGCTCGCACAGAGAGGGCCTCCTCCAGGTGCCGTCCACAAGACAGTGTCGGGGGGCGGCGCCTAGGAGTAGAGCCTTCTCTGTGGCGGGCCCAGCCCTGTGGAATGACCTCCCTCCGGATATTAGGAATACCTCTGACCTCCGCTCCTTTCGTATTAAGCTTAAGACCCACCTATTCCAAGCAGCTGGCCTGGCTCAACTTTGATCTAACCATATCGCTCCTGACGGGCTTTTACTGGGTATTTTAATTATATTTAATTATCTAGGGGTTTTTAAAGACTGTATTTTAATTGTTTTATTTATCAGCCGACCTCCTCCTTGTGTATATCTCGGTATATGTCTCTGTTATATGTTTGTTTTGTCCATATTTATTTCATATGTTTCATTGTACGCCGCCCCGAGTCCTTCGGGAGAGGGTGCGGCTAAGAAATAAATATTTATTATTATTATTATTAAATATCTCTACATACACATTGCAATAATCAAAACTGTGTTTTATGGGCAGTGGAGAAATGTACTTATGGAAAACCAAAATTATTCATTACCTTTCCTCAACATCAAACCAAATTTTAACAGAAGTTAGGAGGGGGAGGATAGATGGATAGATGAGGCAGGGAAAAACAAAAGTCCCATGACCATGGTTTACAAGGTTTTTGGTGGAAACCAGCATTTATTTCTGTTTCTGCCAAAAGCACTCCATAGCAAGCAATGGGTTCACTTAATGACCACCACAAAAAAAGATCCTAAAATCAGACGTAGTCACATTAACGACCATAATTTACAACTACCGTAATTGTGGGCTCAACTATGGTTATAAGTTGAGGACTGTCTGTATTAAAGGCCTTGCACCCAACTACCTTGAACATCATGAGTTGTTCTAGGAACGTGGTGGCGAATCTTTGCAATTTAAACCAGACATTCATTAGTGTCTGTCAGCATTAAAGCCCTTAACATGCAAGGTTTTTATCTTGTTTTGAACACAGAATTTCTGCTTATAAGGAGTGATGCCAATGGGTTTTTTCAGAAGATTAATCCCTAGGGAGGTTTGCTGACTTAACAGGAACAATTCAGTTTTACAACCACATGTCCAGGATCTATATATATATAAATATGTGTGGTGTGTGTGTGTTCCAGCATAACTCTGGAACGCATTGATCAATTTCAACCAAACATGATACACAGATGACTTACCCTCTAGAAACAAATACTGTGGGGGTAAGACAACCCTAACACCCTTGGGGGGGGGGGCTGTTAAGATACAGCCTGTTATGCCTTAAAATGACTTCTACCGTACTGCCCTAAAATGGCTTCTACTGTACAGCACAGTGGAGTTGGCACGGTAACAGCTTCAGAGTACTCCATAAGGGGGCTCCCTCTGGTAAGGGGGAAAATCCAACATTAGAAATTACGTTTGGTCAGGACATTTTCAACAAGGCTTTGATTATTTTTGAGGACAAATGTATGGCTTCTGGGGGCACATGGAAAATATTTTTAATTAATTTAATTGTTGCCAAAATATAGGGCTTTTCCTGTCTAATACAGGATTAGGATCAATAAATACCCGGGCAATGCTGGGTTATCAGCTAGTCTGAAATATATAGCAAGTTCTTCTAAACATGTTTATCAAAACTCAAAAATAGCTCGATTTATGAATTCTTCAGGGAGGCTCTAATCTAAAAATTTGGAGAAAATTATTCCTCCTTAGTTTCTCTTTCATTTTTACAACATAAATGCCTCTTTCATTCCTTTTTCAGAAAGAATCACCAGACACCAATAAACACACTTCAAAATAAAGTTTAATTATGTCACAAATATCCACTTTACACTATGTAGTATCATCACTACTAGTCGGCAATATAAAAAGACTTTCCAGCATAGGAAAACCACAGGAATCATGCGATCCTTCAGGAAGACGTACGCACGCACACACACTGAAAGCTGCAAAATACTGGGCGAGACTCATTTTATCACAACATTCGATCACAATGCACCAAAATGTGTACTGAAAATGCTTATTAAAAGAGAGGGCAATCCGAATCTTGAGATTTAAAGTAATTTACTAATTTTTATTTTCTTGTTGCTGTTTCTTGTTGCCAATAATGTGATCAATATCATTTCTTATTGGAATGGAGATAGCTGAAGAGCCTTTAAAAAGACCGACTCCTTTGCTACTTGGGTAATTACTAACAAGACAACAGAGTTCAGTCTCTATATAATCATGCTCTAGTTTAAATTTCAAGTCTAGAGCAAACTGAGAGATCTTGTAACTGGGATATCCATGGTTTGTTTGCACATTATCTTCTCTGGTGCTACCTGTAACAATATTTTTCAAGTATCTTGGTGAATTGCACCATCAAATCCAACCATAGAATAAACCAGGCCTTGAAAGATAATGTTCCTAGAATTGTTAAATTGCCCACATGCCTAGCTATCTCCAAGTGTGCATTTTCAGAAGTATGATTGGTGCAATTCAACTCCATAAAAATCATTTCACTAGGAATTCTACTGTAATCACCATTAGAAGGTAGAGTGTATCACATTTTCCCCTCTGATTCTTTGGCTGTAGCAAAGTCAAGACTATTTTAATGTTTTGTAATTGTGTCAATGCTGTCCTACAGAAGCATCCGAAGTAGGAAGTCATTCATACCTATTCAGTTTCCTGCAAATTTTAGAATTCATGTATCAGACACGCCTAAGCTGTAAGAGAAAATCAAAATGGAGGTCAGGTCTGTAGTCAATGGTATCTTCGGTTCAGAGCAGGGGTGTCACACTCGCAGCCTGCAGGCCAGATGCGTCACACGCTGGCCACACCTACGCCTGGTTTAGTGAAGGGGGAGGCGGAGAAAGTCCCGATACGTCACATGACGCTGCCATGAGTGACATTCCTGGTCTAGAGGAATGTTTCTCAACCTGGCAACTTTAAGGTGTGTAGACTTCAACTCCCAGAATTCCTCGGCCAACCAAGAGTTGAAGGCCCCACAACTCAAAGCTACTGAGGTTGAGAAATTCTGCTCTACTCTAGAGGAAAGGCTGGATAGGATTGTTCAGGGATTTTGAAAAAGTGAAGATGATAGCCAGGACTACAAAATCAAAGCCCTACCTCAACACACAATATATGAAAAAAGATGTACTGTATTTTTCAGAGTATAATGCACCTTAGTTTTGGGGGAGGAAAATAGGGGGGGGGGATTCTATACCTACCAGGTATTCATCTTGCTAGCATCCTTAGTCTGGTCAGCTTCAGCACGTAGGTTAGCTGGTTTTGAATGCATGCGCGCACGCTTTTTATCCCCTGGTTGGGGATAAAAAACAGCTTCTAAAGGACAGCTGATCTTCAGAGGGAGCAGCAATGAGAAAAGCAGGCAAAGCATGGAAGATCACTCATTAGCGCCTCATTAGGGCTGAAAAAAGCTTCGAAAAAGCTACTTTCGGAGTATAAGATGCACCCAAATTTTCAGCCTCTTTTAGGAGGGAAAAGTGTGTCATACTCTGAAAAATACGGTAGCTACTACTCTGCAGATGCCTATAGCTTTGGTTTTTGGAGGCGAATACTGTGGCCTTACATCAATCTGGTTCTTCTGGATGTGCATCTGTGATATGGATTCGACAGAAACTGAGGTCTCTGCCCCTAACACCACGTTATAGTCTCCTATGCAAGTTCTCAGGTTTCGCCTAGAATTCACGACCTTAGTAAATTGGAAATGGCTTTCAGCAGGACATATAATAACAAGGGAATTCCAAACTCTTTTATTAAAGGGGGGAGGGAGAAACCTGGAAAATAGCAAAGCTAATATAAAGGCAAAAAGTATTTCTCAAAACTAGAGATGTGGATCACTTTAGGGCATTTGATTTATTAGTAAAGATTTCAAAATGGTACGTGGATTTTTGACATTATCAAAGCCAAAAGAAATGCCCGTGATAATCGACAAGTGGGGAAGAGATACTGGTTGACTGATTAATTGATCTGTGCATCCCTTGGTTCAGTGCCAACAGAAGAAAATTCACGTCATTAAGGGGAGTCTTAAGTCCAGAAGATTCAGGATGCTACCAGACTGCGGTGGAAACTTCAAGATGATGGAATAAAACAATACTGGGTGAAAAGTTCAGATGGGAATTGCTAAGTTCCCTTTGCATAAACATTTGCCTCGTATTCAGCACTGTTGGTGGTATATTTATTTAAAGTGGACATAGCAGCAGCTGCAAAGAATACATTTGACATGGCACCACCACCTTCTCTCTCACTCCCGTCCATTTTTTGGCTGTAATTTTAGAACCTCAAATCATAAATTAGTTTCTGACATTTGTTTAAATTATCCATTTTTTTTGTTATGATTTACAGATGGGGAACGTACTAAATAGGGCAGAAAAAGACACATGCAGACAAAAGGACCGAAAGTGGAAGATATTATCAGCAACAGCATACTTAATCAGCATTCTATTTTTATTTTACTTTTTTTTCTCCCCTTAAACCCCAACTCTTCCACCACAAGCAGTGAATTCTGGCCTCTCCCCCCGCCAGTTCAGGCTACAGAACCGCTGCCTGTCAAGAAAGTGCTTGGAAGTCATAAGCCGCCCAGGGAGCAGAGTTCAGTTATGCTCAGCGTCACGCATTCGGCATCCCACCGCGGTGATGAGGGCGGCTCCTTTGCCACTGCCGTCTTCCGAAAGCAGGAATGTCACGTCACATTTGGGCGCCAGATCCTTTACCGTTTTGTGCATGAATTTTGAAAAGCTGCAGAAAGCAGAGAAGGGGTGAAAAGTCCTGCTTCTACCCAACTGAAAATGGCACCATCATCTTAAATATGCTGGAGGGGCTTCACTTGACTTGCAGCTGGTGGCAGGAAGGTCAACATCTGCCCCGTGGCAAGTGCAGTGGTGCATGAGAATCCCTGCCCTGTCCAATCTGTGACGATGTCACTCATGTACAAAAGCAGCAGGGCATCTATTGCAACACAACACCTTCCAGCTTGCTGATTTCAGATCAACTGTTGGATGCCCAGGTAGGCAGGGAATTTAATTTTATTTGTTTATTTATCACATCTCTACCCCACCCATCTTACTTGAGAGACTCTTAGGAGAATGACCAAAATATGGAAATGTTTGTCCTACATTACGACTAAAATGTGATGGTTGTACAAATGAAGGGCAATGCATAATTACAGAGATAATATCATATACATTTTATACAACAGCCTTCTCCAACCTGGTGCTTTTCAAGATGTGTTGAGACTACTTTTCCTAGAACTGCCAATCAACAATATTGAAGGAGGATACTAATACAGAAATGCCTAGCAGAAACTATCTAGGGAAAGCCAGGGGCACAGATTGGCACATGCTCTATGCAAAGTGATGTTTTCACATCCACATTTATTTAGGAACTTATTTTCACTCACACAGAAACAAATTTGACATCAAATTATCTACATCCTCCGCCCTTCATTTATCACTCAGAAAATAATGCTGGAGAAAGAGAGTATACAGTGATTACGTATACCATATTTTTGTACTTGGAAATGAATTTGTTATTTATTTTACTTCTTAAATTTATTTGCTGCCTATCTTGTCTTGGGGCTACTCTAGGTGGCTTATAATAATAAAAAAGAAGAAAATGAAAGGGAGTGTAAACAAAAATAAAAGAATACAGCTCGTAAAATAAACAATGAAAAAGGAATACAACAAGAATACAATAATATGATGACCAAAAGATAATTTAATATATAAATTGTATATATTATATAAAATTATGTTTTTATATTAATTTATAATATGTATATATAATTTATTTATAATCTATACACATGTGCATACAATGCACATATGAAGAGTCACCTTGTGGTGAGATGGACATAAAATAAATTTAATTAAAAAATATAAAAATGGCTGTGTGTGTATGCATTCCAGCATAACGACTGGAACGCCTTGAGCGATGTCAACCAAGCTTGGTATACAGATGACTTACTCTCTGGAAACAAATGCTGTGGAGGTAAGACACCCCTAACACCCCTCGGGGGGGGGGGGGTGTTCTGTTAAGATACAGCCTGTTGTGTCTTAAAATGACTTCTACCGTACTGCCTTAAAATGGCTTCTATTGTATAGCGCTGTGGAGTTGCCATGGTAACGGCTTCACGGTGCTCCACAAGGGGTCTCTCTCTGGTAAGGGGGAAAATCCAATGTTAGAAATTGTGGCGATGTTAATGGAAGGAGGGTTGGGATAAATAAATACCTGGGCTAAAATAAAAAAATAATAAAAAGGATGGCACAACATGGGAAGTAAAATTAATCTGTGAGAAAGAGTTCCATCTTGTCAGCTCTTCCATCCTCTGAAAACCACAAAACTCACAATGAATTATCAGACCATTATGCCACGTTGGCATTAACATACGTGATGCTGGAGACTGAATTACCTCATTTAACACACATGGACTGGAAAGAGGGGAAATGAGATTTAAACCATGCAGAATCCAGCATTTGCTCCTACCCAGACAAACTCACACAAAATACTTACTGTGGATGAAGTTTGTATAGTGTGCCGTCTACGCCCACAGTGATAGCCAGATGCTCCAAGCCTCTGTTCTCCCTTATTTTATCTACAACAGCAGCCATTCCAGCACCACACAACTGAGCTGCCCTCCGCGACACCTCTCCGCATACCATCTTCACAATTATACTGTCATCACAAGTGCTGTTCAGGCCAAGCTGCTGGAGGATGGTACGGACCTGAAGCAACGCTAACCTATCGCTGTTGAGAAAGGACGTGAAAGAGGCGGAGTCAAGTACTTGAACGACTTTCCAAAGCTAAGCATATCGTTTGAGGGCTAAACTAGCTTCGGGGATCTCTGCCCACTTTCAATATTAGGTGACACAGATTTGAAAGATTTCACATCTGGAGCATCTTTGTAGGCAACATGCAGACCCTATACCAGGGGTGTCAAACTCAAGGCCCGCGGGCTGAATCTACCCTGCAGGATGCTTAAATCTGGCGGTGGGTCTTCCCTGGACACAGCAAAGGACCGCACCCTCATGCCTCTGCCAGTGAAAACATTTTCACTGGCAGAGGGTTGCAGGAGGCTGTTCCAGCTTGTGGGGGGGGGGGGGATTGAATTTCCTTCAAATCCAATTGACCCCTGGTGATTACATGGACATTTCTTGCCTCTACTTGTTTCCTGATTTCATATGATTGGCATCTTCCTGTGATTTCTTTCTAAGTACTAAGTAGCTGTCAGGCCTGCAGCCATCTTTTTTTTTGGGGGGGGGGGATCTTTGGCCTGCCACACTTTCTATTATTCTACTATGCATTTTCTATTGTGGGAAAATGGGAGGGGGGATTGTACAGAGTTAGATGCTATATAGCCATAACAAAATTCTTTCTAGAAAGCCAAGGTCATCCTTAGTCTTTTCGCCTCTGCACCTGACCGGAACTGGATGGGTGGAACTGCCAGTTTGGCAGTGGAAGATTGGACCATGTGATGAACTTGTGGCTGTGGGGGCAAGATCTTCAACTTTCAACTAGGTGGGGAAACCCGAGAAGCTTTCAGATTCAGGTTTTCCCAGATGTGCCAACATGGCTCTCTTAATAAATTGGAACTTTGAGCAATACTTTGCCTTGGACTCTGATTTACTTTTGGATGCTATTTGGAACCCTGACAGTAGCCCTGATACCGGTTAGCTTTTGCAAAAATCAGAAGTGGGGAGGCACAGTCCCATTGTGACTTGTGGACTTCAACTCCCAGAATTCCTGAGCCAGCATGGAGTTGAAGTCATAAAGGGCCTCATAGATGATGAGGAGAAAGTATTGATGTGAGTATGGGAAGAAAATACTAAATGAGATACCTAAGTAACTGCTAATATATTGAGATAATAACAAGCTCCATTCCAGATATATTGTGTGCACTTACCTCTCAATCTGTGAAAGAAATTTGGTTTCAAAAATGCCCCTAGTTTTCAGTGTTTCTGAAATTTGACCCCTGAAGAGGAATCCTCTTTTTGTGAAGTCAATCAAAATATTACGGACAATTTCCCCTAAATACATTCCACTGATCATCTTCTCATACCTACAATCATGGACAAAAATACCAGTTCAGAAACACTGTTAGCAAGAATGACAGAAATTACCGCATTTTAAAAAATCTAGTGCATTTTTCACAAGCATATTGGGGAGGAGAATTTTTACACCGCTTCATTTACATGAAGGAAAAAAATGTAAAACCAATGCAGTCAGTAAGCTACTGGCAGTCCTCGAATTACAATCACCATTGAGCCCAAAATTTGTTGCTCAGTAAAACATCTGTTAAGCGAGCTTTACAACATTTCTCGTCATAGTTGTTAAGTGAATCAGCGCAATGGTTAAGTTAGTAACATGGTCGTTAAGTGAATCTGAGTTCCCCATTGACTTTGCGTCTCAGAAGGTCGCAAAAGGGGATCACATGACCCCAGGACACTGCAACTGTCATAATTATGAGTCGGTTGCCAAGCATCCAAATTTTGAACATATGACTATGGGGATATACTCCAGCGGTTGTAAGTGTGAAAAAATGGTCCCAGGTCACTTTTATTAGTGTCGTTGTAACTTTGAACGGTCACTAAAGGAACTGTTGTAAGCCCTGATTCAGAAATTCATGAGATCTGAGAAGCCACCCTAACCCTTACGCCTTTCACATCTGTTAATGAACAGGACAATCCTTCCACTTCGCCCATTTCCAATCCCCTCTGATTTTTCCTAAACAGGTTGTTCTCAGTTAGCAACCACAAGAGGTAACAGCAACTTAGTTGTTAAATGAAGCGATCTGTAAGGGAAATTCCGGCCACATTACAATATTACTTCAGCTTTCCTTTCCTTTACAGATCTGTCAATGTCGTGGTGTAAGGATTAGTTGCAAAGTTACATTTTTCGTCACTGCCATTGGTCACTAAATGGCCAATGAATTGGCAGAGCACTGGCCAAAGGAAGGGAAGAAAGAGAAAAAGCATGCTTTTCTCTTGAGTTTTTTGGGAGGATCACAGCGATGATAGCAATTTCTTGTTTCTATTCACATTGATCAGGAATCAAAACCTGTTATTTCCCGAATCAACAGCTGTTATTTCTCATTCCACTGTAAAGATTCCTGAGCATGCTCAGAGGCTCCATTGCTGACTTTGGAAAGTCCTAGCCCATTTCAATTCAAGGATGGTCGTTACCCATCTTTCATGGCAGTGGATAAAAATATTTCTGACTTCACATTGGATTTTTGCCTTCTTAAAGAGTATCATCAGAATCTTGTAAAAGAAATCATAGTAATTGTACTGACCCATACATCTACGTTCTGACTGTAAGCATTCTGTCTCTGGCTGACTTGTACACCCTTCTGTTGTCCAACAGTACTGTACACACCTGGGGATAAACCCAGTGGTGGGATTCAGCCGGTTCAGACCGATTCAGGCAAACCAGATGCTAATTTTACATCTGGTTTGTCGAACAGGTATTTGCAAGGAGTGGCTGGCCCCGCTTGCCCCTCCCCTCCCAGGATTCTTCACGCGGCCCATTTTGGATGCCAAGTAAGTGCAGGGCCCACGCAGAGGCTCTGGGAGGGTGAAAATGGGCCATCCAGAAGTTCTGGAAGTCCAGAAATGGAGCTGTTTCGGGCCTCCAGAGCCCGGGGGAAGCCATTTTCACCCTCCCGGAGGCTCGAAGAAAGCCTCTGGAGGCTGGGGAGGGTGAAAATTCCCCCCCCCCCCATGGTGCAGGAGGCCGAGTAGGCCACACCCTCCATGGCCAGGCCCACCCAGCAATCCCACCCCTGGATAACCCCCTCTGCACCAAAAGAAAACCACACAGCTTCACATTTCTCATCAGGACCTACCTTTGCTTGCCACTATTTAACGAAAACTCATCCACAGCTTTGTCATAGATCGTTCTGATGTCATCTAGGCATCCGTTGTCCCCAAAGGCACCCCACTCCATGTTCACACACATCCTGCCTTGGTCTCCTTCCACCATTTCAATATTTCTGGCTTCCTCCATGTAGCAGGCATTGCTCCCAGTTCCTGAAATTAGGAAATAAACAGACTCACAACTAGAAGGGGAGTTTGGGTTATCGTCAAAGGGCAGGGACATGTGACTTTCTTAACTTGAAGGCTGTACCAGGATTTTAGGGACCAAGGTGGTGATGGAAATCCCAAAGGGAGCAAAGGCCCCAGAGACAAAACACATATCTTGTGGTCATGATACAAACCCAGAGGTGGAGATAAAAATACCTTCAACTCAAACTGAACTCTTAGGTTTTGGTTTATTCCCTAAATAACACTTTGAGAGAGATTAGGCTGAATAAGACTAGGTTTTCCAATGTCATTCTGTGATCTCCATAGCTGAACAGAAATTTGAACTTAGATCTGAGTTCAGAAGCATGAGTAGCTAATAAAAGGGATCTATTTGTGGATTATTTTGTTAATTGATTTCAACATCCCCGGCAGAGACTTTAGCTTTTACAAAATATAATTAAGACCTACCCATACTCCACAAGTTATTATATTCTACTCGGTATTTGCTATTTAGGTCACTTGCTAAATCTGTGTTCTGAAAAATTCAATCCTGAGAAAAGAATTAGCAGTTGAAGCGGTTCAGGCAATTAAAAAGGAAAATGGGAGATTTGACCATCTTCTTGCCTGAAATTCAAATAGCTTCACTTTCTACACGTCAGGATCCCCAGGTTGGGGATCTGACAAAGATCAAATTGCAGATCAATCCCCCCTACATAGCGGGACTGTTCTTTGTTATGTCCATACAGCTTACCAAATTCAGGTAAAGTATTTTTTTCAAGGAGGATTTTAAAAAGAGCTGAGCTCTTGTGGTCATTTTCAAATCTTACAAGAACTTTTTGTTCTTTTCTTTTTTGCCCAAGTCAGTGGATTTCTGAACTTTTAAGCAAGATTTTTCCCAGCCTCTCGTATCTCTGGCAATTCCCATCTATTTGCTCTTGATTTGGGTCACTATTTTACATTGATAAGAGACAAAATGAAAGGTCTTGAGACTTCATTGCCTTTTAACTGAAATTACAATCCCGAATGTGGTCTTAAGTCAAAGACTACCATTCTCTCATACACACAAGCCCTTCTTTTGTTATACAGCACACATGCTGCCTTCCAACAAAAAACAACAACTAAAAAAAAATTAAATGGAATGCAGTGTGGTCAAGAAAAGGGGTAGCAGCAATTGGAAAGGAAGGGAAATAGAAAGGGAGGAATAAAAGTGGTTAGGAGGGGCAAGGGGAAGAGGGAAGTGCTTTGGTTTGATGAGAAACCAAGTCAAACAGCTTCAACCCAGCATAGCTGAATGTGGGCCTTGTCAATATCTACTTTTACCTGCCTTCTGAATTCACAGAGAAGGGGGAAATCCCACTTTCTTGGGGAAATGATACTAAGGACTGGAACGCATATAACTGCTTCTAGAAAAGCTTCTGGTTTAAGAAATCTAAATGGCAGATCTCTTAGAACAGGGGTGTCAAACTCAAGGCCCGAGGACCGGATCCGGCCTGCAGGGTGCTTAGATCTGGCCTGCGAGGCTGCCCTGGAAACAGCAAAGGAACGACCTGTGGTGCCTCTGCCAGTGAAAATGGAGCTCGCATGCGGCCCTCCTGAACTCCATTTTTGCTGACAGAGGGTTGCAGGAGGCCGTTGTAGTTGAAAACGGAGCTCGGGAGCCTGTTTTTGCTGGTAGAGAGCTCAGGCCACCACAGGTGCCCCTAACACAAGTGATGTCAAACTGGCCACGCCCACCACGGGGGCCCCAAGGTCAAACACAACCCTGATGCAGCCCTCAATGAAATTGAGTTTGACACCCGAGTTAGAATTCAAAGTAGAATTATTAAAATAAAAAGGAAGGTTTGGCATGGATGGATGAGCCGGGGTGGTGCAGTGGTTAGAGTGCAGTACTGCAGGCTACTTCTGCTAACTGCAATTTGGCAGTTCGAATCTCACCAGGCTCAAGGTTGACTCAGCCTTCCATCCTTCCGAGGTGGGTAAATTGAGGACCCAGATTGTTGGGGGCAAATAGGCTGACTCTGTAAACTGCTTAGAGAGGGCTGTAAAAGCACTATGAAGCGGTATATAAGTCTTAAGTGCTATTGCTATTGACTCAGCCTTCCATCCTTCCGAGGTGGGTAAAATGAGGACCCAGACTGTTGGAGGCAATATGCTGACCGCTTATAGAGAGGGCTGGAAAGCACTGGAAAGCGATATACAAGTCTACATGCTATTGCAAGTGCTATGGTTGAAAACAGGATCTGTTGTATAAATGCCATTAAGCTCCTCGGCAAAATTTAAAGCAAGTCTCAGACATACCCACAATGAGTCCTATTTCACAATTTGGATCTTCATAGGCACAAGTCATCATCGTTCCAACTGTATCATTCACAACAGCCACAACATCCAGTTCAAATTCCTTGAAAGAGACAGCATGATAACACCATTATTTTATTTGCAAAAAAAAAAAAAAAGTAGTCAACCCAACATTTCTGTTCCCTGCTTTTTTACCAACATCCTAATGATCAGGAAAAAAAGGATTTTCTTTTAACTGGTAGCAATGAAACATTCTTGATACTAATTACAAATACAGCCAGCACCTTCCTCTTCAACCTGAGAATGCTTGGTTGAGGAAATGTCATAGAAATGTTAAATGCGAGCTGACTTGAATGATGTAGAAAAAACTAGGCCTGTCTTCTGGTAGCAGCCTAGAATAAAACAGCTAATCCTTAAAGCAGGGGTGTCCAAACTTGGGAACTTTAAGACTTGTGGACTTCAACTCCCAGCATGGCTGGCTGGGGAATTCTGGCAGTTGAAGTCCACAAGTCTTAAAGTTCCCAAGTTTGGACACCCCTGCCTTAAAGGAATAAAAGCTGAGTCCATATTACAAATGTTTATTTAGGAGTTAGTCACAGCACAAAATTTCCAGCAAGGGATCCTTTCAACTAAGAAACCCACATACAGGCAGTCCTTGATTTACAATTGCTCATTTGGTGACCATCCCAAGTTACAACTGAAAAAGAAGAGACCGATGACCATTTTTCACATATGTGACCATGACAGGATCCCCATGTTCACACACCTGATCAAAACTCATGCGCTTGGCAAATGGCATGCAATTATGACTGTCGCAGTGTCCCCAGGGGGTCATGTGATCCCCCTTTGCGACCGTCTGACCAGCCAAGTCAATGGGGAAGCCAGATTCATGTAACAAACACGTTACTAACTTAACTACTGCAGCGATTCACTTAATAACTGTGATTGCAAAGAATGCAAAATGGGGCAGAACTCACTTAACAACTGTCTCACCATAGCAATGGAAAAATCGGGCTCAACTGTGGTCGTAAGTCAAGGACTAGATATAATATGGATACGGAGGATGGTCTTTCTTTAAATTTTTATGTAAAGGAAATAAACTTGTGTCTTTTCTGAAGAAGAAGCAAACCACAGACTCTCAAAGTGGTTACTGGTGAGTCCAAGAACCAGCTCTCACGCTAGGTCGGGTCTGGTTAGCACCTGGTTTGAGACTACTGGGAAGTTGATGAAATGTCCCAGAAGACTTCCAGGAAAGTGTCACGACACTGTTCTGACTTAGGCTTCACAAAATCACGAAGCAGACTCCTTGTCCCAACAAAATCCCTTTTTATTAGACTAATGTGAATTCCTCTCATTCTTATCCAGCAAAGTCCCGGCAAACAGTCTTTCAAGGGTGAATTTACAACCACAGACCTTATCAGAGCTGCCAGGCCGATATCTAATGCAACGTTGTACAAGAAAATACTTGGCAAGGAGTCTCTGAGAGTCACAAACAAATCTTCACACTAATTAAGCAAACTAATTGTCTCCTGCAAACTCCCCTCCCCTTTTACTCCTCTTTTATCCCTATGGGAGGGGCCATTCACCGTCCACCTGTGCCTTTACTGCCGAGTCGGCCCTTGTTCCTTAACTGTTTCCTTCTCCTGACAGCTCCGCGCTTGTGCACATTGGGAACAGGCTCCAGCTGTTCTTCTGCCCCACTGATCTCCAACTCTGAAGGCAGTTGATAATTGTTGGACGGCCCTGGCTCCCTCTCTGCCCCCGACACAGAGCACTCATCAGCGCCTTCCCCAGACTCCAGGACTGGAGTCCATGTTCCTTCCCAACCTCCTTACTGTCTCAGTCCGCCACCAGCTCCGCTGGCCACTGGCAGGCCATAACAGACACTATAAAACAAGTTCAGTTTGAGGAAGGTGGGTTTTTTTTCAACATATTGAAGGCCTGCTAGATTAGGTGAGTATTAGAAAATGCTGACGGTTACATAATGTATTGAGGGATATATTTATTTTGTTCCATCCAGGTTGTTGTGTAATTTACTCATTGCTAAGAAAAAACATGCTAACCTCTATTTGAATTTTCTCTTCAAAGTCCTTTATCGTGTACAGAATATATCAATTCAAAAAAAGGATAGAGTAAACACATAGCCATGCAGTAACTCCCAACTATTAATTCTTACAAGGAAGCAAATAAATGATAAGAATGATTCTTGGGAGCTATTTCTGCTTATTTCCAATACATGATGAGGTGAATTCCGATGTCCTATGTTTTATCTTCTGTTTTAACATTTGTAGCCCAGTTCCTAATTTATTCACTTTCTCAAAGGTTCATCTTCATTTTTGCCAATGATTTGAAGATCTACCTCATGTACTTAAGCTGTCCAAGAGTTTGAAATATAAGTACAAACTGTTCTGTCAGAAGACTTATTCCTTTATTCTCCTACATTATTTCAAAATTTGTTGAATCACATTGCTCCAATTTTATGAGAGCCTCTCGGGAGATGTAAGATATGAAAGCAACCAGCGACGTGCAGTCAGGTGAGGCAGGGGAGGCACAGCCTCACCACTGTCATCATGAAAAGAAAAAAAAATGTAAAAGGAAAAAGACGAGAGCTGAGGTCAGGCTGAGCTAGTTGCTGCCTCACCGTGGATGACTCTGCTTAACTGTTTAAAAAAGCCTCTAAAAAAGCACCCTCTACTATGAGGCAGGAGAACTGCATGCATCATCTAGTTTGACTTTAGGCGTTTTATCACCACTCGAGCAGAGTTAAGCAAGGGTTAAAAGCCTAAAAAATCCTGACATAGGTGAGGCACGCAGTTCTCCTGCCTCATAGTAGAGGGCGCAAACGAGAAAAAAAACGCTGTCGCTTTAAATCGGAACTGAGCATGCCTGGCTGTGGAATTCTGGGAGTTGAAGTCTGCAAGTCTAAAAAATTTTGAAACCCACCCACTGTGTCAGTGCCTCATCAGCCATAAACCTCACCACATGTCGCTGAAAGCAACTATTTCTCCCTTCCAGAATCAACAACTTGACATTGTATGTTGTGTGCAGTTCAAATACTATATAAGGATGATGTTCAAAAGCAAACTTTTCTTCATAAAAATGAATCCCTTGTACTATGCAACATACAATAGTTATTACATGGGATTAATCCTATTTCTTGTTCATTTTAATTTAAGCTTAAAATGAATCTCCAAGGCAATCTAGAGTCCTCCAGGTATTTTAGGACTACAATTCCCAGTATTTCTAGTCAGCAGGGGCAATACAAGGTTTAGATCCAACTAGTTGGAAGGCATCCATTTAGAAAAGATTAGTCTATATCAGTGATGGCTAACCTTTTTGTCGTTGCATGGCCACACCCATAATGCAATTCATGTGCACCCCACCCCCTGCGCATGTGTGTGCGATCCCGCGCATGCATGTGCAACCCCCTGTGCCCTGTTTTAGGTCTAGCAAGTCTCCCTGGAGCCTCTTGGAATCAAAAACAAGGTGTGTGTGTGTGTGTGTGTGTGTGTGTGTGTGTGTTGTATTCCCCCCCAGGCTCCCCCCGTGCATGTGCAAGCATCTCCCACATGCACCGCGCCCCCCATGCATGCGTGGCAGAGATCCCCAAATCAGCTGGCCGGCAGGAGGCGCACGCACATGTGTGGTGGACCTGAGCTGGGGCAATGGCTCGTGTGCCTGCAGAGAGGGCTCTGTGTGCCACCTATGGCACTTGTGCCATAGGTTCACCATCGCGGGTCTATATGGTGGTTTATATTGCAAATTGGTGGTGCTTTCATGGCTCTATTATCAACGGGAAGAAATGTATACATTAATTATAAAAAAATTAAAAATAACTAGTTGAAGCACTGCCCTTTAACAATTCCAAAAAAATGAAAAAATTAAGTATTAAAAAATATATTTCCTCCCAGGGTGGATAAAAATTGATGATTTTTTAAAAAGCTGATTTTTAAAAATTTAAATCGGATTTTTTAAAAATCAAATTTATTTTAATAAAATGCTTTTGGAGTAAAAATCTATCTAAAGATAGTTTTCTATGTAAGCTACATTAATAATTTAGTTTATTCGGCATGAAATGGAGCTTACTGTATTTTTCAGACTATAACACACACCGGAGTATAAGAAGCATCATGATTTTGAAATTGGCTTTTTTGGGGCAGGGAAAGAGCATGCAGAGGGTTTGGGAGGCTTGTAGAGTGCTCCCCGGGGCTGTGGGGGCAAAAACGGCCCATTTTTTGCTCATTTTTGCCCTCCCCAGCCCTCAGGAGCACCTTGCAAGCCTCCCAAACCCTCTGCACATCCATTCTTGAAAAGGGGGCGGGGTTTCAGGAGGCCAAAAATGCTGTATTCAGTGTAAAAGACGCACCCAGATTTTCACCCTCTTTTGGAGGGAAAAAGATGCGTCTTATACGTCAAAAATATGGTAGCATGAGGCTGCATATTCTGCAATATTGGGACTGTCGGTGAGTCAGAGGGTGAGCTGCTGCAGTACAGAGAGAACAGTTGCTCTTTAAAAATTATGATTTAAATCAAGTTGATTTAAGTCAAGCCTTTTTACTAGTGATTTAAATTGTGTCAGGAAAGTGTTCTGGAAGAAGGGAGAAACCAGGGTGGATTTGATTTAAATCAACTTGATTTAAATCAAATCCACCCCGGTTTCTCCCTTTTTCCAGAACACTTTCCTGACATTTTCCAATACTACGAAGAATGGGTGAAGATACAGACTTAAATGCATGAACCTTATAGTATATCCTTTTTTTGTCTCTCAATCCTTTTCATGCTACTGCATGACTAACAGGGAGCTGCAAAACCTGCCCTTCCAGAAAGTCCTGTATCTCCTCTGGACATTCTGTCCTGATGGCCTGATCAGTCAGGTCCAAAATATTCCATAGTTGTCCAAATTAACATTCTGCTCCCAGAGCAGTTAATGCTATCTATGCATTAGGAGACAGGGTGGCTCAGTGGCTAAGACGCTGAGCTTGTTGATCAGAAAGGTTGGCAGTTGGCAGTTTGAATCCGTAGCGCTGCATAACGGAGTGAGCTCCCGTTACTTGTCCCAGCTTCTGCCAATCTAGCAGTTTGAAAGCATGTAAAAATGCAAGTAGAAAAATAGGGACCACCTTTGGTGGGAAGGTAACAGCATTTTTTGCGCCTTCGCCGTTTAGTCATGATGACCACATAACCACGGAATTGTCATCAGACAGTGCTGGCTCTTCGGCTTAGAAACAGAGGTAAGCATCACCCCCTAGAGTCAGGAACGACTAGCACATATGTGCAAGGGGAACTTTTACCTTTATCTTTACACTTACTAAGAGTTAGTCACATTGCTATGCTCCCAGCTTACCTATGTTGTAAGGTACTGCTTTTTAATAAGTGTCATTATTGATTCCTGGTAACTACCTGGGCAAATTCCTGAAATTTTCAGCTTGGTGTAATAGTTAAGGCACCAGGCTAGAAAGCAGGAAATCATAAATTCAAGTCTTGCCTTGGCCATGAAAGCCAGCAGGGTGACTTTGGGCCAGTCTATCTCTCTTAGCTCAACCCACCTCACATGGTTATTGTTGTGGGGAAAACAGGAAGAGGAAGGTGTATTGGACATGTTCTGTGCTTTGAGTCTGTTGTGACCCAGACTTCTCAAGAGCATGAAGCAAATTCCTTGTCCCAACAAAAAACCCTTTTATTAATTGACTGTGAATTTTGCTCATTTACATCCAGCAAAGTCTTTCAAGGGAGGATTTACAGTCACAGACCTTCTCTGGCTTGGAGAGCTGCCAGGTCGATATCTGCAAAACTTGGCAAGGAGTCTTGGAGAGTCACGAACCAATTAAACAAACTAATTGTTTCCTGCAAACTCCCCTCCCCTTTCACTCCTCTTTTATTTCCTCTGGGAGGGGCCATTCATCATTCACCTGTGCCTTTACTCCCAAGTCGGCCCTTGTTCCTTAGCTGTTCCCTTCTCCTGGCAGCTTTGCACATGCTCACATTGGGAAAAGGCTCCAGCTGTTCTTCTGCCCCACTGATGTCTGACTCCGAAGGCAACTGATAACTGTCAGATGGCGCTGGCCCCCTCTCTGCCTCCAACACAGAGCCCTCATCAGAGCCTTCCCCAGACTTCAGGACTGGCCCATGTTCCTCTCCAACCTCCTCACTGTCCGAATCTGCTGCCAGCTCTGCTGGCGGGCCACAACAGAGTCATTTGTAATAATAAAAGTAGGATATGAATGAATGAACAAACGAACAAACAAACAATTTCAGAAGTGGTTTGAAATTGCCTTCTTCCTAGGGCTGAGGAAGAGTGACTGACCCATGGCCTAATGGCTGTGAGCATAAGGTGGGACTAGAACTCAGTTTCCTGGCTGGGAGTCTTAATTGCTACACTACACTCTGCTATAATCTGATTCAAATTAGGATAGCTCTTAATATTGGGGTCTCTAATAGTAAAAGGCCAATCTTCATGAATGGAATGAGGAATTTAATCCATTATTTTATGGGGCATTGGGAGTGTGTGTGTCAAAAAAATCAAGATGGAAGCCATGATCATGCAACTGAAGCTTCCCCCCCCTCCCGCTTTTTAAATGTTTTGTACATGTAATACATGTGCAGAGACAAAGCTTTAACCAGTTCCTTATGACCCACATCTAGCTTTTACCATTTAATATCCCTCAATGGTTATACTGTTTTGATAAAATTTACCAAAAAGCAACATATTCTAAAACGTTAGCAATAATAGTTTAATAGGAAGCTCACTTACAAAAATTTTGCGTAGCCCTAATATGTATTAAATCACCATCAAAGGCCAGTTCTCCATCAAGGACTGGCAAAGCCTGTTAAAATCTAACTGCTTAGTTTCACCGGCATTTTTTTTTTTTTTATATTCATTTCATGGGCAAATATGTACTATATTTTAAACAATGTAGGGAATGTGATGATACATCGGTGATTCAACCAACAATATATTAATTTTAAAATTATCACAATCCTTCCATCGTGAACCAAAAACAGATGTATAACTCACCTCTCTTCTTTTAATTCCATCTCTTAGCAAACTAACAACATCTTCTCCTTCGCAGTCAGTAGCCTTAAAACCCTTGGTCCAAGTCAAAAGGATACCCTGAAAAACAAAATAAATAAATGAAGTTCACGCTTGATTCGAAACATGTGGTATGAGAATAAATCTGAAATAGCCACCAGAAGCAATACTGGACCTAAACAATTAATGAACACATACGATAGCCATTTATTATTGCATGCCCAACACAGATTGGGATTGCAACTTCCAAAATTTCTTTGGCCCCATAGTTGCAATTGGTTTGGTTGCCATTTGATTGGAGAAATATGGCATTAAAAAGGCTGTCCATGACATCTATGCCACACCTGTGGAATGTTAGACTAAGCTCCTTGGGGTTAGAAAGAGACACTAACCTACATTTCCTCAGCTAGATCTCATGAAAGATTATTTACTCTTCAATTTTAACTATGCTACCATGTTTCTCGGAAAATGCGACTGGGTCTTATTTCTTTTTGACACACACCCCCCCCAAATGGCTAGGCCTTCTTTTCAAGGGGTGTCCGAATTTTCCTTCTCCATGCGCCTCACCTGGCCGTCAAGCCACTTCTTTCTTGGCCGAAAGAAGCGACCTACATACCTCGCCTGGCTGCTGGGCTGCTTCTTTCACGGCCGAAAGGAGCGAGCCACCCGCCTCGCCGCCAGGCCACTTCTTTCGCAGCCAAAAAGGAGCACCCCATGCACCTGGCCTGGCCGCTGGGCCACTTCTTTCATGGCTGAAAGGAACAGCTCACTCGCCCCATGCGCCACGCTCACCCCTGCCTACCTTAACGGCCACTCCAGCTACCAGTAGCCGTTTATCCTTGGAAAAGTCTACCGTCATCCGCTCCGGCAAGCCTGACCACCAGGCTGTTTCTTTTGTGGACAAATAGTGTATGGGCAAGCAAAATGCCCCACGCCTCCTGAAGTGAGTACCGTAACTTTCTTTGTGTGTTTATGTTTGTACCAACCCATGTGGCCCAGTGCAGCAAGGAAGACCTTTTGCAAAAAAAAGATCCCTATTGCAGATGGTTATGGCCCTGGGTCAAGTCATCCCCTATTGGGACATCCTGACAGGCAAAATCATGGGGAAATCCAGACTGATTGTAAACAACCCTTTCCTAATTTAATCCCAGCCACCACCCCAGGTGCCTTAATGGATTGGGTTAATGGATTAAATGATTTAATGATCTTAAGTCTTAAGATCGCGAAAGAAGCGGCCCGGCAAAGTACATAGAGTGAGTGGATCTCTTTTGGCCCTGAAAAAAGTGGCCCGGCAGCCTTATGGGGTGAGTGGGACAAGTCCCCCCCCCCCCCGCCATTTCCCCCCCTCACCTCGTGTTGTCCGCACTGCAAGCGATGTGAGAAAATGTCAGGGACTGACTGCGAATGTACTTAAATAGGGCCAAATTTGGGAGGTGGGGGGCTTAATTTTAACACATGTGCACCAAACAGTGCTGGGCCTTCTTTTTGGGGTGGGTCATGTTTTAGGAGAAACACGGTAACTATGTCATTCAGAAAAGCCAAGTGAAACAAGAAGAAGCAAAGGCTCAAGCGACACGACACTCTCTTTTCCTCCTATGACAGTATTTCTCAATCTCAGCATCTTTAAGATGTGTGGACTCCAACTCCCAGAATTCCCCAGCCACACATCCTAAAGATGCTCAGGTTAAACACACTGCTCTGAGTTATAAATCAGCAATATAAATTGATAGCAACCACTATTCCTGGAAGTTATCTATTTTGATTTCCACTTCAGGATCACTTTTAAAGCACAGTCCACAGCCATGCACAGACAGAAAGCAACTTGGAATCAGGTTTTTGGTCACTGCAATGAGCACAGCACCCATTCCACATGCAAGAAGTCCCAGGTTGATATTTGGCATTTCCAGACGAGCTGGAAAATGCTTCTGCTTGAAACGCCAGCCAGAACAGCTGTCACTTAAACGCAGGCACTACTAAGCAATAGGGAATCGAATGATCAGAATTCAAGATCAAGAACTTCTCTGCTATGCCTGAAACCCGTGTAGAGGTAGTCCTCAACGTACGACCACAATTGGGACCAGAATTTCTGTTGCTAAGCAAGGCAGGTGCTGAGTGAGTCACACCCAATTTTATGACCCTTTTTGGCCATGGTTGTTAAGTGCATCACTGCAATTGTTAAGTGAATCAAAAGGTTGTTAAATGAACCCCGTCGACTTTTGATTGCCGGAAGTCGACTGGGAAGGTCACATGACCCTGGGATGCTGCAACCATCGTAAATGCAAGGGCCAGATGACAAGTGCCGGGATTTCGATCGCATGACCGCAGGGATGCTGCAGCAGTTGTGCATGCAAGGACCAGTTAGAAGTCATTTTGCTCAGTGCTATTGTAACTCTGAAGCATGACTCAGCAACTGATTGTGAGACAAGCACTACCTGTGGACAAGAACTCCCACCCAGTTTTCTTCCCAAGGGCAGACTTACCATATTTTTCGGAGTATAAGACACGTCTTTTTCCTCCCAAAAAAGAGGGTGAAAATCTAGCTGCATCTTATACACTGAATACAGCATTTTTGGCCTCCTGAAACCTTGCACCTTCACAAAAATGGACGTGCAGAGGGTTTGGGAGGCCTGCAAAGTGCACCTGGGGGCTAGGGAGGGCAAAAATAAGCAAAAAACAGGCACTCTCAAATTCTCTGCATGCCCCATTTTTCACAAAAAAATGAGTGGTGTAGAGACTTTGAGAGGTCTGCAAAACCTTTTTTTTCCCAATTTACCCCTTCAAAATCTTGGTACGTCTTATACTCCGGTGCGTCTTATATTCCTCAATATATGGTAATCAGAAGCCAAAGGTCCTCTTGCTCCAAGTCCATGTTCGTGGCTCAGCCAGCAACGGTAGGATTTCCCACCATTTTCATCTATACCAGTGATGGCGAACCTTTTCAGCCCCGAGTGCCCAAACCGGAACTTGCGCACATGTGTGCATGCCAGACTGCCTGAAACCCGCACACCAGCTGATCTTTGGGTTTTGCACTGGCCAGCTGGTTTTTGCGCGTGCCGAAGCACCAAAAACCCAATGACTAGCTGGGCAACGCAGGCATGCGTGTTGGCCAGCTGGTCTTTGGGTTTCTGGCACTCCACGGTGCATGAAGATCAACAGGCTGGCGCGCATTGGAAACCAGAAGAGCAGCTGGTGATAGCGCGTGTGCCCACAGAGAGGGCTTTGCATGCTACCTCTGACTCGCATTCCATAGGTTTGCCATCATGGATCTATACTGCTTTTCCATTCATAAAATGCCCAAGGAAACGGATCCTCAGCAGCAGGCGATGAAAACTTACGTTTGTAAACAACAAGAGTCACTTACACAATCTAGGCTGTTCTGTTTACAGGGAAAAGAAAATGTAAAGCCCAGCGGGAGGCGAGCTCCTTTTATTCCCATGTAATCCAAGAAGTCCGAAATGCAGGTGACAATGTGATCGAACAGCTAAAAGAGAGAAGGAAATTCCTGTCATGAAATAGAGGCTCTTGTTTTCAAAATTGCATTTGACAAATAATAACATAACTTATTTTCTTCATGTGATGCTCACCTCGTCTCCGGTCCCCTGCATAACCTCTACAGGGATTGAATATATTTTATTGTGCATTTCCACCATCCTTCTTTTACCGCTTCGGATCTTCACCAGCAAAACACGGAAATTTGTCCCACCGAGATCCAGAGCCAGGAAGTCTCCATTCTCTGCAAACAAAGGAGTTTAAAACATTAGGAATAAACCCCTTAAATTCGGTTGGAGATGGTGATGCAGCCTGTTGGTTAAGTATCCCATAGACATCAGGTTGTCCCCTGGAGGAGGAAATACTCCACTACACTTGCCTTTCGCTGTACAATTCTTCTCAAGAATAGACACCGGACTATTCATTAATATTAATTATTAATATAGCTAGTTAATATAACAGAATAACAGAGTTGGAAGGGACCTTGGAGGTCTTCTAGTCCAACCCACTGCTGAAGTAGAAGACCATTCCAGACAAGTGGCTCTCCAGTCTCTTCTTAAAAGCCTCCAGTGATGGAACACTTACAACTTCTGAAGTTAATAGTTCTCACTGTTAGGAAATTTCTCCTTAATTCCAGATTGCTTCTCTCCTTGATTAATTTCCATCTATTGTTTCTTGTCTTGCCTTCTGGTGCTTTGGAGAATAGCTTGACTCCCTCTTCTTTGTGGCAACCCCTGAGATATTGAAACATTGCTAGCATGTCTCCCCTAGTCCTTTTCATTTAGTCCTAGACTATATAGAGGCATTTTGAAAACATTTACTGGCTCTGAAATAACAAAATCAAACATGCATCTTCCGAATTGGTGAACTGGCCTAAATGTATTGAAAATGCAGAACGTTGAGGCATACAGAATTTTAATATTGGCATCTCACACCAACAGAATTTGGATTGCTGAGCAATGCTGAATACGACTGAGGTGCATGGGATATGAAGGTTTGCCACTAGGTGGCACAGCAGCTCCATTACAATTGAAAGGGATACAGAATAGATTGCAGATTAACAGAGAAGGGACCTTGGAGGTCTTCTAGTCCAACCTCCTACTCAGGCAGGAGACCCCGACCTATACCATTCTGGACAAATGGCTGTCCAGTCTCATAAACCCCCAGTGATGGAGCACCCGTAACCTCTGGAGGCAAGGCATTCCACTGATTATTCCAGAATTCCCCCGCTAGCCAGCATGCACATCAAGGTACGTGTATCAATATCTCAGGAAAATTACGGAATTTGTGGATTGTCAACCAATAGATCTTTGATTGGTGGGTTCTAGGTTTATTTCTTTTTTAATCTTCATTCTGCCTCTGGGGCTCTTTTCATTTTTTGATTTCCGTACCCCTAAATTCCAGACCATGGGCATATATACATGTTGGGGTTTATGGAGGCTGTATTCTGAAAGAGCTAATGGGCATCAGATCAACCGCCTCCCCTAAAGGTCATGAGAGAGCTACCTGTCCCATCAGGGGTGCTGCGGACAAAGGTGGGCAGCATCTTGACCTTGGCATGGTCGTGTGACTTCTTCTTGAGGCCGGCCTCCATCTCGATCCGCATCCGCTTCTTCACCTGAAGCAGCTGTTCGTTGGTGAGCTTGAATTCTGCCAGGGTCTCTGCAATCAGCCGGTGCTGCTCCGCCAGCCGATAAGCTACTGCGGTCACGAAGGCCGCCCCCTTCCCACTGCCACTCTCCGAGAGCAAGAAACGCACATCGGAATCGGGCACTAGGCGTCGCATCGTTTTGTGCAGTCGCCTGGCGTATCTAAGGAACAAGAAGGCTTACATTAATCTTTCATTTAAAGCACAACCACATTCATAGCTCACAGCTGAGGTCTGGCTCACCTTGGGCCTGTGTCATCTTCAGCAACACTCCCATCATGCTAACCAGCATTTCTCCTCGTACAAAGGCATGAAAGCAATTCATGTGGTATCTAAGCCAGTTGGGTGTAGTGGTTAAGGCGCTGGCCTAGAGACCGGGAGGCCACGAGTTCTAGTCCTGCCTTAGACATGAAAACTGGCTGGGTGACTTTTGGACCAATCACTCTCTCTCAGTCCAACCCACCTGACAGGATGGTTATTGTGGGGAAATTAGGACAAAGGAATATTGTGCATTTTTTCCACCTTGAGTTGCTTATAAACTAATAAAGGCAGGACAAAATCTAATGAATAAATAAATAAAATTTGCAGATGATCCTAAGCTGGCAGGAATAGCTAACACGCTAGAAGACAGGCTCAAGATCCAGATGGCTCTTGACAGATTTGAACACTGGGCCTATCTAACAAAATGAAATTCAATGTAGAGAAATGTAAACTCTTACACTTAGGCAAGAAAAACCAAAAGTACACATACAGATTGGGTGAAACCAGACTTAATAGCAGTAATTGTGAGAGGGATCTTGGAGCCTTAGTGGACAACCAACTAAATATGAGCCAGCAATGTGCAGCGGCAGCCAAAAAAGCCAATGCAATCCTAAATTGCATTAACAGAGAGATACGATCAAGATCAAGTGAGGTACTAATACCACTCTATAAAGCCATAGTAAGACCACACCTAGAATACTGCATCCAGTTTTGGTCACCACACTATAAAAAAGATGTTGAGATTCTAGAAAGAGCGCAGAGAAGAACAACCAAGATGATTAGAGGACTGGAGGCTAAAACATACGATGAACAGTTGCAGGAACTGGGTATGTCTAGTCTAGGGAAGAGAAGGACTAGGGGAGATAGGATAGCAGTCATAAAATATTTGAGGGGCTGCCACAGAGAGGAAGGGGCCAAAGCACCTGAAGGCCGGACAAGGAATAATGGATGGAAACAGACCAAGGAGAGATTCAACCTGGAAATAAGGATACATTTTCTGACAGTGAGAGCAATCAACCATGGAACAGAAGTTGCCTTCAGAAGTTGTGGGAGCTTCATCACTGGAGGCTTTCAGGAAGAGACTGGACTGCCATTTGTCAGAAATGGTGTAGGGTCTCCTGCTTGGGTAGTGGGGTTGGACTAGATGGCCTACAAGTCTGTTAATCTAATCAAAAACTACTATTTGAGAACTCTAGGAGCTTAACAACAACATAACTTGCACAGAGAAACTGAGGATAAATCAATGCCAAAGTAATCTCTGCCTGTTTTGTTCAACTGATTAACATAGCTTTTCCCTCAATAAAACAGAGAAAATCCTATATTTCAAATCCCATATGTTGTGAGAGATGCCACTCCATGAATTATGGAGTAACAGATACAATAGAAGGCATAAGCAACTTCAAGGGGGGGGGGGAAATCCCTCTGTATCAAAACAATTAAAAATAATTAGAGTTAGATCTCTCAAGGGCTGAAAACAGAGACCAACTTCTTCAAAGTTTAAAGGTAGCTTCTATCCTTGGGCTGTCAGACTTTTAAATACAACCACAATCACTCCATGCACACGCTGGTTTTTTTCTTTTCTTTTTTTGCTATAATTGTGCACCCATGAGGTTAAAACCAATTTCGTTGTATTTAAGTACAATGACAATAAAGATTATACTTATACTTACTTATACTTAAGCATTTAGACAGAAGGAATGGAATCAAGGTTTATTACAAGTTAATAAAAGTGTTCCTTTCCAAAAGGTTCATGACATTTTTTTACAGCTTTCAAAGTAATACATTATGAAGAAAAAAAATCACCTAAACTTTAACTTATCTTTTCCTGGCACTCTGGTAACAATGAAATCCACACTGTTCCCATAGCGCACTAGCTGGTTACTAAATTCATTTTTTGGTTTGCCCAATATAAAAAAAAGATTCCCCCCCCCCTTAGGAATATAGAAATTCAGGCAGTAAACCCATGCTCCAGTCAGCTGATGGCCATGTGCTCTATGTGGGCTGCCCTTAAAAACTATCCAGAATCTTCAAGTGCTCGTGATTGCCATTGACTGCCATCAATGTTTGCAAAGTGGCACAGCTTCTCAGTGTGTTTTAGGGCAGGGGTCTCCAACCTTGGCAACTTTAAGACATAGACTTCAACTTCCTGGCTGAGGAATTCTGGGAGTTGAAGTCCACAAGTCTTAAAGTTGCCTGCTTTAGGGCATAATCCAAATTACTGATCATCATCTGCAAAGCCCTACATGGAATGGGTCCAGATTATTTGAGGAACTGCCTACGTACCATTATTTATGGCCAGCGAATACATGCCAGCAGAGTTGGCATGCTCCGGATGCCTTTGATAAAACAGGGCCATCTACTGGAAGCATACCTTCTCTGTTGCACAGTGCCTGCCCTTGGGCCTCTTAATATCCATAGGACTCCTACTCTGTTGGCTTTCCATAAAGCCTTGAAAACCTGGATGTCTTCCAGGCCTTGACTTAAGACGGTTGTCAGGCCTGCAACCATCTTTTATTTTGGATTGTTGGCCTGCCACACTTTTCCCCCCTGGGCCTTGAGTTTGACAACTCTGATGTAGATGTAGATGTTCTGCTAATATTCCTTGGGGGAAACCATTCTATCGTAAATTTTACCACTTATCAGAAAACTTAACGTAGCCATTACTACAGTTCTTTAATTCAATTTCACAACGCCATTAGAAAACCTCTCTCACTTTCTCTGTTTCTCTGTGCTCCTTCTTTAGGGACATTCTGTCAGGCCTGCAGCCATCTTTTCTTTTGGATCGTTGGCCTGCCACACTTTCTATTATTCTGCTATGCATTTTCTATTGTGGAAAAATGGGAGGGGGGATTGTAGGAGTGAGATGCAATGTAGCCATAACAAAATTCTTTCTAGAAAGCCAAGGTCATCCTTTGTCTTTGCACCTTTGCACCTGATGGGAGGAACTGCCAGCATGGCAGTGGAAGATTGGGCCATGTGATGGACTTGTGGGTGTGGGGGCAAGATCTTGAACTTTCAACTGGGTGGGGAAAACCAAGAAGCTTTCAGATTTGGGTTTTCCCAGATGTGCCAACATGGCTCTCTTAATAAATTGGAACTTTGAGGAATGCTTTGCCTCGGACTCTGATTTACTTTTGGATGCTATTTGGAGCCCCCTGCTGAATGCCCTTTGGTCTGTGTTTTTATGTAGATCAACCCGAACACCATCTTTTTTTGTTTTGTATTGTGATGTTATTATTATACTGTGTGCTGATCAAATCTGTTTGAAGTTGGGTAGGTGCCTAAATAAAATGGATGGGAGGCAGGGAGGGAGAAGGAGAGTGGACAGATAGACGGACCACACTGTCTTCTTCCAGGATATTTTTCAGTTCCTTAATATTACTTACAACCCTAAGGTTTCCTGAACATCTCCTATACAAGTATTAATTAGATCCCACATAAAGAGGGGGGAAAGCATGGAAAGCCACCGTCCCCATTCCTTCATGCACGTGAACCCATGGAATAATGTCAGGCACAAAGAATCAGGATCATTCGTAAAGCTGCAGCATAGAAGATTTGTGCAAACAAAGTGTTCTGACCAAGGCTTCCCCAGCAGCACGAAGGCGAGTCCTCCTCCCGATAAACCCCTTTTATTTAATTTACAGTGAATTCCTCTCCAGCAAAGTCCCGGCTCACAGTCTTTCAAGATAGTTCACAATTTCTGACCTTTATTAGGCTTAGAGAGTGGCCAGGCCAATATCTTTCAGATGCCACAATACTTGGCAAGAATGCAGGAATGAACTAATGGTCTCCTACAAACACCCCTCCCCTTTCGCTATGGGAGTGGCCATTCACCCTCTACCTGTGGCCTTACTCCCAAGTCGACCCTTATTCCTTAGTTGTTCCCTTTGTCTGGCAACTCTGAACATGTGCACACTGGGAACAGGCTCCAGGTGTTCCTCTGCCTCACTGATGTCAGAAGGCCCTGCCCCTCCACCCACCTCCAACACAGAGCCCTCATCCGAGCCTTCCCCAGACTCCAGAACTGGCCCATGTTCCTCCCCAACCTCCTCACTGCCTGAATCTGCAGCCAGCTCTGCTGGCCGCTGGTGGGCCACAACACTAAGACACAAAAATCTGATCAATTAACAATCAGCCCTAAATAGGTGCTAGATAAGAATCAACAGAATTCAAAGGGGGCTGCACTTAGATCTCTTGTGGCAATGCAAGGGCTCTAAACTCCATCCCCCAGTTCCACCTGCTCTTCTCCTACAAATATTCAGAGAAATATAATAGAAGCCACAGAGCTTTGCATGTAACAGAGATGCTTAAGGCCCTAGGTGGCAACTAGTTTACCAATATTGTAAAAGTAGCTATCTCTATTAGGATACGGCATGTCCTCTTATACATAGTGTACGGTTTATTTATTTATCAAATTTATAAGCCCCCATCTCAGCAAAAATGACTGTTGAACTATTTTTCAGATTCCAGCCTGCATTATTAACTGTCCACGTTTCTCTCTATGAAGAATTCTGTTTATTTAGCTCAAGTTCAGCGTGTGTATCAGATGCCAGCATGATGTGCTGCGCAGCTGACCTTTGCCAGAGATGGCTCTTGACAGGTGCCAAGATATAATTATGGAAACTGCACAAGATCTTACTGTGGATGCATCTTGTAAAGGGATCCATCCACCCCCACGGTGGTGCGCAGCCGGCCAACTCCTTTATTGTCCCGCAGCTGATTCAGGATAGCGCCCAGAGTACTTGCCACCAGGTTCGCAGAGCGGAACGACACAATGGTGCACACGTGCTGGACAGCAATGCAGTCTTCATGGGAAGGCTCAACCCCGAGACGTGTCAGTACGTCTTTGGCTTTATGCAAACCTTCCTTGCTCCTAAAACCAGAAGCGAACACGCTATGAGGTTCTAAAACTCATAATTTAACATGACAATCTGACAGCACGTTACTCATTCAAGTTGCAGGAGATCCTGGAAGAATCTGAGAATGGGTTATAATAATTTCTCCCAGAAAGTATCATGGGAATTTCATGAGGGCTCAAGAGAGAGAGAGATGGGAAGCCTGAATGGACGCAACTGGATATTATTTCCTACTAGTAGCTGGATACCCGTGCTTCGCTACAAAACTATGTGATTGGGCTTAATAAATTGACACTTAAAGCTTGAAAATTAATGAATTAGTTATGATCGAGCTTGATACATTGACACTTAAAGCTTGAAAATTAATGCAGAATGTGTAACTCCTTCGCTTCAGAGCATGTTAATATAAGGCAACTGGCAGCTGGAACAGAGTTCCTTTCAGTTGGAGAGGGGGGGAGTAGAACATCTAACTCCTTAGTATCAGAGCGTGTTAATATAATACTGTATAATACGAGTGATCTGAAGGTCATTTCGAAAAAATCCTTTCTTAGCAAGCACCTAGAAGCCAAGAGGGAACATACATGCCATGTTTCAAGTTTGTAGGCTTTACAGTTCTGGAGATTTCATGATGACTGAGTGATATTTGGCTTTTAGATATATAGATAGAAAAAGCACAGTATTGCACAGTTCTGTAATACTGTAATGAATTTGGAAAGAGGGCATTGATTTTAAAACCATTATGCAACAAAGCAATCAATTAGGAACATTTGTGATGTCTTTCCTTTAAAGAAGCTAAAAGGCAGGAAGAAACTTTAAAAAAATCAAATGTTGAGGCATACATTGAAATTTTATTTCTTCCTTGCTGCAGTGATATATTGCCCCATTTTGCTATTAATGGTGTTAGTATCAATGCTTATTATTATTTTCTTCAATCCACACACATTCTCCCCTCCCAAAATAATTCTACATAGACTGAAAATTTTCAGATACAATGCAGTAATGTAAATATATATCATGACAGCCATAATAAACTTAGGACACAATGTTTGTGTTTGTGCAAAAAACATGGGTGTGTGTGTGGATGGATGGATGGATGTAACAATATGAATTAAAAGATGTTACAGGGCCCAAACTGTTATGGAAGCATACAGGTTTAAACTTAACAAGAAGAAAATACTTCCATAAATGCAAACTCGATGCTTGAATCTGTGACTTGTTTCTGAAGTTATTGGCAAACAAAAAACTACTGAGCCATATCTGGGCTTCTAATAATTGGAATGTGGCCTACAAATATGATCAACACGTCAGAATTCTGATTATTAGAACAAACAGGTCTAATTCTCAAGGCGGCTGAGATGTATTCAAAAGGTAAAGTCAAAAGCAGATTCAGATCCAGATTTCAGATATATACACCAGTGATGTTTAACAGTATGCAGTCTGAAAACAATGGCAATTATTCCAGAAAAAAAATACAGAATAAATGAAACATTCACAATTTCTGTAATTTAGAATTTTGCAGATTCATCAAAATTGTTGGCCATCTTCAGCCCATGATTCATCTTGAATGATCTTTGAATGCTGCAAAATTAACACTGGCTAATACTATAATTTAATTTTTTTAAACATGGATTAAATGCAGGTTTGGTTGTACTTCAACTGACTAATGAAATGAATGGCATTAAAGTGAATCGTGACTAATATTATCTCATTTATTTCAATGGATTCACTGTACTTACAACTAAGCACAGTTCTACAGCACTAATAAGTTAGCCAATAATTATTCTTAAAACCCGCTGATGGATTTAATCCATTTCCAAACCTAGAAGAAGCTTCTAAAGCACTTACTTCTCTATGGCAGAAACATCCTTAGTTTCCAACTTCCCTTTGGTCAAAAGTTCAGGAGTGATTTGCCCCTCAAAAAGGAGACCTTCTTTGGCCATTTTGACGAGGATAAGCCTGACAAGTTCACCCATGTACATTCCACTGACCATCTTCTCAAATCTGGAAAGAGAATTCGCCAAAAAAAAACGGCGTTCAGTCAGTCAAACTAATACGCAAGAGAGCATCCCGCTCAGAATATAATAAAGTTGCAATTTTATGTTTAAAATCTTATCCATGTAAAAAGTTCCAAATTACAGTCACATGACCACAGGACACCGTAAACAGCTGTAAATGCAGGTCAGTCACCATCAGAGATGGGTTGCTGCTCGTTTGGCCCAGGCGAAATTCAGGCCTGGGTCGCCGAACTAGCAGCGCGCATTGCACATTGCGCGTGGGTTGCGAACCAGCAGCAATGCCAGCAGCCTGGTCACGATGTACCCAAACTGCAGTCATACGACTGCAAAGAGCAGGAAGTGCCAGCTATCAGAACTTCAAAACCAGATTGTAAGTAACTGGGGGGGCAGGGGGAGGTATTGTAAATTCAAATGCTTGTTAAGCAACCAGTTGTAAATTGAGGATCATTTGTAAACTTTTTTTTACACCACAGCCATCTGTTTTCACCTGTTATTTCAAACATCGAAAGGCTTTAGAAATGCATGATGTTGATATCATGCCCGTGAATAAGACCTTTCCTTTAAGACGTTTTGTGTCTTTATTAAGCCCTGTCTGAAAACTTACATAATTTCATTACTTTTCTGCTAGATTACATCACAGTGTTTCAGTGGCACTATCTTTGGGGCAAGGGAGCAGGGAAAGACCAACAGAACGAACACTGAAAGGAATCCCAACTAAGAACTGTTGGTTCTGTGCCAATTCCAACTGAACAGTGTAAGTAATTAATAAATTAAATGCTGAAGGTCTAATGCAACTAACCAAAAAATTATCCAAAGGTGCCCAGAACTAAGAATCTGAAAAAAACTCTTTTAGATTGGGGTGCTTATATCGCTGGAAACAGCAAATGACCGGCCCGCGGCCCTCCCAAGCTGTTTTCGCTGACAGAAGGTTGCAGGAGGCCGTCGCAGCCAAAAACGGAGCTCAGAAGCCCATTTTCGCTGGCAGAGCACTTGGGCCACCACAGGCGCCCCCAACACAAGTGAGGTGGAGCTGTCCACATCCAACCAGCCCCCCCCCCAAGGTCAAACACAACCGTGATGCAGCCCTCAATGAAATAAGAGTTTGACAACCCTGGATTAGACCAATGTTTTGCGACCTTGACTACTTTACAATGTGTGGACTTCAACTCCCAGAATTTCCTAGCCAACATAGCTGGCCAAGGGATTATGGGAGTTGAAGTCCACGCATCTTAAAGTTGCTGCATCTTCAAGAGAAACACAGGATTAGACTATGTAAGATATAATTGTTTCCAATTACAATTGCTTCCCAGGATTAAGGGACCCCCGGTCAATCTCTCTGTCAAATTCAGTCCGGATGTCTTCTAATAAACCGTCGTCTCCAAATGCACCCCATTCTGTGTTGATGCACATGCGGCCTTCATCCCCTTCCACCAGATCAATGTGCCTCATTTCCTCCATGTAGCAGGCATTTGTGCCAGTACCTTAAAAAGAAGCAAATGGGAACATGTCATCGCAGATGCAAAATCAAAATTCTATTATGAGTGATTCTGAACAAAGAATTAGTACCGATAATTAAGCCAACTTCGCAACGCTGGTCATCAAATCCGCAGGTCATCATTGTCCCAACAGTGTCATTAACCACTGCCATGATGTCCGCATCATAATCCTTTAGAATGAAACAGAGCATTTTCTTACATATCAGACAATGTCATTATCCATGCTGATCTGGATATTCTAAGTGTCAAACCCCACAAACTTTGGCATGTCAAGTGTCATCATCCCCGATATCATTAGGTCAGGCAACAGATCATGGTTTTGCATTTTCTTCTTATTGTTATACACAAGACTGATTGTCTCCTTGAAATGTAGCATTATCTCCTTCTCAAAAAAGTCTCTCATCAAAAAATCAGTCCTAGCGGTAGGACTGATTTGGGGACCAATTTTAAAAAATCCATTGTGATTTGTAGCTTTGTTAAAAGAATATTCTAGCATATGTGGTATGTTCTTACCACAACGACTTGAGAATAGTGGAATGGTAATCTTCAATGGAGATTACCAATGGACTAGTTTTTACATAAAATGGGTCAAAGATGTCATAATGCAACAATTTATGTTACTTCAGAGTGGATAGTTTAAAGCAGGGCTGTCCAATCTTGGCCACTTTAAAACCTGTGGACTTCAATTTCCAGAATTCCCCAGCCAGCCTTGCTCCTGAGGTCAATAAAATGAGGACCCAGATTGTTGGGGGCAATATGCTGACACTGTAAACTGCTTAGAGAGAGCTATAAATCACTGTGAAGCGGTATATAAGTCTAAATGCTATTGCTATTTTCCAATGACACTGAGAAACAACAGCAAGAGATCTAATTCAACTAACAACATGTGTCCAAAATCAGCCAATTCATATACGCTTTGCACAGACAGCCAAAATACATACTTACCCCACGTTTCTTGATGGCTTTGTTTAAGAGATTCACTACGTCAGCTCCTTCGACACCACTTGCTTTGAAACGTTTTGTCCAGGTAATCAGAACACCCTAGGAAAAATTAAACTATACTAGCCAAATTACAAGACATTCATGAGAACTTCTTTCCACCAACATATCATTTATTTTTGGGAGGTGGGCTGGAATAGTTTAAAATAATGGAAAATCTGATCATGGGCGGGGGAGGGGGGGACAATGTCACCAAACCTCCTGCATGTCCACTTACTGAAATTTCAAGTGAGGTTCTGAATAGAATAAAATAGAATAGAAGAATAGAATAGAATAGAATAGAATAGAATAGAATAGATGACATGGTCCTCTGCCTTTTTGGAGACTTTCCTATTAATGCAGCATTTCTGATCCTATGCAGGTGCCTGTTTTTCTTTATAGGATCATACACAAAACTTTGCTAGTGTTAATAATCTGCTCAATGAATTTGCAATTTGTGTATCTGTTTCTTTGGTGTTCACAGCTGTTTTCAAATTGTAGATCACACCATTTCACTCCACATTTGTTGATACAAAGCTATTACCACTTTAATTGCCCCTTCTGTAGCTCTAAATAGTTCAGAAGGTACTCAGTGACTATCACATAATACATTAAGAACACTTTTCTAAGATCTCATACAACTGTTGATTCCCAAGGCTGCTTACAAATCACCCTCTACTATAAGCTTAATCCTACTAATCTAAGAAAAAACCATGAATTCACTCTGTAAAGCTGTCATAGGCCACAATAATAATTATTGGCCTGATACAGAGTTCCCAGGAGATACCGTATTTTTCAGACTAAGATGGACCTAAATTTACAGGAGGAAAACAAGAAAAATAGTTTTTGGCCTCCCTCCCCGGCCCCCAGAAGCATGGCCCATTTTTGCCAAAAACGGGCCCATTTCTGGGCCCCCAAGCCCTCCGCACATCACATTTTCAGCCTCCCAGGCCCCCGGAAAAACCCTGCAGTGCTCTGCGTGGCCAATTTTTGGCAAAAACGTGTCCATTTTTGGCAAAAACAGGCCATACAGAGCACTGCAGAGTGTCTCTGGGGGTCTGGGAGGGCGAAAACGCAACGCACGGAGGATTCAGGACAACAAAAACACCTATATTCAGTCTATAAGACGCACCTAAAATTTCACCCACTTTTAGGGGAGAAAAAGATGCTTCTTATACTCCAAAAAATACAGTATATTCACCATTTAAACCTCAGAAAGCTAAGTCTGAAGTGAATGCACCCAGTGAGTACATCCACTTTATAAAAACAGTTTCTTATGTTCTACCCACAATGTAGATTTTGCAAACCTGTGATTACACATACCTCATCTAGTTTAGTCTGCCTACATGGGAATGAAAATGTGAACCCAACAGGTAATTTCTTGTCCTTAATTTCTTGTTTCTCCATAAAGTCGCCCAGACATTCAGCAACATGATCAAAAAGCTGAGAAGAAAGCAAAACAAAGACAAAAGAATGTTAAGAAGTAATCTCATAATATTAATTACAATAGAAGGCATAACAAGCCATAATATAAAAATGAGAAAAATAATTAAACAACCCATAATCATTACTTTGGTGACAAGAATTGATTATTTCATTGTTGTTGGGAGACCACCAACAACAGATTAGGATAGTTTCTTTTTTTATACCACACTTTAACAAAACAAAATAAAATCATTGTCTTTAGAAAGCAGTACCTCCCTAAAAAAGTAAACCAAATCTGATACAGTATTCCTGATCCACTTATAAATATTGTGGTATTGTGAAGAGATTGTGTGATCATTCTTTGTTAAGGAGGCCAAGCCCAATGTTTCCTAGGCTATAGCATTTCAACATTGTATTCTTCTATTTACCCGGAATATTGATCCCATGCAAAAAAAAAATCTGATATTTCTTAAAAGTACACCCAGAAATTGCTTAATATTAAACATGCAAAATGGGTGTGTATTTAATGCAGCATAATGCAGGCAAATGATGTAGAGTTTGACAATAATATGATTTCAAGGCTTTGTCTCTTCCCATGCTATGGAATAGGTCTGACAACAAGTGCTGCAATAGGGAAACTGGAACTAGCAGCCCAGTACAATCATATGGCTGAACTATAGGGTCAGACCATCTTCACCAAGAGTTCATTTTCATTAAGCAAAACACAAATTACTTCAGTTTTGCAAAGCTATCTAATAACATTCTTCTCATTTATTTTCCCTCAATATTCAGGAAAAACATAATGTTTTGTACATTTTCAGCAAAGTCAAAGATGTAGTTACATAGTCATCACATCTTCCAGATGCACCAAGACCACTGGTGGGATTCAGCAGGTTCGGGTGAACCGGTTGTTAAATTGCTGGCTGGCCTCGCCCCTTCCTAGAGTCCCCACGTGCCCCATTTTGGCTCCCCACTAGCCCCCCCCCCCCCCGGCAGCCTGTTTTTGTTGCAGGGATGCCTACTAGCCCCAAAACGGGGGGGCACCCCCCCCAACTCCCCGCAGCCCATTTTTGCTCTCAGGGGGTGCAGGAGTCCGAGTGCTGCCTGTCACACCCCCTGGCCACACCCACTCAGCCGGTCATTAGAGCAGAGAACCGGTTGTTAAATTATTTGAATCCCACCATTGACCAAGACTTCAACATTTCAGAATAGCGGTGACTCTAACACTGCCAGATAGCGAAGACCAAGATAATGCTTTCTGTTTTGAGATTTAAAACAAAACAAAAAACCTGATGATCTGCATCTTAAAGCGATCAGATCTGTTAAGTCTCCCAAATTGTTAACGTCGCCAGGAAATCAAATGTCATTTGCAAGTAGAATCAAACTTGAAAATAATGGTAAGTCATAATGTATTCATTTAAATGGTTTGACCTTCATTCAGAAAAGAAAAAGAAAAAAAAGAATAGAGTACCCAACCTGGGAACTGATATATTTTTGATGGCAACCCTATCAAAGCTGACACACCACAGTGTTCTGTACGGCATACTACTGGTAGCATTTATGCCAATGTTCACCAACATCTGACAACCACACTCAAAAACATGCCCCATTCTCATGCAGCCTCCGGACCCTCGAGAAATTGTGGGGCCTCCAGAGGCTCTGAAAATCATGCGAGAACATGGGGCACTTTCATAAGGTTTCTGGAGATTGCAGACGTCATGGAAGAACATTTTCCAAAGTTGCTGCACCAAGAATGAAAGGCCTCGTGTGGCCACAGCAGCTTCGGGTAGGCCCTAGGGGTCTATCAACAGAAAGAGGACATCGCCTGAAGGTAAGCAGCACACAGCACTGGGCTTGTGGGGGCAACCGCACAGTTCCACTAGGCTTAAACGCCTTAGAGAATGGCACAAGGCAGCCTTTTTGGTCACAGCAATGATGCCATGGCTGAAATTGAGGATCTTTACTTCACAACCAGCCTTGGCACTGCTTCGTGGTAACCTAGATTGTATAGTAGGGGCAAGGAGAGATAGAGAATTGTCGCTCTTTTATTCAGGGAGGAAGCTGTGGTGACAAGGTAGGAGAGTCAAGTTAGGCTTTCTACATTTTTGATAGACCAAGCCCACTATTATAGTTCTAAGTAACTGCTGAAAATTTATCAGCTGTTACGCTTGCTAACTCACAAATTGTGTGATGCCAACAATCCATGATGTAAATCAGAACCGTTGATCGTAGTACCATCGAAGATACTTTCTCATTCTGACACAATCATTCTGGAAGCAACCAGACCAAAGTTTTCAAGAACTACCATATTTTTCAGACTATAAGACGCACCGGTGAATAAGACGCACCATGATTTTGAAGAGGTAAGTAAGGAAAAACAGTTTTTGTCCTCCCCGGCCCCAGAAGCACTCTGTAGGCTTCAGCAAGGCTGGAGAAAGGCAAAAAGGCCCCCGTTTTGCAAAAAAACCCGGCAAAAAATGGGCAGCTTTTCGCAAAAATGGGATGCGGGGAGCGGGGCTTCGGGAGGCCAAAAATGGCTATATTCGGTGTATAAGACGCACCAACATTTCCACTCTCTTTTTTGGGAGGGGGAAGAAGATGCATCTTATACTCCAAAAAATACGGCAATCAGCAAAAACAGAAATGATCTTGGCATCAGCCATCTCAAACTAAGAATTTTTGCATTAGCAATGCCAAAGGGTGCCAGAGAAGAGTCAAACAGGCCAAATCCTCCTCCTTTAGGCTCAACAGCCATGCTGCCAGGACTCAGAAGAAACCCAATCATGAATGTACATCTTGGGAAAAGCAAGGGAAATGGCAATGGATGGTATCGTGTAGGTTTTTTTAAAAAAAGCAGCATCAATGACAGCAGATACCAATTCTGTAACTTACATAAGAGATTTAAGTGGAGGAAGTAGGAGAAATTCTCCTGCCTTCCTTGGCTTCACCAACAATCCATATAATGTCCGCAGTTTGAGCTGCTGGCTGCAAAATGTATACATGGGGATCAAGACAGAAAAGTCCTTTGGCAAAAAAAATAAACACAGAAGATCGACCGCACAACAAATATGGCAATCAGGCAAAGGTGCATCAGATAGGAAAACAGTTTTACTCCTTGCTGACTTGTTTCCCTAAAACAGATTGCTTTGGCCCTCCAAACCCACACTTGTAACACTAGGTTCACACAGCATGCTTAAACACAAAAAATGGTTAGTTGCAAACACACCTATTTGGGTATGGTTGTTCTATTAATTATACCATCTGAACACAGAACAAGCAACAGGTTCAGGCACCTCTAAGTAACTGCTGAAAATTTATCAGCTGTTACACTTGCTAACTCACAAATTGCGTGATGCCAACAATCCATGATATAAATCTAACCTCTAACCTGGTTTATATTTTGCTTATTATTACTTTTAATCAAATCGACAACTGGTCACAGTTACAATATAGATTTTCGGTTGTAAGTCATTACGGTTATAAGTTGACTGAACCCAATTTTAGAACAATTTTCCAGCAGTCATTAAGTGAATCCATGGTCATTAAGCAATCTCATTGTCCGTAGTACGAACCCATTTTTAGAAACAGGCATTTTTGCCAGAAACTATCAAAAAATCAGCACAAATTGCAATGATGTGACTGCAACCCTGTTTCCCCCCAAAGTTCACATGGATGTATCCATGAAATTATTAGAATCAAGTTCAACTTCAGGAAATGTTTATTTTTTTTATTCTCAAGTAAATATGTAAAGAATTGCTGCCTAAGGCACTGTACTGAAGAATTTTCTTCTAAATGAACAGTCATATCTTAAAAAATGTTTAAAGATACTCACCCATCCGAGAACACAGTCAAGAAAAATAAAGATGGGTATAAAAACATATGAGGAAACAGAATAAACAGAAATACATATTTTAACTCATAGCTATGCCAATACATCCACACTAATCAGACATCAATTGTCTGCCTGGTAATTCAGCTAGCTTTCACTGCTTATTTGATGTACACTCTACTTTTCTATGCTAGTGAGCAAAAAAGCCATATTTGTAATAGGTGAACTGGGAGAAATTACTACAAAAGTAATTTTTGTAATAAAATCTGGAGTTCTCCACATTTTTTTGAACAAGAAAATGATGAGAAGAAATTTATCCCAAAATATATTTTCTAACTTGTCAAGAAACATGTTTTAAGACAGGGTAGATGTGGGTTGCTGCTGGTTCGGCCCGGTGCAGCCGAACCGGTCGTGAATTCAGGCCTGGGTCGCAGAACTGGCAGCGACCCAGGCCTGCCACGCCCCCAAACTGTTCCCTCGCTGCCCCTTGACTGCCACATTTTGGATTTTAGTGACTGCTCGTGTCCAGTTCACTGTAAAGAATGCACACACACACAGCACATCTGGCGTGCGCACAATACGAACCACAGTAACGCTGGCAGCAACCCACTCCTGGGGCAGGGGTGTCAAACTTGCGCCGTCACTGCATCGTCATGTATTGCGACTTCCCCCAGCTTCGCTAAACCAGGAGTGGGTGTGGCCAGCACGTGATGCATCCTACCCGCAGGCCTTGAGTTTGACACCCCCTGTTTTTATGACTTTTAATATTCCATTTCCTGGAATATTAAAATCACAAATTAATTGTGTTTTTCCTTTCAAAATTAAGTATCAGAAAACCCCAGAGATGAACTCAATTTAACAAGCAATATGGGAAGCGTTCAAAACGTTCATTATATACTTAAAGAAGTATCTACCCGTGTTCCACTGCCGTGCATAATATCTTCTGGCGTTTCATAAATCTCCGTTTCCATTTGCACCATCTGCTTCTTCTCATGTGAGACTTTTACTCTCAAAATTCGGAAGAAAGACCCACCAAGATCCAGAGCAATGAAATCTCCTTTCTCTGTTGGGAAGAAACAGATGTGACTTTAGCCATTAGAAGTAGGCATTTAAATTTCCCCACCCATTAACGTAAACTCCCGTTAGTGTGCTACGTGAGCAGATCCACTGCTGACCTTTTCTGACCTAGGAAATTATCATTTTCTGATCTTGATATATCAACTGAGAACATTTGCCTCAAGCCTATCTAACAGGACTGAGATAGTAATCTTGAATCACTTTGAAATTAAGACTGCCAATTAACATAATCATTGTAACAAGATATACTGCTCTGTGCATACACAGACTACTAGACAAATACAAAAGATCACACAATTAATGCATTTCAACTTCTGCAAAAGGCTCTGCACCAGCCCACAAGAAGGACAGATGTGATGGGAATACAATTTCCAGTTAATATGTCAATCCAGCTGGGAAAGATGCAGAATTCTTTTTTTAAGTACAATCGCCTTTTAAGTACAATTTCCTTTTACTATTTTCTTTTGACAAGCCAGCATCCTCAACCACCTGGAAGTTTTAACTAACATAACTCTATGTTCTCAGAGGTGTCCAACGACATGAAATAAAATGTTCCATTATATTAACCATTTTTTAAATATTAGACTAGCTTCCCAATTTTTAAAATAACCTGAAAGAACAAAATAAATGGATAGTTTATTAATTGATTAATCTTACAACCGAATAAAAAATTAAATAAAGGATTTAATTCCAGGATAAAAGAGATAGAAGAAAATGTGGTAATAAAACGGCATATTCAACTGTTATTCCAAAGACTGTATAAATAATCAGAATCAATTTTGCTACTGGACAACATTTTATGAAGTTACCAAATGAGGAACCACATTTAATATTTCCAGAAATATCATGATTTTAACAATACTTTTATTAAGGAATATAATTACAACAATACTAATGCAGACTAAAAAAAAGCGAAAGGAAAGAGAAAAAAATAGTAACAGAGAGAGAGAGAGAGAGAGAGAGAGAGAGAGAGAGAGAGAGAGAGAGAAATGTTTAAAGCAGGGGTTCTCAACCCCAGGTCATGGCCCACTACTGGGCCATGCGTGCAGTTGGCCGACTCATGCAGCTCAACTTGCACAAGCAGCGGGCCGGCATACATGCATGTACACACCAGCTTGTACAGGTCAGTTCCCCTCCCCCACACCAGCCCACCAAGCCGTAAAGGTTGGGGATTGTTGGTATAAAGAAATGACTTCCCTCTTCATAATAAATATAAACAATTTTAGAAACTTTCCACTTTCTCTTAAATTACAATAAATAAACTCTTCCTTTATCTTGTCTATAAACAAATTTTAAAGCCTCATCGTTCAGTCTTGGTCATTACAGTCCATTAAGTCTTACCAGAGATAACAATGTATCTTTTAACCTTAATTAAATAAACCAACTTTATATTCCTTCCTTTTACTTTTAACCATTTTTATCTTTTAATCCATTCAAATACTGTCCTAGAACTTGATTCCTTTTCACTTTTTGGCCCTTTTCACAAACTTCAACAAAATTTCTTTGTAAATCAAGATATGAAGGCTATCCAGATCACTCTCTAGGTCTGTTATCTGCATATTTCTTTTAATTATTAAGACATCAAACATTTTTATTTATATATACAATGTAGCATCTTTTTCCCAAATCATTCTTATAGGCTATCATTTTTAAATTCACATTCAAATCAGTCTTGTCTGGTTAAATCTATTCCTCTTCCTTAAATATAGTCTATCTATAATGCCCACTGTTCATATTCTTCAATAGATTCAATATTAAATTTTTTTTACTGCAGTCTGTAAATCAAATTAAGTGTTCTGCTCCTTTTAATTGCAATTCTTAGTTCCTTTTGGTGACCTCTAATGTCCAGCCTTCAAACTCCCATCCTTTAATTTTACTTTAAGAATTCAAAACATTTTCTCAAGGAAAGAATTCTTATAATTGGGGGGGGGGTCTTTTTTCAAATCTATCTGGAGTCTTAGCCTATTTGTAACTTTCCAGCATCAACATCCTTTTGTCTATTCACAAAATATTTCAATATCATTAAAGACTCACCAGTGCTCTAAAAACATGGCTTTAGGTTAAAAAAGCAATTTCCAAAAGTGATTAAGAAATGAGCAGCTGGGAGTCAAATGACTTCAACCAAGCTCACAGCCATAATGTAGTCAACGCTTAAAAGTTCACTGAGCAACTGCATCAGGATTGAAAGCTCCAAATAATAAGTGCTTAAGGGGAATGGAGGTGCCCTACAAAGCAGATACACCAATAAAGCATCTCTCTCTGATGCATTAAATCAGGGGTCGGCAACCGGCGGCTCTGGAGCCGCATGTGGCTCTTTCATCCCTCTGCTGTGGCTCCCTGTCATTGGTCAGCACCACAATTTTGAGAGGAGTTTCTGGTTGGCGGGGAAGCACAGTGCACCAGGAGAAGACTCTATGGCAAGGGGCGAGTTTTCTGGTCGCCTCCACAATTAATTGGGCTTTCGGTTATGACGGGTAGAAGAAAAAGGATGCCGTGCTAGGAGGAGACTCTATGGTGAGGGAACCTAATTTCCGGTCAGCTCCAGAATTGAATGAGGGGCTTCTGGTTAGGATCTTTGTGGCTCCCAGTATTTTCTTTTCCATGGGAAACAGGTCCAAATGGCTCTTTAATAACAATAATAACAATAATAACAATAGTAGAGTTGGAAGGGACCTTGGAGGTCTTCTAGCCCAACCCCCTGCCTAGGCAGGAAACCCTATACCGTTTCAGACAAATAGCTATCCAACATCTTCTTAAAGACTTCCAGTGTTGGGGCATTCAGAACTTCTGGAGGCAAGCTGTTCCACTGATTAATTGTTCTCACTGTCAGGAAATTTCTCCTCAGTTCTAAGTTGCTTCTCTCCTTGATTAGTTTCCACCCATTGCTTCTTGTTCTACCCTCAGGTGCCTTGGAGAATAGTTTGACTCCCTCTTCTTTGTGGCAACCCCTGAGATATTGGAACACTGCTATCATGTCTCCCCTAGTCCTTCTTTCTCTTAAGCTAAACATACCCAGTTCCTGCATCCGTTCTTCATATGTTTTAGTCTGCAGTCCCCTAATCATCTTTGTTGCTCTTCTCTGCACTCTTTCTAGAGTCTCCACATCTTTTTTACATCGTGGCGACCAGAACTGAATGAGCGTTTGAGCGTTTAGAGTTGCTGACCCCTGTATTAAATAAATTGTACCCATTGCAAGGTACATTCAATTCTCCTGAAAGCTCTCTACAGCTACCCCCATGTGCATATACACGCACAATCACTCAAGAATGCTCAGGGATGTATGTGTTTTCTGTATATGCACTCATCTACAGAAGCAACCAGGGATCTTCAAAGGATCTGCACAAAAACTAGCAAAGGATGTGGTTGCTTTAATGCTCCAAAAAGAAGTGCTTCATATTTAGAAATGCACTGGTGCAAAGCAACTCTTTCAAAAGTTTGTACACCCTTATCCAGCCTTCTAGGAAGCCTCCCGTTATAATTCAAATTCAATTTTAAAGTCTACAAAAACTTTAGCAGCCATTTCAGCAGAGATAAGCTGATTATGAAACATTATTATGAGAGGCTAAACTTTAAAAAAAGACATAGTGTATTACCAGGAGTTATACTAAAATTTTCATGTATAGAGAGATCAAAACTTTCTGTATGTGTATATGTAACATGGAAGGAGGAGAGAGGCAGGAAGGAAAGAGCATTAAGTATGAGTTAGTCCTCGACTTACAACAGTTCACTTAGTGACCATTCAAAGTTACAATGACACTGAAAAAAGTGATTTATGATCGTGTTTCACACTTACAACTGTTGCAGCATGTGATCAAAATTCAGATGCTTGGCAACTGACTCATATTTATGACGACTGCAATGTCCCAGGGGTCATGTGATCCCCTTTTGCGACCTTTTGACAAGCAAAGTCAATAGGGAAGCCAGATTCACTTAACAACCGTGTCACTAACTTTACAACTGCAGTGATTCGCTTAAAAGCCATGGCAAGGAAGGTCGTAAAATGGGGGGGGGAGATTCCCTTAACAAATGTCTCACTTAGCAACACAAATACTGGTCTGAATGGTGGTTGTAAGTCTACCTGTAAAATCATTGAAACTATTTCCCTGCAAAAAAGGGAATTTTAATACTTTAATACACCCTGTCCCAAAGAAGACCTTAATTCAAAAATCCCTCACCCAGACCTACTATGTGACTGAAACTAAGCAAATTGCCAAAAATAGTTGTGAAAGATTCCAAGTAATTCCTTCCTCCCAGAGGAAACTATTATTTATGCAGGGACAATCTCAGTCTGCCAAAAACTGTGTTATATAGCTTTTGAACAGACAAGATTAGGGAGTTGATATATAGACTCAAAGCATGTGCGATATGGCTTGAACATCAACCAGACCAGCTAATTTTCCCTATCCTATAGTCTGTAAAAATGTGGTAAGAATTCTGGGTTTGGATTGCCTTGTAGGCAGCATTGGTGAGCAGCAGAAGAATGAAGAGCAGTGACGTGCGGTGAGGTTTATGACTGGTGAGGCACTGACACAGTGCTGGGTTTCAAATATTTTTAGACTTGTGGACTTCAACTCCCAGAATTCCACAGCCAGGCATGCTCAGTTCCAATTTAAAGCGACAGCATTTGTTTTTCTCCTTTGCTCCTTCTTTCTTTTTCTTTTTCTTCTCCTTCCCCTCCTTCCTCCCTCTCTCCCTTCCTCCCCCTCTCAAACACACACACACACACACACACACACATACACACACACACACAGAGAAGTTGGATTGGACTATCTCTCCTACCCCTTCCCTCTCTCACTCACTCTCAAACAAACCCCCCCACACACAAAAGTTGGATTGGATATCTTTTCCAGTGGCTTGAAAGCAGCTCCTCTGCCATCCCCCCCCATTCCCCTGCTGCCTTTCCCAAACACCTCTACCATTGCAAATGCAGCCTGTCTGGGTGGGAAATGCCTGGAACACAAGAAAGCCCACCCACCACCTCCTGCTGGCAGGCTGGGGTGAGAGGAGAGGCAGAGAAGCCGGAGGGGAGCCAAGCCGAGCCTTCCAAAAGAAAGAGGCTGGGGGGAAGTGTGTGTACTACAGCATGGCTCTTTGCCTGGCTTCCTGCCTCCTCCTGTGGTCTCCTCAGTGCTCACTTGTGCTCTCCCTCCCCAAGCGTAGTTTGATTTGGCTCTTTGCCTGGCTTCCTGCCTCCTCCTGTGGTCTCCTCAGTGCTCACTTGTGCTCTCCCTCCCCAAGTGTAGTTTGATTGCAGGTGGAGCCACGTTGCCTTTTCAAACTTGTAATCAGTGAAGCTGGGCTAGATTTTTATATAGTTTTATCCAGCTGTGTGTGTGAGAGAGAGAAATGAATGGGGGCCTGGGGAGGAAGTCACTACACTTGGGGAGGGAGAGCACCAGTGAGGTTAAGCAGAGTCATCCACGGTGAGGCAGCAACTAACTCAGCTTTTTCCTTTTACTTTTTTTTTCATGATGAGAGTGGTGAGGCTATGCCTCACTTGCCTCACCTGACTGCACGTCACTGATGAAGAGCATTACTCTCCATCACTCGCAAGTCCTCTTCCAGCAATCTAATTATAATTGAAGACTTCTCACACTTCTAAGAGGACCTCATCCTGCTTCCCAGCAAGGAGGGGCTGTCTAATCAGGCCTTATTTAAATCTTCCTGCTGTCAGACCTGGAAGCCATCTTTTACATTGGGCCTTCAGGCCTGCCACATTTTCTACTGTGGGAAACTGGGAGGGGGGATTGTATGGCGTATGGGTGAGATTTAGTCAAAATAACATTATTTTCTCAGAGAGTCAAGGACACCTTGCCCTGCAGCTACGAGGGTGTGACTGGGAGGCATCTCCAGCATGGACGGTGCCTGATTGGACCATGTGACGGACATGTGGGTGCTGGGCAAGGACTTGGACTTTCTTTTGGGTGGGGAAAACCTGGAAACTTTCAGATTTGGGTTTTCCCAGATGTGCCAATATGACGTCTCTCATAAAATGGAACTTCAAGTCTCGGAGTCTTCTTTCATTGGGGGTGTTTCTTGGAACCCTGACACCTGCCTAAATCTAGAAAAGACCCTCTATATTAGTGTCAAAATACGCAGAATGCCACAACTATTAGTATCTCCAAAACATCTGAACCACCCACATAACAGGTTAAGGTTGTGTATATCCTTCAAAAGAGATGTTCTGAAAAGACAGTAGTGAGATTTGTTCATCATTAAAGCAATCACCGTTTTTTTCCAGGCTCACACAAGTGCTTCAAAAGCTTCTCTCTTCGGATATCGTCACCTACAGAGATAGCAGGGAATAGCCTCTAAGGCAACCAGGTGAATTTGGAAAAAAGAGGAGTCTGCTTTAATGATTCAAGAATAGATGTTTCATATGTACCCCACTGCATTTAAATTAGCTTTTTCGAAGCATGAAGACATTCTCACAGATGTATGCGACCTGAGATATGAAATCTGTAAGCAGCTCGCAAATCTTTATTCTGTGACCTTCAGAAACCCTTGTGACATTGTAGTTCCTGCTACTTTCAACAAGAAACAGAAAACTACACAGCCTGACCTGGAAAATGTTTTATTATGCCTTATCCAGTTATCAACCAAGTCCTATCTTACTCTCATTTCAAAGCAATCCTGACTTACAAACATAATTTGCACGCACTCACTTAAACAAGACACCTCAAGGTGTAGCAGATACACCCAAACAGGCAGCTAAGCATGGTCAATGTTCATCTGTTTTTTTTTTCCTATCTCCTAGTGCAGGGTGTTAAACTCAAGACCCGCGGGCCAGATGCGGCCTGCTGGGTGCTTAAATCTGGCCTGCAGGGCCAGCCTAGAAATAGGGAAGGACTGGCCTGCGGTGCCTCTGGCAGCCAAAATAGGGCACGGAGGGCCTCCTGTGACTCCCTGTGCCCCGTTTTAAACCTGGACAGCTTCCTGCTGCACTTTGCCGAAAATGGAGCATGCCCCACCGCACACTTTTGGCAAAGTGCTGCAGGAGGCCATCCAGGCCGAAAATGGGACATGCCCCATACCATTCCTCCCCCCCCCCTGGCCAGTCCACATAGGAGAACTGCAATGCTGATACAGCCCTCGAAGAAATCCAGTTTGACACCCCTGTCCTAGTGCAAATAAATTGCAAACTCAATTTATTTACAGTCCAATCTATTGTGCAAATCCTGTGCTGTTCAACCCCCAGCCATACTGAAGGAGCAGTGAAGGTGTGCAAAATCTGAGAGCCAACAAGGAATTCATGTAATGCCACAATGTGCCATCTATTTGGGGGCATTGAAGCCAAGCACTCTCTCAATTCAACAAGGAATGTGAAGCATGTCTTTCCAAGCAATAACACAATGTTTGTTGAATCAGCATCTCCAAGCTGAACACCAATGGTCACAGGGAGAGCGAGTGATGTCACATGAGTTGTGACATCATCATACAAATTGCAACTGATGAAAATTGTACAACATGCCTCATTTCTGTGATGCCATAACATATGTGACATCACCATAATTCTTCCAGATGCCAACGCATCGTATTGCACTTCTGGAGATCAAACGATGTGAAATGATACTGTCGGGGACAAGTACTTCACCTTATGCCAAGTGCGCAAATAGACTTTTATCACTGTAGCCCATTGATTGCTTAAAAACAAGCCATTATCACAAAATAAGACCTCAAAGATAAACAGTGGAACAGATGGTGCCTTTTTCTTTCAGCAAATGTAAACAAGTCTCAGTACAATTTAAACAAATGGGGATTCTGCAATAGTTAGTAAATTATCCTGCAGCCTGAAAAGAGAAATCAGATGCTCAGTCAGCAAAACACTTGAAAGGACATTCTGATGTAAAAGCAAATCATGATCAGGTGTTAATGAATTAATTCATATGATCTGCATGGGAGGTTATGACCGGAAATTTGTTTTCCTCCTCATTGTATGCACAAAATGCATCTCAGAAGTGAAGAGTTTACATCATGTGATAAGAAAAGTAAGCAGATAGGAAAGGTGCTAAAACCACAGATTGTTTATGCACATGATTATCAATTAATGATTGATATACTCACAAATATCTCGTAAAAGCCATACACAATGTGTGATCATCCTGTCATCATGCAAATGATACAATTCATGACATGAAAGACATCATAGCAAATGACCATTGGCTTACCTGAAGGGTCCTTTTCTGTGCACTGCGGGCGAGTCCAAGCAACAGGTTAAATCAGTCTGGTTGCCCAAGGACTGAGGAATCTTTTTCCTTGGCCACGCCTCCTGGTGTTGCTTGGCCCCAGAATTTTGAGAAGGTCTGGAACCCGTGAAGAAGCAGTAAAGGAAAGTCCAAGTTGACACGACGGTAATGAATCCCTGGACGGAGAAGCCAGGGTGGGTTGGACTCTCCCGCAGTGCACAGAAAAGGACCCTTCAGGTAAGCCAATGGTCATTTTCCTATGCACTGCTTGGAGAGTCCAAGCAACGGGACATACCCAAGTTATATGTCACTAGGGTGGGCAGAAGGTTAGTCCCAGGATTCGGTCGTGGAAACAACCGCCTGGAGAACCCACCTGCTGAACGAAGCTTCGGCCGATGCATACATGTCCAATTTATAGTTCCTGACAAAGGGCAATGATGAAGACCAGATAGCCGCTCTGCAGATGTCGTCAATGGTAGCCTGGGTAGCCCAGGCCGTGGTGGTGGCAGCGCTCCTTGTGGAATGAGCAGTAATGTGTCGAGGTACTGCCCTGGACTGATGTTCATATGCAGCTGCAATGTATGCTCTCAGCCACCTGCCGACCGTAGAAGATGTCACCTTCTTACCCAAGGAGCCTGGTTGGAATGACACAAAGAGGGCCTCTGACCTGTGGAAGTCTGCAGAACGCTTGATGTATATCCGCAGGGCCCACCTCATGTCCAACTTATGCCAAACACGTTCCCTTGGGTTGTTAGGGCATGGGCAAAAGTTTGGCAAGATGACTTCTTGCACCCTGTGGAACCAGGTGTTGATCTTTGGGATGAAGGCAGGGTCCAGACGCAGTACGACCCTGTCCGGATGAATGACATAAAAAGTCCTCCAGGACCGATAGAGCCGCCACCTCTGATTTGCGCCTCGCAGATGTTATTGCACCAAGAAAGGCAGTCTTTAAGGTGAGGTGTCGAAGTGAAGTTATACGTAGAGGCCACAAGAGCGGGCCCTAAGTCAGAAACATATGAAGGGGTAGGAGAACCCGGGTCTGATAGAGACCTATCCGCGGATAGATCCTGGGACTCCACCTTCTCATCAATCACCAACAGGTGATCCCCCCCTTGGGGGGTGGAAGAAGGACCCGCTCAACTCAAGAAGTGGGCTGAGGGGCCTCGCTCGCTGTCTAGCACTGGGCTTTCTCAAACTGCTTGTCGAGAGCCCGCTACCGCCTCTCAGCATCCCTAGCCGCTGCCGTGGAAGGCGCTTTATAAGGATGACTATCCTGACTGGTCACCCTGCCCTTCCTTGCCCCCTTGCCCCTGCCTGCGGAAGTTCCCTTGCTAGGGGCCTGTGAGGGACCTGGTCTACCGTCAAGGGAGGCAGATGGGCCAGGTTGCTCCATAGCTTGGTGGCACAATCTTCAGACAAGAAGGCCAAGGCAGTTGGAGATCAGGCAGTGTTGGACACTCTGGTGGCTGACACTGGAGCTGATGATCAGCAGATATTGTGGAATCTGGAACAGTCCGTGGGAAAAATGCCAGAAGAGCAAACTGGGGCTCTGAAAATGAGCCCAATGAAGAAACCAGCCACTCAAACAGGAGGTGAGAAGGTGGAAAAGCAGCCGAGGCTGCAAGACCAGCAGATAAGGCAGGAAGGGTCAGTGGAAATAAGTGAGCAGCCCTCCCCAGGTGGCCAAGACACCAGCACCGCCTGGGGAGACGATGTGGGTGTCAGTGACCCAGCCGGAGACCCGAAACAGGGCCAGCTAACCACCCTGCGGCTATCTGCTGAAGCGTGGCTGAGCAGGAAGGCCGACTGAAAAAGGCATGAAATTAAGCCCTTCCAAAATGGCCGCCGCTCCGGTGCGAGGGTGAGGAGGAAGATAAGATGGCGGCCACGCATTTAAAAGCGGCCTCGCACCTCTCTGCGGCAGGCTGCGCCTTCCCAAAGGCAAGAAAAACGGAAAAAAACCAACAACAAAGCAAACCGCCGGCAGGTGCCAGCAGCCTTGCCACCCTGCCGTGCTTTAAAGTTGATTTGGCAGCTCTCTGCTGCCGTCCAAAGGCGGGGCGGCAAGCGGAGCACCCACCACCACCACGCCTACCTCCGAGTCTGAAGAAGAAAGTCAACGACGGCGAAAAAAAAATTAATTCTAAGTAGCCTACTCTAAGTAAGGGGTAAAAAAATACAAATAAGGACAACAAGGAAAAAGAAAAAGAGGAACAAGTAGTAGGAGAGTCCAAGCCTAGGATAAATTAAGCTGGAGCTCACAAAAACAAGTCCTGAACAGGCAGACTGAGGAAAAATTCTGGGGCCAAGCAACACCAGGAGGCGTGGCCAAGGAAAAAGATTCCTCAGTCCTAGGGCAAGCAGACTGATTTAACCTGTTGCTTGGACTCTCCAAGCAGTGCACAGGAAAATGTGACATTCTTTGCGCCTGTGAATGAATGCTTCAACCTTAGTACTACATTCTGTATTTGTGATTAATGTAACTGTTATTTATGCTAGCTTCCTCCAATCTGATTCTCTTCAAATATTCTGGACTATTCTTGGAGTGATGAATCCACCACTCCAAATTAGCACTCCATCACTAATTTTACAAGAGCTCATATAATTTGCTTTCCAGAGGATATACCAGATTGGGTAAAACTACAGTATTTCAGGGGGGGGAGGGGGATCCATCACACATTCTATAGAAGTGTTAGTAATTTCTTCTCCCGGGACTTCCTATCTATACCTGTGCTTTTAATTTTAATTTCAGCAATAGTAACAAAAGCATGTCTGTACACATTTCTGTACTGTGTTGGGCTGCCACCGGTGCCGACATGAAGGAAATTAAGCAGGCAACGCCCACTATGGCCACACACACCCCAGCCAGCCCCCCAGGTCAAACATAACCCTAATGTGGCCCTCAATGAAATCGAGTTTGACACCCCTGTTCTACACAAGTAGACAGCCACGATTAGCACAGAATTTGAGCTAAGCAAGATAGTTGCTAAGCCTATTTTGTTACCTTTTTGCCATGATTGTTAAGTGAATCACTGTTGTTGTTAAGTGAATAATGTGGTGGTTAAGTGAAACATGCAGTCATTAAGTGAATCTAGCTTTCCCCATTGGCTTTGTTTGTCAGAAGCTGGCTGGGAAGGTTGCAGCATGATCCCAGGATGCTGAAGCTATTGTCAATACGTGCATGTTACTAAGCACTTGAATTCTGACCATGTGTCCCCGATGACGCGGCAACGGTCGTTAAGTGTGAGGACCAGTCATAAATCATTTTTGACGGTGATTCTGTAACTTCAAACGGCCACTAAACAAATAGTTGTAACTTATGTTTTGGTAAATAACATGTTCTATTAGAGTGGAAAGTTTTTTTATTGTGCTACTAATATTATAATTTTTTTTCTTACAATTTTATTCGCATTAGGCTCACTATGGCCACAAGTGGAATCATCAGATCTCACTATATTGGAAAGAACAATACTAGCTTTGTTTTAAGAAATCATCTTCATTAACAATTTTAGCAGCACATCACAAGAGAGATACCCTGTTTCCCTGAAAATAAGACCTTCCCGGATAATAAGCCCAATATGGCTTTTTGAGCGCATGCGCTAAAATAAGCCCTCTTCCGAAAATAAGTCCTTTCCAAAAATATTGCAACACAGCAGCAGCCATGAGGTGACCATACTCGCTGCCTCCTGCACCTCAAAAATAATAAGACCTCCCCGAAAATAAGGCCAAGCACTTATTTAGGGGAAACACGGTAATTCTTACCTGAGCCATCGGGAATTGATCTTACGAAGGTAGGCAGCATCTTTACACTGGCCGTTGGGTTAAAATCCCTAGAGAGGCCATTCTTCATTTCATTCCTGAAGCGACCCATAATATCCAGCAAAGTTTCATCCGACAGCCGCATGGCATATAGATATTTATCAATCTGTACAGGAAGCAGAGAGAAACACAGAAGATTCAAATCTTGTGTGATTTTGTTTCTGAACATAAGGTTGCCTAATCTTTTTAAAATGCTGAAGTATGGCATGCTGTAGACAAAATCCTTACAGCAGTTAATATTCTTTACAAATCTCCAATACCATCAATTAAACACTTATGCCCCACCCCAGGAAAATAAACACAATATACAAACAAGGCCTTGCTTTTGAATTCGGGAAATTCCTGAGCTGAGAAGCAAGCAGCTCAAAATTATTCTCTTTGTAATGTAGATCTATCCCCGTGATGGCGAAGCTATGGCACGTGTGCCACAGGTGGCACACAGAGCCCTCTCTGCGGGCATGAGAGCTGTCGCCCCAGCTCACCTCCACCACACATGCACACGCACCTCCCGCCAGCTAACTGGTTTTCGTGTGCATGCATGGAGAAGTGGGGGCTATGCGGTGGGCCATGCACGCATGCATGCACAGGGGCATGGGGAGCATGGAGGGTCATGCATGCATGTGCAGGGGGAGAACAGGGCTCACACATGCATGTGTGGGATAGGATGCATGCAGGGGGGTTGCACATGCACGTGCAGGAGCAGGGAACACAGGGGGCTTACACACAGATTGCATTATGGGTGCGCACGTGCATTCAGCACACAATGACAAAAAGTTTAACCATCACTGATCTATCCTAATGATAGAGGAATGACAAAACAGTGAGGGTCTCAGCTGAACATAAACAAAAGGTATTTCTGTATTGGTTCTAAGAAGTTCAGATTTCACTTATCCACACCACCTTAAACTGAGTCCAGAAAACAAAAAGTAATCATACATGACCCCAATCAGAAGACAAAATTGAACACAATGATCTAGCTGAAATTTCTTTACAGACATTTCAGAGAGTAAAGCCAGATCAGGAGGGATCAAATACCAGCGTGGGAAGAAAAATCCAGTCCGGGTCCAATCAGGAGAAAATCACTGGAAATAAAATGGAGGCTGGCTACAAGGAAAGAAGGCCTCTGTTTATTTGGTTTTCCAGAAACTTCAGTGTCAGCAGCATGTTTCTTGGGTGGCTGACAAAATGGCTGAGTGAGTGGATGGATCTTTATAGGGTTCTGGGGTTTTGTGATTGACACGCTCCAGGGGTTTGGGAAATGTAGTGAGCCTTGTGTCTTTTGCTATTCTAATGGGGGTGGGTAAATCCTATTATGTCCTAAAGGTCATGTCCTGTCCTAAGAATTTGGGTGGGAGAATGTAAATTCTTAATCCCATCATCTCCCGTGTGGGGCACCTGTGGCTGAAGGTGGTTTGTTTGTGGCCTAGGTTTCTGTAAATAGATATTGAATGGAATAGTCCAGTTTTCTCAACAGATACAAAAGTATCTCATTCATAAAAAGTAATTGTGTTTTTCTGATAATGGAGAGAAGTGAATGATTTTATCCTAAGGAAGTTTTCTTTCTGGGGGAGAGGAGGGTGCTGACTTCCTATACCAGTGAACAAACTCAATTTTACAACCTTTTGTACAATGGTCATGAAACAAATCACCACTGTTGCAAAATGAATTAAATAGTTGATAAGCAAATGCATTCTTCCAAATGGGCATTTTTTGCTGGAAACCAGCAAAAAAAACCATAGGAAACCGGCAACAAAAATAGAAATCATTGTGATTGTGGGAGGCTGCAATCCGTATAAATGTGAACTGTTTGTCAAGCATCTGAAATGAGATCATAGGGAGGAAAGAATTGTAACTCCAAGAACAGGTTAGAAGTAACTTTTTAAAGTCTGCCATAAGTTTGTATGGTCGTAAGTTGGAACTCGCTTTCGAGGTTACATACATCACCATATTTCTCAATTCTTGTTGGAAACATTAATCTAACCTTTCCCATAACAAATATATAAGGAACAGGTGTTTCCTGGGCAATGGACAAGTGTGAGAATATCATCTCCTATGGTCACGTGTAGAGTCCTCCTGATTCATAGAGAGATGTGGAATTATAAATCACACGATGAGAAGCTGTTCCTGCTAAATGATTTACACTTAATTCCTAGCAAGCATTTTGGACTTCAACTCACATCAATCTCATGTGGCAAGACAGATGACAAGATTGGGCAGAGTACAGGATGACCCAAAATATCTGAGGGGAACCCAAGGGCACATCTTTCATACATACTACTAAGCAAGTTAAAAGTAATAAAAGGTAGCACTCTCTGTAATCCAAGAGTTGGAAATGGAGAAAGCCCCATTAATGCTATTTGCTATTAATACACTAATTCTCTGAAACACAGTAATTCTAGATTCCGTTTTAATCTTGACAAATCGTATTAATGATTTAGTCTTCTGTAACTTTTTAAATCAATCTAATGGTTTCAGCCAACATTTATCAAACTTTAAAAAAAACTTTCTTCTATCCATGATCATGATCCAGAGGAACAAAATTGGTGCTGATGTTGCATCTTCCAAAGACCATGGAATCGCTCTCCTTAACTGTTTAGCTAGACCAGGGGTCAGCAACCTGCGGCTCTGGAGCCACATGTGGCTCTTTCATCCCTCTGCTGTGGCTCCCTGTCGCCAGTCGGCTCCACAATTGATAGGGCTTTCAATTAGGACAGATAGAAGAAAAAGAATGTCATGCTAGGAGAAGACTCTATGGTGGGAGAACCGGACTTTGGCAGAGGAAAAAGCATGCCACGCTAGGAGAAGACTCTATGGTGGGGGAACTGGACTTCGGGTTGGCTCCAGAATTGAAGAGGGAGCTTCTGGTTAGGCTCTTTGAGTCACAAGGTTTAAGGTTGTTGACTCCTGAACTAGACATAGGTAAAAACTACTAACTCTAACCAATATTTCAGACAATAAAAATCCACATCTGGATGAAAAAAGGCTCATAGGAAAGAACTTTACTCCCCTACCAACTTTCTACAAACAATACCATGTTTTAGAAATCTCATGCCACATGTTGTTCAGTCTAATGTTCCCACCCAAATTTTGCTTTTGAAATGCCCATGTTTTTATTTAAACATTTACTTTGTAGTACTTTCTCCCATAGATTCCAGATGCTTACTTAATCTGCCATTAGACTATCAAATCAAATACAGACCCACCTTAAGCAGGTTCTCTCTTCTATCGCTTTCAGGCCCATGACATACATAGCAAACAGCAAATCAATAAAAACAGAACTCAGATCAAGAGTTATATAACTTTCTTTGAAAATGTAAACAAGTTGAAAACGGAAACCTGGTGGAGAAGAAATTGAGAACACTCACAGAGAAGCCCCTACCTTCAATATAGGGAAGAGATATCTAAAATGTACTCCAGCAAGAGGATAAGGTAGTTCTTGAGAAACTGAAGCTGTCATTTGCAATAATTAATATTATTCAAAAAATGGACCAGGCGTCGGGAGTATCTATCCTAAATCTGGGTACAAGGATTTGGAGGGAACAGTAGGAAAGGAAAGTCAAAAAATACTTTTCCATACTTGCTCAACTAATTTGCAGTATAAAGGTAAAGGTTCCCCTCGCACATATGTGCTAGTCATGTGTGACTCTGGGGGGGGGGGGGTGCTCATCTCTGTTTCAAAGCTGAAGAGCCAGCGCTGTCCGAAGATGTCTCCGTGGTCATGTGGCTGGCATGACTAAATGCCGAAGGCCATGGAACGCTGTTACCTTCCCATCAAAGGTGGTCCCTATTTTTCTACTTGCATTTTTACATGCTTTCGGGTTGCTAGGTTGGCAGAAGCTGGGACAAGTAACGGGAGCTCACTCCGTTACGCGGTGCTAGGGATTCGAACCACCAACCTTTCTGATTGACCTCAGCGTCTTAGCCACTGAGCCACCGTGTCACTCTAATTTGTCTTATGCTTCCCTACAATCCTATTTGTGTTAAGATGATATGAATTCCTTTGGGGGTTGGGGAATTCTGGAAGCTGAAGTCCATTCATCTGAAGGTGGCCACAGCAGAGAAACATCGGGATAAGTATTTGCTTTGAAGGTATTAGAAAAATGATTTTCATTACAATGCATGCAGAGATCAAGATGCAAAGGCCCACTAAGGGAACTGCACTTTAGCAGGATTACCTGCCTTCAGAGAAAAGATTGTGCTATCACAGCACTGTACCCCAAATGCAGCACCTGGCATCACTCCCAGAAAGGACTAGAGGCCATCTGCCGACAGAGGAGGTTTTTAAGCTAACTAGACCCATGCCTTTAATAGTGATGTCATTCACAATGGATCAATCTAAGTAAATCTGTCCTAGAATGTGTTTTGGCAGGAGAACACAAGGGATGGCACACAGACTCTTAGTTATTGTAAATTAAATTCAAGAGATCCTACTAGGTTCCTGAGTTCACAAGGGAAGAATTTTGTTCATTGTTCACCACAAATACATAAAAGAAGGGATTTCCTTGCTGTAATTTATCTGGGACAGAATTGAAAGCATTATGCAACTTTTTGCACAACCAGCCCAGTTTTAATCTTGAGGAATGCAACATTACAGAAGCATCTGTGGAAACACATTTTACAGGGCAGCAGGCTTGGCATTTTGAAATTATCAGCATTAACTGCATCATCTTAGGCCAAAATTCACCTGTCACCAAATTCATTTCAACTACTGTTAGAACTGTTAAAACTGTAGAACTGAAACTTCAAATAGGGGAAGAGGCACAATTTTAAAATGTTTTTCTTCTTTTTCTCCTTTCCTGGATTTATTATCCCTTAATGAAGACTTCTTAGGAACCTGAAAGCTTAGATACTGTTAAATTAACAATTTGTTAACTTAATAAAAGAACTGCCTTCCTGTGGATTCTTTTTTTGCATGATCCACTCATCTGCTTTTGCTTTTTATTCCTTACATTAAACCTTAAAGCCTATTTACGTAGGCTGTCGGTGATTGCAGCTTACCTATTATTACATTGCATCAACAAAGATTTAAATCCTGGAATCCAAGCGTGTAGCCACTGATTTGTGTTGCAACAGTGGAATCAAATCAAAATGTAACTGCAGTTAGCTTTCTTTGCTGCAGGAAAAATAATTCATGTATTTCCAATATACTAAACACTTATTCCCTTATTCTAAATTGTTGGACATCAATTGCACCAAGTAGGACAGAAAAAAATCTTATATATCCTACCCTGTTTCCTGAAAATAAGACTTCCAGATAATAAGCTCAATCGGGCTTTTGAGCACATGTGCTAAAATAAGCCTTCCCTGAAAATATTGCAACATAGCAGCAGTCCTGAGGTGACCATGCTCACCGCCTCCTGCACCTCAAAAATAATAAGACCTCCCCGAAAATAAGGCCAAGTGCTTATTTTGGGGGGGTCAAAAGAAAACAAGACCATGTCCTATTTTTGGAGAAATATAGTAGGAATTTGAAAAGCAGAAAGGTTTTTGTTTGGTGTTCAATATGAGATTTTAGCAACTTTCAGAAATTTAAATTGTCCAGAGCAAATTTTGAAGATTGATGGGAAACTTCAAAGTTAAGAAAACTGAGAAGGCAAGGAGAAATAAAAGGAAAAAAATATCCAGGTTTGCAATATTGTCAACTATTTCCAACATTTGATGCAAACAATTACTATAAACAATCTATAAACTATTGGGAAGTGTTGTTCTTTAAAAAAACAAGGCTATGGCAAACTTTCTTCCATATTGTTGCCAAGAAAACAAGGATGTCCATGATGTGAGTGGGAATTCAGCTCAACTCCAGAGAGACTACATTTGCCACATAAATAGCCAACAGAATCATTGGGTACAGCTTTCCTGAAAAAGACATTTGGTCATTTGGAGTTTAGGTTAAGTACCTTGTTACACAGCTAACCAAAATTAGAGACAGCTAGCTGTGTGATTCATTTGTCTTTATTTTGCCATAGGAACTTTACTGGCCTTACCACCGGTACAGGTGAAACCACCAGATAAGGCAGTGACTTGGCTATTTGTATTTCAGACAAAAAGTGCTGGAAGTCCGTTGTGTATCAGCTTACATACTGTGTTTCCACCATCCCTGAATGCAGGGAGAAATGGAACACTAACTTGCATCAGTTAAAGCCAAAACTAACCCATATGACTGTTGTTGTGCATTGATGCAGGAATTTCTAAATATAACCAGTTTGAAGAAATACTATTTGCTTTGCAAAGGCACTTATTTTTGCTCCAGCTTGGAAGAGTTTATTAGCACAATTAAAATTCAAATAATTGTCTGGGTGGGCCTAGTTCTCACAGTTCTCTCACAGAGTTCTCACAAAGAAGAATCATGAAAATGTAAGATTCTTTTTACATCAACTCTTAATTAAATCAAGGCATATCCTTAAATCAAGGGCATATCTAGGATAATTTTAATTATTTGAATGCCACATCCATTGCTGAAAATCTTGAAGCACATAGAATGAGTTCAAAATAAATGTTATCTTACATTATTTTGTGGTGTCAAATACACAGGGTTAAACTTCAAAAGTTAAGGACAGGAGGTGTATACAAGCAAGATTTGACCTAAGGAAACACAGTCGGGATACACAAGATCAATGTAAGGAACAAATTCAGTATTCTTAACTTATGTAAAAAAAAAAAAAAAAAGAGCCCAAGAGCTTGGGGAAATATAAAAGACATCATTAAAACTGAAGTGGGAAAATGCTCCACAAATTTCAAAGAAGAAAAGATGAAAGTCTTATGGAACAAGCTATCTTGATAGCCAAAGATAAGAGATAAAAGCTTTGTATTAAGTATCAGTAATAACTGACAGACCACCAGTAACAGTAACTGATTTATTCAACTTAGTAACTGAACTGAACTGAAAGCCGGTTGACAGCTATTTATATTCTCCAGCTGTCAAGCCGGTAGCCAATAGGGGCTTGATGCTCGTGCCGCCCTGGAACCTGTTTAAAACGACCAATCCTGGGCGCGCGTGGACAGGCCTCCTCTGGCGCCACCTGCTGGTGGACGCTCCGAGAATACAACACTCCTTCCCCCTTGTCCGCGCATGCGTAATCCTGGAACCTTGTTGGCCTTCTGCGCACGCGCTGCGATCTTCTCAGCTGTGGAGTGACTGCCGCCGTAGAGGGAGGATCGCTTCGATGAAGTGTCCATGAAGGGCCAAACCGTGGAACTCCTCCCAGCTCACCAGGTAGATAGCTTGCCGGTATCGGATCATTGATTTGGCCGCCGGAGCTAGTTGTTCGCTCAGATCTGGGCTGATGGGCGGCGTCAACAGGTCTTTGTGAACTTGGAATAACATTTGGAACATTTGAGTTGTTTGACACTGCACCGGTGTCTCTTCGCCTCAGTTGATCTATGTGCCTCCTCCACACTCTTCCATCTCCAAGGAGGACCCTATAGGAACAGGGCCCCGTTAGCTCCGATACAACACCAGGCACCCATTTAGGATCTCCTGCAAAGTTCTTAGCGAACACTCTTTCCCCTACCATGAAAACCCTAGGGGGGGGAGAGGATGGGTAGGAAGGGGTAGCGTAAAAGGGATGTAATCTGTCTAACGTCGTACGTAGTTTCCTTCCCATTAACAACTCGGAAGGGGCTTTGCCAGTTATTGGGCAAGGGGTGGTATGCTGGCATCTTAAGAATGTGGCTACTCGTTGCTGCATTGGCAAATGAGCCATGCGTGCCAGTGATTCCTTGGCCGTGCGCACCGCGCGTTCTGCCATTCCATTAGCCGCCGGGTGGAAGGGAGCCACGGGAGCGTGGCGAATGCCTTGGCGTTGGAGAAATGTCTGAAATTCTTGTGAAGTAAATTGGGGCCCGTTATCCGACACTATGATGTCAGGTAACCCATGTGTTGTGAATAAGTTGTCTAAGATTTTTATAGTGGCTGCAGACGTAGTGGAATGCATAGGGAACAGTTCTACCCATTTTGACCACGCGTCAATTACCAAGAAGAAGGTGGTTCCCTCTATTGGTCCTAAAAAATCCACGTGGAGTCTGCTCCACGGCGATCTGGGTTGTTCCCATTCTCTAGATGGGGCTGCTGGTGGTGCGGGGCGGACCTGCTGGCATTGGGGGCATTCCTGTACCCACGCTGCAATATCCGCATCCATGGAGGGCCACCATATGTAACTGCGCCCCAGGCATTTCATACGGACAATGCCAGGGTGGCCCTCATGGAGACGAGATAGCAGTGCCTGGCGCAATTTGCTTGGGATTACTATTCTGTGTCCCCAGAGGAGGCAGCCTTGGAGAGATGACAGTTCCGTTCGGCGGCGGTAGAATGGCAGTAGTGGCTGGTCTATATCAGAATTAGGCCATCCACTGCGGACGAAATGAATTATTTTTGAGATGATGGGGTCTGCTTTGGAATGTATTGCTATGTCTGATGCAGACAGTGGAAGTTGCAATTCATCTAAAAGGCAGATTGTTTCTGTAGGAGCTGGGTCCAATACCGGAATAGGTAAAGGGCAACGGCTCAAAGCATCTGCATTGCCCATTGTTATGCCTGGCTTATGGATCAGCGTGTAGTTATAGGCTGATAAGAATTCCGCCCAACGGGACATGCGGGGAGATAAAATTTCTGGAGTGGGCCGGTCGCCAGCTAAAATGCCTAGAAGTGGTTTGTGGTCCGTTAGGAGGGTAAATGGCCGCCCATACAGGTAATGGTGGAAACGTTTTACTCCCGCAACGGCGGCCAGCGCCTCCTTGTCCAGCTGGCTATAATTACGCTCAGGCTTGGACAAGGTGCGGGAGTAGAACGCTATGGGGGCCTCTGAGCCGTCAGGATATACATGGCTCAGCACTGCGCCCACTCCAAATGGAGAGGCGTCGCAAGCTAGCTGCAGGGGCCACTTCTCGTCGTATTGCGCTAGCACTGGTGGAGCTGTCAAAGCCTTTTTGACAGCCGCGAGCGCCTGCGCCTCGCGGCTGGTCCAGAGCCATGGTGCTGAAGTGTCTAAAAGTCGGTGGAGGGGCTCTGCTAACGACGCTTTGTGTGGAATGAACGACGAATAAAAATTGAGGAGGCCTAAGAAAGCCTGCAACTCAACCTTATTGGTTGGGGTTGGTGCGGAAAGGATTGCCTCCACCTTTTTTGGTGATGGATGGATTCCATCTTTATTTATTAGGAATCCCAGGAATTCTACGGCAGGGACTCCCAATTTACACTTTGATGCCTTAAGATGGAGGCCTGCATCCCGGAATTTTTGGAGGACCGCACGTAGGGATTTTATTAACGTGGGGGCGTCTTTGGCTGCGATGAGCACATCATCGAAATAGGGTGTGACCCCAGGAATGCCATGGAGCAACCGCTCCATCAATCCCTGGAATATTCCTGGGGCCACACTGACGCCGAATTGCAGCCTACGACATTTAAAAGCCCCGCGGTGGGTGACTATTGTCTGTGCCAGTGCTGTGGCTTCATCAACAGGTAGCTGTTGATAGGCCTGGGCTAGATCCAATTTTGCGAATATCTTACCTCGTCCTAATGTGTGTAGTACGTGCTGGACTACCGGTACTGGGTGGGGATGTGCTTGGAGGGCTTTATTAATTGTTGTTTTAAAATCTGCGCATATTCTTACAGAGCCGTCAGATTTTAGGGGAACAACAATTGGAGTTTCCCAAGGGGAAAAATCAACTGGTTGTAGAACTCCTTGTTCCAGGAGTTTGTCAATTTCCGCGTCTACTTTCGCCTTTAAGGCGAATGGTAGACGTCTGGCCTTAAGCCTGATGGGAGCTATTGAAGGGTCGAGGTTTAAAGATATTGGGGAGCCCTTGTAGCAGCCTAATGATGGTGAAAAAACATCTTTGAATTCCGCAATTAGAGAGGTGAAATGGTTAGTAGGTAAGGAAGAGTATTGCGTTGCATGGATGCCAGTTATTGACAACCCCAGAGCACTGAACCAATCGAGCCCCAATAAAGAGGCCAGGGGATCCTGTACCACTAATAATGGTAGGTGGCCTGTGAAGGAGCCATAAGTAACTAGTAGCTTAGCGCAGCCTAGGAGCTTGATGGAGTTTCCCTGGTAGTCTTTCAGACGGCAGTTTGCAGGGCTGAGTTGCTTTACTTTGTAGTGGGGTAGAATAGATGATAATGTTTGCCAAGAAATAATTGAGCGAGCTGAGCCTGTATCTAGCTCCATGGAGCAAGGCCGGCCTTCGAGGAAGATAGTCAGGTGCATCTTACCGCGACCTCCTGCAGATGCGGATGCTGAGTCGACAACCCATTCAGGGTTGTATTCCTGGATGTCTCCCAGAGATAGAGAATTTAGGCGGCGATTAGGTGGGGCAGGTGCAGAAAAACGGTAGGCAGCATTTTGATTTTGTGGCCGGTTGTCAGGAGCGGATGAGCGGCATATTGCTGCTAAGTGTCCCTTTTTCCCGCATTTCCGGCAAATAGCTGCCCTAAATCGGCAGGTTGAGCGTGCGTGCTTGCCGCCGCAGCTCATGCAGGCGCGACTGTCTCTAAAATTTAATGATTGCAGACGATCTATTGCTAAGTCAATTTCTGATTGTATAGAGGAGGCTAGTTGTTGATGATTTACTTGAGGCGATGGAAACTGTTGTCCCGTTGGCAACGGCTGTGGCAACCGTCTACGGTCAGGGGTTGACTGTTCGGCCATCTCCGCTGCGCGAGCCTCATCAACGGCAATTTTGACCGGGATAGAATTCGGCGATGTAATTTCACGTCTTTCAGACCATAAATAAATTGTTCCAACAGGGCTTCGTCCAAATCAGCAAATTCACAAGGAATAGCAGCCGCACGGAGCGCAGCCACGTAGTGGCTTATGGATTGCCCCTCTCCTTGAATGCAGTGGCGAAAATCTTGTCGCCTTGCAAAACGTGAAGGTGCCGGTTCATAATGTGTTTTTAATTTTGCCATTAATGTCTCCCAAGGCACCGTGTGTACAGGGGTGGGAGCTGAGAGAGCTCTTGCAGTTGCGAACATCTCTGGTCCACAGTAGTTTAAAAATATGCCTCTTTTCCTCTCCAGGGAAAGGCTTGTTAAGTCGTGTGCCAGGAGGAAACATTCAAACCTTTCCACAAACGCCTCCCAGGTTTCTGCCTCCACACGAAATGGGGCGAACATCGATGAAGTTGTCATTGTAACTTGTTTTGCTGGGTTGGATCCGCCCGTCCTCGTCGCCAGTATTAAGTATCAGTAATAACTGACAGACCACCAGTAACAGTAACTGATTTATTCAACTTAGTAACTGAACTGAACTGAAAGCCGGTTGACAGCTATTTATATTCTCCAGCTGTCAAGCCGGTAGCCAATAGGGGCTTGATGCTCGTGCCGCCCTGGAACCTGTTTAAAACGACCAATCCTGGGCGCGCGTGGACAGGCCTCCTCTGGCGCCACCTGCTGGTGGACGCTCCGAGAATACAACACTTTGGGCAACAAGAAGAATTTATTATGGCTGAACCCAAACTGGTTTAACTCCAGGCAAAAAACATATCAACCAACTTGCTTAGTAAACTCAATTGACGACTTTTTAAAAATGTGCTGGAGGAATAAAAAGGAGTTTAATCCTAGGAGAGCAGGCAACAACAGACAAGATCATAAAGGAGAGGACATTTCGGGGGGGGGGGGGAGAGGACCAATGTAATTAAAGCAATGGTTTTCCCCTGATAAGCTGTGAAAAGAAGATACTAAAAAAGAACAAGAGAAGGCGGACAGAACAAATTATGGATCTGAAGATGGGTATTAAAGTACCATGGACTACAAGACTCTATCCCGGAACAAATAAAGGTTATCTGTTCCTTAGAGATGATGATCAACAAGCAGAAACTTACATAAGGTCACCATGTGATTATAAGCAGATGATGGACTAGAAAAAAAAAATTCATGGGCAAGGTGAAGAAACACAGAAGGGGAAGACAATCTATAATTAAATAGACTAAAGCTATTTAGTCTATTAAAGCTAGTCTATATACTTTGGCTATCTATTGAGAAGGAAGGACTCACTGGAGAAGAGCCTAATATTGGGAAAGATGGAGGGCAAAAGAAGAAGGGGATGGCAGAGAAGGAGGTGGCTGGATGGAATCACCAAAGCAGTCGGAGTGAACTTAAATGGACTCCAGAGGATGGTAGAGGACAGGAAGGCCTGGAGGAACGTTGTCCATGGGGTTGAGATGGGTCCACATGACTTCGCAATTAACAACAACAAAAGCTAAGGTCACAGTATGTGTTACAGGTAGTGGTCAACTTACAATCATATGTTTAGCGACAGTTCATAATTACGACACTGAAAAAAGTGACTTATGACTGATTTTTACACCTTTGACCACTGCAGCATTCCTATGGGATCAAAAAATGGGGCAAAACTCACTTAACAACTGCCTTGCTTAGCACTGAAAATTTTGGGCTCAGTGATGGTTGTAAGTCGAGGACTACCTATACCTTATTGCTCCATAGTTTGCCCCACATACTTTATTGCTTTGGCTATATGGTCAAATGGTCTTAACGCAGAATAGCTACATATATGCTCTTTGTTTATTTTCTTGTCTGAAAAAGCTATCTGGGGAACTCCAAAAACATACATGTGTGTGTAACATAAAACCAATGACTTGCATTGGTGTAAACTTTGTTTATTCACAGCACCCAACTGAACAGCATTTTCTAGTTGTGCCTAACAATCCACATCCACATTCTGAAATATCAGTTGGCCATCCAAATGCATGAAAGTGTCAGTACTGAAATTCATACAGAAGTTGAAATTCAATTTGGCCCATCGCTTTGCAAACATTACAACTTTTGAAAATACAAGATTAGAACAGGGAAACATTATGACTCTATAGTCTACCATCTATTGACTCTACACGGTGCTGCCAAATTATAAGGCAATCTTGGGACAAACTGTAGGTTGTGTCTTGATCCAGTTCAGCTGCCACGTGAAACATGAACACACCAAAGTATTTGGAGAGTATCAAACTGCTGGGATGTTCCAGCCCTTTCAATCTCCCCAAGATGGACAGCAAGGCAAATCTTCAGCTGTCATCTGGATATGAAAACTGTACCTGAAAACCCTCAACCATCCAAAAGAGAATCACTATTTATTTACCCTAAATAAAACCTGGACATCTGAGTCTGATGAGATTCCAACAAAAATGGAAGAATGCTGCATCTACTGCAACCAGATTGCCCAGTTGAAGCACTCAAGAAGGTATTTATCAATTTCTAACATCTTCAGTCAGGATGGGATGGAATGGGATAGCTTGGGGGTCTTCTATTCCAGCCCCCAACCCCTTCCCCAAGCAAGAGAACCTATATTATTTCAGATAAGCAATTGTATAGACTCCTCTTAGAAAACATCCAGTGATGAAGTACCCACATTCCTTAAGGCAAGCTGTTCCACTGGTTAATTATCCTGTTAGGAAGTTTCTCTTTAATGACAAAGTGGAATTTACTACAGGCCAGCTATAACTTGTACATGCTCAATGTAGATCTCGTAAAAGTTTTATAGTCCTTGTTTCACTTAGGAGTTTTACAGGAAGACTGTTATGATCGAGGAATTGAAAATAGAGGCAACAATTTTAAAGCAACAGTTAACTATTTTATTAACAATTACTTATTTGGCAGGATACGAACAATCCTTCCATCTACAATGGGACTATGGCTAGCAACTCTCAGAATTTAAGCAATTATTAGTGCTCAAAAAATTGTTTATTTCCATGTTTTTTTGAGCGCAAAAAAATTGAGGCCTTAACTATGATGCCAGAGAAGGCTCCTGCGAGTCCCTTGGACTGCAAGGTGATCCAACCGGTCAGTCCTAGAAGAGATCAACCCTGACTGCTCTTTAGAAGGCCAGATCCTAAAGAGGAAACTCTTTGGCCACCTAATGAGAAGGAAGGACTCACTGGAGAAGAGCCTAATGCTGGGAACAATTGAGGGCAAAAGAAGAATTGGGCGACAGAGAATGAGGTGCTAAATGGAGTCACTGAAGTAGTTGGCGTGAGCTTAAATGGACTCCAGAGGATGGTAGAGGACAGGAAGGCCTGGAGGAATGTTGTCCATGGGGTCACGATGGGCCGGACATGACTTCGCAACTAACAACAAAAAAATATTTTTTGAATCAATTTGTGTCCCACGTCTATCTCATCTGGGCTCCTCTATGACTGCCTAATTCAAGTGGCTTTTATTATATTTGCTTAAAACATCAATGTTCTCATTTGTTTGCATTTTAATCAACTATATAATTCTGTGCAAGATTTTTTAAAAAATCACGTTGTAGGAAGAATAATCCATCTGGTTCAGTTCCAATTTGGGAGAAAGGCACTGGAAATAAAATGGAGGCTGATTGGAAAGAAAATTTATTGATGAGCAGAACCCCAGCCTGCAGTTCTGGGACATCTGACAAATTAGCTTGATCAGTGTAAGGATTTTTATACAATTTCTGAAATGCTGCAAGGATCCTGCAATGTAGTGAGACTGATGTCTTTTGCTATTCTAATGGCAGTGGGTTAATCTTATTATGTCCTAAAATGTCAGGTCCTCTCCTTAGAATCTGGGTGGGGGAAGGATGTAAATTTTAATCCCATCCTTAGAGATTTCTTAATGGGTCCAACATTACCATCTCTAAAGATTTCTGCTGGAGGCTGTTTTACTATACAGGAAATTGGGGCTGCTTTCTGCCTCTAAGAGCATGTTTCTCCATTTCTCCTTTGGGGAAATATAATACTCTGCCTCTTTTAATATTTCCCAAAATATTGTATTCTACTAGAGGGGGGGGGAGAGGCTTCCCGTAATGTCATAAATAGCAAATTCTTATTCTTATGAAGAATTTTGGAACATTAAAGGGTTGTCTCAACATCAACTATTAAAATTGGACTTGCTTTCATCTTTCTTTGTTTCAATGGAGTTCATCATGTTGTTAATTTCTGTCTAAACATAAATATTAAGTTTGAAAACCATAATTTATGGCTTAGCACTGACATATAAATGACTCACTCTAATGTATTCAGAAAGCCATGATCAAAACAAATAAATCATAGCTTAGTATAATGTATTATGGTAGAGGAGAGGATGAGGAGAGGACACAACTTTGCAACTAACAATTAGCCCAACTTTTCTCTTTCTCACACATACACACACACTAGAGCAGTGCTTCTCAATTATTTTCTGTCATGCCCCCCCCTAGGAAGAAGAAAACATTTCGCGGCCCCCCCCGCGCGACTGTAAATAGTATAATTTGTCTATAAAAATGTTATAAGTACACCTCTGCATAACATAGCACACCGGTCTTTCCTCGTCTCCCACCGTAGTCACATGCTTTCTTTCCTCTTTCCCTCTTACTTGTCTATCCTTCCTTCCACCCTCCCTTCCTCCTTCCCTTCCTTCCTGCCTCCCTTCCAGTTCCCTCCTTCCTCTTTCCCCCTGCCTGCCTGCCTTCTTTCCTCTTTCCCTATCCTCCTATCCTTCCTTTCTCCCTCCCTCCTTCCCTGCCTCCCTTCCAGTTCCATTCTTCCCTCCTTCCTTCTGCCTCCTTCCTGCCTGCTTGCCTTCTTTCCTCTTTCCCTCTTGCTTGTCTATCCTTCCTTCCTTCCACCCTCCCTTCCTCCTTCCCTTCCTTCCTGCCTCCCTTCCAGTTCCCTCCTTCCTCTTTCCCCCTGCCTGCCTGCCTTCTTTCCTCTTTCCCTATCCTCCTATCCTTCCTTTCTCCCTCCCTCCTTCCCTGCCTCCCTTCCAGTTCCATTCTTCCCTCCTTCCTTCTGCCTCCTTCCTGCCTGCTTGCCTTCTTTCCTCTTTCCCTCTTGCTTGTCTATCCTTACTCCCTCCTCCCTTTCTTCCCTCCCTCCCTGCCAGCAGCTCCTCCAGCATCCCAGGGGCGAAGGGGTGGCGGTGGCAAGATTGGGCGACCGCCGCCCCTTTGTCCCTTCCCCAACAGCGGCTGTTGCGCTTCCGCTTCCAGACGGAATCCTGGCGGTGGAGCTGCTGGCGGGGAGGCGAGCTACCTGCATAAAGACGCCGCCGAGGGCATGGCAGAATATATCCCGGCTTGAAGTGGCAGCGCTGGGGACTGCTCAGAGACTCATCAGAGCCGCGGGCTGGAGCTGTGCAAAAAGTCTGCTTGGGCTGGGGGGGGGGAAGGGAGGGAAGCCTGGGACAGCCATGCTTCCCTCCCTCCCACCCCCGCCCGAGCAGGCTTCTTGCACAGCTCCAGCCTGCGGCTCTAATGAAAATCCACAGTCCGAAGTGCTGCCACTTCCAGGCGGGATATATTATGCCTCGCCCACGCCGCCGCCGTTGCACCCAGATGGAAAGGGAGCCTTCGCACCCCCCTTTACGGAGCCTCGCGCCCCCCCAGGGGGGCGCGCCCCACTATTTGAGAACCGCTGCACTAGAGTCACAAGTCATCACAGTCATCTAATATTAATCATCTAAAACTTCTCCAACTTGAATAAGAATTCACTTTTCCAACAAGATAGCAAAATATAACAATTCTGAATATACACAGGACCTCTAATAACTAAGGCCTGCTTTATACTTTCTGAAGCATCGTGGTTCTTTTCAATATTCTTTGTAGGAAGACAGATGATTTATTTCAAAGTAGTATTACTTTTCTATTTTATTATTACTACTTTTATAGTATTATTGCTATTTTAAAGTTTAAAGTTTTCAATTCAAAAGAGCTAAATGCAAAGTATTATTTGACCTATTATTTTAGTACCAATACCATTTATTTTTCTCATAGTACTAAGAGGAGATATGTTCATTGTCCTACAAAAAACAAAAACCACCAATATTTTATCACAGCAGATGAAATCATTGTTTCTGCATATTCAGAGTTAGCTTCACTTACTTTATTTTAAAGTATTGGCTTTCTTTTTGCAGATTTGTGAGATAGCAGGAGCAGAAACATGAAAAAGGTGATATAGGTATTTTAAATAAAGCAAAAAATGGAATTCAAAGGAATCTGGTAGTTTCTTTTTTAACTAGCAAGTTTTACTAAGGTCATAACCTTCATCTGACTGCTGCCATACAATCTCCTCCTACAAAGGAAACCAGGAAGAAGATATTACTGTACAATATACAAATACACGCAGAACAGAGTGGCTCCCCACGCTGGCCATAAACGATTTCCTCTGTTGCTGCCATTGCTGTCTGTGTATATCTTCCTTATTGTAAGAGCTACATGTTACCATTTAGGGAGGGAAAATCTTAAGATCTCCAAAGTAGGTCTCAAAATCTCCTATTAAAATCCATTAAGAAGGTGATGGACACAAAACACATTCAATATCATCAGATGAAAGTCACTGGTAATTCATAAAACTTGCTTTGACTTTATAGGCAACATTTTTTTGCAGAGTCACAATATAGCAAGGGATCCCTTCCTTTCTTAAGTAATCCTAAAGCCCTTCCTTTCAATACAGAACTGCTCACCTTCCATTCCTAACAAAATACAGTCATATGTCTGCAAATCCTGCACACTGAGAAAACTAAAAATCAATTTTAAAAAAAAATGTTAAAAAAAAGAGCTTGGCCCTGCACCTGAACCTAAGTCCATCCTTCCTAAATATTTTGCAAATTTTACGACTGCAGTATTTTTAGTCCTGGGAGACAACTTCAGGTAATCATTACAGCTGCAGAAGTTAGGTCTTACATTTTCCCCATTTTATTTTTGTATCAAAGGATCTCCCACCGGGCGTCATGTCACCGCCTGTGGTCATTTTATTTCGGGGTTTTTGTGTGGGATCCCCATTTAACCCCAGAATCATAAGGTGGTGACCAAAATTTAAGGCACATGCCGGGCCACCCTTTGAGGGCGCCGTCGCCAAGTCTCGCTTCCCGGCTTGGTATCGGAGGGATACCTCAGGGTGGGCACTGAAACCAGCCGGGGCAGCCGGGGGGGGCTGCCCACGCGTCGATTCTGCCCCCGAGGAGGCCACCTTAGGCCTTGAAATCCTCCGTCCCTCGTGGACGATCCTCTCGGCAAGTTCCGCCCTGAGCGGGGAGGGAACCATGACGGCGGCGTTACTCCGCCGCCGCTATGACACCTACATCTCCGCTCAAGGACACTGCAGCGGGCGGCTGCTGTTTCTTTCGGCTGGTGAACCGACCCCTAAAAGCGACGGAGGAAGCCCGTTTCCCCCTCAGGTGCAAACAACGGGCAAGGCAGGTTGAGAGAGAGGGAAGCATTTCCCGCGCCAGGCCCCGCGGAGGTGCGCCCTGGCACGACCCCCGCACGCGCCTTACCTTTTTGACCTGGTCATCCTTTAACTCGGTGAAGTAATAGGCCAGCAGCTGAGCGGCGATCATCCTGCAAACGGAGGGAGGGTTCCCAGGCGGCTTCGCCGGATAGCAGCCCCGAGAGAAGGCGACTCCAAAGCTGGGCTGGTGAAGGATGGAGAAGGGAGGCGCGCCGCTTCCTGGCTCTCTTAACCACGAGGCGTAGGGGGAAAGGAAGACCCCAGCGGTCCCGTCCTTCAACCCCGCCGGGGGATAATAAAAAATAAAATAAAAAAAGGATGCTCCTTTCTCTGCCTTCCCTCCACGCGAGAGTGACTAAGTGGAAAACCTGCCCCCTTCCTGCGCTGCCATTGGCTGAGCCGGGCGGGAGATGGCCAGGCAGGGCTGGCAAAGAAGGCTCGCCGGCTGGCGGACCCCCCGCCGCCTCGCCTTCTCTCGGCAGGAAGGGGAGGAGGGCCCTCCGGACGGCCAGCCCCGAAAAAGGGATCCCTTTTCCCCCGCACGTCCCCCACGTCCGCTTAGCCTTTTCCCCGAAGCGGCCGGAGGTCTCGCATTCGAGCTCCCCGGGGAAGGGATTGGCTGCGTTTTCTCGCCTCGCCTTTCTTGCGCCCTTCCCGCTCCGGAGGAAGCCAGGCCCGCGCGTAAAAACGCTCCTCCTCGGACTCTCCCTGAAGGAAGGCGGGTGGAAAAAACACACCCTGGACGCGTTTCTGGACCGTTGGACCGAGCCGGCGGGGGGGGGGGTTGCTGTAATACGGGACGCCTTTGAAAAGGGGGGGGGGAGATGCCAAAAGGGATCCTCCCCGACCCCGAGTAGATCTCTAAGGTGTCCTCTTGCACAGAGAGAGGGGGGGCTTTGGGTGGGGATCCTTTCGGTCCCTGGGGAGTAGCAAGGGGAATCTCTGTGGGAGACGCCTTGGGAGCCTTGGAGGAAAGTCGGAGTAAAAAAAAAAAAAACCTCAAACGTTGCCCACGGATAATTAGCTAGCTGTGTAAAGATGCAGGCCTCTATCCACTCCCTAGATCCCATTTGCATCCCACCTTTTGAGGCTCTTTCAGGCACATATTTCAAGCCACAAATGTTTTGATAAACCAAAAGAAGCATTTTGATCAACTCAAGGTCAACCACTCCAAACTCGATTGCTGAAAATAGCCACTTCAGCAACAGAGTGGTCAATGCTTGAAATCAGTGGTGGGTTGCAGGAGGTATGCCCCGTACTGGCGTACCAGAGCCTGTGCGGAGCACCGGGTACTATTCTGGTATGGTGCTCCAGAGGTCCCTCCTGCACTCTTTAGCTGTCTTTAAAGTCTTCGGCGCGCGCGCACATGGCGCATACAACACCTGTGCAAACGCTCTGACAAGCAGCTGGAGCTTTGCGGAGGCATCGCTGGACGGTAAGATGCATGTGCATGCCACGCATGTGTGCCCGTGCACCGCACGTGTTCATGTGGAGGATGCCGGGCCCTGTTGCAACTGTACCAGTTGCAATGGGATCCGGAATCCACCACTACTTGGAATGCACTACCTGACTCTCTTGTTACAGCCTCAAATCGGGTGAAATTCAGCAGGTTCTGTGACAGGTTCTGAAGAACTGGTAGAATTTTTGAGTCGTTCAGAGAACTGGCAAATACCACTTCTGGCTGACCCCAGAGTGGGGTGGGAATGGAGATTTTGCAGTAGCCTTCCCCTGTCACGCCCACCGAGCCACGCCCACAGAACCGGTAGTAAAAAAAAATGAATTTCACCACTACCTCAAACCCCCATAATTTTAACCTAAGACAGTCTACTGTTGACCTCACCCCATGCCTAAGAGGTCTGTAAGGGGTGTGCATAAGCACACCAACTGCCCTACCATCCCTGTCCTACTGTCTCCATTTATTTGTAACCCATTTTCTGTGTTCATATTTATGTTTATACTTACACCTGTTATCACATGTTTGACAAACTAAATAAAATAAAAATGATTCAGATGCAATCTGCTGTGTCATGGCAGTAAGACTGATCTGTGTATTTCTAGAAGTCTGGGACCATCTTTTCTGGCTAACACTTGTTTCTTAAAAGGTATGCGCTTTCATGAGCAGCAATTCCAGATAGTTTATGTCTTTTAACAAAAGGCGTTCCTCAGAAAAGGTGCTATCAGGATGCTGTGTTTTTTTGTTGTTGTTGTTGTTTACCACCATAGACTAGTATCTCTCCCGTTACTGTTCCCCTACAGAGGATTTCTTCGCCCTGAGCTAAACAAAAGGAGTTGTGATTTTGGATTCGTTTTCCTCACTCCAACTTAAGATGCGCCATTGACTTTCCAGAGTGTTGCATGAAGACCGTGCAACTTATATTTCCCAGTTTGATTTGGTTTTGAAACCCAAGAAAAGCACGTATTCTACATGCTTTGGGCTTCTGAAGAAATTGGTTTTTTGCTCTGATTGTCCCCGCTGCCACTGCTGGGTGGGGAAAAAAAATGAAACAATCTACTGTCTCTCCCACAAATGAGCATGGATCAATGTGTACCAAAGTGCCACCATCCCTGCCACAGAGGATCACTGCTCTATTTTGCTTTACCACTACTGTGCAGGATTTGAACAACAATTTTTAAAAGACACCTAAGCATTTAGTGGGATTAACATGCAGTAAAGTTGAATTTTCTGTCCTTACGTATGTGCAACTGAGTTGTAGAAATTACATTAATCATGAGTGTTCTGTTTCAGGCTTTTGTTGCTACTGTATAAAAGACTAGTTTTTAAGGCCAGAACATATAAGTGTCGGGGTGGTATGTCCTATTTTTTCCCTTAGATTAATGTATATATTTGTATTGATCACTTTTGATATGCTTAAATGCCTAAATAAAGTTTCTATTCAATTTATCTATGGAAATATATTCAAGAATAGCACTCCTTATTTCTCAGGCAACAAGGCCAGTCTTGCCCAACTCAAGTATTTTCTTTAATGATATAGTTAATGTTTAATAGCTGCTGGACCACATTCCTGTGCTCTCTCCTCTACTAAGAGGACCAACTGCCAGCCTTTGATGGCCTCAGCGCAAAGAAAGAACAAGGTAATTGCCATTCGGGTTCTAAAGAGCAAGGAAAAAGAAAGCCTAACCGTGAGAAAGAGAATGGTACCATTTCAGATTTCCAATAGTAGCTCAAATGACAAAAAAGGCACCTTCCCCAGACTAGTGGCATCTTGCCATGCCTCAACTGAGCTAAAAAAAACAGCTCAGATCACCAGCGCTGACACCGAGGGCAGTCTTTGAGTGCAGTGGTGGGACTCAAAAATTTTTTACTACTGGCTCTATGGCCGTGGTTTGGTGGGCTTTGTGTGCTGCACGCAAGCGCAAAGCGTGCTCTCATAGAACCGGTATCAAAAGATTTCGAATCCCACCACTGTACCCCCAGATTCTGGAATGAGCGAGAACATGTCTTGACATTCTTCCACTGTTAAGTCAGACATTAAGATATTTGAAATATACTATCCTGTCCCCGATCAATCATCTTTTCCCCAGGCAAAACATGCTTATCTCATCCAGATCCTTTTCACAGATTTTCGTTTTATTCCCCTATCATCAGTGTGCCTTTGTTTGAAAACCTGCTGCAATTTCTCTGAATCCTTCCTTATTCCTCTCTGCCATAAGCAGAAAAATTAAACACCCTCTAAAACAAGATGCTTAAGTTCTGTATGTCAGGAAACCTATCCCACTTTTCAACTGATTTCTAAATTTCATTAAAAGAAAGAGAATTTCTTTTAATGAAGGACACTGCAGCGGGCGGGACAAACGGGACATCATGACAAACATCCTGGCTGACTACACACACAAAGAAAAACAACAGATGAGGTGGGATATAGACCTGGTTTATAGAGTGAACTCAGCTTATGCTAGAACACACAATGTACCCAGGGAGGTTCACATTAAATTTCTTAGAAAAAGCACAAGAGGTGAAATTCTGGGTGTACAAAGGGGGCAAGCATTGACATATCATGATATGGAGATAACCATTCTGAAGCAGATCCCTAAGAAGATTAGAGAAAAAAGGAAGAATTATTCGCAATTAGTGAATAAATTATACCAGAAAGGGGTGTGGTTTAGATGGTTGATGCCTGAAGGTATGCTGATATTCTGGGAGGAGACAAGAATCAGAATCAATTCACCCATAGAGGCGCAGGCCTTTATGGAAAAAAATAAAACACTCCTAGAGAAAACACCAGACATTACAACGGACACGCAGGACACGGGAGGGGCCAGAGCTCTGCCAGTGGAGGGAGATGGGGCAATAGCAAGAAGACTCAGATCACAAAAATAAACAAGAAAATCATATTATTATAAATTGACCGAAAGTGATAATGGAATTATACCTGGATTTTATACTGTAATGTTTAATCTGATTGAATTTAGTAATAGAACTAATATGCTGATTGTAATCAATTATATACCAATGCATTATATATAAATGTATACTATGGGTATGGAGGGAGGGGCGCCTTTCACATTTTGCAACTGCCAAAATTTGTAGACCTGTCCATTTACCCTTTTCCCTATAAATGTTGAAAACCCAATAAAATTTTATTATGAAAAAAAAAAGAAAAAAAAAGAAAGAGAATTTGGGGCGCCAGTAGCCTAAGGGTCTTATGACTGCATCCATGTAAAACTTTTATGGGTCTTTATTCTTTCACACAAATTTTAGGAGGATGACAACCAATAACTTCAGCTTCTGTATTCTTCCTATGTTTTCCCACCACATTTTTTCCCTTTTTTTCTTTCCACAGAAAAATGCATTAAGAAGGAAAAGGCATAGGAGCCGTCCATCGCGTTCCTTTATGGTATTGCCAGATAAACCTGTCTAGAAATGCTGCTCCTAAAGTAATCAAAGTGAATTTTATTGGCAAGAGAATGAAATGCACAGAATGATCAGAGAAGATGGCTACTGTAATGCTATATTCTATAGTTCATGATATTGCTTTTGTTCTCTGTCAATACACATCTAAGTTTTTATAGGCACCAGGCAGTGGTGGGATTCAATTTTTTTTACTACTGGTTCTGCCGGCGTGGTTTGGTACACGTGGCATGGCTTGGTGGGCGTGGCAGGGGAATGATACGGTAAAATGTCCATCCCCTCCCCACTCCAGGGGAAGAATACTGCAAAATCTCCATTTCCTCCCGATCAACTGGGGCTCTGGAGGCAGAGAATAGATGGGGGCAGGGCCAGTCAGAGGTGGTATTTACTGGTTCTCCAAACTACTCAAAATATCCGCTACCGGTTCTCCAGAACCAGTCAGAACCGGCTGAATACCACCTCTGGCCCCAGGTCCTGGTTAGCTTTATGGCAGGCCCAAATGGAATACATGTTGGCCAGGAGGTTGTGCTATGGTTTCTCCATGCAAGACATGAAGAGTTGGGGCTGAGAAGGCAGACCTCAGTTACAGCCCCCTCTTTCTGCAGCAATCTGCTTACCCTAGTGTTAAAATAGACCTTTCAATAGGCTTTCAATAGAGGCATTCTTGGGGCTGATTTCAGTAGTGTTTTGCCTTTGGTCATAATGTGTTTATTAATTTATAAAACAGGTAGTCCTCAACTTATGACCATTCACTTAGCAATCATTCAAAGTTACAACGATGCTGAAAAAAAGTTACATACAATCAGTCCTCAGATTTAAGACCATCACAGACTCCAAACAGTCATGCGATTGGGGTTCAGCACTTTGCCACTATTTACACTGGTTGCAGCACCCCAGGTTCATATGATAATCATTGGCGACTTTCTCAGCTGGCTTCCAAGAAACAAAGCCAATGGGGAGGCCAAATTCTCTTAAACACCCATGGTTTAAAAAAGTTTGTAAAATTGGGCACAGTTCACACAATAACTTACTTAATGATTGCATCACTTAGGGACACAAGTTCCAATCCCAACTATGGTCATAAATCAAGGTTTACCTGTATTATTATATGTCTTATGGTTTAATGAATTCTAAACCTTGGACAGCTGGAGAGAAAGTAGCATACAAGTAACGGTAGATGCTTATAAATAACTAAATAGGTCAGCCAGAGAAAGTCTGGCCAGAATGTTCTCATCACACCCTACATCACCACAATGTAAAAAAGATGTGGAGACTCTCGAAAGAGTGCAGAGAAGAGCAACAAAGATGATTAGGGGACAGGAGGCTAAAACATATGAAGAACGGTTGCAAGAACTGGGTATGTCTATTTTAATGAAAAGAAGGACTAGGGGAGACATGATAGCAGTGTTCCAATATCTCCGGGGCTGCCACAAAGAAGTGGGAGTCAAGTTATTCTCCAAAGCACCTGAGGGCAGGACAAGAAGCAATGAGTGGAAACTAATCAAGGAAGAGAAGCAACTTAAAACTAAAGAGAAATTTTCTGACAGAACAATTAATCAGTGGAACAACTTGCCTCCAGAGGTTGTGAATGCTCCAACACTGGAAGTTTGTAAGATGATGTTGGATAACCATTTGTCTGAAGTGGTGTAGGGTTTCCTGCCTAAACAGGAGGTTGGACTAGAAGACCTCCAAGGTCCCTTCCAACTCTGTTATTCTATTCTATTCTATTCTATTCTATTCTATTCTATTCTATTCTATTCTATTCTATATTCCTCCATTCTATTCTATTCTATATTCCTCCATTCTATTCTATTCCATTCTTATGCTGAAGCTGTTTTCCTTCAAAGGCACATAAGCAAGTTTTTGGCATTTTGATAGTAGATCTGTACAAAAAAATTATTCCCACCCACAAACCCACCCATCCAATCCAATGCTCTCCAAATGTACAGGTCATTAGTCCCCATGATTGTAGATAGGGATTAGGAATATTGGATTTCCATACAGTCAGAAAACATCTGGTGGAAAAGTATATTCTGAAAAATACTTTGGTGAAAGTCTTGTGTTTTCTGCCACAGAACCTCATTCAGATGGAGTATTTAGGATTTCCTCTTCCTGCTGCGGATTCAGTCGACTTTGGCCAGGAAGGAAGGGTGGGATTAAAAGTAAAACACATTATTTTAGCACCAAACTTTCAATGATGTGGTGGAGTGTGAAAGTCCATGGCTGATTCTTTTAACTCAAAAGTATCTGCATAATACTGAAGTGAATTGGAAGAAGATTTCTTCGGAACTATTTTCTTCTTTCATTTTTAAATCAAGCAGGCTGGGGAATTCTGACAGCTGGTCCCCACATCCCAAAGTTGCCAAGTTTGAAAAATGATGTTTTAAATCAGGGGTCACCAACCTTTCGGACTTCAGGGACCACTAAATTCATAATTTTAAATCCCACAGACCACTAATATGATCTGCCTAATGACCAGCTGGGTGGATGTGGCTAGGTGGTCATGTGATTGGGTGGATGTGACCAACTCAATGTTACTCACATCGAGGGGCACCTCGCCAGCCTCTACCCACCCCGCCCCTCCCAGCCACTCCTTTCCTGCCCGCCAGGGCTCCTTAGAACCCCAACAGGAAGCAGTTGTTGGAGCTAAATAGCCACCATGAGAAAGAGTTGACAAAACAGCTCAGTTCAAATAGGATCTGACCGAGAAGGAGTCTCAGTAGAAGCATCTTACTGAGGACTATGAGCACAGGCTTTCTAAGCAGAGGGAAAACCTGCCGGAGTGCAAGGCCAGGAACTTGCCCCTGTAGGCTCAGTGGGCTGAGATGGTCAGCCAGTTCCATGATGCAATCATGCACTTCCTTCCAGCCTTCACCCAAAGCCCCACACCAGAAGGCTGAAGCAGACCCCAAGTCAGAATTTCTGCCCACCTCTGCCCACACAAAAAGACCCCAAAGGGGGAGACTCTCTGCAGCTACACAAGCGTTCATTGCATCCATCCATCCGGGGGGCATAGTTTGAGGACCCCTGATTTAGTGCAATATAAAAAATACAAATAATTTTTCTGCGGACCACCAAAATGTTCTCACGGACCACCAGTTGGTGACCACTGTTTTAAATGATGTCTTGGCCCCTGCTTTTAGCTACAGGCTTTCTTTTCTCATGGAACAAAATAGCATCTTCATAGGGTAAGATAGTTCTAGGCAAAAAGCATGCTAAAAAAGAATTTTAAAGATCCCCCTTGATTGCCACATAATATTTTAGGCCAACTGAGAAACCTCCTTGCAGGTGGCTTGAAAGAAATGAAGGAAAACAAAAGTATCAAGACATTCAATCTCTGATGCCCATCCTTGTGTGATTTGGCCCAAAGGGCTCCTATTTTCAGAAACATAGATAAACACTGGCTTCAGGCATTTATGGTTCTTAGGATCTTAAGACTTTGACAGTATGTGACAACGTGCACGTTCACACATAGATACAAGGGAGTGACAAAGCACTTAGAGCACTTACTAAATATGGGAATGCACTCTAGGTTTAAATATAGCTTAGATTAGATAGTCATTTTTTGCTTGCAGTATTTTGGCTGAACGTGAGTAAAATTCTAGGTTCAATATCATCTATTTCTTTTTTAAAACTTGATTTATTCTTGGATTGGGGTGACATGATAGCTGCCTTCCAGTACTCATGGGGCTGTCACAGGCAGAAGGGGGTTGACTTATTCTCCAAAGCACCTGTGGACACAACAAGAAGTAATGGGTGGAAACTGATCAAAGAAAGATCCAACCTAGAATTAAGGGGGGAAAGGCCTGTCAGTGAGAACAATTAAGCAGTGGAACAGCTTACCTCCAGAAGTGGTGAGTGCTTCATCACTGGAGGTTTTTAAAGAATAGATTGGACATCCATTTGTCCAGGATGCACTAAGGTCTTCTACTTTGGTTGGACTAGAAGACCTCTGAGGTCCCTTTCAACCCCATGATTCTATTATTTTTTTATTGCTTTCAAAATTGTGACAGAAAAACAAAAACATAAAAATAAAAATGCACACACTGCCAAAGAAAAGAAAAAAACACATTGAAATTATCTTTTAGAAAGGGAAAAAGTACAACAAATGAGAAAGGTCCATCGTTTCAGCTGTAAATAGTTAATATTGATAAATAATGCTGTTAGGTACAGAATGGCAAGGTGGCTCAGTGGCTAAGATGCTGAGTTTGTCGATCAGGAAGATCGGCAGTTCGGGGGTTCGAATCCCTAGCGCCGCATAATGGAATGAGCTCCCGTTACTTGTCCCAGCTTCTGCCAACCTAGCAGTTCAAAAGCATGTAAAATGCAAGTAGAAAAATAGGAACCATCTTTGGTGGGAAGGTAACAGTGTTCCGTTTGCCTTCGACGTTTAATCATGCTGACCACATGACCACGGAGACGTCTTCGGACAGCACTGACTCTTTGGCTTTGAAACAGAGATGAGCGCCGCTCCCTAGAGCCGGGAACGACTAACACATATGTGTGAGAGGAACCTTTACCTTTACCTTTAATTATTTGCAATCTCTAGACTAGACATTTTTAATGGCTCAACTGTACTCAGATTTGTATGGTCTGACAAATATAGAATTTTGAAAGCAGCATTCAAGCACATTATTCTGTATCCATCAGACCAGCATTTCTCAGCCTGGGAAAGTTTAAGATGTGTGGACTTCAACTCCCAGAATTCCCCAGCCAGCATGATATGAAAATTTCAGTATTTAACTGTGATTGCGCGGCTGACTGCCACGCGGCGACGACCTCATCTGCTTTTGGGACCCTCGCAAGGGTGAGCCAGAGCTAGGCTATGGGACCCTCACAAGGGTGCGTCTGAGCTCGGCTATGGGACCCCCGCAGGGGTGCGCCTAAGTTAGGCGGGTCTGGCGCTGCCAAGGAAGCACGGACACCATGGTGTGTGTTGGAACGCACCAACCAGCTCAGCGAGATGAAAAGACCTCAACCGGCCGATTGAGACGGTATTTATTGAAAACATACAAAAGGTTTCTGTTTTACAGCGTGTTATTGCATGATTGGTTAAGATACTTGTTGCTGGGCAAGCTTGTTAACTTGTTACACAAAGATGTTACAGAAAGATGTTACAGAGCAGAACCTTGAGCAGGCTTTGTGCAGGCTCAGCAAGAATGTGATATCTTTAATGCAGCTAGCAACTTTAAACATAATCGCTACATCTCCTCTGTTTTTATTTTATTGAAGCTGAAAACATGGAGCTTTTACGTCCATGGAGGTGAGTGCTATATCAGGTTGCGTGTTGTCCTTCGACCCCAGGCTTCCTGTGTCCGCACCTACCATACGTTCAGCGTCGTCTTCTGCCAAGGAGAAATGTAGCAAGGATTGCTTACTTTCATCTGTTGGTACCAATATATATGCATTATTCTCAAGCATCATATTAATTTGTGCAGTAGCTTTTGCTTCAGCAATGGCATTCAAACTACGCTTTATCATGAATACAAAAATAGGTAATAAGCAGGGTAATAGTACACATCCCATAGCAATCATTGCAACAAATAAAAACAGCTTTTAAACCTGGGAATTTGGGTAAAATACCATCAAACATACCTCCAAAATCAAATCCATTCCATGTTTGTACAGGAACATGGGCAATTTTCATCATTTTGTCAGTAATTTCCTTAATTACCACTTTCTTCAATTTCAATGCAACAATTAGTTAAATTGAATTTTCCACATACTCCTCCTTCTTTAGCAAGCAGGTAGTCTAGTGCAAGTCTATTTTGCATTATGTATGTTCTAGATTTTACACTTTCTTTGGCTAATTGTGTCAAGCCTTTGACAGTCTCATTTGTTATTATTTCTACTACAGCTTGTAAACGAATAAGTCGGTTTAATAAATAGATGGGTGTGCGGTATCCATACATTCCATCTTCGGCCCATGTGGCAGGGCCGTATAATTGTATGATACGTTCAGCTGGCCATTCATCATTTCCCCATGTGCCTTGGTTCCCTCCCACGACAACTTTACTTATTGAGGAAACAACGTCCTCGCGCTTTCTGCGGTGGTTTCCTATCTCGTCGTAAACGGGGACCCCTAAGACTTGTCATGTGTTTAGTGGGAGGAGAAAAAACCCAGGTCTAATAATGCCCAAGACACATGTTCCGCACCAATTAGCTGCGAGGTGTCCATAGGCCATTTTTCCACATATCCAATACAGCCCATCGGGTGCTAACCATGTGAGTGATTGATTGTTTGGGTTTGTCAATAACTTTTTCATGTTTATAACTTTAAACAAAGCAGTTTCGTCTTGTCCAGCTGAGCTATTTTTTCCTGACCACCATATCCCATTTTCCCATTTCCCAGTACAAATTAAGTTCCCTACTTTTATACATTTGGAACCAACAGGTCTGGAGAAGCAAACATTTCCCACAAGATTTGTTGTAAGAGTCCAGTCCCCATCTTTCCCTTGTGTGTATGACAAATTACCCAGCTTGTCCATTTCCAATATTTTAGAATAATTCAGTTCTTGGGCTTCCCAGGGCCATTTTTCCCCCATGTTGGTTCCCCCACATACAAAACAATTAGCAACATTCAATGTGCTAGCAATGTCCTCTGCTAGTTGGACAAAAGTGTTAGTAACATGTTGTGGTATTTCGGGGATATTCAATTTCTCAATTTCCTGATAAAATGACCAAAAAAGTCCTTTAGTTGTTCACAATTGCCTAGTTTGCTTGGTTACTGTCCAGCGTAACGCAATGTGTGGGTCTCTACCATTTGCTTCTATGGCCAAGCCATATTCTACTTCCCACGTTTTGGTAGGTGTGCAGGTTATGGTAATTGGGTTACACAAATTTCTGGGACACTTGCTGTTGGCTATGCCCGTTTCCAACTTGCATTTATGGTTTCCACCAGGTGGATCCCCTGACCACATGCTGACACAGGACCAATGTGGACAAAAGCTGTAAGTGTCCCGGTCGGAGCAAGTCCCTTTGTCATTGTAGCACATGTATTTTCGTTCGAGCATGAGACTCCTTTCCCTTTGTAATGTCCCACAAGTTGATTTCCAACAGTTGCGATTGATTGCTAAACAAGCGTCAAAACTGAGGTGGACTTGCGTGTTGAGGGATTTAAACTCAGTTTTGTTGAGTAATTCTTGTCTACCGCATTCAATGGTGTAAATGGACATTACATATGTAGTAACGGTTTTCGCTTCTTTTGGGTTGTAACATTGAATCTTGTTGTTAAGGGTACACATGTGATATACAGTATTATTGACTCTACAAGTTGATGGACTAGTAATTTGACAATGTTCAGGTTTGATGGTATGATATATCAATGTCATAGAGACCTTGCCACTGTGTATTGTGGTGGTGATGCAATCACTACAACTTTGATTATTAGACGTAAGTGATGCAGCACGCCGAATTCGTGGGGAATAAGAGGATTGTTTCTGAAACAACAATAAGGTCAATCTGGCAGAAGTGGCAAGTCCTTTAACCATCTTGGTAATTTCACACTGATATAGTCCCAAATCTACTGCCTTAGGGTTTTTGACAGTCAATTGAGTAGTACGGAAATGAAATGTTTGTAAATAATGTTCTGAACCTTCAGGAAGCCATGTGTTGTTAAAAAACCATCGCCAAAAAGTACCTTTTTTCTTGATAGGAGATCGTTGTCGACAAGACATGGTGGGAGCATATGGCACTCCTTGTATGAAAGTGTAGCGTACCTGGTGTGTTCGTATGAGGGAATTGTATTTTGGAAAGTCAGGTGCATTTCGGCGAATTCTTGCTTCTGGGAGAGGCTCACATACTCCTGGTACATAGTCTGGAATTTCTTTGGCTTTCCACAAACAAGTATTCACATCGCATGGCTCTGGAAAACAGCATGAAAAATGGCGAAGCAAAGTTCTTGAAGAGGGGTGTGAAGAGGTGTGGACAAGAGTCATCCAAGAAAGAAAAATTGAGGATAATGGAGGATAAACCACAGAGGGTGTTGAGTAGAGATAAACAGTTTGGTTAAAATAGGTGTTATTGGACAAAAACCCGATGCACGAGTAGGAGCCAATAGTTTGAGGAGTTACTTGTAAGGAAAGACGAACTTGACAAGAGTCATGATATAAGTATTGAATTAATATCAAAGGTTTTAAAGAAGGGAAAAGAAATTGGCCCTGATGCTGCAAGGCATAGGGGCAAGCAGTGAAACGAGTGTCTTTGAACACAAAAGTCACATGAGTGTCAAGAGGTGCAAAAATCACCTGAGGGTGAGCGACAAATCGAGCAGAGGCATAAGATAACAAGAAAAGAAAAAGTTTAAAGAAAAAGGAGTGATAGGTCAGGGGGAGAAAAAGGAGCAGGATCATCTTGATCTTCTTTGGGAATGCGATGATATGGACGAACACAACGAGCAGGAACCCAGAGAGTCTTGTCGTCAATTTGTACTGCTGCGTAGCCTTTTCCCCAAGTGATCAATTGTGCCGGACCTTTCCACTGTGGATCCGGCAATTGCCTGTAGTAGACAAGAGGTCGGGAGGCAGGGAGAGGAGGTTTAGAAAAGTGACGAGAGGCTGCAGAGGAGGCAGGTGTGCCAGTAAGGTTAAGAAAGTTGATAGTATAAAGGCAAGTATTTAGAATGTTTTGCAACATCGGGAGATTGGGGGGGTGTAACCCTTTTGACCCCATATGCCGATCAAGAGCTAATTTCAAGGTTTTATTTGCTCGTTCTACTATTGCTTGTCCTTTTGAATTAAAAGGAATTCCAAATTTGTGAGTAATGGACCACCTATAGCAAAACTCAGCAAAGGCAGAGGAGGTATAGGCAGGACCATTATCAGTTTTTAAAATTTTTGGACACCCCAATGTTGCGAAAGATCGAATACAATGATTAATTGTTTGTTTGGTATTTTCACCCCTTTGCGGGGTTACCATAATAAAACCCGAAAAAGTGTCCACAGAAACGTGAAGGTATTTCCATGGGGCAAAGGGAGAATACTGAGTGACATCCATTTGCCAAGTTTCACAAGCCTCAGTACCCCTTGGATTTACTCCTTGCGGGATACTATTGGCTTGGAGACTACACGTGGGGCATTGTTGAATAATGGCAGTTGCTTCTGCCATTGATATGCCAAATTGCTTCATCAAGGCTTTTTTATTTTGATGAAAAAAGGTGTGACTTTCACCTGCTGTCAATGGGGCAGGCTGAGGTGAAACAATAGTCAGAGGCATCATTTTGCAGGCCTCATCTGCCATGTGATTTCCTTCAGATAGGAACCCAGGCAGATGCTGATGACTATGAATGTGTGCTACGAACAAAGGTTTAGTCCTTGCGTGTAGTACTGTTTGCAATTGTGTAAATAATGTCAAAAGAGAAGGTGTTAAAGAGGGTGAGATATAGGCATCAAAAGTTGAGCAACATACAGACTGTCTGTGATAATATTTAGAGGTTCGGAAGAAAATAGTTCCAAAGCTAAAATGAAAGCTGCCAACTCAGCCTGTTGTGCAGATGTTTGTGTATCAGTCAATTTTTTATGCCATATCTGTTGTATATTCCATGTACATGCACCATGATTTTTGGACCCATCTGTGAATACGGTTAACGCATCTTTAATGGGTTGTGATGTTATTGGTGTAAAAATTTGTATCGAAATGGTCTTAATGACTTGTAGCCTTGCGTCAGCAGGCAGATGGCATGAAATTTGACCAGGCCATTCTGTGAGTGCATCTTGGAGAAGAATAGAATTTTGAAAAAGAGGTTCCCATTGAGATAACTTGAAAGGGAGGTAAAGCGTAACAAAATCCATTCCCATTAAGGCACGGGTTCTTCTTCGTGCCTTTTCAATGACCGAAGCCATTTGCGCTGCTCTGGGTGTGAGTGAGTTACGAGGTGTATGTGCTTGATGTAACCATTCTAAAATATAAAGTTTGGGTTTTGGGATCAGCACTACTTGTATGATGATCCCTGTCAAAAGTTGAGGAGTTGCAAGAAGAGCTAATGAAAGGGGAGTGTGTGGGAGTGCTCTATCCACCCATGTAGTTTGTAATGTATGGTTGACCTTTTCCAGAGAATCAAGTTGTTGCTGATTCAAATGTATGGTATCAGAAGGATGTTTAAGGCCTACCAAGCCTTGAAACAGGGGGGAAAGGTCATTTATAGAAAGGGATAAATAGGGTCTGGCCCAATTAATGGATCCCAAATATTGTTGTAATTGCAAAAGTGAAGGTTTGGGTGGCAACTTAATGTGAGGTACATCAGGTGAAGCATAAGATGCAAGCATTTTATGTCCAAGGTATTGAAAAAGGAGGGGGAAAACCTGTACCTTGTCTGGAGCAATATGAAGTCCCCCCAGATGTAACAAGTGCGTCCTTGTGGCAAAATTATTCTGTTTGATGCACAATTCCGCAGGAAATGAGATAAAAAGTGTCACTGAGTAAGTTTTGTTCATAGTGTGATGGTTTGTAAAGTCATCTTCTTTCAAAGGGCTAGAAAAGGGGTTATATCAGGAGAGGGATATCCCTGCAGTTGTCTGTACAAGGCATAAACCTGACCCTGGGGCAACGTGAGAGGTGGTTTTGGGATTAAACATGTAAAAAGCAAATTTTCCATATATATCCCCAAGTAATTAAAGGAATCGGTGTTTTGTCTGGTAAAAATATACCAGAGGGAGAGGCAAACTTGTTTTTTGTTGAAAATGCCTCTGATAAGTGGTCAAATTAGAAAGTGAAAAAATTCAAGTGATTGAAAGTAAATAAACAAGGATTGGGTTTGTTTTTGCATGGCTGGGAGGCTGAGGCATTTTTCCTCTTTTTGATTTATTCAGGGCATGTTTGTGAGTCTAATTAGCTCGCTCCGCTATTCCCTGGCCATGAGAACCACAGGGCAAGCCAATTGTGTGTGTGTTGGACCACTTGTCACAAAGGTCTGCAAAGGCAGTACAGATGTAAACAGGGCCATTGTCTGTTTTCAGTTCAATTGGGCGTCCCAACATTGCAAAGGTACAAATGCAGTGGTTGATCACACCCCTTTGCGGGGTGCCATAATAAATCCTGAATAAATATCCATGGAAATATTTCCATGGGGCAAAAAAAAGGTATTGAATCATCCATATGCCAGAGTTCACAAGTCCTCACATACACAAGTCCTCACATATTCATCTTCATGTTCCGTCTTCAAAAACATATCTTTGAAAAAACATATCTCTAACTTTCTTTCACTTTCTGAAATCCTTTCTTGCAATGACCAGTTGCTGTAAAAAATGCACATTGATTTGGTCCCAAAATGACCTCACCAACTGCCAAGGTTAACATCTCAATCTTCAACTGTCCTTAGCAACTTGCCTTTTTCCTCTCTTTTGTTTCTGCAACATCTCCAGTACCTTCCATTCAACAAAGCACATATTGTTCTTTTTCCCACGTCCATCCTGACTTCCAATTTAGGTCAGATGCCTTTTACAACATTCTCTTCCCATCTATATACAAAGTAACCTTTTTCTGGCTCCAATATCTGATCGTCCCTCTAAATGTCCGTGTGAAACTGATCTGGATTCTAGCAAAAATGTTACTCATTCTTTCTGACTGCATTTTGTATTTTTAGGTCATCTCTGTTAAAATTCTAAAGGGGGCAGCGACCAGCGCTGCCGACAAACAAACAGACAAACAAACAACCAACAGACCAACAAACAATTAAACAAACAGACGTGACATCTGTTAAGCATACAAAGTGCGCGCAAACATAAAAACATAAAAGAGAAAAAACACAGCTTCAAAAATAAAACAAACAATTAAGATAGTTTGAGTATACTCTGAAATAGAAGGCAACATTGCATTGAAACTGCGAATGCAGGCATCAAATATCACCCTTAATCCCGCCTTTCTGAGGCTGGCAGGGAGAGGAGAGAAAAAAAATGGTGAAAAGAACACAGCCCCCCTCCTCCTGCCTTCTCACCAGAGGCAAAGAGGGGGGTGAGAGGAAAGGGAAAAAATTGTTAAAATGACAGGCTCCCTTTTCCTGGGAAGACAGGGAGAAAATAAATAAATTCTCATCATTCATTCAAAAACACCTCTTTTAACACAACACGCTCTGCTTTTTCAGCCAACAAACCTTACATTTCAAGCATCCAATACTGACTACATACACACCCATTCACACCTGTAGTTACATTTCTTTTGCAATAAATCAGTCATTAAATTTATTTCAATTCACCCCAAAGCAGTGAAAACCCAGGCAGTAGTTTCAATCACAAAGGTGATATAGGGCCCTGAACTGACTGCCTGTGTCGCCCTGCCTCAAGGCGAAAGCACATCCATTTCGCTGGCCAGCAATTAATTAATTAAATCACATTAATTTTACACACTATCATTATAGATGCAAAGAACGGTAAGTCAAAGGAAATTGAATGCACAGCGGGGGAGGATTGCAAAAGCAAAAGTCAGGAAAGGGGAAGCGAGAGTTGTATCTTTTTTCCAAGGCAATTTACAATCCATAGACACATAAATCATTTTGTACTAGGGTTTTGATCCCTGATGAAAGAGAGGGCGAGATGTTACAGACATGCCCCTCCTTGGATTTTTACACTCCCTTTTAAAATAAGACTTTCCTTGAGGTTTGCTGCCTTGTAATAAAGCAGCTACTAACAAATTAGTTTTATAAAAAGATATTCTTATGTCTTGACACACTTTAATCATATCTACCAAATATATTTTAAAAGGTAAATCAAATTCTTTTTTGATATCACGGGCAGGACTTTCCCATTATTTTTAAAATCAGCCAATTGTTTTTGTTTATTGGTGAGTTTGCCATTATTAAGACAGAAGGCCAATTAATTCCTTGTTTTTCAAATGGGGAAGTGTTTTTCCGCCATTAGAAGAGATTTTAAGGCAGGAGGCGGTTAACTCTCTCATTTCCTTTAGGTGCGAGACCAGATACTGAGAGAGTTTTCCACCTATACTCACGATTATCCAACCGTGTGTCAGGCAGGACGAAGTGCACATGCTCGTAGATTCTTTTAAAACACGCAGTTCAATGTTGGTATGGACAGGAGGGCCGGGGGTGCCCGGCACAAAGATAAGAGGATAGGCGGCAGGGAGATCGGAGGAGTCAAGGGAAAAGGAATGGGAACGGAGAAGGGAGGAAACGTGACCGCCCTGGGAGGGAGAGGGGAGGCAAGAGGCAGAAGAAGGAGAAGGGGGAGGAGGAGGATAATCAGGAGCCGTAGGTGGAGGATAGGGAGGGGGAGGATCAACAGTTACAGGAGCATACAAAGAGTGTTTATCAGAGGAGGAAACAGAAGGGGGGTGTGGGAGAAGGAAGAGAATCCTTGGGATAAACAGTATTGAGGGCTGCCATAACGGCGCGCCAAGAAGACATAACACCAAAGGGAGCACGAGGAGGAGAGTGAAGGTAAGAGCCGAGGCGTTCCCATGTGGAACGTTTGAGAGTTCCAGTGTCGGGATAAGCCGGGCAGTGGTGATAGACATAAAAAAGAAGTTGATCAATATCAGATTTAGAAAGAGGATAGACAGTGGTGCCGTTAATTTTTTGCAGATGATTGGCCTTCTTGATTAAAAGGGAAAGTTCATCCCTGTGAAAGGCATGAGACTTTGAGAGTGAGGAGTCCATACTCACGATGCGCTTGCCCGACAGGTGCGTGAGATGAGAATCAAGGTGCCGAACACGTAGACACGGGACTCGGCGTGGGACGTCCGAAGGCAATTCGGACCGTCGGGGTCACCAGTTGTGATTGCGCGGCTGACTGCCACGCGGCGACGACCTCGTCTGCTTTTGGGACCCTCGCAAGGGTGAGTCGGAGCTAGGCTATGGGACCCTCACAAGGGTGCGTCTGAGCTCGGCTATGGGACCCCCGCAGGGGTGCGCCTAAGTTAGGCGGGTCTGGCGCTGCCAAGGAAGCACGGACACCATGGTGTGTGTTGGAACGCACCAACCAGCTCAGCGAGATGAAAAGACCTCGACCGGCCGATTGAGACGGTATTTATTGAAAACATACAAAAGGTTTCTGTTTTACAGCGTGTTATTGCATGATTGGTTAAGATACTTGTTGCTGGGCAAGCTTGTTAACTTGTTACACAAAGATGTTACAGAAAGATGTTACAGAGCAGAACCTTGAGCAGGCTTTGTGCAGGCTCAGCAAGAATGTGATATCTTTAATGCAGCTAGCAACTTTAAACATAATCGCTACATTTAACCACAGGCTTTCAACCTTTTCACATCAACTGAAAGCCTCCGCAACAACCTACATCTGAATAGGGCTCCCGTTTCCTTATTAAAAATGGTATTGATCTACCTGCTCCATCAAATGATATTACAGCTCACATGGTCTCTTGCAATGGATTTTGAGAAATCTTCTTTTCCTGGAACCTAGTTAGAGAACACTCCTCCCAAAAGTGATACAGTGGGAGTATCCTTTCCATATGCCAGTGTTTCCTCTTATACATTGCATCAGAGGTCGGTTGCTCCCGGTTCAGCCTGGATAAGGCGAGCCGGTAATAGCGGCGGTGAGAGGCTCCGCCCGCCCACCCAGACGCTTCTGCGCATGCACAGAAGCTTCTGCACATGTGCAGAATTATTGCGTGCACGAGCGAACCAGTAGTAAAAAAAATGTAAACCCACCACTGCATTGCATAATACAGTTTCTCTAGGATTTAACAATCTGAACTTTCATGAAGGGGTCTAGGAGTGAAGAATTTGGGGATCCCTGGCTTAAACCTTTGGCAGCTTCACTTACACTTATAAATGAGCCCATTTTATATAGAACATAATATTAAACCTGGCAAAGCTTCGGGCAGACACAGTTACTGTTAACAATCACTTGTGGAGCTCCTTAAATGCATAAATGCATGCTGGCCATCAGTTATGTGAAAAACTGCACTGTGCTTATAATGTAAGTATGAAGAGAAAGCTGAGCTATTGCTAAGCCATTGGGTGGATGGATTTTAGATGGTCAACAGCACTGTAACCACAAAGCCAAGCTGTTGTCTTTGGTTTTTATTTTTTAATCTATTTTTCTGTCTGGGAGCATGCCCAGATTTGAACTAAAGCGCCTTTGTTTCTGAGTTGTAAATCTAGATCAGGGGTGTCAAACACAATTTCGTTGAGGGTCCCGTTAGGTTTGTGTTTGACCTCAGGGAGCCGGGGTGGGCGTGGCCAGGGTAGGCATGGCCAGCTTGACGTCACTCGTGTTGGGGAAGCCTGTGGAGGTCCAAGCGCTCTGCCAGCGAAAACAGGCTCCCAAGTTCTGTTTTCGACTGTGACGGCCTCCTGCAATCCTCTGCCATGTTTTCACTGGCAGAGGTACTGCGGGCCGGTCCTTCACTGTTTCCACGGCGGCCTCGTTGGCCAGATCTAACATCCTGCTGGCCGGATCTGGCTCCCGGGCCTTGAGTTTGACAACTCTGATGTAGATGTAGATGTTCTGCTAATATTCCTTGGGGGAAACCATTCTATCGTAAATTTTACCACTTATCAGAAAACAACGTAGCTATTGCTATAGTTCTTTAATTCAATTTCACAACGCCATTAGAAAACCTCTCTCACTTTCTCTGTTTCTCTGTGCTCCTTCTTTAGGGACATTCTGTCAGGCCTGCAGCCATCTTTTCTTTTGGATCATTGGCCTGCCACACTTTCTATTATTCTGCTATGCATTTTCTATTGTGGAAAAATGGGAGGGGGGATTGTAGGAGTGAGATGCAATGTAGCCATAACAAAATTCTTTCTAGAAAGCCAAGGCCATCCTTTTCTTTGCACTTCTGCACCTGACTGGAACTGGATGGGTGGAATTGCCAGCATGGCAGTGGAAGATTGGGCCATGTGATGGACTTGTAGGTGTGGGGGCAAGATCTTGAACATTCAACTAGGTGGGGAAACCCGGGAAGCTTTCAGATTCAGGTTTCCCCAGATGGCTCTCTTAATAAATTGGATCTTTGAACAATACTTTGCCTTGGGCTCTGATTTACTTTTGGATGTTATTTGGAACCCTGACACATTCCACATATAAGATGCATAACTTCCATGTTTGACAATTCTTTGCAGAATATGACTGTTGCAGATTTGAGAAAAGACCATGATAAAACCAACCAAGGGGGATTGAGAAATCCTTTATTTTAGGAGAAATAAAAACCAGGTGGATACGTTCGAATGTATGTCATCTGCTCCAAGAGTGAGATGATTTTTATGATGATGGGCTGCATAAAATGGGATAAAATGGGATATAAAATTACTGTCAAAGTAATTTTGGAAGAAAGGGGCTCTGCATTTATTTGTACTTTTAAAATTGAAGAATCATAAGCAATTGGAAAAAGTGACAGTAAGCTCAAACATACCCTCAGTTTGTCAGCATATGCCTGGAAAAAAATACAATAATTTTTTTGGAAGAAATGTAATGTAGTTCAGTTCCAAGTGGGGAGAAAGACACTGGAAACATGGTGGCTGTTTGGAAATATGGTTTTAATGGTGGACAGGATCACATGGTTTGAGGTCCTGGGCAAGAAAGGGCAGAGATGTTGAGAGTCCATGGATTTTATGCCCTCTCTGGGCTTTTGAATTTCAGCTTGTATTCTGATTGGTTGTCAGACTCGCATGGGGCCATGCAGGGGTAACTTTGTAGGTTGTGTTTTGAGTCCCAAGTTTGTTGAGCCTTGCTGGGTGATGATGTAATGAAAGGGCTTTAGGCAAGTCCTACTCCGGCTCTGCTTGAAGAAGGTAGATCTTTGTTATGTAGAATAGACTGGCTCAGGCCTTAATGGCCCGTTGGCAAGGGGGAGAGAGCTGAATTTCTGTCTCCCTTTTAGAGGAAATATTCTGCCCTTTTAATATTTCCTAAAATATTTCATTTTCCTAAAAGAGGGGTGGGTGCTAACTTCCTACACTTTATTGAAAGGCAGCAGACTAGATGGAGGGGGAAAAAGTAAGAATCCACCGTGAGACAGATTTCAGTACTTTACTCACATTTCCCGTAAGGAGATTTTTATCGGCAGTGCAACTCTTGAAAGATTCTTTCAGTGGGTAGAAAGATCACACCCGTCCAAACTGGAATGGCACTCATGGGAAAAACTATTTCGGTGATATTAGTGAGAAGGACAAGGAGTCCTTTTGAGAAATGTGACACCAGAAGAGACGGCCATCCCCCTGACAGTTGGCAGGTCTGCAAAGGTCTTTTTGGGGAAAGCAAATTTAAGACATGCAACTTTTAGGGAAGCCCAGCATATGCATCTCTCAAATGTCAAATTATCTAACTTTAAGCAGAGGGGCTAGGGGACGCGGTGGCTCAGTGGCTAAGACGCTGAGCTTGTCGATCGGAAAGGTCGGCAGTTTAGCAGTTTGAATCCTTAGCATTGCGTAATGGAGTGAGTTCCCGTTACTTGTTCCATCTTCTGCCAACCTAGCAGTTTGAAAGCATGTAAAATGCAAGTAGAAAAATAGGAACCACCTTTGGTGGAAAGGTAACAGAGTTCCATGCCCCTTCAGCGTTTAGTCATGCTGGCCACATGACCATGGAGATGTCTTCTGACAGCGCTGGATCTTCGGCTTTGAAACAGAGATGAGCATCTCCCTCTACAGTCCAGAACAACTAGCACATATGTGTGAGGGGAGCCTTTAACTTTACCTTTAAGCAAAGGGTAGCTTATGGTGGGTTTTTTCCCCTTTGCACAAACTCCTCTTCAAAACTGTTGCTGCTTTTGAGCAAGAATGTGTTAGAGACCACAGACTCAATGCAAGATTAAACTTTCAGGCTTTGTGCCAATATGAAAGTGGAGATTGAAGGCTCTAGAGTTAAACCAGGCAAAACTGGCACCTGTCCAAAGATTTAATTCACATCATCACTCAATAGAACCAGCCTGTCTGAACAACAAATGGCTCCACTATAAAATCAGCCAAATGAGGTCATTACGTAATAAAGCAGGAACTATATCTCTTTACTCCAGCCTTCCTCAACCTAGCGTCTTCTAGATTGACCGGAATTACAAGGTCTCAAGATTCAAACTTTGCAATCCCTGAAGCATTTGGAGAATATTTATTTACTTTATTTGTTAAATTTTTATGCCACCCATCTTCCCTATAAATTGAATCTGGGTCGCTTACAATTATCAAACAAATAAAACATAATTAGAATATTGAAACATTAAAGCTGCACAAATTAAAATATTATTAAAAACTGTACTAAAACTGCAGCTAAGAGATCCAAGAGATAGACAGTGTTGTCGCCTGCCAGCAGCCAGTGATTCGGACAGTGAGGAGGTTTGGGAAGAACATGGACCAGTCCTTCCCCAGAGTCTGGGGAAGACTCTGATGAGGGCTCTGTGTTGGAGGCAGAGAGGGGGCCAGAGCAGTGGTGAGATTCAATTTTTTTTACTACCAGTTCTGTGGGTGTGGTTTGATGGGCATGGAAGGGGAAGGTTACTGCAAAATCTCCATTCCCTCCCGATCAGCTGGGACTCGGGAGGCAGGGAATAGATGGGGGTGGGGCCAGTCAGAGGTGATATTTACCAGTTCTCCAAACTACTCAAAATTTCAACTACCACTTCTCCAGAACGGGTCAGAACAGGCATCGTTGAATATGTCTTATTTATTTATTTGTTTGCTGGCTTGCTTGCTTATTAAATTTATATAACCCATCTCACAATTTGTGGCAACTCTGGGCAGCTTATTCTTCTTGTGTAGAATCAGCCATTGAGATTTCATTTAAGTCAACATCCTGTCCAGTGATGGGATGCAATGTTTTTTTTACTACCAGTTCTGTGGGCCTGGCTTGATAGGCGTGGCATGGTTTGGTGGGCGTGGCTTGGTGGGTATGGCAGGGAAAGGATACGGTAACATCTCCATTCCCACCCCACTCCAGGGGGAAAGATACTGCAAAATCTCCATTCCCTCCCGATCAGCTGGGACTCAGGAGGCAGGGAATAGATGGGGGTGGGGTCAGTCAGAGGTGGTATTTACCGGTTCTCCAAACTACTCAAAATTTCAACTACCAGTTCTCCAGAACTGGTCAGAACCTGCTGAATACCACCTCTGGGCCAGAACTGTATACCAGTTATCAGCTGCCTTCAGAGTCAGACATCAGTGAGGGAGACGAACAGCTGGAGTCTGTTCCCAGTATGCGCATGTGTAGAGTTGCCAGATGAAGGAAACAGCTAAATAACTGGGGTCAACTTGGGCGTAAGGCGACAGGTGGATGATGAATGGCCCCTCCCAGAGGAAATAAAAGAGGAGCGAAAGGGGAGGGGAGTTTGCAGGAGACAATTAGTTCGCTTAATTGGTTCATGACTCTCTGAGACTCCTTGCCAGATTTTGCAGATATCGGCCTGTCAGCTCTCCAAGCCAGGTAAGGTCTTTGACTGTAAATCCTCCCTCAAAAGACTTTGCTGGATGTGAATGAGCAGAATTCACAGGAAATTAATAAAAGGTTTTTCTGTCAGGACAAGCATTTTGCTTCATGCTCTGGGGGAAGCCTCCCCTTTCACTCCTCTTTTATTTCCTCTGGGAGGGGCCCTTCATTGTCCACCTGTGGCCTTACTCCCAAGTTGACCCCGGTTCTTTAGCTTTTCCCTTCATCTGTGCATGTGCACACTGGGAACAGGCTCCAGCTGTTTGTCTGCCTCACTGATGTTTGACTTTGAAGGCAGCTGATAACTGTCAGATGGGCCTGGACCCTCTCTGCCTCCGACACAGAGCCCTTATTATTATTATTTATTTATTTATTTGGATTTCTAAACCGCCCCCTCTCCCAAAAAGGGACTCGGGGCGGGAGTCAGAGCCTTCCTCAGACTCCAGGACTGGCCCATGTTCCTCCCCAACCTCCTCACTGTCCAAATCTGCTGCTAGCTCCGCTGGCCACTGATAGGCCATAGTGTGTACCACTGCTTTCTTTCCAAATATTCTTCATGGGTAGCCCCATGTAGAGTGTGTTGCAGTAATCTAGAATATTTGATTGGGGTAAATTGGATTACCCAATCTTCCAAACTGACTACTCCAATTTAGTATCTAATTTGAACAGTACGAACAGGGGAAATTTTTCTATCAATTCCATTACTATTTACTTATCTAAAGGCATTCAATTTGGAGCATGTTCATGTCTGTTCGATATGACATTTTTTAAAAATTAGAGGATTCTTCCAAATTAGAATTTTGACATCTTGTTGGCAGACAAATCTCACCTCTCTTTCTAGAAAATTATAAAGATTATAGAGATTTGAAAGGAAATCAGAACCATTGAAGCGACTTAAATTAATGACAGGCTATTACCAAGAGCAATAGTAATATTTGCATGCCTAAGACTGGATGCTTTACTTCAGGGGTGTCCAAACTTGGGAACTTTAAAACTTGTGGACTTCAACTCCCAGAATTCCCCAGCCAGCTGGCTGGGGAATTCTGGGAGTTGAAGTCCACAAGTCTTAAAGTTCCCAAGTTTGGACATCCCTGCTTTACTTAATTGCATAGATTGCATCTATTGCATAGATGAAGAAGTTATACGCATATACATTCATGCATGCGTAATTCCTAAAATAAAAGTCATTTGCATTCAAATTTGACATTAGCAGCACCCCAAACTTTTAACTCCCCGTGATTTGAGAAAATGTAGGCGTTGTTCAAAAGGCTTTAGTAGCAAATAATAACAAAAAAGGATTATAACTGATGAAAGCAGTCAAACTCAAATAGGGCCCTCCAGAGGTTTTCTGGTGCATTTAACTCGTACCCTTCTCTAAGTACACAAAAGTGCCTGTGTGTTTGGTTAATGATAGCTAGAAAGAAGATAGCAGACGGAAAACTGGGAAGCGTTGATAAGAGAGTGAGAAGCACAACAGATATTGCAATTCATTGTTTGTCTGCCAGTTCTACTTATGCGGTCAGATTACTTTCTCTTCCTAAAATAGTTCAATCGTTTCTTTGTTTTATCTGTTCAAGAGGCAATATTTATTATTTGTTTAGGTCAACTTTAAGCTCGCCTAGTGAAAGGAAGATTACTGCAGAATTTAGGTTGGGAAAAGAAGTCAGGAGAGACAAGTGTGTTCAGTCTCAGCAATTTTAAGATGTATGGACTTCAACTCCCAGAATTCTCCAGCCAGCACAGCACACATTTTCTTGATATTTGCAACCAGAACAGATTTGCAGGAATTCTGTGCTATCAATGAAAGAAAAAAAGAGGACAAAAGCAGCTGAAAAAAATATACTATTTTGTTTTAATGAACAAAGCCAGATATTTTTTGAAGAAGAGAGTGTGTGTTCCCTTTGTATTGAGATATTTCTGCCCATTGTAAAGGATAGTCTTTCAGAGTTATTTAACAGCTACTTAATGCTGAAATGTACTGAGCGTGATAAGTTTTGCCCACATATTGTTTCAAGTAAGAAATGTTTGTTGATGTAACATTCAGATGCTTTTGTTGTCCAGATGTTGTTGAATTCTGTAAATTCCTTTTCTCCCATTTCCATTTTTATTGTTTCATCATTTCCAGATAGGAAAAAGATGAGAAGAGACCAAGCTGTGTCTGATTAAAACCATTACCTGTCTCTCTGACTCTCTCTCTCTCTCTCCAGTTTACAAGGGCAAGGGAAGTGCATTAATAACATCACTGGAATAACACAATACAGTACAATTTTATTTCTAGCATGATTGACTGGTGATTAAGAAAAACAGGTATATATTTTTGGATATCTTTTTTTGTTGTTCTGATTTGCTTTTGCTTTTCTCTTTTTTCCTTTTTTTCTTTTAGGCGGGTGACATGATTAGAAGTTAGCTAGGATAGAAAAGGAAAAGATTTTAAATAAAGGATGACATGATTAAAAGCTAGAATAAGTGATAGAAATAAGAGAAGGGGGAATATTAATGTATACTCCTTTATACAATAAAATAAAAGTAATAACAAGAGAAAACATGGAATAATTGAATAATGACAGATTGCAACCTAATATAAACATGTATCATTATTAGAAATATGTTGATTGAATGTAATAATCATGATTACCTTTATTAGTTTTATTTGTATTAGAATGTATGACACCCAGGTGCCACAACTGTTCACGCATTGATTTGATATATTTATAATAAAAATAAAAAATCTTGAAAAGAAAAAGGAAAGAAAGAAAAAAAAAACAGTTAAGAAGCCTACAGAACTATAGTGGATCTAATTTGCATCTTTTTCCTTTGCAAAAATTTAAAATGTACCACATTAAAAGGTTCAGCATGTCGCGGCCACATTTATCAATGTCACAGGAAAATAGATAGCAGGAAACCTGGTCTAGATCTTTTTCACTCCCTTATATGGAAATAATGCTGGAAATGCTTTTAGTATAATGAAGAGAGCAGAAGACCATATATATTCTGGCTATTACTCTTTTTCCTAAGGTAAATGTAATGAACCTTTGAATAGAATAGAATAACAGAGTTGGAAGGGACCTTGGAGGTCTTCTAGTCCAACCCCCTGCTTAGGCAGGAAACCCTACACCACTTCAGACAAATGGTTGTTCAACATCTTCTTAAAAACTTCCAGTGTTGGAGCATTCACAACTTCTGGAGGCAAGTTGTTCCACTGATTAATTGTTCTAACTATCAGGAAATTTCTCCTCAGTTCTAAGTTGCTTCTCTCCTTGATTAGTCTCCACCCATTGCTTCTTCTCCTACCCTCAGGTGCTTTGGAGAATAGTTTGATTCCGTCCTCCTTGTGGCAGCCCCTGAGATATTGGAACACTGGTATCATGTCTCCCCTAGTCCTTCTTTTCATTAAACTAGACATTTGAAAATGGCATTAATTGATCACTTGCAAAAGTATCCTAAACCAGGGGATCCGCAACTCCCAGTCCATAGACCAGCACCGGTACACAGCATGCCAGAAACTGGGCCCCTCAAACAAGTGAAGCCCCATCCGTGGGATGCAAGCAGCATGCAAAATCACACCCCATGCGGCCCATAGTAAAACATCTTTCCATGTGTAAACTGTCTTCAGTACATGAAGGATTGAAGTAAAATGAACTGAAGGATTCAGCAGCTGTACTTATTCTCTAGCGCCCTCTAGAGGTCTAGGCAGAAATGCCACATGGATAGTTGCCATGAGGATAAAATATATTGAAAATAACTTGAAAAAAACACCCAGCTTTGGTTGGTGAAAAAGTGAAATCCTTTGCAAAATAGATTATAGAATTTTTTTTTAAATGTAAGGAGAGAATATTGTTAGGGTTTCACATAATTTTAAGCAGGATATGGAATTGAAGCATTAAAATGAACCCTTGGAGAAAACAACTTTCAGGTGCTGTAGTATTCTAATTTTTGTGATGTAGGAAGTTAGCACCCACCCTCTCCTAGAAAAATGAAATATCCTGGGAAATATTGAAAAGGCAGAATATTATATTTCCCTGGATCAGAAATGGAGAAACATGTTTTTAGGCAGGAAACAGACTCACTCTTAATAATCCCCACCTTTGTCAATGGGCCATTAAAAGGCCTGAGCCAGTCCATTCTACATTACAAAGATCCCCCTTCAGCTCCAGGGTGATGGGTTTAAGGCATGATAGTATTAGCCCTTTATCCATCTCACCACAGAGCACCTGGGAAGAAGCAATGCTCAACCAAGCTTGGGACTCAAAAGACACACAACCTACAACGTTAGCTAAGAACCCCCCCCCCCGCGCTGCCACCCCTGGGAGTCTGACAACTAATCGGAATACATTTCTTACACAGGAACAGGAAACAGAGAGGTGGGGCCGAACAGGGAGTATAAAACTCAGGAACTCTCAGCAAGCCCCTTTTTTCTCTCTCTTTTCTTCTTCACCCAACATCTGGAAGCATATGATCCCCCTTTTCTGTTCAGGAGCTCAAGGCATGTGGTCCTGTCCACCATTAAACCATCTTTCCAAGCAGCCTCATGTTGCCAGTATTTTTTTCCCCACTTGGAACTGAACCCAGAAGGACATTTCTTCCAACAGTGGGCTACTATCGTTATTAAGTAAGTACTTGTCACGAGAACCAAGGTTTAAGCTGCTTGAATGTCTCTAGAAAAATAGCTGTTCAAACTTGATAGGGAATCACCACCTCTTGCTTTTTCAAGAAAATGCACGAGGAATTTCTTTTTCTGCTCTCTCAGCTGTACATACATTGAAATCGAATGGACTTCGTTTTTGAAAAGCAGCATCAAATAAATGGAAGAAAAGTTAAAATATAATAAGGGTCACCTGAGAGACAACTTTTATGGGGGAAAACATTAATTTATTATATGTTATGCATTAGCCTTTTTGTTGCTTGAATAGCAGTGGTGGGTTTCAGCCGGTACGCCCCGGTACGGGTGTCCCAGTGCCTGCTGAGTAACAGGGACCGTTCACTACGGTGCTTCAGAGGGCCCACCCGCCCGCCCATGTTCCTTATCTGTATTTGACCCAACTGGGCCATTTGTGCATGCACACGCAGCATACAGCACCTGCGCATGAAGTGTACAGCGCCTGCGCAATGTTCCACTGAGCAACTGGAGAGTCATGGGCGGTAGGTACACATGTGTGCATTGCACGCATGCACGTGGTGGACACACGACCCCGTCGCAGGGTGCCGGTTGCGACGGGATCCGGAACCCACCACTGTTGGTTAGGTATCCGTTGGGGATGCTGTAATGGTGGATTCCTCCACTGGGTAGTGGGATTGACTAGGTCAGTGATGGCGAAACTTTTCGGCACTGAGTGCCCAAACCGGAGCATGCGTGCATGTGTGTGCATGTGCTAGAGCGCTGGAAAACTGAAGACCAGCTGGTTGGTGCATGCATGCCTGTCTTTTGGCTGCTTTTCGGGCTGTTTTCAGGCCATTTTCAGGCAATTTGTTGGCCTGAAAACAGCCTGAAAACGGCCCAAAAAACCAGCCTGTTTTTTAAATCAGAACAGCAGCTGGCGACGCCACACGTGGCCACAGAAAGGGCTCTGTGTGCCACCTCTGGCATGCATGCCATAGGTTCGCCATCACGGGACTAGGTGATCTTCTAACCTTCATATTCTGTAGAAAAAAATACTGCAGCAGGTAAACAGCACCAGCTCCCAATACATAGTATATTATACCTACTCTCCAATAAGTATTTATGCAATACAAATGATATTTTAACATTAACAAGAAATTACTACGTTAGGACACTCAAAAGAAACTGATTTCTTTAAAACAAACCTAGGGAACTTGACCATTTAATATTTTGAATTGTGTTAGGCACAAGGAAGAAATACGAAGTACGGTATTGTATATCAGGCAACTTAGGACCCAGTGTCCAGATAAGGCAAAATCTCCATCCGTTTTGACATGATGGCTTGAATCCTGTGTTCTTTCTGACCATCAACCGCAAAAATTGACCCTTTTGGCTTGATCAGTGCCACAACTGTGTGTGTAGGAATTTTAAAAGTTGATCCTTCTTGCCCATTCAGGTCTGGGAGATCAATTTAATTTTCAGCAATGTGGTGCATCCGTTTAGCCACCGCTGTAATTAAGGCTGCTCCTTTCCCACTTCCATCTTCAGACAGCATAAAAGTGACATCACATTGTGCTGCCAGCTCCTTCACCGTTTCTTGCAAAATCCTAGAAAAGCTAAACGGAAAAAGAAGAAACACAAGCAAATTTTGACATATACAATGTTTTTCATAATCCAATTGCAAATGTAACAAATAGTTTAGGTTGCAAAGACTGGAGAGAGGGGGGTGCAGAGTGAAGAGGATACTCTGAATGTCTTGTAATGTTTTCAATCCAATGAAAGCAAAATTTTGCAGTGTGTGCCCAAGTTAAGAAGGCAAACTTTGCTCTCACATCAATTAGAATATTATACAGTATGTACTAGATAGGCTAAAGGAGACAGTGGCTCATTGGCTAAGATGCTGAGCTTGTCGATCAGAAAGGTCGGCAGTTCAGCGGTTCGAATCCTAGCATCGTGTAACGGGGTGGCCTCCTGTTACTTGTCCCAACTTCTGCCAACCTAGCAGTTGAAAGCATGTAAAAATGCAAGTAGAAAAATAGGAACCACCTTTAGTGGGAAGGTAACAGCGTTCCATGTGCCTTTGGCGTTTAGTCATGCTGGCCACATGACCTTGGAGACGTCTTTGGGCAGCGCTGGGTCTTTGGCTTTGAAATGGAGATGAGCATGCCCCCTAGAGTCGGGAATGACTAGCAGATATGTGCGAGGGGAACCTTTATCTTTTTATTATATCGGCAACTGATCGCAGTGATGTCCCGGTGTCTGGAAGCCGTCGAGGTCTGGATGGGGGACAACAGACTCAAACTCAACCCCTCCAAGACTGAGTGGCTGTGGCTTCCGGCACCTCGGTTCAGCCAGCTGACTCCATCGCTGGCCATAGGGGACGAGCTACTGCCCCCTGTGGAACGGGCGGGCAATTTGGGCGTCCTCCTAGATGCCCGGCTGTCGATGGATGACCATGTGGCAGCCATGGCAAGGGGGGCGTTCCACCAGGTTCGCCTGGTGCGCCAATTGCGCCCCCTGCTGGACCGGGATGCCCTACGCACAGTCACTCATGCGCTGGTGACGTCTCGCCTAGATTACTGTAATGCTCTCTACATGGGGCTTCCCTTGGGACACGCCCGGAGACTGCAGCTAGTCCAGAACGCGGCCGCGCGGGTTATTATGGGGAGGTCTAGATACTCCCACGTAACACCGCTCCTGCGCGAGCTGCACTGGCTACCTGTGGTTTTTCGGGTGCGTTTCAAGGTCCTGATTACTATCTTTAAAGCGCTCCATGGCTCAGGACCTAGTTACTTGCGGGATCGCATCCTCCCACATACATCCCTGCGGCCAATCCGCTCTCACAGAGAGGGCCTTCTCCAAGTGCCGTCCACTAGGCAATGCCAGCGGGCGGCGCCGAGGAGTAGAGCCTTCTCTGTGATGGGCCCAACCCTCTGGAATGACCTCCCCCCCGACATTAGAACCACCTTGGACTTCCGCTCCTTCCGTCAAAAATTGAAGACTCACCTGTTCCGACTAGCTGGCCTGGCATGATTATAAATGTTACATCTATGAACTCCTGGTAGTATATTCTCATCTGGTTATTTTAAGGGTAATGTTTTAGTTTTAATTGTTTTTACAGCTTTTAGCCTCATATTTATTTATTCTTCTGTACAGGACTCTTAATTTTAACCTCCTCCACATACATACATATACTTATAGCCTTATTTATATTTGTATTTTATCTGTGATTTATTGTGGACTGTACACCGCCCCGAGTCCCTTTTTGGGAGAGGGGGTGGTTTAGAAATGTGAATAAATAAATAAATAAATAAATAAATAAATAAATAATAAACTGTCATTTAATGACCACATTTGGGGCTGGTAATTCTGTTGCTAAAGGGCATGGTTGCTAAGCAAGAGATCTTGTTAGGTTTACAACCTCACTTCCACTGTGGTTAAGTGAATCACTTGCAGTCATTAAGTGAGACATCACATGACCATGTATTGCTATTTCTTCTCCATTGACTCTGCTTGTCAGAAGTTAGCTGTGAAGCATCAGTTATGGTGATCAAGTGGCCATCCACTGGTTGCCAAGCACCAGAATCTCGATCACATGATCACACAAAAAGCCTGACTAGGTGGCTCAGTGGTTAAAACACTGAGCTTGTCGATCAGAAAGGTTGGCAGTTCGGCAGTTCGAATCCCTAGTACAGATCTCTTACGTGAGCAAAGGGTTGGACTAGATGACTTCCAAGGTCCCTTCCAGCTCTATTACTGTTTATTGTTTACAGGGACACTGCAATGGTAGTAAGCACCCAGACTGGTCATAATGTTACTTTGTCGATGCCCTTGTAACTTTAAACAGTTGCTAAACAGGTCAGTCAGTAAATGAGGTCTCCTTGTTTGTTCTTTGTAAGAGCAAAGGATTTAAGCATGTTGCAGATGTAACTTTAGATGGCCGCTTTCTAAGCTACTCCGCTGCTAACAAATACAAAGAGGAGGTGAGGTCTACCCAAAGATTCCTTTAAACCTTCTCCTTTATCTCTTGCTCTGCCAGTCCTTGTTTAGAAGATTATTGATCACAGTGCTTCTCCTTGTTCTTTTCTGGTCTTCTACAACAGGGGTGTCAAACTCGATTTCATTAAGGGCCACATCAAGGTTGTATTTGTCCCAGGGGTGGGTTTCAATTTTTTTTACTACCGCTTTGGTGCGCGGGACTAAATGGGGTATGCGACTGAGTGGGTGTGGCCAACTTGACGTCACTCACACACACTCAGTCACATGACCCTCTCACCAAGCCATGCCCACCGAAACAGTGGCAAAATGTTTTGACGGGGGGGGGGGGCTTCAGCCTTGCCGGAGCTAAGGGAGTGCCTGCAAACTACCCAATAAGGAAAAAAAAAATTTCCTCCAAGAATACTCTGCAGGCTTCAGCAGGGCTGGAGGAAGGCAAAAACACCCCCATTTTGTGAAAAATGGGCAGAAAACAGGTTGTTTTTTTCAAAAACAGGAGCATTTTTGCCTTCCCCCAGCCATGCTGAAGCCTGCAGGGTGCTTCTGGGGGCTGGGGGAAGGTAAGAACACCTCTGTTTTTGTGAAAAATGGCCCATTTCTGGGACCTCTCTGGGACTGACATGCACACACCATTAATAAAGGGGGGGGGGATTACATTTTTTCAATGAAGATTATTCTGAGCATGTGCAGAACAGAAAATAAAGATGGCGGCGCTCAGGATAGAACCGGTACAGTCATGTGTCTGGCTGAGTTACAATCTATTTGGCTGAACCAGTCCGAACCGATAGGAACCCAATCCACCTCTGGTTTGTCCTTGGATCAGGGTGGGTGTGGCCAGGTTGACGTCAGTCATGTCAGGGACGCCTGTGATGGCCCGAGCGCTCTGCCAGCGTAAAAAGGCTGCCAAGCTCCGACATTAAAAACTTCAAAAAATAGTAAGCTTGATAAATAAATTATTAAGCTGATTAAGCGATGCTAGAAAACTTCTTAAGACTATTTTCAGGTGCATTAGTGAAGCAGAGTACCTATAAAATATTCATGATAGCCTTCTAACAATGAAAATGATATTGCATTTCTTTAACATAGAAGAATTCTTACACCACCTTTGGCATAACAGAAGGTTTCCATTTTATGGGTTTGATGGAGTACACATTTATGAAATTTTCCATTCATAAAAAAGCACATGACAAGCGATTTAGAAATTCTGCTTTCCATGCAGATGGCAGGAGAAAGATTGGTCTATGTATTGAAACTACGCAACAATGTGAATTTGAAGGGGAAAAGGAATTTGGAGAGTGGATGGTTGTGCCTTGTTGTATACCGGCGAGCCTGGCCAGCAGAGGGCAGTCGAGAGGAGGAGCCCTCTGATTGGCTCAGGCGCGCCGGCCAGCCGGCGGGAGAAATCCTTCGTTTCTATTGGTTCGTCGTCTGACAGCTCGTTGTATAAATAGCTGTCAGACGGCTAGTTTTGTGTTCCAGTCAGTTCGTTGTGAATAAATACGTTAGACTACATTTGACTCCGTCTCCTCAATTACGGCCACAACACTGGCGACGAGGACGGGCGACGTGGAACCCTACACCGTGCCTCCAATGGCTTTTCACGCTGCCTTTTCGCCGTTCCGGCCTGAGGCTGAGGCTTGGGAAGCATTTCTCGAAAGATTCGAGTGCTTCCTCATAGCCCATGATCTCGTCAGCCTCTCACAAGAGCGGAAGCGCGGCATCTTCCTCAATTACTGCAGGGCAGAGATGTTCGCCACCGCAAGAGCTCTCGCTGCTCCAGATCCTGCCCATTCGCTGCCCTGGGACGAACTCCTGGCTCGCCTCAAGCACCATTACGAGCCCGCGCCATCCCGTTTTGCCCGGCGGCAGTATTTCCGTCGGTGCATTCAAAAAGAGGGCCAAACCATTGCCCAATACGTTGCTGCTCTCCGCGCTGAGGCAAGCCTGTGCGAATTCAGCGACCTGGAAGAGGCGCTGCTGGAGCAGTTCATCTATGGTCTACGAGACGTTAAGCTCCATCGCCGCATCCTGGCTAGACCCGAACTGACTTTGAAAATAGCGGTCGATGATGCCAGAGCCTACGAGATGGCTGATCAATCCACCCCGGATTTCAGCCATCTCAGCCAGCATCCTCACGCTGCCTACGTGCCGCCTTCTCCCTACGCCTACGTGCCGCCTTCTCCCTACGCCTTCCTCGTCATACGCTCCTTCTACTGCTGCCTCTTTCCGCACCGAGGTCGACCAGACCGCCGACCGCCTCCAGACCCTTTCTACCAGGGATGAACGCCAGTGCCTCAGTTGTGGCGGCCGCCACCAACGCTCACAATGCAGGTTCCGGCAAGCCCTCTGCCACCAATGCGGCAGAAAGGGCCACCTCGCTGCCGTCTGCCGTTCCGCCCCTCAAGATCGCCGAAACCCACTCCCTCAGCCGTCTCCTCCCCGTCATCCGGCATCCATGCCTTCACGCCGTCAGCACTCTCTCTCTGTGGGAGACCCCGCTGAGGCCTTCCCGGAGTGGCTTGTAGACTCGGCCTCCTCAACTTTGGAGGGCCGGGGTAAGCTACACCTCCAAATCTTTATTGAGGGGGTCCCCTGTCCTATGGAGGTGGACACAGGGTCGGCCCGATCCGTAATGTCCTGGGCCACCCTTCGCTCCCTACTGCCCTGGTTCAGGCCCTACCATCTGAAGCCCCCTGACTGCCGGCTGCGCGATTACCAGGGCAACGTAATTGACCTGATGGGCTGCAGACTTTTTCATATTACTTTTGGCTCCCAGCAGGCAAAACTTATTGTGAAGAACCCCCTGGCCTCCCTCCTCGGGTTAGATTGGTTTAACGCCCTGGGCCTATCCATCGCTGGGGTTCACTCTCTTTCTCCCTCCCCTCCTGACCCCCTCCCTTCTCTCTCCTCCCTCCTTTCCAAATTTTCCGATGTTTTCGCTCCCACCTTAGGCTGCTACACGGGCTCACCTATCTCCCTGAACCTCGACCCCTCCGTTCCGCCCATCCGCCTTAAAGCCCGCCGGCTTCCATTTGCTTTAAAGGCTAAAGTCGACGCTGAGCTGGACAAGCTCATTAGTCAAGGCGTCTTGGAACCCGTCGATTTCTCCCCCTGGGAGACGCCCATAGTGGTACCTTTGAAGTCCGACGGATCTATTAGGATCTGCGCGGACTTCAAATCCACTCTCAACAGGGCCCTCCAATCGCACCCGTACCCTGTGCCCGTTGTGCAGCACGTCCTGCACACTCTGGGCCAGGGTCGCATTTTCACAAAGCTGGACCTCGCGCAGGCGTACCAGCAACTGCCTGTCGATGACGCCACTGCGCTTGCGCAGACTATAGTTACTCATCGCGGCGCATTCCAATGCCGCCGCCTTCAGTTTGGCGTCAGCGTGGCCCCGGGCATTTTCCAAGGGCTCATGGAGCGTTTGCTCCATGGCATCCCCGGGGTCACACCCTATTTTGATGATGTTCTAATTGCTGCCCCCAATCAATTAGAACTCATCAAAATACTATGCCAGGTCCTTCGACAGTTCCGTGCTGCCGGCCTGCACCTTAAACCGTCTAAGTGCCAACTCAGCGTGCCCTCTGTCACCTTCCTTGGCTTCCTGATCGATGCCAACGGCATCCACCCAGACCCCTCAAAGGTCGAAGCCATTCTCTCTGCCCCCACCCCTTCCAACAAAGTGGAGCTCCAAGCCTTCCTTGGCCTCCTTAATTTCTATTCCTCCTTTATTCCCCACAAAGCTTCCCTGGCCGAACCCCTTCACCGCTTATTAGACTCATCCTCCCCCTGGTTGTGGACCAGCCGCGAGGCGCATGCGCTCGCGGCTGTCAAACGCTCGCTCACTGCCCCCCCAGTCCTCGCCCAGTATGACGAGCGTTTCCCACTGACCTTGGCTTGCGACGCTTCCCCCTTTGGCGTCGGGGCTGTTCTTAGCCATTCCTACCCCGATGGCTCTGAAGCGCCCATAGCCTTTTACTCCCGCACCTTATCCAGAACTGAGCGAAATTACAGCCAGCTGGATAAGGAGGCCCTTGCTGCCGTTGCGGGAGTAAAACGTTTTCATTACTACCTCTACGGCCGCCCATTCTCCCTGGTCACCGACCACAAGCCCCTTTTGGGCATTATTGCGGGGGACCGTCCCACCCCCCCCATCCTCTCCCCCCGCATGTCCCGTTGGGCAGAATTCCTGTCTTCCTACTCCTACACCCTCTCCTACAAGCCTGGTGGCCACATCGCCCACGCTGACGCGTTGAGCCGCTGCCCTCTGCCTCTTTCTGTCACTGATCCAGCCCCTGTCCACTCTATCTGCCTTCTGGCCGACCTCAGCCTGCCGATGTCCGTCTCGGACATCGCGCACGCCTCCCGTAATGACCCTATTCTTGTACGCGCCATGGCTGCTGTCACTCGGGGCTGGTCCGCGGCCTCCTCTGACCCCCAACTGTCTCCCTTCTTCCGTCGCCGCCTGGAGCTTTCCGTCCTCCAGGATTGCCTCCTTTGGGGCAACCGTGTGGTTGTCCCTTCTTCCTTGCGGCCTGCTGTTCTGTCCCGCCTCCACGACGGCCACCCAGGCATTGTCCACATGAAGAGCTGCGGCTATGTCTGGTGGCCGTCCATGGACGCGGACATTGCCGCATTTGTGCAACGCTGTCCCCCTTGCCAGCAGGTGTGCGCTGCGCCACCTTCTTCCCCTCCCCGGGAGTGGGAACTCCCTATGGGCCCATGGAGCCGACTCCATGTTGATTTCATGGGGCCCATTGACGGCCGGGTCTTCTTCCTCCTGGTGGATGCCTGGTCAAAGTGGGTTGAGCTGTTTCCCATGCCCAGCTCAACCTCCTCGGCCACCATCCACGTTTTAGATTCTTTATTTAACACCCATGGCCTTCCTGACGTTATCGTTTCCGATAACGGGCCACAATTTTCCTCCAATGAATTTCAGTCCTACCTTGCATCTCTGGGCATCCGCCATGCCCCCGTTGCCCCCTACCACCCTGCAGGCAACGGCCTTGCTGAACGTGCGGTGCGTTCGGCTAAGGAAGCTCTGGCCCGCATGGCCGCCCTCCCCTGGCCATCCCGCATCTCCACCTATCTCCGTTCCCAACACTCCACCCCTTGCCCCACTACGGGCAAAAGCCCCGCGGAACTATTGTTAGGCAGACGTCTCCGTTCCCTTCTCGACCGTTTTCACCCCCTATACCACCCTTCCTTCCCTGTTGTTCCTCCCCCCCCCAGGTCTTTTCTGGTGGGTGAGGGGGTGTTTGCTCGCAATTACACCGGCGAGCCCAAGTGGCTACCTGGCAGGGTGACTGACATCACGGGGCCCTGTTCTTACAGGGTCCTCCTCGATGATGGGAGACATTGGCGGCGGCACATAAGCCAGATGCGTTGGCGACCAGAGGGACCTGAACTCAGTACAACTGCAAAAAATCAACCAGGCCCTAACGACGACGCCTGCCGGCTCGACCGTCCACATGCCGCTAGCTCCGATCTCGCAACAGCCCCTCCCGGTGCGCTGGCAAGCTTACCATCGCCCGTCGGTGCATTGCCGGGAGTGAGACCCATCCAGGACTCTTCGCGGCCTGCTCGCCACAAGAGCGGAACCGACACTCCTTCCTCCTCTGGTAGGGCGCCATCTTCACTGAGACGCTCCCAGCGCGTGCGCAGGCGTCCATTGTACTTAGATGATTACGCCTGCGCAATCCAGGGGAAAGGGGTGTTGTATACCGGCGAGCCTGGCCAGCAGAGGGCAGTCGAGAGGAGGAGCCCTCTGATTGGCTCAGGCGCGCCGGCCAGCCGGCGGGAGAAATCCTTCGTTTCTATTGGTTCATCGTCTGACAGCTCGTTGTATAAATAGCTGTCAGACGGCTAGTTTTGTGTTCCAGTCAGTTCGTTGTGAATAAATACGTTAGACTACATTTGACTCCGTCTCCTCAATTATGGCCACAACATGCCTGATTCTGTCATTATATTATAATATATACTGCTGTTACACTATAATAATAAAGTGGTACTCCTGCAATCTCTATCAGAGTATTACTTAACCTCAGCAGCTTTAAGATGTGTGAACTTCAATTCCCAGAATCCTTCTGCCATCAAGCTGGCTGGGGAATTCGGGGAGTTGAAATCCCCACATTTTGAAGCTGAGAAACTCTGTTCTGGAATGTCTGCTTGTTGAACTGGAGGGATGATGCCGATTAGACCAGGGGTCACCAACCTTTCGGACCTCGGACCACTAAATTCATAACTTTAAATCCCGCAGACCACTAATATAAATTAATGACGGGATGGGGTCCTTCAGGCACTTAGCTTGGCCGCCTGTTAGCGGAGAGAAGCGCCCGAGATCAACCCTAGTTTTGCTGTCCATTGCAGCTAACGATCTCAAATACGGCCAAGAATGAATGTTTGTTTTATAGCCAGCCCATGCTCTAGATCAGCCCCCTGCAAACTCTATCTCTCGAGGAGCCTGGCAGAAGTTTTCATGCACCGCTCCCTGAAGCGCCTGGACTCCCAGGGAAGGAGGGAAGGGCTGCCAAATAGGCAGCCAAGCTAAGTGCCTGAAGGACCCCATCCCGTCAGCGAGCAAGATTAATTGCTTTGGCGGACTGTATCTGCCCCAGGGGGCATAGTTTGAGAATCGCTGATTTAGTGCAATATTAAAAATGAAAAGATTTTTCTCTGGACCACCAAAATTTTCTCGAAGACCACCAGTGGCCCACGGACCACCAGTTGGTGACCGCTAGATTAGAAGGTCTTCTTCAATTAAAGGCAACTTTGGTTTGTCACCCTCACAGACTGCAGCCAAAATGAAGGCTGTGTTATGACTGCACAGCAAAAAACCACTTGTGCTGTGGTTAAGTGCCAGTGGGGATCACTAGTGAAGGAAGTCATCTCTCCTAGAAGAATGAAATATTTTGAGACATATTTAAAAAGGCAGAGTATTATATTTCCCCTAAAAGAGAAATAGAAATCTTAAGGGAGACAGAAACTCAGCATCAGCTCCCTGGCCTCAGCAGATATTTGGTGTCCATTAAGAAAGACTGGGCTATCCTATCTACAAGACGAAAGACCTTCAGCCTCAGGGTGATGGGATTAGACTTCACTCAAGATCCAAACCAGGACAAATCCATTAAGACATAATGTAAACAGAGAAAATTATTTGTATGAAAATATAAAGTTGGGATTGCTTGAAACGCCACCTCGAGAACAACGGAAAGGAGGGGGGATGAGGAGAGAAAAGAAGAAAGGGTAAAGCAGAGAAAGTAAGAGTGGGGAATTAAGAGTAGGAGAGAGGATAAGAAGAGGAAAAGGGAGGAGGAGAAGGGAAAGAGAGGGGAAGAAGAAAGAAGGACGGAGAGGAGGAAAGAAGACGGTAGAGAAGGGAGGTTGAGAAGATGGAAGGAGTAAGGTTGTTGCAAAATAAGATGGAGACACGGGGTGGCAAGAAAGTGACCCAAACTGTATTATATATGTGTGTAAAAATGAGTATAGAGATTAATGATGAATAGACAAGTGTTAAATAGCAATTATAAGAATGTATATCTATGAATGAATTTGAAAGGGAAAAATAAAAAACTGTTCTAAAAAAAGATACAATAAGAATTGCCCGACATCCTTTCAGAACACAAGTCTCTTCATTACATCATCATCCTCCAAGCTTCAACCAAACCTGGGAGCTCAGACAAATATGACCCCACATGGCCCCATGGGAGTCTGACAACAGCCAATAGAATACACGTTCTTGCACAGGAACAGGAAGCTCAAGTGCAAAGTCCAAGAGAAGGTATAAACACCACCCCACTCTCAACTCCACGTGGTCAGCTGCCCAGAACCACCCATGTGCTTCTGCTTCATCAATAAATGGGCCCTCTTTCCAATCAGCCTCCAGCCTCCATTTTGTCTCCAGTGCCTTTCTCCCGGCTTGGAACTGAACCAGATGGATAGTTCTTCCAACTCTAGTATAAATACAGGTAATCTTTGACTTCAAGCAGTTCATTTAGTGACGGTTCAATGGCACTGAAAAAAGTGACATGATCATTTTTCACACTGATGACCATTGCAGCATTCCCCATGGTCACAAGATCAAAATTCAAACGCTTGGCAACTGACTCATATTTATGACGGCTGCAGTGTCCCGGGGTCATGTGATCCCCTCTTGCGACCTTCTGACAAGCAGAGTCAATGGGAAATCACTGGAAATCACTTAACAACCATGTTGCTAACAACAACTTCAGTGATTCGCTTAACAACTGTGGCAAGAAAGATCATAAAATGGGACAAAGCTCACTTAACCACTGTCTCACTTAGCAACAGAAATTTGGGGCTCAATTAAGGTAGTAAGTTGAGGACTACCGGTAAATAGGGAAGAACTGGGAGGCATGAAGGGAGATGGGGATGGAGAACCCTTGGAAAGAAAAGAGCATCTCATTCTTTGCACACAAGCATTTATTTCCTTTCAAGTTCTACATGAATGCGACAAAAAATGTTGTTCCCATCTTAATGCAAAAATGTGCAATCAATTCAGAGTTGTAGCATGAAAAAGGTCCTTTTTTATTCTTATCCACTAAGCAGAATATTTCATTAGTCCTTTGCTACCCTTACCAGCAGAGACATCACCCTGCCAACAAAAGTGCATATAGTCAAGGCGATGGTTTTCCCAGTTGCAATGTATGGCTGTGAAAGTTGGACCATAAGGAAGGCTGAGCACCAAAGAATGGAGGCCTTTGAACTATGGTGCTGGAGAAGACTCCTGTGAGTCCGTTGGACTGCAAGGCCATCAAACCGGTCAGTCCTAGAGGAGACCCTGACTGCTCTTTAGAAGGCCAGATCCTGAAGAGGAAACTCAAATACTTTGGCCACCTAATGAGAAGGAAGGACTCACTGGAGAAGAGCCCAATGCTGGGAAAGATGGAGGGCAAAAGAAGAAGGGGACAACAGAGAATGAAGTGGCTGGATGGCATCACTAAAGCAGTCGGTGTGAGCTTAAATGGACTCCAAAGGATGGAAGCGGACAGGAAGGCCTAGAGAAACATTGTCGAGGGAGTCACAATGGGACATGACTTCACAACTAACAACAACAACCCTCAAAAAACCAAATCCTTACAACCCAAAAGATGCTGAAAGAGATACTCACTGTGGGTGTAGCTTGTATAAGGTACCGTCCACTCCGATTGTAATTTTGAGGTGCTCAAGTTTCCTGTTGTCACGTATCTTCTCAACAACAGCTGCCAATCCAGCTCCGCAGAGCTGGGCAGCTCTTTTGGAAACACAGCCACACACTTCTTTCACAATGATGCTGTCATCACAAGTCCCATCCAGCCCGAGTTGTTGCAGAATTCTTCTCACTTGAAGCAGGGCGAGGCGATCGCTGTCTCAGCCAAAATGGAACAGACACTTTTGATTACTCAATGGTGCTTCTTAGAAAGAACTGGGAAGCTTCATTTCTGGTTTTTAAGAAATACCTTGCTGATATGTTGGTTCTTTGGCATAAGTGGGGGGGCACTTATGGCTATGGTTCCTTTTTAAACAGGATTTAGAATGATTAATCATGTGCCATCAAGTCATTTTTGATACCTAGCAATCGCATAGACAGATGTTCTCCATGAGTTAAGAATGAACTTTGTTTGAATACTACATGCTACTCTTTTTTTTTAATTAAAAGTTTTAATAAATTTTACAAATATTGCCCCCTCACCTTCCCTCCCTCCCCCCTACCTCCCAGAGCAAAATACAGGATATAAACATTTGACAATCATATGCTAACATAAGCTAACTGAATTCGACATCCTACCTCCTCTTGTGCCTTAATTCCCCCTTTTTTATACTAACTTTAGATAAGTTGTTACATTCCTTATTCCTTCACTCATAAGCTAATTGAAATTTTTTAGTCCGACATTTATTTTGAATATAGTCAATCCATCTTTTCCATTCGAACTTGTATTTCTCATCTGAGTGGTCCTTCAAGTATGCTGTAATTTTGGCCATCTCTGCTAGATTTATTACTTTTACCGTCCATTCTTGAATAGTAGGCAATTCTTCCCTCTTCCAGTACTGCGCCACCAACAATCTTGCTGCCGTCGTTAAGTTCAAAATCAAATTAGTCTCTATAACTGTACAGTCTGTAATTATACCTAACAAAAACAGCTGGGGGGTGAACTTTATCCTTTTTTAAAGTATATTTTGAATAACCCACCATATTTTTATCCAAAATGCTTTGACTTTTTTGCACATCCACCATATATAGTAATACGTAGCATCAGCACAATCACATCTCCAACATTTAGGTTGTAAATTTGGATACATGCAAGATAATTTTTTGGGATCTAAATGGCATCTATACATCATCTTATAAAAATTCTTTCTCAAATTCTGAGCTTGCGTAAATTTTACATTTGTTACCTAAATCTTTTCCCATGTTTCCATCATTATTGGCTCTTTGAAATTTTGTGCCCATTTTATCATACAGTATTTAACTAACTCTGTTTCAGAATCTATTTCTATCAGTATATTATACAACCTTTTTATGTGCATTTGACTCTGGCCCCTAATTTGTTTTACCAGACTATCCTCATTTTGCGTGATACCAATTGTCTGGTCTTTTTTCCATCTAGCTTGTAACTGTCCATACTGGAACCAGGTTTGAATTATCCCTTCCTCTCTTAGTACATTCAGAGGCTTTAACTGTAGTACACCTCTCTCTATATCACCTCTCTATATATAATACTACATGCTACTCTTACCTTAATGTCACAACACCCTGAAATACAACCCCAAATAATTTTTGAAATGTTTAAGGTGACTTTGCCATCACCAGCAGAAAAAAAACATCTCCTTATCCAGATATTCCTGAACTGGGGCTCACAGGAGTCACAGAGTGATGATGAACGATGATGAAGATGACCAGGAATTGAAAATTAGCAAAACCTGGAGAGCTAATTTAAACTCCTTTGCAGAACAGTCTCTGTGTTTCTCTCTGTCTCTGTCTGTCTCTTTCTCTCTGTTTCTCTGTCTCTGTCTATCTGTGTGTGTGTATCTCCCCTCCACCTGTCTCTTTCTTGCTCTGTCTCTGTGTCTGTCTGTCTGTCTGTCTGTCTGTCTGTCTGTCTGTCTGTCTCAATATATTACATAGATGATAGATGGATTAGGGAGAGGGAGAGAGAGAGAGAGAGACCAAAGAAATCTGCATGGAAATGCTCATGTATTCATCAGAAACCACAGTATTCTTCCGACGGCTAAGAAAATGACTTGTCCAAAGTCACCCCATAGACTTCTATACTTAAGGTAGGACTGGAATTCATATTTTCCTGTTCCTACCCCAACAGATTAACCGCTAGACCTGTAGGAGAAGGATAGGCAAAGCCTGGGGTGGGGTCAAGAGAGGAATCAGCCTGGAGTTGTTACATTCCCACAAGAGGTCTAAATCAATCTCAGTGGTGAAATTCGATTATTTTTACTACCGGTTCTGTGGGCGTGGCTTGGTGGGCATAGCAGGGGAAGGATACTGCAAAATCCCCATTCCCTCCCCACTCTTATTGCGAAATCTCCATTCCCATCCCACTCTGGGGCCAGCCTGAAGTGGTATTTGCCAGTTCTCCGAACAACTCAAAATTTCCACTACCGGTTCTCCAGAACCTGTCAGAACCTGCTGAATTTCACTCCATCCCCTCTTCAATTCCATCAATGCTTATCTAATGCCAATTTAGTGCTGACCATTCGTTGACTAGATTCTTGTGTATAGATATGAGCAAGAAATCAGTTTAACTGGAACTTAATGGGTCATCTTGATTCTTCATGTCTGAGAAGACCAAGCTGGCTCCCACAACTGAATCTTGTACCTTTTATATAAGAAAAAACATATAAATAAATCATGAATCCTATTCAGCTGTTTATTGTCTCATATGAGGTTGAGAACTATAAGACAGGAGATGGAGAGAAAATGCTGTTTGTATAACACGACTCATACCTTTCAATCTGAGACAAGTATTTTGTTTCAAATATTCCTCTTCTTCTCAGTGATTCTGAAATCTGGCCTCTGAACAGAAGTCCTCTCTTGGTCAGGTCTATCAAGATCTGTCTCACTATTTCACCCAAATACATCCCACTGGTCATTTTCTCATATCTATTAAACACCAAGGGGAACAAAAATAACATTTGGATTTGAACATCATCAAGCAGGTTCTCCATTATTGCTATGCATCAATGGGCTTTCATATAGCGCAGGGGTGTCCAAACTTGGGAACTTTAAGACTTGTGGACTTCAACTCCCAGAATTCCCCAGCCAGCATGGCTGGCTGGGGAATTCTGGCAGTTGAAGTCCACAAGTCTTAAAGTTCCCAAGTTTGGACACCCCTGATATAGCGGGAGTGTAAAAGTTTCCCAAATCTTGTTTTCCCGGGTATAGAACAACCAAAGGACTCTTCTCAAACAAGGAACTGGTCAAGGAGATTTAATCTTACCTATTGCTACACTTAATATTTTAACAATAGTACTTTAATATTGTTAGTATTACTTAATGCACAAGTAGTCCTTGATTTACAATCATTTGTTTCGTGACCATTCAAAGTTACAACAGCTTGGAAAAATGTGACTTATGACCAGTGGTCACACATACAATTGCCACAGCATTCCCATGGTCATGTGCAGGAGGTGGACTTCAAAAATTTCAGCAACGGGTTCTCTGCTCGGTTGTTGGGTGGGCGTGGCCCTTGTGGGCGTGGCCTAGTCGGCTTCCTGCACTACAGGGGGGGGGGCGTTTTCGCCTTCCCCAGGCTCCGGGGCTTTCCTCGAGCCTCTGGGAGGGTGAAAACTGCCTCCCCCAGGTTCTGGAGGCCCTCCAGGAGGCCCATTTTCCCCCCTTCCACGAGCCTCCATGCGGGCCGTGCACTTACCTCACATTCAAAATGGGCCACGTGGAGACTCCTAGGAGGGGCACGGTGGGGGGGGGCATGGGCAGGGCGTGGTGGCCAGCCAGGGTTGGGATTTGGAGGTTCTCCGAACCAGTCATAATGCTAGCTACGGGTTCTCCCAAACCCAGCCGAACCCATAGCAGCCCACCCCTGGCATGTGATCAAAATTCGGATGCTTGGCAACCTGCGTGTACTGTATTCAAATGTATTGATAACATTTGCACCATCCCGGGGTCATGTGGTTGCCATTGTCATCCTTCCCAGATGGCTTCTGACAATCAGAGTCAATGGAGGAAGCCAGATTCACTTAACAACACAGTGATTCATGCAATAACACTGTGATTCGCTTCATGACCATGGCAAGGAAAGATCGCAAAGCAGGCATGACTCACTTAACAACCACCTTGCTTACCAATGGAAATCCTCATCCCATTTGTGATCATAAGTCAAGGAACACCTGTATTATCGTTAGAAAATAAGGAATTATTATGAAAAGCTTTAATGCAGTAAGATTCATTACTCTCTGGGTCTCCAACCTGTTGACTTCAACTCCCAGAATTCCCAATGTTGCTGGCTGAGGAATTCTGGGAGTTGAAGTCCACAGGTCTTAAATTTGCCACGGTTGGAGACTCCTGCGTCTCGCAGATTACTGTACTCAGAGATTCTGTACTATTTTATTCTAACATGAATTTTTGGAGAGTTTTTTAAAATTATGTTTCCAAATGCAATGTAAACAGTCCACGTTATCAATCAGAGGATAGTCGTTTACATAACAATTTTAATTACGGTATGCTTGTTCCCAAGATGGCAATAAGGTGGATCCCTAACCCCCCAATGCCATTGATGCGATATTCATTTTAAGGATATTAACTCCCGACATATTTTTAGTCTTCCTGTTTTTTTCTTTAGTATGTCTTTGAATAAAAAACAAAAAATATGTTTTCTTCTTCCTTTCCAATAACTTGAAACTCATTCGTGTTCTAACTCTAGGCTTTCAACTGGGGAAGATAGATTATTTCTAATATTTACCATTGCCTGTTCTACAGCAGAGGCTACTGAATTCCAGACAGTGGTGAAATTCAAAATTTTTTTAATACTGGTTCTGTGGGCGTGGCTTGGTGATGGAGTCCTGTGACTGAGTGAGCATGGCCAACTCGTTGTCACTCATGGCTACACCCACTCAGTCACATGCCCCATCACCACCAAGCCACGCCCACAGCATCCAGTAGGAAAAAAATGTGTGCATGAGTCCATTCACAGCGGAGCTGCTGCTCCCTTTATGGTCCCGCCTGACCCCCTCCCTCCCAGGGGGCAAAGTACCTTAAAGGGACAGGCTGCAGCAACTCTGCTGTGAATGGAGGGATAAATGTTTGGATTGTCTCTGCTGCATTTAACATTGAATTCTGTGGAAGAGACAATCTGAACGTTTTTCCCTCCGTTCACAGCAGAGCTGCTACTCCCTTTATGGTCCCCCTTGGCCCCCTCCCTCCCTGGGTCTATCTTAAAGAGACAGGCTGCAGCAGCCCTGTGTGAACGGAGGGAGAAATGTTCGGATTGGGTGTGTGGGTCGAGCAGCCGGAAGAGGTAAGCGGCGACAGGGCAACCAGGCGGGCGTGGGCGGGGCACCAAGGATTTTTGACACCAGTTTGGAGAACTGATGCCAATCGTCTCTGCTGGTTCAGCCAAACCAGACTGAACCGGGAGGATTTCACCCCTGGTTCCGGAGAAACCCCATAATCTTGGCTGAAATTTTTGGAGTAGTGCCACAACATCTACCCTTACTTTTGCTTCCCAGGATTCAGGGACCCTGAGTCCACCTCTTGATCATATCTTGTCCTGAAATTATCAATGCAGCCATTGTCCCCAAATCCTCCCCATTCTGTGTTGATGCACATTTTGCCTTCATCTCCTTCTATTATTTCTATACGTTTCATTTCTTCCATATAGCACACGTTACTGCCTGTCCCTGAAAGAAAGAAAGAAAGAAAGAAAGAAAGCGAGACTTTAAAACAGCAAAAAGGTTTTTCTCCAAGGACGTTCAAATGTAGGCGATGGAAAAACCATAGCTGCAGAATACAAAATAGTCGCAGTTCTAATGGTTGCTATAGAAAGAGCCAGGCTACAGAACTGGGCTGAAAAAATCCAGACAACCTCAAGATGGCAGCAGCAAGATCAGAAAAGTGTAATACAGTATTTCTCAACATTGCTTACATCAAGACAGAGGACACCAACTGGTGGTCCCTGGCCCACTGGTGGTCTGCAAGAAAATTGTGGCGGTCCACAGAAAAATTATTTGCATTTTTTATATTGTGTTAAATCAGGAGTCATGGGACAGTCCCTGGGGTGGATACGTGCACTGAATGTTTTTGTTGCTGCAGAGAGTTTCCCCCTTCAGGGTCTTTTTGTGTTGGTCAGAGGGGGGTAGAAATTCCGACTTGGGGTCTGTTTCAGCGTCATAGTGTGGGGCTTTGGGCGAAGGCTGGAGGGAAGTGCCGCTGGTGGCAAAGAGCCAGAGGGCCTCGTTCCAGTGGGACTGCATCATGGCCTGTAAATGGCTGACCATCTCAGCCCACTGAGTCTCCAGGTGCCGGTCCCTGGCCTTGCACTCCCGCAGGTCTTTCCTCTGCTTGGAAAGCCTATGCTGGTAGTCCTCAGTGAGGTGCTTCTGCTGAGCCTCCTTCTCGGTCAGATCCAATTTGAATTGAGCTGTTTTGCCAACTGTTTCTCGTGGCGGCTGCTTAGCTTCCTGTTGGCACCTTAAGGAGCCCGGGAGGGCAAGTGAGGAGTGCCTGGGAGGGGAGGGGCAAGTAGAGGATGGTGATGCGCCCCTCGATGTGAGTGACAGCAAGTTGGCCATGCCCACCCAGTCACATGACCATCTAGCCACGCCCACCCAGCAGGTCATTAGGCAGATCATATTAGGGGTCCGCGGGATTTAAAATTATGAATTTAGTGGTCCCTGAGGTCCGAAAGGTTGGTGACCCCTGCTTTATGATGCATGGACTTCAGCTCCCAGAATTCCCCAGCACTTAATTTAAATTTTATATATAAGTGAAGGAAAAAGGAAAAGTGCAATCCTCACCAAGCCAAATCAACATCTGTGTGCCATTTTCTTTTGCAGGCTATCAGTGAAAATTAGCATTATCCCAATTATCTCCTGTACCTTCCTACTGCTCTGGAATATTAAAATACAATACAAAAGACTGGGTTATAGTCTGCTGTGTATTTCTCTCTTTTTACCTGCAATGAGACCAATCTCACAATATGGATCTTCATAACCACACGTCATCATGGTCCCTACGGTGTCATTTACCACCGCTACGATATCCAAATCAAATTCCTGCAACAGAAATCGAGTGAGGGTTAGCCAGTGTTGTCATGCGGCCTGGATTAGGGTTACGTGCACTTGGAAAAAATGCTTCACCTAAGAATGATCTGATTTGAATAATAATTTAAATCACTGGTTGGACACTTGCATTCTTCTGTTTTACTTTAGCAACCGGTAAACAAAAGATTGCATAACATTGAAACAGCCCTTGAAAAATTTCACCAGACAGTAAAACAACTTCAGTTCAACATATACCAGGGGTGAAATCCTACCGGTTTGGGCCTGTTCGTCCAAACCAGTAATACAAAATGCTTAACAAAGTAAAAAAAAAAGTTACAACAATCAGCTGTGCTGCGCTGTAAAAGATCGGCCGAAGGAGGAGGCAGGACGAGTTCTGAGGCAACTCAACAGTCTTTATTTTAACAAGCGAGTCAAAACTATATACAGACGGAGTTCAGCACCTTTCCCTTCTTGACAGCTATTTATACGGAGCTGTCAAACAGGGTAGCCAATAGAAATGTCCTGAGTAGCCTGCGCTCAGCCAAGCCACGTCTTAGCCAATCAGGCACGGCTTGGCTGTTGCTGGCTGCCAGGTCGTAAGTCGAGGATAGAACACCACTTCCCCACCCACCCCAGCAAGGACGCATGCGCGAAGGTTGCGCAAGCGTACTCGCTAAGATAGGCAGGGCGATGATGGATCCGCCCAGAACGCCTCAGTCGAGGGGAAGTCGTCAGCGGAGAAGGTGGTGCCTGTGGAAGCTCCTCCCCGAAAGGAGTGTAGCTCTGGGTGACGGCAGCCGGGCCATGTCCAGAGGGCGGAGCCTGAAACTCAGGTAGGACGGGGCGAGGGGGCGCGTCCGTTGTAGGCGGTCTTGAGAGCGACTGCCGGAGGATTTCTTGCTTTCTAGCCAATATAAATCGCGTGGCACAGCTGATTGTTGGAACTACCGGTTCACCCGAACCGGTAGTATAAAAATGCTACCGGATGATCATCTGTGCGACAATAAGCTTTCCACGTGATTTCTAATCACAGGGCAGAGCTGATTGTCATACAGCTGATCATCACAACTACTGGTTCGCCCGAACCCATAGCATTTTCTACTACCGGTTCATGCAAACCTGTCCGAACCAGTAGCATTTGATCCCCACTAGGAGGGCCCCCCAAGCTGTGTTTTTTCTGGTAGAGGCACCACGGGCAGGTTCTTTGCTGTTTCCAGGGCGGCCTCGTGGGCCAGATCTAAGTACCCCACAGGCTGGATCTGGCCTGTGGGCCTTGAGTTTGGCACCCCTGATATAAACCAAAGCGAGCAACCTATTACCTGAAAGCTGCTCAGGGATTTTGGGAGGAAATAGTGGGAAACCGGGCTGTTTTATTTTAAAATAATCAATTGCATAATAAACTGGTATAAATCCATTTGCATAATGAGAGGGAAATCTGCATGTTTAGATTACGTTGGCTGGGTTCTCAGCAACCTGTTACGTATTAGTCTCTTTACTGCCAATTCTCTTTTTATCCTTTTGGTTGAAAGTTTGGAAGAAATTTAAAAAAAATGCCCAGCAGTCATTGACAGTGAGTCTTTCTTTCAGTTTATTGTCCTTTTGCTTTAACACCTATGTGTTGCTGGAAGATAAGAAACCGATTCAAATCATGGGTGTGCCATATAGTTAGTAGAAGTTATGACTACAACTGAGCCCAAACTTTTCGTTGCAGAGCAAGACAGTGGATAAGTGCGTTTAATATACAGATGTCCAGCAGGTGGCAGCACCACCTTAAGATTTATTCATTTAAAATTATGCTGGCATTGTTTTCCCCATAAACAAGAGGTGGGTTGCTCCCCGTTCGGCCCGGATTGGCCGAACCAGTAGTAGTGGTGGCGGGAGACTGCGCCCACCCGTCTGGATGCTTCTATGCATGCGCAGAAGCGTCACCCCCCCCCCCCAAAACCGGTAGTAAAAAAATTGGCAACCTACCACTGCCCTAAACCTACCCAGGGCTTAAAGGTTCATTCTAGCCAGAACCTCACAACTACGTTTTCTTCAGAATAATGTACTGTAATCAGATTAAAGAAGTTATTTTTAAAAAGAAAAAAAAATTGAGGGAATAATATAATGTGTGGTTGCTGTGCACACACCAGTACCTCTACCAGTGAAGCACCTGTTCAGGATAATTCACAGGGACAAAGTCAAAAAAGTCAAGATGGCAGCCACGGCCACACAAACAAAGCCCCATTCCTTTTTCGTATTTATCACAGCACACATTAAAAATGGGTAGAACTTGATTGTATGGTTGTTAAATTTGTCTGTCTGTCTGTCTGTCTGTCTCTCTCTCTCTCTCTCTCACACACACACACACACAAAGTCATCTTGCATCTATTTATTAAAGCCTCGCATCTTTCTTCAGATTTCTACCCATGGTTAAAAAATGAGCCCCACAGTCATTTCAATGGGGCCACTGCTTAAAGCAACTATCTCATTAAAAAAAATATTTCCCAGCATTAGGCTCTTCTCCAGGGAGTCCTTCCTTCTCATTAGGTGGCCAAAATATTTGAGTTTCATCTTCAGGATCTGGCCTTCTAAAGAGCAGTCAGGGTTGATCTCCTCTAGGACTGACCAGTCTGATCGCCTTGCAGTCCAAGAGACTCGCAGGAGTCTTCTCCAGCACCAGAGTTCAAAGGCCTCAATTCTTTGGCGCTCAGCCTTTCTTACGGTCCAACTTTCATGAACTTTCCTGAAATTCTGGATCCCTGCAAATTCTTAAAGAGCTTCCTCTGAATCATTTTCAAAGGGCAAAAGACCCCATGACTTCTACATTTATCTTAATAATTCTGAATGAAATCAAATCAGTAGGAAAATTGCAGTAAGCAAGGACTTCTGCTCAACCCTGGTGGTAGGGATGGAGCTCAAAAGGTGCAGGATACTTACATTTCTCCGTTTTATCGCTTCCCTTAGCAAGTTGACAACATCCTCCCCTTCACAGTTGGTTGCCTTGAAGCCTTTTGTCCACCCAACAAGAGCTCCCTGGAAAGTGAAAGAAGTGAAACAAAAAGGACAATTAAAAAGTGTCCAGAAGAAGAAAGAGAAAAGAGTTGGATCACCCAAACTCAAAACTGGCTTTCCATTTTTAGGAGAGACTCATTGCAAATTACATTTTCAAAGAAGGTTTAAATCAGGGGCATCCAACCTTGGCAAACCTTAAACCCTGTGGACTTCTAACTTGTGATTGGGTGAATTGTGCCCAATTTTACACCCTTTTTTGCTGCAAGCATTAAGTGAATCTGGCTTTCCCCCCCTGACTTTGCTCATTATAATAACCCTGGAAGCAGTGGTGAAATTCATGTTTTTTTTACTACCGGTTCTGTGGGTGTGGCTTGGCAGGCGTGGTTTGGTGGGCATGGCAAGGGAAGGATACTGCAGAATCTCCATTCCCACCCCACTCTGGGGCCAGCCAGAAGTGGCATTTGCTGGTTCTCTGAACTACTCAAAATTTCCCCTACGGTTCTCTAGAACCTGTCAGAACCTGCTGGATTTCACTCCTGCCTGGAAGGTTGCAAATGATGATCACATGACCCCGGGATGCTGCATCTCTCGTCTATACATGTTGGTTGCCAAGTGCCCTAAATGCAGTCCCATGACTGCAGGGATGCTGTCCTAACTGTGAGCACAGCCATAGGCCACTTTTTTTTCAGCATTATTGTAACTTCGAATGGATGCTAAATGAATGGTCATAAGTCAGGGACTATCTGTCTAGGCTTGGGGATGGGCAAAGGCAGTATTCTGAGAATATCGGGAAACAAAGCAGATTCCCAGGACATGTCCATGCTGTGCTTGGGTGGGTCAGAAAGACGCCAATGTTTCATGCGTCGGCAGTTCCCACATAAGCATGCCTTACCCAGACGGAAATCAAACAAGAATGCCTGTTGCTTTTGGGCACTGAGCATTGATTTTACACAGTCTCTTCTAATGCTGGTGCTCAAGAATTCTTCATTGGCCAAGTGGGATTGGACACACAAGGAATTTGTCTTTGGTGCATAAGCTCTCAGTATACATAAAAAATACATTCATCAAGAATCATAAGATACAACACTTAGTGATAGTCATAGGATACTAAATGAGCAATCAGAATCATATTAGGAAACTAAATAAAACAATATAAATCATAAAGATACACCAACATGGTTATAGTCATAAGCAGGAGGAGGTAGGTAATAGGAAGGATGAGAAGAATGAAAGTAATACAGTCTTAGTAAATAGTAGCAGAGTGATGGCATGCGGGAAAAACTATCCTTGTGTCTAGTTGTTCTGGGGTGCATTGCTCTATAACGTCGTTTTGAGGATAGAAGTTGAAACAATTTATATCCAGGATGTGAGAAGTCTGCAGATATTTAAGCAGGGCTGGGATTCAGCCAGTTTGGACCAGTTCGGACAAACCAGATGCTAATTTTACATCTGGTTTGTCAAACTGGTGGTTAAAAGGACTGGCTGGCCCCACCCATCTTGCCCCTGGGAGGAGTCTTCATGTGACCCGTTTTGGATGCCAGGTAAGTGCAGGGCCCGTGCGGAGGCTCGGGGAGGGTGAAAAACAGGCCTCCGGGACTGGAAACTGCCCCGTTTCTGGCCTCTGGAGGGCCTCCGGAGCCCGGGAGAGGCCATTTTTGCCCTCCCGGAGGCTCGAAAAATAGAAGCACAAAATCTATTAAAAAGCAACATTGAGCACTGATTAAAACCACATTAAGAGTAGAATCCAATCAAGGTGGAAAATCCCATCCTTCTCACCTTATCAATACTTGTTTGCCTGCAGGGGAAAGAAAAAGTAAAACCAAGGGGGAGCCGGGCACCTTTTATTCCCATGTATTCCAAAAAGTCCGCAATGCATTGGACAATGTGATCAAATAACTGAAAGAAAGAAAAAATAATAGTAATTAAAGGCAGCATTTAATACCAGGGTTTTAAATACATGTGGATCAACAAGGAGAATTGTTCATAGTCCTGTTAGACTAGAATAGAATATAAGTCCCCGGAATCAATAGTTAAGAATTAACTTTTACCTCTTCTCCTGTTCCTTGCATAATTTCCAAAGGAATTGCAAATATTTTATTGTATATCCGAACCGATTTGTTTCTTCCACTTCTGATTTTGACAAGCAAAACTCTGAAATTTGTTCCTCCAAGATCAAGAGCTAAGTATTTCCCCTTTTCTGCAAAAGAAAAATCAATATTTACTAAAAAGAAAATCCCTCTCAATTCGCTACAATGTTCCTTGTCCAGCTTACAGACTGGCCTTTTTTTCTGAGATTCTAAGTAGACATACTGAATTCTAGGCAAATTTGCTCTCAAGTAATTGTATTCAGATGTAGGTAATTCATATTGAGATATACAGGTAAAGATAAAGGTTTCCCTGCACATGCGTGCTAGTAGTTTCCAGCTCTAGGGGGCGGTGCTCATCTCTGTTTCAAAGCCGAAGAGCCAGCGCTGTCTGAAGACGTCTCCGTGGTCATGTGGCCAGCATGACTAAACGCCAAAGGCGCGCGCAACACAGTTACCTTCCCACCAAAGGTGGTTCCTATTTTTCTACTTGCATTTTTTACGTGCTTTCAAACTGCTAGGTTGGCAGAAGCTGGGACAAGTAACGGGAGCTCACTCCGTTACGCGGCACAAGGGATTCGAACCGCTGAACTGCCGGCCTTCTGATCGACAAGCTCAGCGTCTTAGCCACTGAGCCACCGCATCCCCTGATATACAGATAGTCCTCGGCTTACGACCACAATTGAACCCAACATTTTCATTGCCAAGCAACACAGCTGTTAAGTAAATTTTGCCCCATTCTGCAAACTTTCTTGCCTCAGTTATTAAGTGAATCATTTCAGCTGCTAAATTAGTAAAGCGGTTAAGTAAATCTGGCTTCACCATTAACTTGTCGTCAGAAGCTTGCCAAAGGCGATCGCATGACCCCCCAGGATACTGCGAACTGTGATAAGTACAAGCCAGTTGCCAAGTATCCTAATTTTTATCCTGTGATCTTGGGGATGCTGCAATGGTTGTGTGTAAACGGTTGTAAGTCACTTTTTTTCAGTGCTGTTGTAACTTTGAACAGTCACTAAATGAATGATTGTAAGTCAAGGACTACCTGTAGTTCCGAGTACACAGTTGACCGATTCTTGACCATTCTCCAGATCTTTCCAGAAAGCTAAAGTTTAGGGTATATTAGAAACACGTGTTTAACACATGTTTAATAGTGTTTTAGCACATCTAGACCAAAGATACTTCATCTTTTTTATGCAAAATGCTGGGTCAAACTCAGTGGTGGGTTTCAAAAATTTGTAGAACCAAGCTATGCTCACCAAGTCATGCCCACCGAACCGGTAGTAAAAAAAAATGAATCCCACCACTGGTCAGAACACGGTTGGAGCAGAGAGATACAGACATTATAGTACCGTGATGGCAAACCTATGGCATGCGTACCACAGGTGGCATGTGGAGCCATATCTGAGGGCACTGCCCTGTCAGCTCCAGCGCGCATGCACGCACTGGACAGCTGATTTTCGGCCTTCCAGAGGGCAGGGCACCCTCCCCGGGCTTCAGGAAAGCCTCTGGAGCCTGGGGACGGTGAAAAACGGGTCCAATGGGCCTACTGGAAGTTTGGAGGCTTCAGTGAGGCCTGCATGCATGCATGGGGGGGGGCATTACATTATGGATGTGGGCCCGCACGCAGTATCTCACACACGCGTGTTTTTTGAGCACCCGAGTAGAAAAACGTTCTCCATCACTGTTATAGTATGTCATGCCCCTGTGTATCAGCTTTTTCATAACTTCTATCCCTTCCCCGTCATTTTTGACCACCTGTGGTAGGCTGCCTAGAAGATAGTTAATCAGTTAATAATTGCTCCTGGTTTTAAGGCTTTTCTTTTCAGATTTCTGTAAATCCTCTTGAGCTCTCCAAAGTGGGCAGCCTACACAACTATGAAAGAAATGAGGAAGTACCTGTGCCATCCGGAGTGCCGCAAACAAACGTTGGCAACATTTTCACGGTGGCTGCTGGGTGGGTTTCTTTCTTCAGGCCGTACTCCAGTTCTGTCCTCATTTTGTTTCTTACCTCGATGAGATTCTCTCGGGTTAATTTGAAAAGGGCCAAGACCTCATTAATCTGCTTCCGCTGAGACAGCAGCCTGTAAGCCACGGCGGTGACCATGGCAGCCCCTTTCCCGCTTCCACTCTCCGAAACCAGAAATCGGACATCACAATTGGGCACCAACCGCCGGACGACCTTATGGAGACGCTTGGCATACCTACAAGGAAGACCAAGGAGATGACAGCAGTTGTGCCAAATTTACACCTTGTAATGCAACCATTGCACAACACCAGCAGCTTACACCATTCACAGATGTCGGGTATTGATGTTAACATAACTGTGGTGTCATAATAACACCCCTCCTTCTGGTTAGTTGGGACAGAAGGCCCTGCCCGCCCTACATTGTTCTGCAACAGCACGACCCCTGAAGGAGCAAATCCACAATTTGGGGATCCTCCAGGACCTGTGCTCTCCCAGCTTCAGCCGATGCCCCGGTTGCACCCCAGTCCCACCTGGGGTGGGAGGATTTAGCACCAGTGACTCATATCCTGGTGCCCACCCACTCCAGCTTCTGCAACATGCTTTACCATGAGGCTGCCTTAGAAGTTCACTTGAAGGCTATATAGTTGTTTCAGAGCTCAATGGCCCATGTGCTGGCCTGTGTTGGTAACCAAAAACCCATGGCGCCATTGCTGTGGGCCCTACACTGGCTGCCAAATGTTTGGGGTACCATTTAAACTGCTGATGTTAGCCTAAACCAGGGGTCGGCAAACTTAAACACTCAAAAAGCCATTTGGACCCATTTACCACAGAAAAGAAAACACTGGGAGTCACAAAGGTCCTAACCGGAAGCCCCTGTTCAATTCTGCAGCTGACTGGAAGTTCAGTTCCCCCACCATAGAGTCTCCTCCTACCACAGCGTACTTTTTCCTCTACATGTTATAACTGAAAGCCCTATCAATTGTGGAGACAACTGGAAAATCCTCCCCTTGCCATAGAGTCTTCTCCTGGCGCACTGTGCTTCTCTCCCCCCCCCCCCGGAAGCTCCTCTCAAAATTGTGGCGCCGACCAGTGACGGAGCCACAGTAAAGAGCCACATGCGGCTCCAGAGCTGCAGTTTGCTGACCCCTGGCCTAGACAGCCCTACATCAGGGGTGTCAAACTCGATTTCATTGAGGGCCGCATCAGCATTGTGTTTGACCTCAGGGGACCAGGTTCGGTGTGGCCAGGGTAGGTGTGGCAGGCTTGACATCACTCATGTCGGGACTTCTGTGGTGGCCCGAGCGCTCTGCCAGCGAAAAGGGGCTCCCGAGGTCCGTTTTGGCTGTGACAGCCTCCTGCAACCCTCTGCCAGTGAAAACAGAATTGGGGGTGCCACCTGGGGCCCTCACGAGCTCCATTTTCGGCTACAACACCTCCTGCAAACGTCTGCCAGGGAAAACGGAGCTCAGGAGAGCTACATGCAGCTCTCCCTAACTCAGTTTTCACTGGCAGAAGCACCGCAGGCCACTCCTTTGCTGGTGGCCCCACAGTCCAGATCTAAGCACCCTGCAGGCCGATTCCAGCCCCTGGGCCTTGAGTTTAATACCCCTGCCCTACATGGCCTGGCAATTCATTAGTTGCAGGCTCACATTCTCTTGTTGGGGTAGGCCCAGCCAGCCTGCCTAGGATAAGCTGTGGGTGGTGCTCCTCTATCTGGAGGTGGGAGGGGCCAAGGCTCTGCAATGACCCTTTCTGGTAGCTGAGAATATCCTCTGTCCTGCAGATGAGTCCTCCAGTGCGCTTCTACCTGGACTCTTTTCAGAAGGAGCTCAAACAGGGGGTCTTCCAGGGGGGGGGCATTTGGGCCTTGATTGCATCTTACTTCAATTATCACTGGATTTTATTCAGTATTAATTTTATTCTACCTTATTTGAGGTCTCTGCAACTTTTACTTTTCTGCTTTTACTGTCAGTTGTTTTATCTTGTAAAATCTATCACATTTGTAATCTAATTCCAGAGAGAACAGAGAGTGACAAACGGAGAGGGAGGGAGAGAGGCTCAGATGAACGCCTTCCTTTTAGAAATACATTCTTGCTAGACAGGATCAGAGGTGGTATTCAGCAGGTTCTGACCAGTTCTGGAGAACCGGTAGTGGAAATTTTGAGTAGTTCAGAGAACCAGTAAATACCACCTCTGACTGGCCCCGCCCCCATCTATTCTCTGCCTCCCGAGTCCCAGCTGATCGGGAGGGAATGGAGATTTTGCAGTATCCTTCCTCCTGGAGCGGGGTGGGAATGGAGATGTTACCGTATCCTTTCCCTGCCACGGCCGCCAAGCCACGCCCTTGCCGTGCCTATCAAGCCAGGCCCACAGAACCGGTAGTAAAAAAAAAAAATTGCATCCCACCACTGGACAGGATGTTGACTTAAATGAAATCTCAGTGGCTGATTCTACACGAGAAGAATAAGCTGCCCCGAGTTGCCACAAATTGTGAGATGGGTTATATAAATTTAATACGCAAGCAAGCAAACAAATAAATAAATAAGACATATTCAACGACGCTATCAGAATTGGAATTCTCCCTCCCTCCAATAGCAATTCTTCTAGCTTCCTAAACTTTTTAGGATCCAAAAGTCAAGGGACATCCTCCCCAGCCACCCTGCAGTCCCTTATGGCACATGCCACCGTCAGGCCTGGAAGCCATATTGGGCATTGGATCTTCAGGCCTGCCACATTTAGTGCTGTGGGAAACTGGGAGGAGGGATTGTATGGAGCTGAGGAGATATATAATCATAATAGCATTCCTTTCTCTGAGAGACAAGGACATTCTGCCCGGCACCTGGAGGGGCGTGACTGGGGGGGCATCTCCAGTTGGGACGGTACTTTGATTGGACCATGTGCTGGACATGTGGGTGCTGGGTAGGTGCTTGGACTTTCTTTTGGGTGGGGAAAACCTGGAAGCTTTCAGATTTGGGTTTTCCCAGATGTGCCAATAATTTCTAATAAAATGGACATTTGAGGAACTTCAAGCCTCAGAGTCTTCTTTTGTTGAGGGGGGTGGGTGTTATTTGGAGCCCTGACAGCCACCAAACCCTGTTTTTCAAGAACTGTGGAATCCACCCCATATGAAAAAGAGATTCTGTCCACAGAAATTTAAATCTGGATTTGGCTGAAAGTAAGTGCGTTTGCTGCGTCAGAATTATGCTTCATTTAACCCCACTTTCTGCCTCAGTAGACCAATATTAATCAGCTGAGCAAATTAAACACAATTTGCTCTTGTTTTGATCTATTGCTTGGTAACCAGAGACAAAGAACATTTCCAGACCACCAGGCTACTTGATTCCAAAACCTTCACAAGGCACCTTAAATCACAATTGGGTTGAGTTTCATCACTTTTTATTAGATCTTAACCGATAGCAAAGACTACTGTATAGTCATAGGTAAGTCTATTTTGTAAACAGAGAGTATAGGTATCAACATGCAAACCTCTCTCTTGATGTCGCCAATCTAGCCAATGTATGTTAATGCAAAATATTATATATCAAATAAACTATTTGGGGGGAGGGTCCAGCAATGGTAAGCAAAATCCATAAAGTAAGGAGAGCAAGCCGAGGAAAATGTGGGATATGATAAGAAAAGAAGCATCATCCTAGCTTAGCAAAAAGAATAAAAGATTGTTAGTAGGGTGGAGCGGAGCGGAATGGAGTAGAATGGAGTGGAATAGAATAGGACAGAATAGAATAGAATAAATAGAATAGAATATAGAACTAGAATGGAAAGGAAAGGAATGGAGTGGAGTGGAGTGGAGTGGAGTGGAGTGGAGTGGAGTGGAGTGGAGTAGAGTAGAGTAGAGTAGAGTAGAGTAGAGTAGAGTAGAGTAGAATAGAATAGAATAGAATAGAATAGAATAGAATAGAATAGAATAGAATAGAATAGAATAGAATAGAATAGCAGAGTTGGAAGGGACTGTGTAGGTCATCTAGCCCAACTTGGATGGACTTCAACTCTCAGAATTCCCCAACTAGCACTCTGGGAGTTGATCGCCACCCATCTAAAAACTGCCAAATTTGAAAAAGACTGATCTAAATGTACCAATACCATTTACCATGTCTCTCCTTGCCTTCTGATTCTTCCAAGCCATCTTCACCTCCACCACACCTATATACTGCGTTCCTGCCATCTTCCTTCGGAAAAGGAGGTCTTGGTTGGTACCACCATACCAGGGGTGGGTTCCTGCCAGTTCTAACCTCTTCTATAGAAGAGGTTCCCCAAATCTACAGTGCCGTTTAAAACCGGTTCCAGCTCCCTCCCCCCTCCCATCCGCACATCATCAAGATGAAGAGCGAGAGGAGGAATTCTGGGAGTTGAAGTCCACAAGTCTTAAAGCTGTGAAGTTTGAACACCCCTGGGTTTTTTTTCCAAAGGGTTAGGGGTGCAAGGGTCTTGAAACTTGACAGCTTTAAGACTTGCGTGCTTCAAATGTTGGCTCAGAAACTCTGGCATTTGAAGCACGCAAGTCTTAAAGCTGTCAAGTTTCAAGACCCTTGCACCCCTAACCCTTTGAAAAAAAAACCCAGGGGTGTTCAAACTTCACAGCTTTAAGACTTGTGGACTTCAACTCCCAGAATTACTAAGTTAAGTGAGTTTCACCACATTTTACAAGTTGGCCACGCCCACACAGTCACATGGCTGGCAAGCCACTCCCACCAGGTCACATGGCTGACAAGCCAATCCCACAAAGCAGACCACACCTACAGAAGAGGTTCTAAAAATTTTTGAAACCCACCACTGCACCATACCTGCCTATCTTTAAACACAGGTGCATATCATTAGACTGAAGCGCAGCATTTAGTTCAGCTATCCAACCGATCTTCCGACTCACTGGACGAAGGAAGCATCATTGCCCACGGCTCTCCTGCTCCACACTCTTAGCATCTGACTTACTGTGGATGGGTCTTGTACAGGGTCCCATCAATTCCAACCGTGGTCCTGAGCCTCGCCAGTTTCTTATTTTCACGAAGCCGCGTCAAGATTGCTGCCAGGGCCGTGGCGCAGAGGTTGGCCGAACGAAACGAAACAATTGTGCAAACATGCTGGACAGCAATGCAGTCCTCTTCAGAAGGATCCAGGCCCAGTTCCTTCAGAATTTCTTTCGTGTTTCTCAGGCCTTCTTTATTTCTGGTGCCCAGCCAAGAAATTAGGAAAATGGTATTTCAGTTACAGGAAGGGATAAAGTGACTTCTTAAAAGTTGAGGATGCAGTCTGTTAATTACAAATTATGCTGCAGGAGGGCCCTTTCTGAAAGCTGTTTGATCATGCATTCATAGCTGCCTTGATTTTTTTTACAGAGAGTGAGAGAGAGAGAGAGAGACAGAGATAGAGACAGAGACAACAAGAGAAACAAAGAGAAAGAGAGGGAGAGAGAAAGAGAAAGAGAAAGAGAGAGAAAGAGAGAGGGAGAGACAAAGAGAAAGAGAGAGGGGGGAGAGAGACAGAGAGAGAGGGAGAGAAAGAGAGAGAGAGAGAAAAAGAGACAGAGAGGGGGGAGAGAAAGGGAGAGGGAGAGAAAGAGAGAGGGGAGAGACAGAGACAGAGACAGTGACAGACAGAGAGAGAAAGAGAAAGAGAAAGAGAGAGTGTGTGTGTTCTTTGTAAAGAGTCACAGAGATGACCTTAGAGAATCTAAATGGAGGCTTCAATGAGGCTCCTATTGCAGCAGCTAAAGCTGAAGAGACAATTACGCTATTCTCAAATCAGCTCGGTCTATTTGCCATGTTCAGGACAGTAACGGTGTTTTATAGGTAGTCTTCCTTTTACAACCACAACTGAGCCCAAAATTTCTGTTCCTAGACCGGACTGTTATTATTTGAATTTTGCCAACAATTGTTAAGTGGATCACCATGGTTAAGTTAATTACAGTTCTTAAATGCATCTGGCTCTCCATTCACTACGAGCCATGGTGGCGGAGTGGTTAGAATGCTGTACTGCAGGCTACTTCTGCTGACTGCCAGCTGCCTGCAATTTGACAGTTCAAATCCCACCAGGCTCAAGGTTGACTCAGCCTTCCATCCTTCCAAGGTGGGTAAAATGAGGGCCCAGATTGTTGGGGGCAATAGGCTGACTCTGTAAACTGCTTAGAGAGGGCTGTAAAAGCACTATGAAGTGATATATAAGTCTAAGTGCTATTGCTGTTGCTTGTTAGAAGATCGCAAAAGGAGATCACATAACTCCAGAACTCTGGCAAGTGTTCTAAATATGAGTTGGTTGCCAAACGTCTGAATTCTGATCATGTGACTATGGGGACAGTCATAAGTTTGAAAAACAGTCATAAGTTACTTTTTTAAGCGCCATTGTAACTTCAAACGGTCACTAAATGAATAGACTATCTGTATTATCTTTTCTATTTTTCATGGATATACAAGTGAGCACATGACACACACACACACCTTCAAAAATCTCACAAATGCCTCCCTTACTTTCTGCCAGGAAAAATCCCAATATTAAGTCAATTAATTAATTATTGATTTCTTTTTTAAAAAACCTTATCTGCTATTCTTGCATAAAGATCTCTTGCCTGTGACTCTAATGATAGGATCAAAGCCTAAACCTGCTACTTAAAGCAGCCAACTCACTTTGGACCATGCATTTAGTTAACTTTCAAGAGAACAGGAGGAAATATTTCCAGGGAAATAACTGTGTTAATCCATCAGAGCAAAACTCTCAAGGTTTTTTTTAGAATAAACGTAATTTTACATGCTTACACTTTCAGCTTTTAAGGTAACGAAGACTAAAAGAACAAAAGAATAACGTAGACTCAAACCTCTTACTTTTCCATAGCGGCCACATGTCTTGTCTCGATCTTGTCCTTCGTACAGAGCGCTTTGGATAACTTCCCACTGAAAAGCAAGCCTTTTCTGGCCATTTTTAAAAGGATAAACCTGACCAATTCTCCCAGATATAATCCACTAATCATCTTCTCAAACCTATATTCAAACAGAGAACAGTCAAATGTCAGTTATCTCTGTAGAGAGGTGTCAAAAATGATGAAGCTCCAAACCCCATTTCATGTTCAAGTGGCCTTCGATGAAAATCTCCCATCACGACAGGTGACAAATTTCATTTCACCCAATGAAAGTTTTCTTTTCAAAAACATATGTTTTAAAATACATACATCTGATGTTTTGGAATTATTTCAGGGATGGCATTTTTACACTCTGGATAAATAGTACCCCAAATGTCTGAAATGTGTCCGCTTGTGGTCGGTTTACCTCAATGTTTCTCAACCTTCACAACTTTAAGATGGGTGGATTTCAACTCCCAGAGTGGCTGACTGGCCAGGGAATTTGTGGAGTTGAAGTCCACAGATCTTAAGGTTACCAAGGCTGAGAAAAAACTAGTTTAGTTTACACACATCAGCTATTCTCAGCTGTTTGTCTGGAGGTTTTTTAGGCCTTTGGAATATAGGACTTACCAAGATATTTGGACCTCGGTAAGTCCTATAAAAAAGGGATGCGGTGGCTCAGTGGCTATGACGCTGAGCTTGTCGATCAGAAAGGTTGGTGGTTCAGCGGTTCGAATCCCTAACGCCGTGTAACAGAGTGAGCTCCTGTTACTTTTCCCAGCTTCTGCCAACCTAGCAGTTCGAAAGCATGTAAAAATGCAAGTAGAAAAATAAGAACCACCTTTGGTGGGAAGGTAACAGCGTTCCGTGAGCCTTTAGCATTTGGTCATGCCAGCCACATGACCACGGAGACGTCTTTGGACAGCGCTGGCTCTTCGGCTTTGAAAGGGAGATGAGCACTGCCCCCTAGAGTCAGGAACGACTAGCATATATGTTCAAGGGGAACCTTTACCTTTAAGGTGTTTGGACTCCAGCTCTCTCCAGCTCTCTTATATAGCACATCCACTAATCACACCAATTCTTAGTGCTAAACTCAGAGTTACTGTGTGGTAAGATGGGCGGCTAATAAATTTTACAAATAAACAAACAAACAAACTTATTCAATGTAATTTCTGCTCCAATGTATATCTAATTCAGTGTTTCTCCACTTGACAACTTTAAGATATATGGATTTCAACTCCCAGAATTTCCTCAGCCAGCATGCTAGCTGGAGGATTCTGGGAGTTGAAGTCCACACATTTTAAAGTTGTCAAGGTTGAGAATCACTAGCCCCATTTGCTACCTTAGTAGAAGGAAACCTTACAACAGTCTGACAACTCCACTTACAATTGTTTTCCAGGATTTATAGACCCCGAGTCAATCTCCTTGTCAAACTCTGTCCTGATGTCTTCCAGAGACGCATCATCTCCAAAGGCTCCCCATTCAGTGTTAATGCACATCCGGCCTTCATCCCCTTCTACCAGATCAATATTGCTCATCTCTTCCATGTAGCAAGCATTGGTGCCTGTTCCTGCTCAGCCATCACATTTTGAAAGATGGAAAAAAAACAGAGAGATGAATGAACACTCCCACACCTCAATCTAAAATGCTTTTCAAAACTACATGCATGAAGTACCCAATAATGAGATTACTGGGGGAGGTAATCTCTCTCGGCACGCAAGCCGTCACCCAACTCCGCTCCACCGCGCATGCCTGCCCACCTCCACCAGCCGATTTTTGGGTCTCTGCTGTGCATGCGCAGGGAGGACAGGGGGGGCAAGCACGTATGCGCGGGAGCAGGGGGGAGCATAGGGGGCGGTGCACCTCCCCCTGTGCCCCGTTTTTTGTTTCAGGAGGCTTTAGGGAGGCCTGTTAGGCCCGTTTTTTTGTTCCAGGAGGCTTCAGGGAGGCCTGCTAAGCCCAAAATGGGGCATTGGGGGCGCGTATGTGTGAGAGATCACAGGGGAGTTGTGCGCATATGTGCAGGGGGTGAGGCGCATTGCATTGTGGGTATGGGCACATGCGTGCATGCTTTTGCACGCGCACGCCCGATTTTGGCACACGAGGACGAAAAGGTTAGCCATCACTGGACTAGACATACCAAGTACCCCTAGGCATTCATCATACAGTTTAGTCTCCAGCCCCCTATTCCGCTTTGTTGCTCTTCTCTGCACTCTTTCTAGAGCCTCGATATCTTTTTTGTATCGTGGTGGCCAAAACTGGAGACAGTATTCCAAGACTGCTCTTACCAAAGCAGTATAAAGTGGTACTAATATTTCATGTGATCTCGATACTATCCCTCCGTAGATGAGCCTAGGATTGCATTGGCTATTTTGGCAGCTGGAGCACGCTGCTGGCTCATATTTAAGAGGTTGGCCACCTAGATCCTCCTAGATCCTCTTCACAGTTTCTGCTGTTCAGACACGTACCACTTATTCGATGTCTATGCATTTGTGTTTTCTTGCCTAAGTGTGAAACCTTACTTTTATCACCACTGGCTTCTGTTTTGTTGGATGTGCAGTGTTCAAGTTTGTCAAGATTCCAGCGGGATACCAGGCAGTAGAGGAGGTCCTCAACTTATGACACTAATTGAGCTTGAAATTATTGTTATGTCATGCTGGTTGTTAAGCAGATTATCATGTAGCCAATTTCATACTTTTTTTGTGATGGTCATTAAGCAAACCCATTTTCTAAAAATGGGTGGTTTTTTTTTGCCAGAAATCAGAAGTAAATGCCATTTTTCAGCCCCCCCCAAAAAAGCTGTACTGTAGTCACGTGACTTCAGGACACTGTAAATGGCTATAAAAATGGGCCAGTTGCTCAGCACCCAAAATGTGGGCGGCCATCAGAACTTTGAATGTGTGTGGGAAATACCTTTTTGGGGTATCCATTGTAACTTGGAACAGTAGCTAAGCAACCAGTTGTAAATCAAGGACTACCTTTATTTAAACAGCCATATAAAAACTCAATTAACCGAGATTAGTTATTTTCATCATAACAATGATAAACTAAATGCATTAGCCAAAACAATGATAAAATAAATGTATTAGCCTAGAGCAAAATGCAGAGATTGAATAAATTAAAACAATTTTTAAAAGATATCTATAATTTATTCAAATGAAACTTAAACTTCTGGAACGTAAGTCTTAACATCAGTTACTTTGACCCCCTGTCTTCTTACTAAAAGAATATAAACTTACCAATAATGACACCAACTTCACATCGCTGGTCATCATATCCACAGGTCATCATTGTTCCCACTGTATCATTGACCAATGCCAAAACTTCTATATCAATGTCCTAATGGCACAAATACAACAGAACCTCCAATGGTTTTCAACAACTCTAATTTTTTTTAAGTAAGTAAGATTTATTCATGATATCATACAAGTTTGCTTTATATAATCAGTATTGTTATATTATTAGACGGAGCTGCAGGGTCACAGGTATTCCTAGAACTTTGCTCACTGGTAACTACAGATAACCATAGGCCAGTAATTTCAACAATGGCAAAAAAGTCACATTATCAGGCTTATATTACAAATAAATTACTGTCCATAAATAAATCAAAGTAAAGGAGAAATCATGTAAATACCATTAAAACTCTCGTGTTTGTTTCCATTAGGTCAGGGGTGTCTATTCTGACCCCCCTCTTCCCCCGCAATCACAGACACACTCTGAGCCAAAGATACTTCACGAGGTTTATTGCACAGACAGACAGATCCTTGGCAGCAATCCAACACAACTCAACCTTCAGAACCCTCTGGCACTGACATGCAATAGCAGCTATCCAGCCTGCCACGCTCACAAGACTGTACTCCCACAATAGTTCCTGCGTTGACTTCTGCAAAGGGCGTGTGCACAAGCAGTCCTTTTATAGTCTGGAGAGGAGTCTAATTATCAGCAGCTGAGAGCAATTACCTCCTGTAACTGCGCAATTGCTCCTTACGCCTGTTAGCGCGCCGGTAACGAGCATCTAACAACTCACTGCTGATGTCTGACTCACTGTCCCATGACTCCTCCCCATTACTCCAAGGCATGACATCAGGAGCCCCCTTCCTTTGGCTTTCACCACTGCTCCATGCCTCAGGCGCCTCCTGGTGGCCGACCAGCCTCTCTGATCCCTGCTCGGAGTCAGAACCCTGCCCAGGGCCCTCCACATCCTCCAGAGCCAACTCATAGGGACCCTCACTGTCGGAGTCGGGTGGCAGCTCCAATGGCTCCTGCTGGGCCACAACAGGTGTCAAACTCGATTTCATTGAGGGCCACATCAGCATTGTGTTTGATCTTGGGGGGCCAGGATGAATGTGGCCAGGCTGGGTGACCAGCTTGTCACTCATGTCAGGGGTGCTTGTGGCGACCCGAGTGCTCTGCCAGCAAAAACAGGCTCCCGGGCTCTGATTTTGGCTGCGACAGCCTCCTGCAACCTTCTGTCAACGAAAATGGAGCTCGGGAGGGCCGCACGCAGCCCTCCCGAGCTCCGTTTTGTCTAGCAGAGGCATTGCAGGCCGGTCCTTCACTGTTTCCAGGGCGGCTCTGAAGACCAGATCTAAGCACACCGCGGACCGGATCTGGCCCCTGGGCCTTGAGTTTAACACCCCTGCTTTAGGTGAAATAGACCATGAAATAGGGCAACAATTTTTGAACCAAGGTACACAAATGGGCTAACTTACAGAAATGCATCTGAAATCTGGGACTCAAGACTCCTGTGGAACTGAAACTTGGCAAATTTTATAAACCATTGTGTGACATAAAAATTATCAACGAATTATTTTGTGACCTAATGCAAAATCTGCCAAAAACAGCCCAGAAAACGGCCTGAAAAATGGCCTGGTTTTTGGCCATTTCTCAGGCTGTTTTTCAGGCCATTTTCTGGTGCCCCGGTGCCCGTAAAGACCAGCTGGCCAGCGTGCATGTGCATTGCGGAAATCAGAAGATCAGCTGGTGATGGCATGCATGCCCACAGAGAGAGCCATAGGCTCGCTATCACGATGCTATACAGTTCAACATGGGCCACTTGCAAGGCAGATATATATTTGAATATCTCCTTGAATTTTGATGACCTTTAAGTACATCGGAAGCCATTTTGCGTGAAGGCATTGAGGAATCTGATAAGGAAATATCTCTGAAAGGATGGCACAAGGGGCCATGGGTTGTCTAGTTTTGAAATAATGAATAGGACAATTTTTGTATGTGTCAGATTCAGTATGCACCAGAGATGAAATCCAGCAAGTTCTGACAGGCTCTAGAGAGCCAGTAGCAGAAATTTTGAGTAGTTCGGAGACCCAGCAAATGCTACCTCTGGCTGGCCCCAGAGTAGGGTAGGAATGGGGATTTTGCAGTATCCTTCCCCTGCCATGCTCACCAAGCCATGCCCACCAAGCCACACCCCACCCACCAAGCCACGCCCACAGAACCGGTAGTAAAAAAAAAACCTGAATTTCACCACTGGTATGCACATTCCACAGAAATCTGGTAGTATCTTTTCCAACATTTTATTTAAAAAAAACATCAGCTTGTGCCTGTCAATAAAAGTCAAAACTGGTGCTATCAGAATCTTGATTGTTTTGCTATTATAGACCAACACAGCTCCTCTCACTCAGCATGCATATCGACAAACAATATATACACTGCATCTGAAACACAGGTTATTCAGAAAACGTATCAGGTTTAACTTGCCTTGTGCTTTCTGAGGGCTTTGCACAGATTGCTCACCACATCTGTCTGTTGCACCCCTCGGACTTTGAAATGTTTTGTCCATGAAAAAAGGACACCCTATCAAAAGAACAATTATTAATGATAATAAATTAGACCATGTTGATGTAACTCCATTAATGTTTGTGACTGGGTGCAAGAAATTACAGGAGAACAGATAAAATACAAACCCAAAATCTTTCTGCTGGGAATAATCAAAGGGAAATATACAAAGAAAATTAAATACATATTAACACATCTGCTAACTACAGCTAGAATAGCATTTGCCCAATGCTGGAAACAAAATAATACCCTCTCGGATGAATTAGTGATAAAAAAGACTTTGGATTGTGCAGAGATGGATAAATTAACACTGAAATTAAAAGATAAAGAAGTGTCGGAATATTATGAAATTTGGAACAATTGGTACAAATGGCTGCAAAACAAGAAAATTAATTAAGCCAAAAACAATATATATAAATATATATAGAACTGTGTATAAAGGCGTGTAAATATAGAAGCGAAATGTTATATACATGTACAGACATGACGATATAACAATGTTGATATAATGACTGCAATGTGTTATAGAAGGGAAAAAATAAAAAAAAATCTGCTAATGAATGTTTGTGACTGATGACTCAGCAAAAATGAGTGGATAAAATCATAATTTTTATCATAGAATAAAAGAAGGACTTTTGGTGACATGAGAGCAGTATTCCAGTATTTGAGGGGCTGCCCCCCAAAAGAGGGGGTCAACTTATCTTCCAAAGCACCAGGAGGAAAGATAAGAAATAATGGATGGAAACTAATCAAGGAGAGAAGCAACCTGGAATCAAGGAGAGATTTCCTAACAGTGAGAACAATTAACCAGTAGAACAACTTGCCTTCAGAAATCATGGGCACTTCCAGAAATCACTGGAGGTTTTTAAGAAGAGACTGGACAGCTATGTGTCTGAAAAAGTATAGGGTCTCCTGCTTGGTTGGATTAAAAGACCTCCAAGGTCCCTTCCACCTCTTTTTTAACTGAAATGTTTAAGTAATGGTGAGTTTTTCAAAAGAAAATGGAGCACCAAGAAAAACTCCAAACTTTTTCCTAGTTTGGAATTGCAGTTGAGTCCTGATTTCTTAAAAGTTTAATGATTTCTAGAGGAGCCCAGATTCCCTATTCGATACCAAGGTTAGAAAAAAATGAATGGGATTGGAAGAGCACCAAATGGCTTTGTTTGCGTCACGCACCATTCAGTTCTTTTCAGATGAGGGGATGGATGGCACAGATCCTCATCCTCTCATTTTCAGCGGGTTTTCAGGTTGTTTAAAAGCAAGGGACCAGTCTAGACTAGGCTGAAAAACTAATTGATATATCGTACTGTTACTGTTGTGACCCGCCAGTGGCCAGCGGAGCTGATGGCAGACTCAGACAGTGAGAAGTTTGGGGAGGAACATGGCCCAGTCCTGGAGCCTGGGGAAGGCTCTGATGAGAGCTCTGCATTGGAGGCAGAGATGGGGCCAGGGTCGCCCGACAGTCATCAGCTGCCTTTGGAGTTCGACATCAGTGAGGCAGAAGAACAGCTGGAGCCTGTTCCTGATGTGCGCATGTGCAGAGCTGCCAGGAGAAGGGAACAGTTAAGGAACAAGGGCTGACTTGGGAGTAAAAGCATAGGTGGACAGTGAATGGCCCTTCCCATAGGGAATAAAGAGGAGTGCAAGGGGAGTGGAGTTTGCAGGAGACAATTTGTTCATTTAATTAGTGTGAAGATTTGTTCATGATTCTCAGAGACTCCTTCTTCAGTATTTTCTTGTATAGCGTTGCGTTTGGAAGATATCGGCCTGGCAGCTTTCCAAGCCTGATAACGTCTGTGGTTGTAAATTCACCCTTGAAAAATTGTTTGCCGGGACTTTGCTGGATGTGAATGAGAATTCACATTAGCTTAATAAAAAGGGGTTGTCAGCCTCTGCTTCGCTTGCTTGCTATCAGTTGCCATAGAAACGGGGAGGGTGGGGGCATGGTATTGGGAAAGGGAATTTTGTTCTCATCATCCTCTGCGCATGCTGATGGCTGATGTTTGGACTTGGTCAAGGCCAACCGTCTTGCATACCAACCTGATGAGGCCCTTTGAAGATGCACCCCACATGACACCTTAGGGAGTTGCAGATTGGACACTGGGCTGGGGTAACTGGAGGGAGGGGGCTGGGCAATCATTTGATATGTACGTGTTCGCGCCTTTCTGGCTCCGATCTTGCTTTCCTTTTTGCTGCTTTCAATTCATATCTAGTAAATGTACTTTATCTCTATTAACATGGAGTTCAGGTTTTTCTTTCTTGGATATTGAAGGAGGCATGCCTGACATTAAGCAAGATCTGACCTCGTACCCATCCCGGAGTTAAAAGCTTCCTTGGGGGGAGCACCCAAATGTCTAACCCCTGCAGCGAGCAGGAGAAGACAATGGCAAGGGTTACAACCAGCCGAAAACCAGAAGACAACTGGCAGGCAGCTGAAAGAGAGGATCTCATGATGACCCATGCTTTCTACCTTCTTCAGGAGGCTTGGGAACGACGACGCTTCCGTGTAAGTCTTGCTGAAAGGGAGAGTGGATTAGCTGAGCAGGGGGAGCAGAAGACCTGGTTAGCCCTGAAATGTCCCTGGGAACAGGTACCGGAGCTGGGCAAGAGGGAGGGGCCCCAGCCACATGCAGAGGTAGCGTACAATAATTCAGTACATAGCAGTACCGGAATGTCCCCTTTTAAAGTTGTGTTTGGCCAGGACTTTCTGCCCATTCCTGAATTGCCTCAAGAGAAGCCACAGATTTTGTCCTTGTCCAAGTGGAGTGATCAACTTCAACGGTTTTGGCCAATGACCCGCAAGGTTTTAGATGCGGCTTACCAAGCACACAAAAAACAAGCTGACAAAAAAAGGGCCAAGCCAAAAGAGTAGCAGGTTGGGGATAGGGTATTTTTGTCCACTAAGTCTCTGCAAACCACCCTGAAATCGAAGAAATTGGGTCCAAAATATGTGCGTCCATTTCCCATTATCAAAATTAGAAATCCTTTCAGTGAACTTACTGAAACCGCAACACACTTCTGCCATGTGTCCACCCCAACCCTCACCCCTGGTTCCCCTCCTGATTGAAGGAGAGCAACATGAAGTTAAAGAAATCTTGGATTCCAGGAAACGTAGAGGTCGCATCCAATATTTGGTGTCCTGGAAACATTTTCCCCCTTCCCAGGCTGAATGGGTGAACAAATCTGATGTTAGAGCTCCCAGACGTCTACAGAAATTCCATGCCAAGTATCCTGATAAGACTTGAATTTCATATATGTTATTGCTTGTTATTATTGTTTTTGTTTTCTTGTTATTTCTCCAGGGGTGATGTCCTTTCTGAAGAAGGGCCAGATGTCAGCCTCTGCTTCGTTTGCTTGCTATCGGCTGCCATAGAAACGGGGAGGGTGGGGGCATGGTATTGGGAAAGGGAATTTTGTTCTCACCATCCTCTGCGCATGCTGATGGCTGATGTTTGGACTTGGTCAAGGCCAACCGTCTTGCATACCAACCTGATGAGGCCCTTTGAAGATGCACCCCACATGACACCTTAGGGAGTTGCAGATTGGACACTGGGCTGGGGTAACTGGAGGGAGGGGGCTGGGCAATCATTTGATATGTACATGTTCACACCTTTCTGGCTCCGATCTTGCTTTCCTTTTTGCTGCTTTCAATTTCATATCTAGTAAAAGTACTTTATCTCTATTCAAATGGAGTTCAGGTTTTTCTTTCTTGGATATTGAAGGAGGCATGCCTGACAGGGGTTTCATTGGGACAAGGAGTCTGCTTGTTGATTTGGTGAAGCCAAGGTCAGAACAGTTACATTAGCTTGCACACTTTAAAACAGAATTCTGGGAGTTGAAGTCCACACATCTTCAAGTTGTCAGAGTGGAGAAACACTGCTTAAAATTATTTGGCGACAGTAAGTAATTTATTACTAATAATTTACCAACCATCCTAATTAATGATTTTACTCTGCTTATAATGTGACACACAGGGTTGAACTTACCTCCTCCAATTTTTTCTGCCTACAGGGAAAAGAAAAGGTAAAACCAAGAGGTAATTTCTTATATTTTATGTTCTTTGTCTCCATAAAGTCTGCAAGACAGTCGGCCACATATTGAAACAGCTGGAAAGGAACACAGACTAAGTATTATTTTAATGGGGCAATAAAACCACATGATGATTAATAAAAATGGCTTTTTGCATTTCCTTCCACATAAAGATTCTAGGCAGCTCACGCTGAAGAAGAGGCAAAAACAATATTATCAATTATCTATATGGTTAATTCTTTTTCTTAAGCATGTAAGCAAAACCTGAAACCCTTGAATCCAGATAAAATATGTCTTCCTACATCAGTGTAACTGATTTGTTACCATTTCAATAAAAATTAATATTTATTCTCAGAATCAACCTCTAGATTAGTGCTTCTCAACCTTGGACCACCTGAAGATGCCTGGACTTCCACTCCCAGAATTCCCCAGCCAGCTCTGGCTGGGGGATTCTGGGAGTGGAAGTCCACGCATCTTCAGGTGACCAAGGTTGAGAAACACTGCTCTAGATGTTTGGGGCTGTAATCTCTCAGAATTTGTAGCCATCAGGAATTCTGTGATCTGCAATGCTAATATAGGTGGAAAATCTATGTGTCAGACCTGCCCAGCCAGATGCCTTGGGAAGGAAAGACCCTCGACTCCATTTGGGTGAAGTTAGGTTCTTTTATTAAAGGTTTCTGGTTGCAATAAAGTCAGGCTAGAACTAAGATTCCCATGCAAAAGGTTACAAATGTTTTCCCTCATCCCAGCCCTCCCACCCTACCCGATGACCAATCATAGGTGTTTTGAGAATTGCCGATATGTTTGAGGCAATCCACATTCCATTCTCATGATGCATGGTCTTGAATACTGGAACAAACTGGTTCCGCACTTCCCTGGTTTTTGTCAAGCTGACATCTCCACTCCCTATTTCCTGTCATATCCCCATACATGTTTATTGCTCATTTGTGTGTGTTCCCCTTGCCCCAGAGGTGGTGTTCAACCAATTCTGACAGGTTCTGGAGAACCGGTAGCAGAAATTTTGAGTAGTCTGGAGAACTAGTAAATAGGCTGGCCCCCACCCTTGCTGCCTCCCAGCTGATCTTCTTTTGTTGCCCTGAACAGGAGAACGAGCTAGAAAGCAGGTTAGGGGGGTGAGGAGGGAATGGGGATTTTGCCGTATCCTTCCCCTGCCACGCGCCTTGCCCCCGCTGCCCCAGCTTTTGATGGCAGGATGCCGCCATGGCATCAAGCAGAAGACAGCAGAACTGACAATCTGTTTGGTATGTACCTTCCTTATTTGAGCCTTCCAACTAGAGAAAAAGAGGTGTTAGCTGATATCAGACCATCCTCCCACAAGTAATGTTTTTCAATCTCAGCCCTTTTAAGATATGGGGAATTCTGGGAGCTGAAGACTAAGAAACATTATCCTAGAGTCGTGATAGTGAACCTATGGCACGCGTGTCACAGGTGGCAGGCAGAGCGATACTTGCTGGCATGCCAGCTGTCAGCTAATGTGCAGCCTTCTGGAGGGCCGGGGGAGGCCATTTTCGCCCTCCTCAGGCTCCAGGAAAGCCTCCGGAGGCTGGGGCAGGCGAAAAACAGGCCCAACAGGCCAACCAGAAATTCCTTCCCCAACTTTCGGTTGGCTCATTGGGGCTGTTTTTCACCCTCCCCTGGCTTCAGGAAAGCCTCCGGAGGCTGGGGAGGGCAAAAAACAGCCTTAACGGGCCAACTGGAAGTTCGGAAACGATCCATTTCCGGCTTCCGGAGGGCCTCCGGGAGTGGGGGTGGGAGGCCGTTTTTGCCCTCCCCAGGCTTCAGGAAAGCCTCTGAAGCCTGGGGGGGCTGTGCGCGCATGCTGTGTGTGTGTGTGTGTGTCGTGCGCTCATGTGCAGGTGGGCAGGGAGGATTGAATTGGTGTGGGCATTCATGCACACACGATAGCTTACGCGCCCACAATTTTGGCACGCCATAAGAAAAAGGTTCGCCATCACTGTCCGAGAGGTTTCATGACTCTGCTATCCAGGGGAGGGTTTGATCAAATTAATCTGTAAAACCACAGGAATATATCCGAAGGTGGAATTCCTGCTCTCAAGAATATTCCACCAGCTAGAATTCACAGATTTAAGAAGTCCATTTGCAGATACCTATCATCCACGGAGTTGAATGCAGCAACTCCTGTTGAAAGTCCCAGAATTTGCAATGATTAAACAGGAAATGTTATAAGCAGAGGTGATATTCAGCCGTTTCGGGCTGGTTCACCTGAACCGGTAGTAGAAATTGCAGGTGGGCCTGCCCACCCACCCCAGCTCTATGCCATCCTATTTAGGCACATTTTTGAGGCTGGGCGCATGCATGGAAGGTGCACGTGTGAGCAAAGCACATGCGCAGAAGGCCGGGCACATGAATGGAAGGGGCGCATGGACCTGAAAAACAGATGCACGCCTGCTTGCAGGCGCGCGTGCACGGGGCAAACCAGTGATAACAAAATGTGAAATGCACCACTGGCTCTAAGATGCAGTGTTCATTAATGTCATGCCCCAAAATCCATAAGAGCAGATCCCAAAGTGATACAAATCTCAAAGCGATACGGTACTTACATCTGTTCCACTTCCCTGTATGATTTCTTTAGGTGTGGGATAGAACTGACTCTCCATTTGTACATGTTGTTTTCCTTCTTCAGCTACTTTAACGTGCAGGACTTTAAATTTGGAACCACCCAGGTCCAAAGCTAGGAATTCTCCTTTTTCTGTAATGGAAATAATAGTGAGTAATGGTTAATTCCTTCATAACGTCTTGCCAAATGATGTTTCATGAGCCTTAATATAGCGCCGTGATGGCGAACCTATGGCACGCGTGCCAGAGGTGGCATGCTGCACTCTGTCTGATGGCACACGAGCCATCATCCCAGTTCAGCTCCGCCACGCATGTACACATGCCTCCCGCCAGCCAGCTGGTGTTTGGGTCTCTGCCACGCATGCATAGGGGCAGGCACATTCAGGGGGGCATGTGCGCTTCGGGCACTCCAGCCAAAAAAGGTTAGCCATCACTGATATAGAGACTGGATGGGGCTTTTCATCCTTCTGAGGTGGGTAAAATAAGGACCCAGATTGTTGGGGGCAATATGCTGACTCTGTAAACTCCTTAGAGAGGGCTGTAAAGCCCTGCGAAGCAGTATATAAGTCTAAGGGCTATTGCTATGTAACGGTATAAAGATATACTTTTTTTTTAAAGACCAATTGCTTGTGAATATGTCCCAAGACTATGAGTAGAGCTTCATTTTGGACTTTCATCACAAACATTAAAAGTGTCACAATATCGACATCTGAGACTTAAGCTATTGGTTAAATATCTTTTAATGTCAGAGGGATCTTAGTATTCTGCTATTTGCAAAGTTTCTACAACTGAGGACTCAGTAGTGAGGTACTGTCAACCATACCATTCAAGTCATCTAGCAAAAAAAGACTCCTGGCCATTTGCTTTGCCAAGAGTATACTTTAATGAAGCTTAAATGGTTACAGAAGTAGCATAAGCCGAATATGAGGTTTACCCCTGTAAACAACACAAAGGAAAGTTCCCTCTCCTCTCCCTCCAGTCATCCCCTGGTTATCTCCAAATGTCCAATCAGGTGCTTGTATATTGTTCAGGAAACAGGTTCTTAGTTCCCAGCTCAGCATCTCGTTAATGACCTTGGCTGACTAGAGCTTCTCACAAGGCTCAGCTGGACCTTCACCCTTACCCTACCCCCACTTCTTCCTTACGTTCCAATCCTTCCCTCCCCCACCCTCCACCGGTACTAATGTCAAGCTGTCAGCTGATGAATGCATAGGTGAGGTGCAGCCATGACAGATACAGTGAGGACATCAGAGGTGGTATTCAGCCAGTTCTAACAGGTTCTGGAGAACCAGTAGTGGAAATTTTGAGTAGTTCAGAGAACCAGCAAATAGGCTGGCCTCGCCCCCGCTGCCTCCCAGCCTCCCAGCTGATCTTCTTTTGTTGCCCCGAACAGGAGAATAGATCTGGAAAGCAGGTTCGTGGGGAGGGGAGGGAATGCGTATTTTGCAGTATCCTTCCCCTTCCCCACAAAGCCACACCCACAGAACCAGTAGCAAAAAAAATTGAATCCCACCCCTGGAGGACATGGTAGTGATGCCGTAAGGTCAACAGAGCAGGGTTGGGCCTGACTGTTTGGGGTTAGGCTTGATTATTCCAAAGTAAGTGTGTTAAGTATATCAGAATTGTAAAGCTTGTTTTAGAGCTTATTTTTTCTAAACCAGCAAAAAATAATTGTCTGCTGCCAGATTTTACCTGGAAAGGCTGTATGGAGCTATCAGCAACTTAAAGACTCCTCGCCTATTGGGACACCTGGGACACTGCAACCATTATCAATACATGGCAATTACCAGACATCCTAATTTTGATCTCATGACTGGGGGTGCTATAACAGCCATAAGTGCAAGGACCAATCATAAATTGTAATTGCCATTCTAATTAAATAATTGTATGTTGGGGACTACCTGTAGGATCAAAAGAAAAGCCTTACCTGAGCCATCAGGAAGTGACCTCACAAAAGTTGGTAGCATTTTTACTGTAGCCGTTGGATTGGTATCTCTTCCTAAACCTTTCACCATCTCTGCTTGGAAGCGAGTCATCACATCATGTAACGTATCATCAGAAAGGCGCATCTGGTACAGGTACCGATCAACCTTGGAATAAAATACACCAGGTACACATTAGTGTTTTCGTTCTCTCTCTCCCTCTCCCTCCCTCTCTCTCTCTCTCTCTCTCTCTCTCTCTCTCTCTCTCTCTCTCTCTCTCTCTCTCTCTCTCTCTCTCCTCCCTCCCTCTCTCTCCCTCTCTCTCTCACACACACACTAAAACTTTTGTAGATAATATACCAGTGATGGAATTCAAAATGTTTTACTACGGGTTCTGTGGCGGGGCATTGCTTGGTGGGCATGGCTTGGTGGGCGTGGCAGGGGAAGGATACTGCAAAATCCTCATTCCCTCCCCACCCCACTAACCTGCTTTCCAGCTGCAAATTGATGGAGGCGGGGCCAGCCAGAGGTGGTATTTGCCGGTTCTCCAAACTACTCAAAATTTCTACTACTGGTTCACCAGAACCAGTCAGAACTGGCTGAATACCAACTCTGGAATATACCTACCTGTGTTTGTTGTGGGAGTGAATGTGTAACTCCAGATCAATGAACACAAGGTGAGAAAAATGGAACAGCTTTCAATCTTCGGGAAGATGGAAAATGTCATCAAGTGAGTCAGAACATCAATGGGGGGGAAAAAGCTTCTGGGAGGCAAAGTCTTCCATTCCCACCCTGAAATCATTGCCCCCGCCCCCCTTGAAAACATCAAAAATGCCTTCAAGTTGTGCTGCTAATTTTGGGTTCCAAAATTAATGCATTTTGACATTGTAATTTCAGGGCCCTGGAGAGAGGAGGATTCCTACCAGTTCGGACCGGTTCAGCCGAGTAGATAGTAATTTAGCCAGCCACACCCCCAAACCTTTTCTATCGGTGGCGGTGTAGGCGCCATCTTGTTTTTTGCTTCTGCGCATGCACAGAAGCAATTTTTGTTCATTCCCGAACTTCCGGTTTGCCCATAGGGTTTTTTTGCACTCTGGAGGGCCTCGGGGGGCGGGTGGGCAGGGGAGGCTCTTTTCACCCTCCCCAGGCTCCTATAAAGCCTCTGGAGCCTGGGGAGGGCGAAAAATGGTTTTTAAAAAGGCTGAACTCAGCTGGCCAGCGTGCACATGCGCGCTGGCCAGCTGACGAGGCAACACCTCGTGTGCCCTGACAAATGGCTCTGTGTGCCACCTGTGGCACGCATGCCATAGGTTCGCCATCCTGGATATAGCGGTACTAATATTTCACATGATTCTGATTCTATCTCTCTGTTAAGACAGCCTAGGATTGCATTGGCTTTTTTGGCTGCTGCCGCACATCATTGGCTCATATTTAAGTGATTGCCCACTAGGACCAGGGCGGCCAAGAGGATTATTAAGTGCTGGACCAAGACTAGTACGGGCCCCCTCACCTACACACGGACACATAAATCAATAATGTCATAATTGCCCATTTACAATGCACAGCGTGCTTGAGCTCCAGATTTTTGAGATGACACTTCACAACCATTCATAAACTGAACTGAAGTATAAAATATACTCAGAAACGAAATGAAACTAAGCTTGCAAACTTAAATAAATAATGAAATTAAAATTCAATCCATTACATAAATAACTGCACAGAGTTTCAGATTAATAAAAGTTGTGTCAAACAAGGCTGCAAGGCGGTTTTGCTATACACACAAAGTACTGAGTTTGAAGTATATATCCAATGTTGTTTTTCTTTTTAAAATTTTGATTTTGTAAAAAATTTTTTAAAAAAAAATCCCCTTCATGGGCCCCGGAAAAATGTACCGGCTGCACCCCTCTCTCCTCAGGCCTGACTAGACTCCAAAATCCCTCTCACAATTGAGCCAGATTTCACCTCATCTATACCTGTTTTTTCTTGCCTAAATGTAAAACCTTGAGTTTCTCTGAATCAGATTAAATTTTGCAGATATGGCTGAGTTATCTGAATCAGGTCTGCTGCACACAGCTAACTTTTACAATTTGGTGTCATGCACACACTGAATCAGAGTAATGCCCTCCCACACCTCCTACGTATAAGGTGGGAAGAAGCTGATACAATACACTTGAGACTGTGCCTATCCCTGGCTTGACAAAACGCAACTACTGTCTCTGTAATCAAAAAACTAACATTTGCATTGTCCTTTTGTGCAGAGAGCGCCTTCAACCCTTTGACCCTTTCTGGAAACTCAGATTGAGGAAAGGTGATGTGAGCACATTTTCCTGCCTTCCAGGTCCAGTTTTCACATTAACTGAAACCTGGAAAAGTAAACCTTTCAAATAAAGCCACTCTTTTCAGTTGGCCTAAGTGTTTTCTGCACTGAAAACAGTAATTATGATGTGTTTGATTTTTGTGGATCATATACACGGTAATCCTTGACTTACAAAAGTTCATTTAGTGACTGAAATTACAACAGCACTGGAAAAAGTAACTTATGACCGTTTTTCAAACTTACGACCGTTGCAGCATCCCCAGGGTCATGTGATTAAAACACAGATGCTTAGCAACCGACTTGAATTTATGATGGTTGCAGTGTCCTGGGCTCATCTTTTGTGAACTTCAGACAAGCAAAGGCAATAGGGAAGCCAGTTTCACTTAACAACCATGGTACTAACTTAACAACTTCAGTGATTCACTTAAAAACTGTGGCAAGAAAAGTCGCAAAACTAATTTAACAAATGTCTCAGCCATTATACATTTTGGTTCAGTGTGGATGTAAGTCAAATACTGCCTCTATTTTAAAACATAGACATATGAATTCATGTTTGTCTTGATGACTGCATGTATTTCAGGAGAAATGTACTTTCTAGGAGAAAACAGGTAAACAATGAGAAAGTATATTATTGTCTTTCATCACACAGTCAGCCAGATGGCATTTTTACCCTCTGTCAAGTCCTTTGAAGTCCCATATATAGAACACAAATACCACGCACTCATCACAAAACCGCATTCTGTGTCATCCCCTTCTTCTTTTGCCCTCCATCTTTCCCAGCATGAGGCTCTTCTCCAGTGAGTCCTTCCTTCTCATTAGGTGGTCAAAGTATTTGAGTTTCCTCTTCAGGATCTGGCCTTCTAAAGAGCAGTCTTGATGTCCTCTGCTTATAGGTTAAATAGGCAGGGCGATAGTGTACAGCCTTGTTTGACTCCTTTCCCAATTTTGAACCAATCAGTGGTTCCATGTCCAGTTCTCACTGTTGCTTCTTGACCCGCATATGTTTTTCAAGAGACAAATAAGATGGTCCGATATTCCCCTCTCTTTAAGAACTTGCCACAATTTGTTGTGATCCACACAATCAAAGGCTTTAGCATAGTCAATGAAGCAGAAGTAGATGTTTTTCTGGAACTATAGTCAGTTCTTTTTAGCAGCTTGCAGTTTCTGTTAGCAATGTCATAATATGCAATACTTAAACTTTCTACACGTAGCAGTTTACACATTATCTACCTACAGATTTGTAGTTTTTGTTAGCTGTGCTCATAGTATACAATACTTAAACTTTGTACACATAGCAGAGTTTAAACATTACCCATAGAACTTGTGAACTGGCCTGTTGATTTCCTCAGAACAAGAGCTTAAGACTGCGTGCAATCTTGGGTCTTTCCTTAATCCCCTTTGTCCTGCCGAAGTAAATGTTGTGAAGGAGTGGTTTTTAAAAGACAAACTTGAAATGGCAGGCAAATCCATTCAAAAAATCTGATCCAATCCCAAGAACAAATAATGGAGAGAAGAGGTTCTAACTTTTATAATAGGGATTTGGAAAGGGGAGAAGGTAGATCTGACTATCTTGGAGTATAGGAATGTGGGTAAGTAACAAAAATTACAGTAAGTCTACTAATGAGAACGGAAGGACTCACTGGAGAAGAGCCTAATGCTGGGAAAGATTATGGGCAAAAGAAGAAGGTGACGACAGAGAATGAGGTGGCTGGATGGAATCACTGAAGCAGTAGGCATGAGTTTAAATAGACTCCAGAGGATGGTAGAGGACAGGAAGGCCTGGAGGAACATTGTCCATGGGGTCGCGATGGGTTGGACACGACTTCTCAACTAGAAACAACAACTAATAATAATGAGCTGAGGAGGCAAGTTGGGAAAGTTTTGGCAAGTTTCTCAAAACCTGTTGGGAAATAAATCAAGACTTAGGTGCAAATGTCCACATATGGATTTTTCTCCAGAAAGCAAACTGTGTTTTTTAGAATTAAGAGGGTGTGTGTGATTCCAGTTTAGAGCCCTGGTGAAATTGAAGGTGGAAGTCTAATTCTTTATCCACACATCACATCATTTTCACTGATTAAAATTAACTGCAGAAGAAAAACACTTCCTGAGAAGTGGTACAAAATATCTAGGTTTCCAAATAATATAAATGGTTGAAATCTGTTTGAATGTTATTAGCTTGGGTTGATGGTGAGGCTGTTGGTTTGAGCTCCGAGCTTAGCAATTAGGTTGCAAATGTTTCGTCACCATTCGAGGAGACGTCATCAGTGCGTTTTGAGTATAAATGGTTTGTTCTACAAAATAAAGAGTCGGCTTCAAGTTTGGTTAACTGCATTCGCATGTGTAGTTCGGTCAAACTTTACAAAATCCTGGAAAGAATTTGGAAGAGAATCAACTCGGACATCTTCATAAACTTTATTGGGGTCAAAGAATGGGGATGACCTGGCTTACACATTATAGAAAACACTGGCCCCAATAATGGCCCTTTGTTGCTCATTGTTATGAATGACAAGCTTCATTATGCTTCTACAGCAGCATCTTTGTTCTCCAGTGGTTAATACTACTGGGAAAGGGTGTTTGGGTAATTTCTCTTCAGTGTGAGTAGCCATCTTCGGACCAAAGCAAATTCTACACAGGAGAGGAAAAAATTGAAATATCTTAATTTTCCTAGAATTAATTTGCATCTCTAAGTGATGAATCTCAATAAATAAAATTATGTATGATTAACTGATGATGTTTGAACTACTGATGTATTCAGGCTAAAAAGAAAAGTTGCTAAAATGAAGGCTTCTTCTAAAGGTCCAAGCTAGATTCATATGGTATACAAGATATAGATTTGGGACAGGATAAAATCTTAGATGGTCTGTGGAAAGAACCCAGATTGGCTAACAATGGTCCGTATTTGCTTGGAGGTTTTAGCTCCACATAGGTTGGGAATATTGCTTTATTCACAATGTGTCCAGCCGTACTAAGATTCACATTCTGCATTTTGGTTTTAGATCTTAGAGACATTGTTGAATGTCCTCCAATAACTCTGGTGAAGTGCAGATAGGCACACTATGGAACGTAAAATTACAATAGTGACTCCCAGTTACCACAGCTGCTGGCCATGGAGTTAATAAAATTGTCCCCCACAGAAACAAGAAATAAGGAAACCTAAAACAGTGGCGTAATAGAAGTATTAGGAGAGAGGGATAAGATAAGATATAGTTAAGATAAATTAAGACATGGTAGTTAAAAGATAGTTAGAACACAAAGAACAATATAGGTAATATGATATGCTGATATAAACAGTTAAGTACGAATATATATGGAACAGTATATATAAATAAGTAAAGAATAAGGGGACCATGAATGTAAGAAAGGAATGTATAGGAGGCGAATGATCAATTCTATATACATACCGATATGGAACTGCTGTATGATGGAATGCGTGGTTCCTTTGTTGTTTTAATCTACGTTCTTGTTTTGTTTAGGTGTATATGTGTTTAAAATAACATTTGTAAAAAATAAATAAATAAATAAATAAATAAATAAATAAATAAATAAATAAATAAATAAATAAATAAATAAATAAATAAATAAATAAATAAAATTGTCCCCCAGAGCAGTGGTCCCCAAGCTTTCATCCTCAGACTGCTACTGGTCCGTAGCCCATTGGGAATTAAGCTATGTAAGCGGGCGAGTGCGTAAACCTCCATTAGTACACATACGGAATTAGGTTGTGTGCATGAAACCATCCCCTTCCCGCCTGCTGCCAGCAATCCGTGGAACTGGGAATATTGGGGACCACTGCCTTAGAGAACCCATTCTAAGTTCCCCTACGTAGAAGAGATTTTCTTCTAGTGGACCTTCTCAAACATGGGACCAAGATCTAAACAATAAAACAGGTGGACCACCTGATTTTGCTGAATCTATTTTTTTTAAAAAAACTACTTATTAAGGTAATCGGTTTCCTCTTTTGGTTGTTGTGAGTATGGTGGGCTATTTTTAAAGTATGCAGGTATTTCCTAAATATCCATGAACGTATGTTTCAAGAACAAAAGGAAAACCTGATAAGTCAGGCCAAAATTTATCTTTCTTTCTCACGGTGGCCATTATAAGCTTCTAGGGTGCTCATTAGTAGAAGATAAAGATATGGTCCTCTCCTGCCACCATTCTCCACACCTGGTATGCTGTCCGCAGGTGTGATAATAGGGGGACTGGAGGCTAAAGCATATGAAAAATGGTTGCAGGAACAGGATATGAACTGGGTATGTCTAGTTTACTGAAAAGAAGGACTAGGGGAGACATGATAGCCAGTGTTCCAATATCTCAGGGGCTGCCACAAAGAAGAGGGAGTCATGCTATTCTCCAAATCACCTGAGGGGAGGACAAGAAGCAATGGGTGGAAACTAATCAAGGAGAGAAGCATCTTAGGAGAAATTTCCTGACAGTTAGAACAATTAACCAGTGGAAAAAGTTGCCTCCAGAAGTTGTGAATGCGCCAACACTGGAAGTTTTTAAGAAGATGTTGAATAACCATTTGTCTGAAGTGGTGTAGGGTTTCCTGCTAGAAGACCTTCCAACTTTGTTATTCTATTATTCTATTCTATTCTATTCTATTCTATTCTATTCTATTCTATTCTATTCTTGTTGGCAACATCAAGTCACAAGACTTTGATAAGCTTCTCTTCCACAAGTTTCCAATCTCGTGTTTTAAGCCATCCAACTAACTACAATTTAAGCCATCATTATGTCTTGTGATAATGAATTCCACTCTTTTATTTCATACTGTGTGAAGAACTTCTATATTAAATCCCTTGCCAATCAGTTTCATCAGAAGTACAGTATCTCAACGGTATCTCAACATCAGTTTCCTCTCCCCCCCTAATCTGAAAGAATCCAAGATATTCTAGCTTTTTCTCATGAGGAAATTGTTCATTTCCTCATAACCATTCTGATTACCATCTTATACACTTCGCTCGGCTCTGTTGTATTCTCAACTTAAATGTGGTGACCAGACCTGTACCAGAACAGTATTTCAGATGTGAATGTACTGTAGATTTGTGTAAGCTCATTACAATGATAACATTATTTCCAGTTATTTTTGTATTGATTCCTAGCAAGGGACTGACCTTTTCACAGACACTGAACACACACTGAGTCTACATCCTCACACACTCAGTATGACCACATCATCTTTTTCCTGGTGGTAACCGACCATTCAGTCTCCTTGGTATATAGGTGAAGTTGTTAGGAGCCCTTCATAATCACTTTTGAATAGTTTAGCATTACTGTATCTTCAAGCTCAGCCAATTCACTTCCTGGCCCTAATGAAGAACCTTGATGAACAAGTTAGAAAGCCCTGGCCCCAAGCCAGATTCTTTGCTGGATCTCACCAATCTTCTTCGTCTTGTATCTGTCTATATAAAAATGGTTTTTTTTTTTGTGTGTGTGTGTGTGTGTGTGTGTGTGTGTGTTCCAGCATAACTCTGGAACGCGTCAAGCAATTTCAACCAAACATTACTCTCTGGAAAAAATACTGTGGGGATAAGACACCCCTAGCACCCCTCGGTGTGTGTGTGTGTGTGTGTGTGTGTGAACACCTGGGCCGCTGAAATGAAAAGGAATGAATTATATCTATAGTGTCAAATCACAGTAATTTTGGCAGTGATTGCGTGCATTTTGGATTCAAGTTCTGTTAAGATACAGTCTGTTGTGTCTTAAAATGGATTCTACTGTACAGCACAATGGAGTTGCCATGGAAACAGCTTCACAGTACTCCACAAAGGGGCTCCCTCAGTAAAGTGGATTGGTTCTTTAAAAAAAGAAAAGAAAAACAATGGGTCTTCCTCTGGTAAGGGGTATTTGTTCCGGGCAACTCCAAGTTAGCAGCTAGTAAAAAAGAATAAATATAGCTCAGAGTTGAACTGTGGGGTCCTTGGTGCTCTCTGAATCTCTCTTCAGTACTGAAGATGTCACCTCGTCCAGTAATGAAGCATCTGCAGGCAAGCAATCACACTCAGAGACACCAAGGACTTCCCTATTTGACTTCTTCCCTCTATCCACTGAGAAAATGTTGCCATTTGTTTCTACCCTTTGCTTCTCCTTTGTGACTGGATTAACAAAGGACTTCTGGGCCTGCTTAGATACGGAACTTTCTTAAAGTCTTCTCAAAAATTCAGTGTCAGTAGGAGGGTCACCTCATCCACATGTTTGCTGACACGTAAAAAAAAAAGCTGCAGACGTTTGATAAGCAAGTTTGACATTTGCAGATTTCCCACCAGCAAGGTTGGTTCCTATATACCAGGGGTCACCAACCCTTCGGGCCTCAGGGACCACTAAATTCATAATTCTAAATCGCGGACCAATAATATCTGTTTTAAAAAAAGATAAATCGCATTTAAGAACCGAGATGGCGCAGTAGTTAAAGTGCAGTATTGCAGCTGACTGCTAGTGCAGTTCGGCAGTTCAAATCTCACCAGCTCAAGGTTGACTCAGCCTTCCATCTTTCCGAGGTGGGTAAAATGAAGACCCAGATTGTCGGGGAGAATATGCTGACTCTGTAAACTGCTTAGAGAGGGCTGTAAAGCACTGTGAAGCGGTATATAAGTCTATGTGCTATTGCTAAATGCTAGTGCTATTTAGTGCAATATAAACAAAATGCAAATAATTCTTCAGCAAACCACCAAAATTTTCTCACGGACCATCAGTGGTTACCACTGCTGTATACAGTGTGCTTAGTTTTTCCCCTCAGCTTTCCACTTCCACCTACTTGGCCCAACTGGTTGAATCTCTTCTTTGGGGGCCCTCTTGAAGAATTAGTATTATAGGCAACTGTCCGGTCCACTGGGACTGCGGCCAATTTAAGGATCCCGGTTCCATTTTCTGCTAGGATGTTAGCAAAGTCATGTCTGAGCCCTTAAGAATGCTCAGGTGGATACTGTCAGAACCAAGTGCTACCGGGGGTATAGTAGAAAAAACCAGAAATCTTGATTAATTAAAAATTAAGTGCGTAAGCGATCAAAGCGAGTCCAGAAGTATTTCACGAGAAGAGTCCTCCACTCCTCTGCTCACAATAGAATCCCTTATGCCACCAGGCGTGACATTTTGGCCTTGGACAACCTAGAATTACTCCGCCAACGGTCTGACTTAATTGTAGTACACAAAATCGCCTGCTACAACGTCCTACCTGTCAATGACTACTTCAGCTTCAACCACAATAATATACAGGCAAACAAGAGATACAAACTCAAGGTGAACCGCTCCAAACTCGATTGCAGAAAACGCGACTTGAGCAACAGAGTGGTCAATGCCTGGAATGCTCTACCTGACTCTGTTGTTACATCCTCAAACCCCCATAACTTTAACCGTAAACTGCCTACCGAGGACCTCACTCCATTCCTAAGAGGTCTGTAAGGGGGGCCTGCATAAGCGCACCAGTGTGCCTACCGTTTCTGTCTTATTGTCCCCATTTAGTCGTACCCATTTCCTTTGTTCATGTCCATGTTTATACTTATACTTGTTATCTCGTACATGTTTGACAAAATAAATAAATAAGCTGCTGACTAGCAAAGCTAACTGCATTATGGGGGAAAAAATCCTTTGGTGAAGTACTCTTTTCCCCCAATTAATTGGTTTACTCATTTTTCCAGGTGGCAGAATCGCTTCATTTCAGTGATTCCTTTATGAAGGTTGGAAGTCTGCATGACAAACTTCTCATGGCTGTGGGAATTCCTTCCAGATGATGGCAGCAAGATTTACAAGGTAAGGGAGGGGGAGGCAGGCAGGCAGAGGAGCAGAAGCCCATAAGTCATTGAAGGGATAGAACAGACCCAGGAAGTCACAGATTGGCTCCATCCAGTTGCCCCAACTGTACTACTAATTATGGAATTACAGGGTCATAAATAAGGAATTTAGAAACCCCCCTTGAATAAAAGTATAGGGCCGTGATGGAGAACCTATGGCACGCAGAGCCTTCTATGCGGGCACGCAAGCTGTCGACCCAGCTCTGCTCCACCATGCATGCGCGTGCGCCTCTCGCCAGCCAATTGGTTTTGGGGTCTTTGCTCTGCATGCACGGGGCCCTTACGGGAGGCGTGCACATGCGCAGGGGGGTGGGGGGAGCACAGGGAGTCTCATGCGCATGCACAGGGGTCTCATGCACATGCACAGGTGGGCAGGGCACATGGGGGGGCGCACGCATGCATTGAATTGCTCGCTTTCAGCACAAAGCAACAAAAAGGTTGGCCATCACTGGTATAGGGCATTTGATGAAAGGTTTAGCTATGGCAAGGGTCTGTCCCAGTGGTGGGTTCCTGCTGGATCGCACTGGATCGCGCGCACTCCCTTTCAGCGCTCCACCTGGCTTGCGCGCTCCCTTTCAGCGCTCCACCTGGCTTGCACGCTCCCTTTCAGCGCTCCACCTGGCTCTCGCGCTCCCTTCCGGCGCTGAAACCGGAAATACAGTCTTGCCCCGCCCCTGGCGAAGCAACGACGCCTGCCTGCGCTCCACCAGCTCGGCTGGGAACGGAGATGTTTCCTCAGCGGAGCGGAGCGCCTGAAAAGTCTTTTCAGGCGCTCCGCTCCGCTGAGGAAACATCTCCGTTCCCAGCCGAGCTGGTGGAGCGCAGGCAGGCGTCGTTGCTTCGCCAGGGGCGGGGCAAGACTGTACTTCCGGTTTCAGCGCCGGAAGGGAGCGCGAGAGCCAGGTGGAGCGCTGAAAGGGAGCGCGCGCGATCCGGTGCGATCCGGGAGGAACCCACCACTGGTCTGTCCTAACCTTAATTTATTTTCATCTCAGGTATCGATTCATTTAAATATAAGACTGAAAATAATACACCCGATTGATGAAGATGTGAGAGGTAATCCATAGGAACTGAACCCTCTTTGTCCCATATTTTTTTAAAAAGAAGATATTTATTGCACAAAACATTGGTGACAGTTCTATCACCACTTCATGACAACGGCTGCTGCTGTTCGGTTGTATTTTGTTTCTGGATAAAATGGATAAAATACGTTTCAGCTGAGAGTAAGAGCATATATTTGAATGTGGCTTTATGAACAGCACCCTTAATTTGGTCTTCGTAGCTTAAGTCTCCCCTTGTTTCATAAGTAATAAAATAAATAAGCAAATATGAGCGTGCCCTAGAATGTCAGGTTACTAAATCATCATCTACATCAAATGAATCTTTTTAGTTGATACTTCTGAATTTTATGCACCACTTGGAGTTTTTTTTAAAAGCACATGTACATTGCGATTCTTGGTTTAGTTTATTTATTCAAGTTGCAAGCCACCCAGAGTGGCAATGAGAGGCTGGGTAAGATTATAATGTTAATAAATGGAAGTTATTAGATACAGGGCTGTACTTTTTTTTTTTAATTCCTCCCTCCCTCTCTCCCTCTTTCTACTAGCATTGATTGGCAGGGCGTTCACTCAGACCGCAGCTACTCCCGTTTTGCCTCAAAGAGTCAACACAAACCAGATCTTACCTTTTTGATCTGATCTTCTTTCAGCTTTGTGAAATAAAAGGCCACAAGGTGCACTGCAAGCATGTTTGCGAGTAGTTCGGGGTTGACACCACTGTTCCTGAGGCCAAAGCTGGAATCGATATGCGAGAAGCCAGCAGGATCCTACCACCCAGCCATTTCTCCGATGAGTCTCCAGAGCAGTGGGGCTGAAGTAAAGCCAATCCTTGTGCATGGTTCAATGATTAAGCTTCCAGCGCCTTTCGCTGATTCCCTCCCGCCTCTGGGTACCGTATAATGCTGAGCAGATGGCAAGCTGCCAAGAGGCAAGGGAAAAAAAAAAGAATGATTAGTTACTGGCCCAACTTGGCAATGTTTTACTTTCGGAACAATCCCAGTTGCTATGAGATATCCTTCGCTTCACCCAAACCCAGCACGAATTTCCTTAGGGTGGCACACGTCCAGCTGTCGGGTTTTTCATCTGACTGCAATGAAAACAAGTCACCTCAATGGGTATTATTGAATCCGAAACATTGGGAGGGGAGGGGGGAAGAAATCTTGAGAATGTAGGACCTCCGTTATATATATATATATATATATATATATATATATATATATATGTATGTATGTATGTATGTATGTATGTATGTATGTATGTATGTATGTATGTATGTGTGTGTGTGTGTGTGTATATATATATATATATATATATATATATATATATATATATATATATATATATATATATATATATATATATATATATATATATATATATATATATATATATATATATATATATATATATATATATATATATATATATATTCCTCTTCTTTTGCTTTCCCTCTAGCACTGTAAAATTGGGTAGATTGGAGATGTTTTTGTTCCCTCACATCTTTGCATTGTTTTGTTGGGTGTTTCCTCCCCCCCCCCACCCTCTGGTGGATCTTAATGATTAGCCACCATCTCTGCTGAGGACATATGTTTCCCAAGAAGTTTGAGAAGTGAAATAAGACAAAGATTAACCCTGTGAATGCAGGCTTTGAGGATCTGTTGAACTTAAGGAGACATAAGAGCTGGTTAAGGGTGCCTGTCAGGTTTCTCCTGTTATGTTGGACCCTCATCCCAAGCCAGCATGGGGACCAGCGCAAGGGTTTTTATGTCTGGGATTAGCTGCAAAACAAAGCCAAAACCAAACCCACATTAGCCTTTGAAATCAGACATGGCCATCATCCAAGCAAGCATTATTAAATCTGCGATCATGTGTCCAACAAGAAGAGGTTTTTTTGGGTGTCTGTTTGCAGGAGGGGTTTAAAAAGTCAAGATGACTGCACAATTGAAACCCCCATCCCATTTTAGTACCTGTCCCCTGCGCAACACGTATTAGTGGCAAGGCTTTGATCGCACAAATGTGGTTGCCATCTTGATTCCCCCCCCCACACTATTCAAGATGACCCTGTGTTTGTGTATTCACATATGTATTTCCCCCTCAAAATAATCCCTCTGGATAAAGAAAACTACAGACAGTTAAGGACGTACCGTATTTTTCGGACTACACCCCCCCCCCCCAATGTGGGTGGAAATGTCTGTGCATCTTATAGACCGAATATGGCCCTGTTTTTGGCCTCCCGAACACCCCCTCCGTGTGTCCCTTTGTAGCCAAAAACAGCCAATTTTTGGCGAAAATGGGATGCGCAGAGGGTTTGGGAAACCTGCAGAGTACTCGTGGGGGCTGAGGAGGGCAAAAACCAGACACACGGAGGCCCAAAACTATTTTTTACCTTGTTTTCCTCTTCGAAATCTAGGTGCGTCTTATACTCCGGTGCATCTTATAGTCCGAAAAATACGGTCGATGTTGCTTTCCATTGTTTTACATCAGTTTTTCAACGCTGACAACTTTTAAGATGTGTGGACTTCGATTCCCAGAGTTCTACAGCCAACATGGGGAAGTCCAAACATCTTAAAAGTTGCCAAGGTTGACACTGTTCTAGACATTGGCAAGTCAAGGCAAACAATGCTTCCCAATTAAGCATTCCAGTGACTTAGGAGAAAGTCCTGCTCCAGGAGACTCCAGACTTCTCGTGATAGCTGAGTCCATGTACAAAAGATGTGCAAAGTAATCTCAACATTCCCTCAGAGTGACATTTGGCTCAGCTCAAGAAATAATTTGAGTTTGTTCTCTGCTTTCTTTCTTCATGTGAGGGCCCCCGTCACACAATTGCCTGCAGACAAAGAGATTCATTGTCCACCAGCGACCTCATATTCCCATCACTGGGCAACAGTACTACGCCACCATGCCAATCAAACATGCTTCTCTTTCTTCTTATGGCCTCTGGAAGAAGGCAGTAGGGTGCCCAGATTCCTAAATATCCCATCCTTGTCAGTGAGCAGAGTCAAGAGACGCAAATGGATATGCAAGACGACACAAGGGCAGCACTCTCTAAAAACATACTACTGTTATCAGAATTGTAGAAATTAAGCCCCAAGCAGTGTTTCTCAAAGTTGGCAACTTTGCCAAACAGAACAGCTATTTGCAAGCCTCCCACTATTATAAATACCGTAGCAGATTCTTTCAGCAGGGAGTTAATTTTAGTAGCAGTCTTCCCAAAGAGCCCTTTCACTAACAGAGATTAGAATAAATTTATATCCTACTACTTGATAACCCGGCATTGCCTGTGTATTTATTTATCCTAATCCATACATTTGTCCTCAAAAATAATGCCGGACCAAATGTAATTTCTAATATTGGATTTTCCTCTTTACCAGAGGGAGCCCTCTTGTGGAGTACCGTGAAGCTGTTACCATGGCAATTCCACTGCGCTGTACAGTAGAAGTCATTTTATGGCAGTACAGTAGAAGCCATTTTAAGGCACAACAGGCTGTACATTAACCGAACACCCACACCCTAGGGGTGTTTTACCCCTACAGTATGTTTCCAGAAAGTAAGTCATCTGTGTACCAAATTGCTTGATGCATTCCAGAGTTATGCTGAAACACACACACATACATACAGAGCCGTATGTGTGTGTGCGGATGTGTTTCAGCAGAACTCTACAACGCTTCGATGTGTATCGTGTATGAATGCTGTGTCTATGTATGTGTGTGTGTGTGTGTATACACACACACAGACACAGACAGCATATATATGTGTTTTTGTGTGTGTGTGTATAAAATTTTATATATAAAAATAAATAACCTTGACAAGCTAAAAGAACAAACTCTTTGGTTGGTCTGACAAAGTTTAACATTTCTCTTGGCTTGCTATACAAAAGTTCCAGTTGCATTTGCCACATTCCACCCTCTTCCACTGAACACAAATCCAAAACCTGCCTCTGATGTGATAATCCCTCATACTACTGAATCCTAACAAACGGAAAGGAGTTTTCTGTTCTGTGCGAAGTAACTCCAGATTTTTTTTAAACAAGGGATTAACACAGTAGTGCAGCCAGTTAATTTATGGCCCATGAAATGGGCACTCTTCCTTGAGTCTAATTGCATGCACCTCATTAGAGGGGGTGACCTTCACTTAGATTTCAGATCACCTGAACAAACTTCAAAGGGCTTATAGATGTTACTATGGAGACACTGTGGGAACTTTCCATGAAGGAAATGCTAATCTCAGAAATGTGAGGGTTAGCATTTTAGTTCTTAAAAAGAACTGCAATACAAAGCTTTCGTTTTATATTTCCCAACTGCACACAGCCCACATGCTTTCTTGTCAGAAATCCAAAGCAAACAGATATCTTAAAAAGCTGTTAATATCACAAAGCCACCAACCTAAGATTGCTCCTGAAAGTGGAAGTTCTCTCAATTGTAACTGATGAGTAGAGCTGCCTTTACATCCTCACTTTATACACATACATATATGTATAGTAAACATGCATATCATGTTCAAAATGTCCTTTTTTCTGGATTTAAATGCATCCAAACATTTGATAAAGATCATAAAAACATTTTTTTGTTTCAAATTTACATACCGAGTTGACTCTGAAAGTGTTTTCAAAAGGCAGAGGTCTTTATTAGGTATGATTATGATTTTTTTCCAACTCAAAAGTAACACCCTCCCCCCAAAAATATAACTGTTCATGTGGAACACTTTAAAAATGCTGATTTCTCTGCTAAAGTAGATATCAACCAAGTGGTCAGTCTACTAATCTGATTTCTGGTCAAGTTGTATATTAGCATTTAAACCGCTTTTATCTGCTGATCTACATACTCTGAGGAAGCAGCGGACTGATGAGCTAAGCTCCATTGTTATGGAACAAGCCCAAACATGACTCAATGCTGACCAGTCAACATTTAAGCAATATTTAGGCTCTTTGATAGAATTTCCTAGCTGGAGTCTACATCAGGAGTCTCCAACCTTGGCAACTTTAAGACTTGTGGACTTTAAATCCCAGAATTCCTCAGCCAGTTGTTGGACCAGGAATTCTGGGACTTGAAGCCCACAAGTCTTAAAGTTGCCAAATTTGCGAGCCCTGGTCTACATTAACTGAAATGCAGTTGTTCCAGCTATTACAGGTAGTCCTCCACTTGCAACAGTTTGCTTAGTGAATGCTCAAAGTTAGAACGGCACTGAAAAAAAAGTGAATTGTGACATGATCGTTGCAGCATCCCCATGGACATGCGGTTTACATTCAGATACTTCACAAATGACTCACATTTATGACCGCTGCAGTTTCCCATGGTCATGGGATCACCTTTCGCAACCTTCTGATGAGCAAAGTCAATGGGGAAACCAGATTCACTCAACAGCAGTATTACTAATTTTAAAAACTGAAGTGATTCATTCAACAAATGTGGCAAGACAACCGTAAAAAGGGGCAAAACAAATTTCTCTTAGCAACATACATTTTGGGCTCAACTGTGGTTGCAAATTGAGGACTACCTGTATTATGCCCGCATTGCAATCCCTCATTGGTTTGAGACCTAACTTCTCCTTATTATAGCCGTGCTCTCTAATCTCTCATTTCAACTGAAGATTAAAATTCCTTGCAGTTTTGTTGGCTTCTGTGAAGCTGCGTTGATGCAGAAAACTCACAGATCTCCCCTTATTCGTAGTGAGATTTAAAAAAAAAATCTGGGCAAGATCAGGACACAAAACACTTAAGAAACTACTTTTGTTTTTATTTTAAGCAGAGGCATTGCTTCATTTCTTTTTGTCTTTGTGTTTGTTTGAGCTCCTGCTTTCATGAACTTCAGGGTGAGCATCCTGTTGAGCGAGCCACTCCTTCTCCAACTGCTTCAGCACTTCCTTGCTGAGCAGCCCCTGCTGTATCAGTCTTTCAGTCAGGGGACCCTTCATCGGGCCCAGCTGAGCTCCCGCAGATTGTAAGCTCCTGGCTTTAGGTCCTTTTGCTTTGCGGGGGCCGGGGGCCACCTCTTTGCTTGTGGAAATCTCTGTCATTTCTGCAGGCCTATCGTCAGTTCTGAGGCTCTCCACAGGAATCCCCATTGCCTCCGAAGTGACTTGGGAAGCTTGAATCAGTCTCGTAATATTCAACACTCCGATTTGTATGATGTCATCCAGTTTCTTCTGAATCGCCCTCACGTGACCAGCATCTGGGAACATGTCCATGAATCGGTAACTGTATTAAAAAAAACCACACAAAGCATACAGTCAATTTGAGAATGGGAATTCTTGGAAAAGCAAATCCATTCTCTATGGCTCTACAAATACTTTGTTAGGGGGCATAACCTGACAGAATTTAGTACTGACCAAACTTCAAGGTTACAAAAGGGTGTGGCAAATCTTGGGTCCGTAGCTCATTAATGCAAGCAACTGTATTTGTCCTCTCAAAAGTTTACAACAATAGGGTTTTGACATGCAATATTTTGTTTGACAATTACATTTTTTAAAAAGCTTGATGATTTAAATATTGTACAGGTATCCTTTAGCGACTGACTCATTCAGAGACCGTTTGCCATTACAACAGTGAAGAAAAAGTAATTTTATGACCAGTCCTTGCATTTGCAACCTTTGCAAGTGTGTAAAGCAAAGGAAAGCTGAAGTAAGACCATAACTAGTCACAGTTTCACTTATTGACTACTTCACTTAAAGACCAAGTTGCCAGTTCCAGTGTGGCTGTTAAATGGGGACTATTGTATAGACCAGCATAAAAGATGGGATAAATCTGAGCAAAAGAGCCAATTTTCTGGCATCTGGAAGGCCCGTTTTTAGCCCTCCCAAAGTCTCCGTGCAGGCCCTGCACTTTACCTGGCACCCAAAACGGGCCACGTGGAGACTCCTGGGAGGGAAGGGGCCAGCCAGTCCTTGCAACTACCAGTTCGGTGAACCAGATGTAAAATTAGCATCTGGTTCACCCAAACCGGCTGAATCCCACCCCTGAGGTAATTCCTGGAGAACAGGAACTGGAGAGAGAGAGAGAGATGTCACAGACATTTTGGCAAAGATGGATGTTCACACAAACAGTTCCCCACAGCACTGTAAAATTATATATTATCACAGGAAAAGTGTATCGTTGGGGCAGATTCTCCCAAGAGAAGACAATTTCCTAAGATGGCCCCTTAAGAAGAGGGGGAGGGGAGAACCACTCTTCCATTCCAATACCTCAGCCAGAGATAGAGATCAAGAACATCATGAACGGCTTCAAGATGGACAAGGTCCTTGATGTTCTTGGGTGGGACCAGGGGCCAGTTAATATGTCGGCAGAGCCAATCAAACATCACAGGTTCATTCCTGCTGAACTGCCGTGCAAACTGGAACACAAAAAGACATGATTAGGCAAACAATATATTTCCACAACAGCAATGCCCTCACATTGCCAAACGCTCCCTGCAACAAACGCTCCCTGCAACAACTAAACTGAAGCAGGAAAGCAATTCCCATAATTTATAACATTAACTTTTTTTTACAAAGTTTAGCAGGTTCAAATAACAGGCAAAACATTTTACAATTTTTCAAAGGATCAGCAAAATACTTCCTCTTAGTACTTTGGACATTGGAAGAAAAAGAAAACGGTGAACAATCCTTCTAAAACAGGAAACAATTGTCCGTCTTGCTTTTCTAGAAAACTTCTGGCAATTTCTTATGCTTCATGGAACAGAAACTGTGCTCAAAATTGTCAGTTGAGAGATCAAATCAGATATCCAATCTGCTAATCCTCATTAGCAGTTATAGATGGCCTCTCAGTTGATGCAGTGGGATTGTCTTAACCAACAGTCATTTTCTGAGAAACTAAGCTGGGTCATATGATTCTCCAGTAATGTCTTTCCCCATTGATGCAAAGACAGTGTTTGATCCCACAAACATAGAGGCGACTATGTGAATCAACAAATTATGCTGGGTTGCATTATATTCTCAATTAAACAATCAAATCTATAAACATAAAATCAGAGACAGTGCAAGCGGCTCATTATTTCGTCTCTTTCTATGGTTCTAATGAAATCTACAAAAATTGTTCCTGACATAAGAAATTTTGCAGTTGCTGCTTAGGAAACTGAAGCAAAGAGGGACATTTTGGAAAGACTTATTTAAACTGATAAATAAGACTAAGAAATCTCCTTGCTCCACCAAACTGGCATGCTAGAGAGGTTTTTGCCAGGGATAACTTGATCCACTACAACAGGGGTGTCAAACTCAATTTGAGGTCCAAATCAGAGTTGTAGTTGACCTCCAGGGTGGGAGGCATAGCCAGGAGGTGTGGCCAGCTTGACGTCACTATCGGGGGTGCCTGTGGCGCCCTGAGTGCTCTGCCAGCGAAAACGGGCTCCCGAGTTCCATTTTCGGCTGCCATGGCAGCTGTAACCCTCTGCCAGTGAAAACGGAGCTCGGGAGCCCGTTTCCACTGGCAGAAGCACCATGGGCTGGTCCTTCACTGTTTTCGGGCAGCCCAGCAGGCCAGATAGGCCAGATCCAGCCCCCGGGCCTTGAGTTTGACACCCCTGCACTACAACAAAGAGCACACTTATTTATAACACGTCTACTGTATGAGCATACTGGGAGCTTAGATAGGCTCCCTCAGGGAAATATGCTAAGAAACTTATTACAAAACAGATGCAAATTACCTTTAGGAGTGAGGTGCACACAAAAGGCTCCTTTTGATTAATGGGAGCTGTGCAAAATACGTATCTTGCTCTCAAATGGAGTGGAATGTGTTGAATCATTTTGGCTAAAAATTTGAAGTTATCAACATTGCAGACAAAGTAGAGTCCATCAACTTGAGAGAGGCTCACAAAAATATCCTATTAAAAAAAAACATTTAATTAGACAAAATCCCAGCTCTGTTAAAAACCTTTCAAATAATCATAGACCAGGAGATTTGAAACTTTCTTTCCCAATCCCTGCTTCCTCACAAAATTAGCAGAAACCTGTTCTCTTACTCCGTGTCTTATAATCCGGCCCTTCCCATACACTGTTCTTTCCTCTACAAGTTTTTCCCATGGAAAAAATGTATTTTATAGTGGATGGAAAGGTGAGATCTTTGGAATGTGTGTAATTCCAGAGCCAGAATGTACAGATGCCGTGTAGTTAGCTACCCTGTTTCCTCGAAAATAAGTCCTCCCCGGATAATAAGCCCAATCAGGTTTTTGAGTGCATGCGCTACAATAAACCCTGTCCCAAAAATAAGCCCTCTCCGAAAATATTGCAACACAGCAGCAGCCATGAGGTGACCATGCTAGCCGCCTCCTGCACCTCAAAAATAATAAGACCTCCCTGAAAATAAGGCCAAATGATTATTTCGGGGGGGGGGGGGTAAAAAGAAAATAAGACCCTGTCTTATTTTTGAGGAAACACAGTACAGTGGGCAGCTAAACTTAATAGAGGTTTATTGCTCATGAGACGGAATGAAGAGTTTATTGACAAGTGACAAGGAAAGCAGTGATCTAGCATATACCATTGATACATGTGGACAAGCGGAGTGAATATTGTATTACACTGACTTTCATAGGTCAATAAACAACCAATCCATCCATTCCCAAACCCATTCCCGCCCCCAAAAGAAAGCAACATTGTGAGACCATAAGTAGAACTACAGTAAAATGTAATCATTATCACATTTCCTACAGATAGTTAACAAGCTCAAATAAAATGGATTAAGGGGGCCTGGAAATGCAACCAGGCATCTTTCTCATCAGAGCAATGTGGCAAAACATAGGTTAATGTATCAGGAATTGCCTCACTACAGGGGCAACCCTTGGTTCAAATGGAAACCCCCCATAATTTCCCACAGGTGGTGGGAAGGCATTCAATCTTGCCAGAGGCTTCCGAATGTGGAAAGCCCTACTTGGCTTAGAAATTTAGTCAGCTTGGAAAGAAAGGTGAATGAAAATCCAACGGATACAATGAAGACCCAATGGGTGTCCCACTCCTAGATAAAACAAAATTATCACTTAAAATTAGAGGTGTTCAGCCTCTGGGAAAAATGTAACTCTGACTACAGTAAGAGTTTAATCCAGAAGAAAAAAAGGTTGTTCTATATTCGTGTGTGTGTGTGTGTGTGTGTGTGTGTGTGTGTGTGTGTGTGTGTGTGTGTGTGTGTTCGTTCCAGCATAACTCTGGAATGCCTTGAGAAATTTCAACCAAACTTGATACACAGATGGCTTACTCTCTGGAAACAAATATTGTGGGGCTAAGACACCCCTCGGAGTGTGTGTTCTGTTACGATACAGTCTGTTGTGCCTTAAATGGCTTCTACTGTACAGACGTAAAATGGCTCAGCGGAGTGGAGTAGCCATGGTAACAGCTTCACAGTACTCCATAAGGGGGCTCTCCCTCTGGTAAGGGGGAAAATCCAACATTAGAAATTACGTTTGGTCTGAACATTTTCTCCCTATACCCGGGCAATGCCAGGTTATCAGCTAGTAAAAAATAAATTCAGGACACACACAGCCTATCAAAATCTTATTGCATGTAATTTAGGGGAAAAAATTTGCAAGAAAAAGTGATTTAGAGGAGTTCTGGAGGCAATATGCATCAGGTGACAGGATTGTCTGTGTGGCCTACGGATCAACCATTCCTGACATACATACAGGTCAAGAGTTCTAATTGGCATGGAATCTGTGCTGCTGGCTTTTAGTTGTGTAACACAGTCCCGTGAATGAATAATGAGTTACACAAAAGGAAGTTCCACTTTTCCTCCTGCAGCTCTCAAGAGTCCAAAAAGGAAAGTTGCAGTCACAATTTTAAGTGGCTGCAAAAACCAACGTAAAAACGGTCCCGTTTTGGGAAGATTGCGTGGATCTACCCTGTTTCCCTGAAAATAAGATCTGACTAGAAAATAAGTCCTAGCATGAATTTTTCAGGATGCTCATAATATAAGCCCTACCACCCAAAATAAGCCCCAGTTAAGGTTGTCAGCCAGACGGATGCATTTAGTAACGCATTTCCCAGAAAATAAAACCTAACCAGAAAATAAGCCCTAATGCATTGGGGGGGGGGATAATATAAGACCCGGTCTTATTTTCAGGGAAACACGGTAAAATGATGTGAGCCTAAAACACCTAGCATGCCTCAGCTTATGTAAAGCAGTATTCGAACAGCTGCCTGCTGTAAAGGTAAAGCTAAGTGGCCATTTTCCATTCTTACAATGAGATTTGACAGGGTGGCTCCTGGAAGGTGATATGCAAACATCTCAATCTGCTCAGCTGTGGGGTGCAAGCCAGCAGCCTGGAGAGAAAAAAGAAAGAAAGAAGCTGGGGTCATTTTTCCAACTTTATCAAGTTTTTAGAACATTTGTTGCATTAAAATGGCAACTACAACACACATGTAAAACCAGGCAGAGCTTCCATCATATCAGTGTGGCCGCCACCTTGCCATATTTGGCGAAACTTCGTGCAACCCTGCAGCCTTGTAAGGATTACAAATTATGGGGCTGTTTTAAAGACCTGAAGGAGACCCTTGCTGCTCCTGTTTAGTTTAGTTTAGTTTATAGCAATAGCAATTAAGACTTATATACCGCTTCACAGTGCTTTTACAGCCCTCTCAAAGCAGTTTACAGAGTCAGTCTGTTGCCCCCAACAATCTGGGTCCTCATTTTACCCACCTCGGAAGGATGGAAGGCTGAGTCAACCTTGAGCCTGGTGAGATTTGAACTACCCAACTGCAGCTGGCAGTCAGCTGAAGTAGCCTGCAGTACTGCACTCTAACCACTGCACCCTAGCCACTGTGGCTCTAATTGCACATCGTACAATGAAATTAAATGCCATTTTCACTGTACATTATAACTATAAAAATAAAAACACAAACACACATCCTTCACATGTTATACTGCTCAAAAACAGTAACTGTGAGAGAGACCTTGGAGTCCTAGTGGATGATCATTTGAATATGAGCCAGCAGTGAGCAGCCGCCGCCGCCAAAAGAGCTAATGCAATCCTGGGTTGTATAAACAGGGCATAGGATCAAGATCCCGTGAAGCATTTGTACCGCTTTACAAAATCCTAGTAAGGCCACACCTGGAATAGTGCAACCAATTTTGGTCACTATACTACAAAAAAAATGTTGAGACTTTGGAAAAAGTTCAGAGAAGAGCAACTAAGATGATCAAAGGTCTGTAGACCAAAACATATGAAGAATGGCTGCAGGATTTAGGTTTGGCTAATCTAAAGAAGAGAAGAATTAGGGGGTGAGACATGATAGCAGTATTCCAGTACTTAAAGGGCTGCCACAAAGAAGAGGAGGTCAAATTATTTTACAAAGCACCAGAGGCCAGGACAAGAAACAATGGTTGGAAACTAATCAAAGAGAGAAGCAATCTGGAATTAAGGAGAAACTTCCTAACAGTGAGGAAAATTAACCAGTGGAACAGCTTGCCTCCAGAAATCGTGGGTGCTCCATCACTGGATGTTTTTAAGAAGAATCCAGACCCGTGATGGTGAAACTATGGCACGCGTGCCACAGGTGGCATGCGGAGCCATTTGTTAGACATGCGGCATGCTGGGGGTCACGTGCATAGCATTATGGGTGTGGGCATGACCGTGCATGACCCCCCTGCGCTTCCCCCGCTTTTGGCACATGATCCAAAAAAGGTTAGCCATCACTGGTCTAGACAGTCACTTATCTGAAATAGTATAGGTTCTGCTTGAGCAGCGGGATGGACTAAAAGACCTCCAAGGTCCCTTCCTGCCGATTCATTCTATTCTAATCTCCCTGTGCTAAATATGATTCCAAGTAGAGACTGGCATATCTAGAGGACACCAGGTCATAGAAGGCTATGGAAGAAAGAAATTCCTGGGCTTCTATGATTAACCTCTACTGTGTTGCACATCCAGAGCAGACTCCTTATCCAAGAACCGTAAAAGAAATTTAACAAACTCAGACTATTGATTCATATACCTCTATAGGTTCCACGGACTCACTCAAAATCTTCTTTAGCAGAAGGAGGTCGTCTGCATGCATGGTAGTAACCTCCCCTTCTTGAAATGCAGAACTAAATCGGCCAGCTCGGCCTGAAATTTGTAGTGCCTGAGAAGTGGTAATTTTATTCATTTCCTTTTCTCCTTTTTCGTTGATTTGTGGTTTTATTAGGGAGTTGAAAATTATCCTTTTTATGCTCCTAGAAGAAAGGTAATGAATACTGAAGTCACACAAATTAATATATTTGCATTATAACAATGGGATTCTCCAAATGTGATCCTAGCCGAGCTAACATAACTACCACCCAAAAATGTAAACTGTGAAAAGTTGCTAGAGGACTGTGAGGGAGGTAACAGAGCTCTGTCCAATGCTGAAGCCCCCACAGGGTCATCTGCAATGTAAAGGAAGCCCACCCATGTAATGACATTACAATATTTATCTCATGGCTCTTGACCTCCTCGGTTGATGAAGAGGAGCCTTACAACTATCAAACTCTTTCTGGTGCTATCAATACCAAAGTTCTACAGAGGAATGATTGAGTCTGTCATCTGCACCTATATAACTGTCTGGTTTGATTCGGCAACCCAACAAGACAGAAACAGACGTCAACGGATAATTAGAACTGCATAAAACACAATTACTGCCAACCTGCCTTCCATTGAGGACCTGTACACTGCACGAGTCAAAAAGAGGGCTGTGAAAGTATTTACAGACCCCTCCCATCCTGGACATAAATTGTTTCAACTCCTACCCTCAAAACGACGCTATAGAGCACTGCCCACCAAGACAACTAGACACAAAAACAGTTTTTTCCCAAACGCCTAACTTTGCTAAACAAATAATTCCCTCAACACTATTCACCAAGGCTGCATTACTATTCCTATTAGTCTTCTCATTGTTCCTATCACCCATCTCCTCCCACTTATGACTGCAGGACTATAACTTTGTTGCTTATAGCCTTATGATTTATATTGATATTGATTGTTTCCTGATTGCTTATTTGTACCCTGTGACTATCATTAAGTGTTGTACTTTATGATTCTTGATGAATGTATCTTGTCTTTTTATGTACACTGAGAAAATAGGCACCAAAGACAAATTCCTTGTGTATCCAATCACCCTTGGCCAATAAAGAATTCTATTCTATTCTATTCTATTCTATTCTATCTTGGATTCATTAAAAGATCATTTTTAATTTATCTAGTGTACTTACAAATTGAGACCCATCCCAATTGCATCTGTAGCTACCATGATTTTACACGGATCATCCGGATCATTGAACTTCTTTGCCTGGGTAAGTTTTGTTCCTGAAACAATCAGAACAGATGAAGTCCCAAATACAAGAAGGATCTGAATACTTACTTTTACTTAGATTTACAATATTTACTTTTTAAAAATTCCCTTCTGAAGCTGACATTTTATTTAGATGGTGCAAAAAATGCAGCATCCCAAACTGCATTTAGGGACAGCTATGCTATGTAACTAGAAGGTACATCCCAGGATCACCCCTTCTGCATTTGCGCAGAGATCAGTTATCTGACTGGAGGGGTGTCGTCCACATATAATCATACGTACGTTTATTCATTACATGTTTCTAATAACTAAATGTTCTCAAATTAGTGATTGTACAGTGCCTATGCAACAAGCCACAAAAAACTGCCAGTTCATACTGTGTTTTCCCCCAAATATGACAGGGTCTTATTTTCTTTTGGACCCCCCCCCCAAAAAATAAGCACTTGGCCTTATTTTCGGGGTGGTCTTATTATTTTTGAGGTGTCGGGAGGCAAGGAGTGTGGTCATCTCATGGCTACTGCTGCGTTGCAATATTTTCAGGAAGGGCTTATTTTAGTGCATGCGCTCAAAAGCCCGATTTATCTTATTATCTGGAGGTCTTATTTTCAGGAAATGGTAGGATACCTAAGATTTTTTCTGTCCTGCTTGAATTGATTGCAATTGATGTCCAACAATTTAAAATAAGGGAATAACGGAGTTGGAAGGGATCTTGGAGGTCTTCTAAGCCAACCCCCTGTTCAAGAGGAGACCCTAATACCATCCCAGTGGCATGGCTGAATTATTAAAAGAAAAATATGCCATTTCATTAAAAACAAAAGTCAAGGTTTTTTCTACTTTGGGTGCATTCTCAGTTGTCATAATTTAGTTATGTAGGTGCCTTCATTTTAAAACAAGTACTCATTTATTTATTAGTTTGTGCCTACTAATTGGATTAAAAGAGAGTCATTTGACAATTAGGTTGGATGCTTGGTGTTCACTGTGAGCAGAAGGGAAAAAATGCATTCTCTTTGGTAGAGGAGTATTTCAAACCAAATATAAAACATTTGGCAAGGTGATATTTTGGGGCATGAGATAGTGAGCCAAATAGATTCCTAAAATAAATTCTAAAAAGTGGCATTCCAAACACTTAAGTGTATAGTATATTGGGATTGGGATTATTATCTGGGAAGGTCTTATTTTTGGGAAACAGGATACTAGTAATATCTCTGTAAGGCGACCTCAAATTAAGAAAAATATCGCAGTATAAGAGAAGCTGATCTGTTTGTCTGTGGAAGAGACAGCTGAGGAAAGAAAGTCATCTTCTTAGAATTTTTTAAACAGGAAATGTTGCCACATGTCAATATATACCGTGTTTCTCCAAAAAGAAGGCTGGGTCTTATTTCTTTTTGACCCTACCCCCCAACAAAGGCTAAGCCTTCTTTTTGGAAGCTTCTAATTATTGACTCACCTCATGGTGGTGGCACCGACAGCCCTGCCCAGCAGGACTCCGCTGCTGGCCCACTTCTTCTGCGGCCGCTTGCCGCCACTCGCACGCATCACCCCGACCTCTGCAGCTGATAACAGAGCTCCGGATCCAGAGCTCTGTTATCGGCTGCATACGCATTCCGGCAGGCATCTGAACGCGAAACGGAGGGTGGGGCGATGCGTGCGAGTGGTGGCAAGTGGTTGCAGAAGAAGCGGCCACAGAAGATGAGGCAGCTCCATCTCACACCCCCATCCCCACCCTAGCTTAGTTTTTTTTTAACCTGTGTGCTTTACACTGACAGGAACTAAATGCCTTCTGGGGATATTTTCTAATTCTATTATGGTTTTGGAGTAGATGAAATAAAAAATTTTTTAGAGTGGTATATCCCTGGTGTTTCGCTCTTACATCTTACAAGGAGTCCTTCTGCTATACAAATCTCCCTGAGAGAAAATTATGTCAACCCATTCAGAAAATACAATTCATACACAGTAATAAAAAACATTTTTTAAAGAAGGAACTAAAACAAAAGGAATACACTAAGGTGCATATTATCATCTTCAAGTAGCTGCTGCCTAAATAAGGGGCAGTTAATTCAAGAATCAATAAATGAAACAAATAGTGGATGTAAACGCTACAAAATTCCAACGATAAAGAAACAAAGAATACACCTAAACTATCAGGTATAGAAATATTGAACAATTTAGTAATCAAATGTCAACCCTACTACTTTTCAATAATAATTACAGCGAGGAGTATTTCCCACATATAATTCACCCAAAATATTTAGAATATGTACCTGGTGGAAGACTTCCGTAGATGACTGCGCATTCCAAGCCCCGGAATTCAATTTGTCGACTCACTGAATAAATGTCATTCTTATTGAAGCAAACAATGCAGTCTCCAGGATGAAGGTTATCCAGAGATTCAAGAGCTTTACTCAGAATCTTGATGGGAGTAAGCCTCTTGTACCTTTTCACCTATAAACATACAATATTATGTATTGCCATAACTCGAATACTGAACAAAAGACACTGGTTACCGTCAAGGGGTTCTGAATAGGCGACAAACTCTAACCCTAAAGGGTTCCCAGCATGATCTTAATTACAGGCTGTAAGAACAATTACTAAAAGTGAAGAACTCTTAACTAGCTCTTCTCATCTTAAGAGGCCATCTAGCAACACCTTTGTAACAAATGGAGCTGTTGACATCAAAGAGAACAAATATGGGAAACAAACAGGGACTGCCATTGGTGAATGGCTTTTCTTAGTGGCTGGATGGGGAAGGAGACAGCACTTATTGAGGGGAAGTAACTTGTATATTCACTCACAATTACTTTCTGCTTCAGTCATTAATAAAAGCTGCTACTTTGAGAACAGTATTTCCCTTTGTTGGTTTCAGTTCTAAGTGAATTTCAGAATTCAGAATTTTTGGGAGTGAGGTGACCTCAAAATCCTATAAATTAAAGAAGATTTCTAGATGTTTCTCAATACAATAGAACCTCTGGTCATGAACGCTTCTGAGCATGACCAAATTGGGTTCCGACCAAAAATTTCACAATTCCCCCCCCCCCCCGCGGCCGATTTCCCCTTCCATGCTATATATTTTTTTTTGTAAGCACCAAATTTCCAAATATACTGTTTTACAGCCCTCTGTAAGCGATTTACAGAACCAGCATATTGCCCCCAACAATTTGGGTCCCCATTTTCCCAACTTCGGAAGGATGGAAGGCTGAGTCAACCTTGAGCCTGGTGAGATTTGACTGTCAAATTGCAGACAGCCGGCAGTCAACAGAAGTAGCCTGCAGTACTGCACTCTAACTACTGCACCACCGTGGCTCAAAACAGGGGTGTCAAACTGGTGGCTCGCAGGCTATGTGTCATGCGCAGGCCATGCCCACCCTGGCTCCGCAACGGCAAAAAATGTCATTTACGTCATGTGACACAATCGAGTTTGATACCTGTAGTCTAAAAACACCGTATACAATAAATATCATTGCTCAATTTAGCTTTAATGATACAAACTGTTGGTGGAGGAGATGACTTTTAATATACTTTATCTCTTCAGGAAAAGCTACTGGAAGACGTCTGCACACTAAATTGGACAATATGAGGTGTTGGAAGATCCAGAGCCACTTTTTTGCATCCCTAAGACTCCATTCTGTACATAATTACTCAAAATCAGAAATATAATTACCATTACTTTGAGTGGGAAACACATGAAAACTAGAGTATAAGCCCTACACAGAAGATATATTTTAGAAAAAAGAGAAAGACTGACAAACACTTAAAATGACCTCCCAACCTCCAGGAAAAAGAATGACACCCATGCCCCCAATTTCTCTGCAGCTCCACCCACTGGGCCTCCTTTCTTATCCTGGACATAGAGCGCAAAGCAAAGCACCTACCTCAACCTCTTCTCCTGTAGTATACATGAGCTCTGTCACTAAGTTAATAGCAGCCTCTTCACCACAAACATGGATTTCTTTTGCACAGAGTCCTGAGCAAAATAATGACGTGCAAGCATTACAAAATTATTTTCACGGAACAAAATGCTTTGTCTATACTGGTGTTTCTTAATCTCAGCAATTTTAAGGCATGTGGACTCCAACCCTCAAAATTCCCCAGCCAGCCATTGTGTGGTGGAATGTAGTCCCAAGAGGAAGGGCTTTTCCCCAGGGGGCAAAAAGGCAGAGGAGCTTGGAATGTCTGCTAGGTAGATAAGATGCCCCCACCCATCCACTCCCTAGCAGTTTAGAGTATATCTATAGTTATGCAGATTAATTGCTTTAGTCTGGCAAGATTCTGTCTACAGGCAAACAACAATAAAGAAACTACTAAGTAACTCCATCTGTTGTTCTTAAGTTTTGGAACCTGACAAACTCTTAAAACAAATATCTAAGGCATCCAAAATAGGATTTTTCCATGACTGAAAGTGTTGGCCAATGTACTCTGAACAAATCTGGAGAGCTTGAGATCTGGGAAGATTGCTCTAAAACACTGTGCTGCAAATTGCATACAATATGGATTGAGATAACACCATTTGGCAATAACGAATTCTCCAAAGACATACCCAAGAGTGCTCGTGTCCAGGCCCAGCCTCTAGAAGGATCTTTAATCATCTGAATTTCATCAATCACAGCCACGTCATCTTAAAGAACAGCAAGCAATAAAAGCCATTTATTTATCTATCAAATTTAAAAGTTTACGAACATTCATAAACTCTCACTACAGAAGAGGCATTTCTGTAATGAAGTATTTGAAATGGGCATCTATTCATTTAAAAAATTATTTTGTGTTTTCTCTTCTGGCCAGTTTTGTATACAAACATTACAAGCACTTCAGAACTAAGTATGTTTTTTTTTAAAAAGCATACATACAAGGTGTATTAACGCTGCACATCTCAATGGTGCAAGCCACATGGGCAGCTGATCTCCCTTCAGGATCAATGCAGACTCGTTCTTCTCCCGTAACCAGGTCACATGGTACATTCTGTAACATAAAAAAAATAAAAATAAACATTTATTCCTCAAGGATATAACACTGAAGACATAAACAATACAGTCCAACAAAGCAATTGAAAGCAATAGCAAAGCCACCGATAATCCTCTCTTTAGCAACAATAATTGGGATTGAAATTTTCATCACCATGTGATGCAATTGTGAAGTGTGACATCAAATTAGTTGTTTGCTTAGCAACAACAATACTGCTATCATTAAGCAATGAGGTTTGCAAGCAGGTTAATGGCCCGTGTAAGTGGCTACTAACAGATGGGGAAAGTGTGGATGGCTGGTAAGGTATGAGTGCAGTGACTAACTGCACTCATACTGACTAACAACCTTTCTTGCCTGCTTTTCCATTCACCTTTTTGTGGCAAGGCAGCAGGGAAGGTCGCAAATGACCTTAGGATGCAGCAATGTCCTAAGTGCGAAGCAGTTGCCAAGTCCCCAGACTGGGTTCACGTGATTGTATGGGTGCTGGGCTGGCTGTAATTTTGAGATCCATTCATAAGTACATTCATTGTAACGGTGAATGGTTGCTGAAGATGGTTGTTAATTGAGGTCTATCTGTGGTCTTGTGACATAATGGATTCACGTAACCTGCACCGGAAGACTTCTATGCAGTGAAAGAAATCTATTTTTCACTGAAAATATGGTCCAGAAAGATTTGGATTCTTCCAGAGCAGACTTCTGAGAGGATTAGTAAATTATAGAAAAGAGAGAAGACCACTGACAATTATATCTTCCCCATTCCAGTGGTGAAAATATTCTCATGGTCAATGCAATTAGTTGAAATCCACTTTTTTTTTTTTGTTATCTTTAAGGTAAAGGTTCCGCTCGTACATATGTGCTAGTCGTTCCTGACTCTAAGGGGTGGTACTCATCTCCGTTTCAAAGCCGAAGAGCCAGAGCTGTCCGAAGACATCTCCGTGGTCATGTGGCTGGCATGACTAAATGCCGAAGACGCACAGAACGCTGTTACCTTCCCACCAAAGGTGGTCCCTATTTTTCTACTTGCATTTTTTACGTGCTTTCAAATTGCTAGGTTGGCAGAAGCTGGGACAAGCTCGCTCCGTTACACTGTGTTAGGGATTTGAACCACCGAACTGCCAACCTTTCTGATCGTCTTAGCTGCTGAGCTGCCATGTCCCACTGGCTATCTTTAGCGGACTCCAAATTAGGAATGCCCTTGAAAAATACTCTAACCTTAAAATCCACCCACTGTCCCTAAAAACTCTTACGTTTTTTTTTCCACTCCATCTTTATAAGCTGTTTTTGGACTCCAGATAAGACACTGACAACACACATTTTTTAACCAACAGCAATGTCCCATGTTAATAGCATGACTGCAACAAAGGGAATTGTCACATGGAAATTCAATGACATACTGACAGCATCATTACTCTTTTGGAAGATTTCGTGAGCCAAGAGCTTTAAAGGACCACAGTATACTCCGGATTCTGCTTTTAAATATCTCTGGATTGCATGATAGGTTTTCCCACTATTTGTAGGGCCAGCATGAAACACGATTTTCCTTTCAACGGCCCTGGCTTCCGGATACCTAGAACACATAAGTAGAAATGTAAAAATAAATCAAGTAATATGAATTTGTACTTAATCATCATTAAATGTGTAACTCTGTAACACTTGGAGGATGGTTTTTAATAGCGAGTTGGATTACTCACCCCTAGGTGAAATGGGTGGGGAAAATGGAATAAGAGAAAGAAAGGAGAAAACAAGGATGTTTTCTTCTTCAATACCACTTTTGTGTCCTTTCTTTCGTCTGGGATGAACAACACACAGCCCTCCCCAGATCTTTTTTTTCTGCCCTGGAGTAGAGCAATAGCAATAGCACTTAAGACTTATATACCACTTGATAGTGCTTTTACAGCACTCTCTTAAGCAGTTTTACAGTCAGCATATTGCGCTCAACTATCTGAGTCCTCATTTTACCCACCTTGGAAGGATGGAAGGCTCAGGCAATAGCAATAGCACTTAAAACTTATATACCGCTTCATAGTGCTTTGCAGCCCTCTCTACCCACCCTGGAAGGATGGAAAGCTGAGTCAACCTTGAGCCTGGTGAGATTCAAACTGACAAATTGCACACAGCCGGCAGTCAGCAGAAGTAGCCTGCAGTACTGCACATTGACCACTACGCCACCACGGCTCTTATACCAGATTGAGAGCCAAGATGAAGTACCAAAGTGGTAACATTTGACAAGGCAATTTTTCAGAGTGTTTACACTAGAAAACTTTTAAGATTCTGTAAGGCTTAATAAATTTATCATTTCTGTTTTCAAACTGAAAGTTAAAGTTTCATCTCAAATATCTGTTTACTGGTGATGTCACAACACTATCATGTCTTCTGAATTTCTTTCCTAAGTACATGCTCTGCCCTCAAAAAAAGAGAATTTTATTCTACTGTAAGCTTCACATGATTTCTCAAACACTCTGTAATTTTTTAATGAAGACATCTTTGGTTGCAGGTAATCCTCACCACCATTCATTTAGGGACTGTTCAAAGTTACAATGGCACTGAAAAAATGGACATATGACTGTTTTTCACACTTACAACCATTGCAGCGTCCCCCCACAGCCCTGTGATCAAAATTCATATATTTATGACAGTTGCAGTGTCCCAGGGTCATGTGATCACCTTTTTGCGACCTTCTGTCAAGCAAGTCAATGGGGAACCCAAATGCACTTAACTATCATGTTACTAATTTAACAGCTGCAATGATTCACTTAACGGTTCTGGCAAGAAAGGACATAAAATGGGACAAATTTATCATTTATCAATTGTCTTGCTTAGCAGAAAAATGTTAGGCTCAATTGTGGTTGTAAATCAAGGATTGCCTGTATTCTAAATACTTTATTTTCCGCTCATTTTAGAAAAAAATATTTGTGATTGTAAGCTATCATTTAGAATCTGAACTTGGTTAAATTTCATTATTGCCACTGACTGCTAGGGCATTATGTTTTTCTGTTGTTCGATCTATTGGAAATATTTTAAGTGAAAAATAGCTTCCATCAAAATTTACCAAATAAACTGAGTGCAAAAGTGGTAAACAAATTATGTACTCTTATTTATGAGTAGTTCTGTTTTAACAGTACAGGAAGTTGAACCAAGTCATTTCTGCACTAAAACTAAGCCCAAGTAAAAGAAGTTGCCTAGAAGCCAGTTTACTTGTCCAAATTTCCAAGTCTCTAAACTTTAACTAAAGCTAAGATAGCCCAACATATATTGTATGCATGCAATTATTTCAAATGAGACTCTGAGTATTCATCAGATATAAATTAATTTGCATATTGCACCAAGTAACAGTATGTTGATGAACATTGACAGGTCACACACAATATACTAAGGCTAACCCATGTCAGGTTAAGTGCAACATGTAAATCCAGACATGGATTGAAATGCTATACCCATTAATTTCAAGCACACCTAACTTAACTGAACAGAAATTACTCCGAAATGAGGTATATCCAGCATCAGAGAAGTCATATTATTGAAATGCCAAAATATATAAATGTTTAATATAAAGCTACATAATCACGTCCAATAGTCAGGATTACAAATAGGTAAAAAATCAGCTTATAATTCCAGTAACATTAACACCCTCCTATAAATCTGATACGTTTCAGTACAAATATAAATGATAATGGTTACACCATAGCTATAGGTGATTTAAAAATCTAACCAGTTTGGAGGCAATCTTAAATCACTGATTTTACGTAGATCATCCATACACTCCAGCATAGGAAAGATCTGCTTAGAGTGTTGCAAGAAAAATGGAAACAGATCATCAACGTGACCTGAGGGATAAAAGAAAAAAAAACATGCATTAAAAAAAATCACAAGTATGCCACATTCAAATGACTTATTTAGGGTATTTGTAGTTTGCTACACAATTTCTGTCTGTATACAATTTTTCACACCTCTAAAAATTAACTGGAAAGTATCTCCACATGACTATCAGAAAATATGACTACTCCAAATTAAACATAACAAAACAAACAATAGAACAGAATAGGGTTTAAGTAAGTTTAATCAGCTCTCTCTGGCTTTTAGTATTTCTTCTAACTTTATATTTTCTGCTATAAAATTGTATTAATCATTGGCTAATGATAATAAGTTTGATTCATTCATTCATGAACAGCTGTGTATCTAATAATACCGTGTGTCCCTGAAAATAAGACAGGGTCTTATTTTCTTTTGACCCCCAAAATATGGCTTGGGCCTTATTATGAGGGGGGGGGGGCTTATTGTTTTGGGGTTGCCGGGTGGCTGCTCTCTTGCAAGTGGGCTCCCGAAGAGCCGGCACAGCCTCGGCTGTATTGCGCCGAAGAGCGCAACACAGCAGCCATGAGGTGACCACACTCACGAGCAGCTGCCCAGCAACCTCTTTCCAGCCAGGCAGAGCACCATTCACTGATCTAGGGTATCCCGAAGGCGTGCACTCTGCCAGCCCCCAATTCGGGATACCCCTAGGTCATTGGCACATTCGGGATACCCCTAGGTCAGGGAATGGCGCTTTGCCCGGCTGGAGAGCAGGGCGGCGCGAGCGCCTGTTTCACCCCTAGCTCGCACGCCTCCCAGCCTCACCATGCCCTGGCCCAGCTCTCCCTGCAGGACCAGGGCCCCACCGCCGCCACGCTCCAAGCGTAACTTCTTTTCCGGCTTCCAAACTCCAAAGATTGGCTGCCGAGTCTTCCGGGAGCCGACCCACAACCATAGAGCGCACTCCCAGAGCAGCCGCTGCTGGAAGACTCGGCAGCCGATCTCCAGAGTTTGGAAGCTGGAGAAGAAGTTATGTTTGGAGCGCGGCGGCGGACAGAAGGAGAATCTCATGGTAGACAGGTGAGGGAAAACACAACCAAGTGCTGCAACCTCTCTGTCTCATTATTATAATTACTGGTTCCTGCTTCCCATTTTATAAAACTGTGGTTCCAAATGGATTAAAGAGGGAGAGAGAAAGAGAAGCAGAGAAAGAGTTGCGAAGCATGGGAATGAAACTGCCCTGAAATAAACAGCTCTGAGACTTGCTGGGTTGTATAGGAACGAGATCCAGAGCAGTAACTCAGCAAACCTAGCCGCGCGTGAAACTAAGGGGAGGCAAGGGAGGGGACTGTTGGGGAGGGGTCGCATCAGCACATCTGCTACCTTGCCCTACCACTTTAAATGCAAACCTCACCTCTCCCAAGCCAAAGACCAACCCATTTAATCTGGATCAGGAGACCGCGCTCCTCTTACCCCGTGCAGCTTCTGTGCACTGCCCAGACTGGCTGAGCCCCCACCGGCGCATCCCGGCAGCCAGGGATCAGCGCGCCCTCCCCCTTCTCAGGCTGGGGAGGAGGGAGACTGAGCCTCCCTCCCACACCGCCCATCACCGCCTCTCCAGCAGCACAAGCGGGGGTCAGAGAGGAACCTCTACGAGTCCTGCCAGTGGCTCCCCCCCCGGTGTGACACTGATCCCCCCCCCAAGTTCTCACCGGAGAACTCTCCCCACCCCTTCTCTATCCATCGCCACCGCCCTGACGGAGATAATACAATAGTGAGACCCAACCTCTTCGATCCGCAGACAAGGGATTTATCAAAGCGAAAAGATCGGCCCCCAAATCTCTCTGCTTAGCAGCTGTCAAACCAAGGAGTAAATAGTGCCTAAGCATGCAAAGAATACGCGTCTTTTTCCAAACCGGAAAAAGTTCGCCCCTGAGGCTGTGCCCAGCTCTTCGCAAGAGAGCAGCCACCCGGCAACCTCCTCTCCAGCTGGGCACAGTGCCACTCACCAACCTAGCGGTATCCTGAAGGCGCCAAGCAACGTGAGCGCCTTTCCCCCCCTCAGCTCCCGCGACTTGGTGCCTTCGGGATTCCGCTAGGTTGATGAGTGGCGCTCTGCCCGGCCGGAGGGGGGGGGGGCAGGGCTTATATTTTTGCCCACCCAAAAAATATGGCATGGTCTTATTTTCAGGACATGTCATATTTTCAGGGAAACACGGTGTTACTATTCAATTATATAAATAAGAGATCTCTCTTTTAAAAAAAGAGGATGCTTATGAAATGTTTTGATCTCCCAAAATTAGTCCAAAATTAGCTCCAACACAGAACATCTAAGTGACCTGATAAACTTGGCCATGATAAAGGGGAAATGATCAGAGACCGTAAAATATATCTGAAGAGCAAAAAGTTGCAGAAGGTTCTATATCCACTTACCTGCACCACAGCATATATCATTGAGAATAATGTGCAGATCAGGATCCAGAAAACTAGACTCTATAATGTACTTCCTAAAACTTATAAATACTTGATGAAAAAGACGAGCTATAAAGAAAAAAACAAAGAAACCTAAGTTCGGTACTGCGTGCAACACTCAAAATTCCTAAAATCTGAATCAAATCTTAATAAGAATACTTTAAAACACGTGTCAATTAAACTTAATTATGTAATTGTTTTTAACAGGACTAATCAAATGAATTTAATTATTAACATTCTCTTCAAGACATTTCAAATCGTATTAGAAACCTGACAACCTAAACCTAAATTTGTATTATAAGCAATATTCAAATATATCGTAAGGCTGGTCCAGCTTTAAAAGAAGAATCTGCTTAAAAGCAATAGCAATAGCACTTATATACCACTTTACAGTGCTTTACAGCCCTCTCTAAACGGTGTACAGAATCAGCATATTGCCCCCAACAATCTGGCTACTCATTTTTACCATCTTGGAAGGATGGAAGGCTGAGTCAACCTTGAGCCTGGTGAGATTCGAATTGCCAAATTGCAGGCAGCCAGCAGTCAGCAGAAGTAGCCTGCAGTAACTGTACTCTAGCCACTCAAAAGGGTAACATATAGCTTCCATGAAACCAATTTGTAAATAAGAGCCAAACACCGAACAGGTCAAAATTCATCCCCTTCATTCCAGTGACACAAATGACTCTCTTTGTTCTCAAAGAGGAAGGAATGACAGTAAGAGTAGGCCCCAGTTGAATAAAACAGTGCTTGCCCCAACTTAGAAGTTAATATCCAAACAAAGATCAAATCTAACCATGTGGTTTTCTAATAACTGAAATAAATATCCAGTAACATTCATTCATCCCCAAGAATTACATACCGTCTAGTCCATTTTCTGCTGCCAGTTTCTGAACTTCTCTCCTCTTGCAAAATTTATTTAATGTCTTCAATACTTCATCTAGAAGTCAAAATATAGACTGCATCATGCTTACTGAATCAACAAACAATACATGGGAAGCCTTTCCTCAATAATTCTGATTGTATTGAAAAAGCTTTGGAAGAAAGCAGCTGTTGGAGAAAAACTGCTTCAGTTCACACTAGGGTAAATTCAGTCCTGAAAGAAATTTATCATTTCTGCTGCCTTCCCTTCCAAGAAACTAGGGACAAAATCTAGCAAGTAAATTTCTGTTATTGGGCACCAAGGATAGTGGGGTGGTCATTTAAAACAAAATACAACTAGAAAAACCAGTAACAATGTTTTTCTCTCTAGTTCCAAAAAGAGCAAAGCGAGTGGAGTGGGGAGGGAATGAAGATTTTGCAGTATCCTTCCCCAGGAGTGGGGAGGGAATGGGAATTTTGTTTCCCCTGGAGCAGTATCCTTCCCCTGGAGTGGGGAGGGAATGGGCATTTTGCAGTATCCTTCCCCCTGGAGTGGGGAGGGAATGGAGATTTTGTTTCCCCTGGAGCAGTATCCTTCCCCTGGAGTGGGGAGGGAATGGGCGTTTTGCAGTATCCTTCCCCCTGGAATGGGGAGGGAATGGGCATTTTGCAGTATCCTTCCCCTGGAGTGGGGAGGGAATGGAGATTTTGCAGTATCCTTCCCCCTGGAGTGGGGAGGGAATGGAGATTTTGCAGTATCCTTCCCCTGGAGTGGGGAGGGAATGGGCGTTTTGCAGTATCCTTCCCCCTGGAGTGGGGAGGGAATGGGCGTTTTGCAGTATCTTCCCCTGGAATGGGGAGGGAATGGAGATTTTGCAGTACCCTTCCCCTGGAGTGGGGAGGGAATGGGCATTTTGCAGTATCCTTCCCCCTGGAGTGGGGAGGGAATGGAGATTTTGCAGTATCCTTCCCCTGGAGTGAGGAGGGAATGGGCGTTTTGCAGTATCCTTCCCCCTGGAGTGGGGAGGGAATGGGCATTTTGCAGTATCCTTCCCCTGGAGTGGGGAGGGAATGGGCATTTTGCAGTATCCTTCCCCTGGAGTGGGGAGGGAATGGGCATTTTGCAGTATCCTTCCCCTGGAGTGGGGACAGAATGGAGATTTTGCAGTATCCTTTCGTTGCCACGCCAACCGAACAGATAGTTTAAAAAGTTGAATTTCAGCACCGATTTATATACCTGTTACCTTGTATATGTTTGGCAAACTAAATAAAATAAAGCCCTCCCCCTGGCACCCCCAACCGGACATTGCCGTTGCCTTCCCCAAGCGGGTCTCCAAGCAAGCCAGGCTCAAGGACGGCTGACCCTCGCTCAGCACCGGCCACCCAGGACTGGCGTGGCGGCTCGTCCCCCTTATGCGGTCACGACCTGCCCGGCAACCCTCAGAGACGCCGCCCGCAGCCAAGAGGAAAAAGCGCGGGAAAACGGGCCCGGCCTCCTCCCCCTCCTCCTCCGCCGGCTTACTCTTATTCAGAGGGCTGGTCAGCTCGGCTCCCACGTCGACCTCCGGGGCAAAGGTTTGCGGGGACACCTGCAGAGGCACGAACAAGGACGTGTCCGGGCATTTGACGCCCGAGTCCTCGTCGCCATTGGAGGACGAGGCGAAGAAGGCGATCCTCGCCCGGCTCAGGCCGCCGGCCCGACTTCGGAGAGCCAGAGGGCATCCGCAGCGGAACCGGCCTGAGGGGAGCCGAGAAAGCAACCGCGCGCAACCGGTCACAGACATGGAAGCGCAGCCCTTCGGATGCCGCATGCGAGGCCGCGCGCGACTACGCGTCAACGCTAAGCGACTCGAGGATGTGGGGCTGTCTATGGAAACGCCTGAATGGGAGAGAAGAAAACATATGCTGTTATTGGCATAGGGGATTTGAAAGAGGCTTTTGCCTGACCCACCGCGTATGTCCCGACGCCCCTATCTATGAACACTTCTGAACAGGGCCAGTCTTTTAGTAAAGAAAGCTCACCCATCCCTGGCAGTTCTGAGGATGCCTACGCGAGGTCCTCTAGAGCAGGGGTCTCCAACCTTGGCCACTTTAAGACTTGCGGACTTCAACTCCCAGAGTTCCTCAGCCAGCTTCTCCCCCCCATTCAGGCGTTTCGCTGGCTGAGGAACTCTGGGAGTTGAAGTCCACAAGTCTTAAAGTGACCAAGATTGGAGACCCCTGCTCTAGATCGCACCGGAAATCAGCGGCGGAAGCGGGTGGGAGTTGTAGTCCGAGTATGAGCCGAGGCTCTATTGGCTGTCCTGGAGGCTCGCAGGCGTTTGGATGGAGCACGGATGAGCGGAATACCTGCTGGGAGCCGCGGGGCACAGGGATAGGTAAGCCCGAGGATTGGGTTCTCCCGATCGGGATCTCCTTTTGACCACCAGGATCTTCTTTGTCTCCGTAAAAATTAAAGGTTCTGATGCCGTGTTGTGGCCGCACCTCTTGACTTTTTTGACCCTATGCCTGCTACGGTAGTATCCTTTATTGATGTAGCCCAGCCAAGAGATCGCAGGCGGCGTTGTATACCAATTTCGTTGTCTACGTGATGTACAATGACAATAAGGGCTATACTAACTTGTGGACACGGTGGTTCAGTGGCTAAGACACTGAGCTTGTCGATCAGAAAGGTCGGCAGTTCAGCGGTTGGAATCTCTATCTCCGCGTAACGGACTGAGCTTCCCTTACTTGTCCCAGCTTCTGCCAACCTAGCAGTTTGAAAGCATGTAAAAATGCAAGTAGAAAAATAGGAACCACCTTTGGTGGGAAGGTAACAGTGTTCTGTGTGTTTAGTCATGCCGGCCACATGACCACGGAGGACAGTGCTGGCTCTTCGGCTTTGAAACGGAGATGAGCACCGCCCCCTAGAGTCAGGAACAACTAGCACATATGTGCGAGGGGGAACTTTACCTTTTAACTTGTGGAAACTATGTGCCATCTGAGCACTGAGAAATCCCTGAAAAGTGACATTTACTTACTTACCTATTCAGTCTCTTATAAGGGGATGGGGGTTTAGGTATCAAGCTTTTATTGTACTTGCCACTAATCCCATTGGTACGCTGGGTGTTTGCATTGAAGGACAGTGGCTTACGCACCCTATTCAGCCAATATATGATTATCCCCATCCCCAGTTTTGTGAATGGAGATATTGCTTTTGGAAAGCAACCGCCTCCCTCTCTCTGCCTCGTTAGACATTTTAAAGAAGATACTTAAACAGTGATTAAAAGAAAGAAAGAAACAATATGGAGATAAAATACAACCACATAAACAAGGAATTAAAGTGGCCAAAGGTTATAGTTATTGAATATATTGTTCAGAAGATTGAACATTGCTACAAGCTAAACAAGCTAAACACAAATATCGAGAACTATGATCAACATATTATAAATCAACAAATGAGATTTCTCTGCTGGAGTAAATGAAGCCTAAGGATCTAAAAGAAAGAGGGGGGGAGGGGAGAGAGAGAGTTTTCATTGTAAATTGTTCTGCGCATGCGCAATGAACAATTTACATTGAACAGTGCACAACACGCATGTAGCACGCACGCAGGTTGGGAACCAGTAGTAAAACCGGCAGCAACCCACCCCTGTTCCAATAAGAAAATTAAGCAACCTTCCCCACCAACACTCTCAGGCACCTATTACCATAATATTTAATTACTTCAGTAATTAAATGCTTCAGGGGTTCCAGCCTGAGTGTCCCAGGGGTACTTATTTGCCCATTGCAAGAGAAATAATGAATTTATACTGTGATTGTGAGTTGGCATTTTTTTTTTTTTGCAAGAATTTGATAAGTATAAGATGATGGGGCAGATTGCATCCAATCATTAGCAAGACATTTTTTCCAATGCATTTATAGTGTGGTAAGGGATTATGTTGTGGCCCAGCAGGATCCGGTTGAGCTGCTGATGGACTCGGATAGCGAGGAACCATATGAGTCCGCCCTGGACGATGTGGAGGACCCTGTGCAGGGTTCAGACTCAGAGCAGGCACCAGAGAGGCTGGTTGGCCATCAGGAGGCGCCTGAGGCATGGAGCAGTGGGGAGGATCAAAGGCAGTTTGTCCCTGATGCTAGATTGAGAAGGGCTGAGAAACTGAAGCAGCAATTCCGTAGGCAGACTCACAGATGATTAAGCACAGGTGGTTGGGGATTGGCCCCTCCCAAGAGAGATTATGGGTGAGGCGTTGGGAGGGGACATTTACAGGAAACAACCATTTGAATTAGTAGTTAAGAAAATCTATGTATTCTAGCCGTGTCTGCTCGTTTGGACTATCTGCGTTGCTTCATTCGAATTATGTGGGTTGCTCTATTGAACGTGAGTTGTCTGGGCCCTCAGCCAAAAGATTCGTTATCTCAGTAATTAAACAGTGGCAAACAGCCAACCCTGTGCTCTGGTTTATTCACAGGCTGCCCCCGGAGCTTCGCATAATCCCTGACCTCCGGTCCTTCCGACGGGTCCTAAAAAATTGGCTTTTCCAGCAATCTGGCCTGGCTTGTTAATTTTATCTAATTTTTAAATGTTAGTGCTATATTAATTGGGTTTGTTTTTTTGGATTGTTTCTAATTTCCTTTTAACTTTTGTAATACAGTGGGGCAAAAAAGTATTTAGTCAGCCACCAATTGTGCAAGTTCTCCCACTTAAAAAGATGAGAGAGGCCTGTAATTGGCATCATAGGTAGACCTCAACTATGAGAGACAAAATGAGAAAACAAATCCAGACAATCACATTGGCTGATTTGGAAAGAATTTATTTGCAAATTATGGTGGAAAATAAGTATTTGGTCACCTACAAACAAGCAAGATTTTTGGCTCTCACAGACCTGTACCTTCTTCTTTAGGAGGCTCCTCTGTCCTGCACTCATTACCTGTATCAATGGCACCTATTTGAACTTGTTATCAGTATAAAAGACACCTGTCCACAACCTCAAACAGGCACACTCCAACCTGCACTATGGTGAAGACCAAAGAGCTGTCAAAGGACACCAGAAACAAAATTGTAGACCTGCACCAGGCTGGGAAGACTGAATCTGCAATAGGCAAGCAGCGTGGTGTGAACAAATCAACTGTGGGAGCAATAATTAGAAAATGGAAGACATACAAGACCACTGATAATCTCCCTTGATCTGGGGGTCTCACCCCATGGGGTCAAAATGATCACAAGAACGGTGAGCAAAAATCCCAGGACCACACGGGGGGACCTAGTGAATGACCTGCAGAGAGCTGGGACCAACGTAACAAAGGCTACCATCAATAACACACTACGTCGCCAGGGACTCAGATCCTGCAGTGCCAGACGTGTCCCCCTGCTTAAGCCAGTACATATCCAGGCCCATCTGAAGTTTGCTAGAGAGCATTTGGATGATCCAGAAGAGGATTGGGAGAATGTCATATGGTCAGATGAAACCAAAATAGAACCGTTTGGTAGAAACACAACTCGTTGTGTTTGGAGGAGAGAGAATGCTGAGTTGCATCCAAAGAACACCATACCTACTGTGAAGCACGGGGGTGGCAACATCATGCTTTGGGGCTGTTTCTCTGCAAAGGGACCAGGACGACTGATCCATGTACAAGACAGAATGAATGGGGCCATGTATCGTGAGATTTTGAGTGCAAACCTCCTTCCATCAGCAAGGGCATTGAAGATGAAAAGTGGCTGGGTCTGTCAACATGATAATGATCCCAAAAATATCACCCGGGCAACGAAGGAGTGGTTTCGTAAGAAGCATTTCAAGGTCATGGAGTGGCCTAGCCAGTCTCCAGATCTCAACCCCATAGAAAATCTTTGGAGGGAGTTGAAAGTCCGTGTTGCCCAGCGACAGCCCCAAAACATCCCTGCTCTAGAGGAGATCTACATGGAGGAATGGGCCAACATATCAGCAACAGTGTGTGCCAACCTTGTGAAGACTTACAGGAAATGTTTGACCTCTGTCATTGCCAACAAAGGATATATAACGAAGTATTGAGATGAACTTTTGATATTGACCAAATACTTATTTTCCACCATAATTTGCAAATAAATTATTTCCAAATCAGCCAAAGTGATTGTTTGGTGTTTTTTTTACATTTTGTCTCTCATAGTTGAGGTCTACCTATGATGCCAATTGCAGGCCTCTCTCATCTTTTTAAGTGGGATAACTTGCACAATTGGTGGCTGACTAAATACTTTTTTGCCTCACTGTATGTGTTTTTTAATGCTGTACGCCACCCTGAGTCCTTTAGGAGAAGGGCGGCATATAAATCCAATAAAACAAACAAACAAACAGGCGTGGAGAGGGGGGTGAGAACAGGATTAGTGACTGCTATGGCAGAGATGCAGGTCAAGCTATCGACTCTCCTTTCTCCTTTCTCGTATATTGCCACTTCCTCTAATCACCAGTCATGTAGTGCATGACATGCTGAAGCAAGCAGACTGCTGCAATAACTGGGCATTTTCATCTTGGAAAAGGACAATTTTCCATGGTTCTTGCATTCATTCCCACTTTCTCTTCCTGCATGCTCGTTACTGAGGTAGCCTCCAATGCCTGTCTATTGATAATTCACAGGGTATCAATGCCAGGATAGGAAGCTGGTGACAGTGAAGTTCCTTTTGTTGTCATAGTCCCCACTTGAAGTAGCCACAGAGATCCCGGCAAAAGCCAGCAAAGGAAGAAGAACCTGCTTGTAAGTATAGCTGTGACTCCCTGTTGAGTTCTGTTAATTCTGCCATTGTTACCCAAAACACTCCAATGTATCCCATAACTCAGAAGTAGGTGCTGCGTGCATTATGCTTCCAACTTAATGAAGCGGTGACCTTTGTGGGCAAGTGTTGAATGCATGTTCTTGCTGACATTTGTGTATCTATTCAGGGCTAAACAATGAGGGAAGGTTGTTCCCCTCTTCCTAATTCTGTGTCTTCTCATCCAACCACCTCCTTGGATGAGCCCAGGCCATCCACTTCTGCTATGACACTAGAGGAACTGGATAGTCCCAGACGACATGGTAAGCCAGCATTTCAAAACCTCTGCCACCGGGGGCCACCAGACTGGCCATATGCCAAATGCCTTAGAGATGTATGCTTTGCCCATTTTGCCTCTGTCTAATGCAAAGCTCCCTCTTGACCCAGTTTATAGGGAACGTGGTACCTTAAAGCCCATTATGAACCATACGCCCATTATCTAGTGCTGTGATGGCGAGCCTATGGCACGCGTGCCACAGGTGACATGTGGAGCCATATCGATGGGCACACGAGCTTATCTCTGGCGAGCATGTGTGCGCCAGCCACCTGATTTTCAAGCCTTCTGGGCCCACCAGAAGTCGGCAAAGGGGTCATTTCCGGACTTTAGTGGGTCTCTGGCAGGGGGTGGGTAGCCATTTTTGTCCTTCCCAGGCTCCAAAGGGAGAGCAAAAAACGGACCTTCCGGTCCAACCGGAAGTCAGCAAACGAGCTGTTTCCCGCCTCTGGAGGGCCGCCGAGGGGGCGGGGAAAGCCGTTTTTGCCCTCCCCAAGCTCCTAGGAAGGGTCTAAAGCCTGGGGAGGGCAAAAGACGGGTCCACCGTGCCATCACATGCCAAAATAGGGGTTGTGGGGGGGTCCCATGCGCATGTGTGGGGGTCCCATGCGCATGTGTGGGTGGAGGGCACATAGAATTATGGGGATGGGCACGCATGTGCATGACACCCCCGTGCTCCCCCCGCTTTTGGCACGCGATGGCAAAAAGTTTAGACATCACTGATTTAGTGGGATTAATTTCATGTGGTCATCCGAAGTATTCATATTGTATCTCAAATAGCTTTCACACTGTGCCACAGGGAAACTACAAAGGAAAGGAGTGGAGATCAGTGATGCAACAACAGTTCTGGCATCAACATCGCAGCCAAAGGAAGAAAGCACCAGTATGGAGGCCTTTCGCCTTTCCCTGGAGGATCTCAGGGTAGCAGTCCTCCAGAACTGTAAGCCTGAAGCACTTTCAACTTTTGTCTTATTCATGTACTCACTCAACATGGAAGCACAGGGTTTGCCTCTTCGGCCACACTCCACAAAAATAGCTAGGGGCAATATTCCCAGTTTTGCCCAAGCAGAGGGAAAGGTGCTTCAAGTCAAATGAATTGACCAATGAAAATCAAGATGAAAGCTCAGATAGAAATGAAGATCTTGAAATCCAAGAGAGAAGTCATTTTACTGAATCACTTTATAGCTTCTTTAGATTTGTTCCAAGTCATACTTACACACTCCCATTAGATCTGGGTAGTGGAAAGGAACAATCTCTGTGGAAATCGTTCCCCTTTAGACTGGTTCCCCTTTAGACTGGCCCAGAGTGCTCACCAAAGCAATGATGGTTGTAAGAAAACATCTTGAGATTCATCTTGCTCATCAAACACTCTTGAGAGAGAAAGCATTGAACAGCTTTAAGTTGAGGAAGATGCTTAACTGAGATGCCAAGTGTTCTTCAGCATGCAGGCTGAGGAATTCTCGGAGTTGAAGTCCATACATCTTAAAGTTGCCGAGGTAGAGAAACAACTTTCCTGGTTCTCCTTGAAAATATGGTTTTAAGATATCTCTTTCCTGTTGGCTCCCACTTTGGTAACCAAAAACAATAATGGCACTTACAGTAAGCTCATGGGATGTGGTACATTTAAAATAGGCAATCACTGCCATCAGCTTTGGTGATGTAGCTTCTTACTTTACCTCTTTGACCTCTCTTGACAGTGAAAACGATGAACCGTCGTCTTGAGGCACAGAACAGAAGACTCTGCACCCTGGAAGAATGGAGGGCAGAGTCAAAGGCCCATAGAAATGGTTTGCCCTAACCCTCCACATTCTTCAGTCCTCCATCTTGCCTCAATTTCCATTTGTTTTAGGATTTTGTATGTATTTAAGTAAATCTTTTGTGAAGGGTTGGAGACGTCAAATGTCTTGTTTATTTTAATATATATATATATATACATACACATACATACATACATACACATACAGATACATAGATAGATACGTACATACGTACGTACATACATCATACATACATACATACATACATACATACATATTTGTTTTCGTAGATTTTCACGGGTGTAGGTATGCTGGTTTTGTTGTATTCGGGTCTTTCACAATCTTACACGGGAAAAGACCCGAACAAAACCAGCACATATATATATGTGAAAGTCCGAAATCTGGTGAATGTCGACATTCACCGGTGAATGTCGACATTCACATAGTCGCTTGGTGTATGCCCGAAATATTTGCTAAATACCCTTATCCTCTCGACACCCTTACCCTAATACCCTTACCCTAATACCTCGGCTCCTCGCTTCCTTTTAAGCGTCTTCTATTCGCGGACTTCTTTTTTTTTAAAACCTGCGATCCTGCGCGGTTAGAACGAGTAGTTTCCAGGACCGCGAATTGAAAAGCAAAAGTAAAGCGTTACGCTGACTCGTTATATATATGTCACCGTGAAAGACCGAAATTGGTATGTGTCGACATTCACCAACATTCACCGGTGAATGTCGACATTCACCAATTTCGGTCTTTCACGGTGACATATATATAACAAGTCAGCGTAACGCTTTACTTTTGCTTTTCAATTCGCGGTCCTGGAAACTACTCATTCTAACCGCGCAGGATCGCAGGTTTAAAAAAAAAAGAAGTCCGCGAATAGAAGACGCTTAAAAGGAAGCGAGGAGCCGAGGTATTAGGGTAAGGGTATTAGGGTAAGGGTGTCGAGAGGATAAGGGTATTTAGCAAATATTTCGGACATACACCAAGCGACTATGTGAATGTCGACATTCACCGGTGAATGTGATGAAGCCGAAGGACAGAAAGAGGGAGTAGTGACCTTCCTCTCTGGAAACAAATACTGTGGGGGTAACCCCTAACACCTCTCGGGGGGGGTGTTGTTCTGTTAAAATACAGCCTGCTGTGCCTTCAAATGGCTTCTACTGTACAGCGCAGTAGAATTGCCATGGTAATGGCTCCACAATACTCCACAGAGTGGCTCCTTCTGGTAAGGGGGAAAATCCAACATTAGAAATTACATTTGGTCCGGACATTTCCCCCCTATAAATAAATACCCGGGCAACACCAGATTATCAGCTAGTTTGATTTATAACTCACTTTTCATCCTGAAGTTCTGGGTGGAAGATACAGCACTCTCCCCTCAATTTTCTCCTCACAGCAGCAACCCTGAAATAAAGACCTAGTCCAGTATCTTAACCACTATACTATTCTGGCTGTTTCCAGGCTTTTTCTCCACAGCAAAAGCCCCCCTATCTTCATTCTATCTAGGTATTGGATGGAGAAGGGGCAGCTTGGCCATAAATATGGCTGCTTTTGACATTCACAAATAATTCACCCTCCCCTCCTTTCACATTCAAATTCTTTGCTACACTACACCCCCCCTATTGATAGCAAACTCACCCAAATCTACTAAGGATATTCCAGAGACTAGCTTGCATTGATTGTAGGACATTGTGCCACTTTGACTTCTCTCATGTATGAATCAAACAAAAGGAATGCTTGTCTTCAAAACAAATTCAGGCACTTTCTATTGAACCTAGAAAGTTTTTCTACATGCCATTTTTCTGATACTTTTTGCCATGAAATCAAATATTTTCACAGGTAACCATTACAGCTGGTTAAGAAACTAACCTGACACCATTTCAACAGTTCAAATTATACCCTCAAAAGCACCTTGACTAGTTTCCATCCTAGGAGAATTTCTCTTAGGTTTATTTTGAAAATATAAATATTAAAGGTAAAGGTTCCCCTCGCACATATATGCTAGTCGTTCCTGACTCTAGGGGACGGTGCTCATCTCTGTTTCAAAGCCGAAGAGCCAGCGCTGCCTGAAGACATCTCTGTGGTCATGTGGCCGACATGACTAATTGCCAAAGGTGCACAGAACACTGTTACCTTCCCACCAAAGGTGGTCTCTATTTTTCTACTTGCATTTTAGGTGCTTTTGAACTGCTAGATAAACAGAAGCTGGGACAAGTAACAGGAGCTCACTCCATTACGTGATGCTAGGGATTTGGACCGCTGAACTGCCGACCTTTCTGATTGATAAGCTCAGTGTCTTATCCACTGAGCCACCTGGTCCCTATATAAATATTACAGTAGTTGAATTGCATCTCTTTCCCTCACCCCAGATTCGCAGCAATGTAATTTTCTCTGATGTTTTTCAATCACTCATCAACATTTTGTAAGCTGCTTTTCAAAGTGGCTCATGACAATGCAGGCTACTGGAAAGAAGGAGAGTCTGAAATCCCAATACCAAGGAAGCAAATTACACAAGTAGTGGTGCAAGGGAATGGTGGTACTAATAAGTCCAGTTCTATGGCTGATAAGTAGCACGGATATACAGTTGTGATTGGCTACTGTAACTAGGCCAGAGGAAAAGTACCTCAAGCAAAATGATGTCCCTCTATCAGGAGCAATGCAAATAAATCATAAGTTGCCACAGGGGTACAATTTCATAGTACTGGTTCCAGGCATTGCGATCAGTCAAGGTGGCAGGTCCGGTACTGATGCACAAGTTCTCAGAAATGGGAACATTATTGTAAAGAGTAAAAAATTGTGGCCATGGGAACCATTGTCAGCAGAAAAGCAAAAAAATCTGTATTGCACCTGAAACAACAGAACAAGTTTGTAGAACCAAGCTCAAAAGGGCTCAAAGGAGTACCAAGCCCATGTTTATAAAGGTTTTAAGTAGTTTGGAAAGTTTCAGCTTGGTGTTATGCAAGCCAAGTGCCTGTGGGATAGTATGAAACAGCCATACAAGCTGTGCATATTCCAATATCCAACCCCGTCATCAATCATAGAATCTATGAAAGTGTGTTAACTGCACTACATCAGGAGGAGGAAAGCAGTATAACTTGAACAATCAGGTGTGGATTGGAGATGAGATAAAGTTTCAGAGATTGATGGTGAAGGTGTGTCATATAAAAATGGTTACCAAGGCATATCTGTCCTGCAGCTAAGAGAAATGGAAGTCCACAGTCCTTTCTATTGTTTGATCCTCCAATGGATAAATATACCCATAACACAAGGAACATTGCACAGAAGAGCTACCTTTGCTCTGCCTTGGGAAAAAACATAACCTATGCCGTAATCTGAATGGTTTCATATGAAATAGAAATAATCATAATAGTCTGCCCTATTCTCACTATAGGTCACAATTCACCAGGTCATCAAAAGACATAAGAAGCTGATGTGTAATCCAACTGGCTGCTTAATATTACAATTTCTTGAGGAATGCCACTTAATTGAAAACTTTCACTTGGTAATTTTTGTATTAAGTCGGCATTGCCATCTCAAAAACTAATTATGCTTCAAGCAATAAGACAATAGTTTTATAAATGAAGCGATGTGAAGATCTCAAAAGATCTCCATCTTGTTTAATTTATAAAACCATAAAGGCAGAATTTAATTTATAAAATGGGAAGGAAGGAATCCAGCAATATCAGAAGTCAACATACCTCTGTCCTTAAATCATCCTTCCTGACACCATGGTCAGTGCTAACATTTCAGAATAAAGGAATAAAATGCTATTTTACTTCCTTGTATTAAAATAGAAATTCTCAGACCTGAGACTTTGTGTACAGGTGAGGTACCTTTGAGGTAATATTTAGTCCCTGCAATTTTCTTAGTTTGTCCTTCCTAGAGCGGAGTGTAACTGGGGCTTAGTCATCCAGCTGGCAATGCCTACAGTGGAAGTCTTTCTAGCCTGGTGCCTTACCACTCTGGCTTCACACTCACTTTTACATATTTTTTATTTAAATAATCAAAGCAACCAAGAGTTGCCCAGTTGACACAAAAAAATTTCCTACGACAAGAACTTTATGCCCAACCTACCGGTAGAATACAGGACACCGAGAAGTCTTTGTTTTCCCCATAAACCACTGCTCCCTTTTCAAACTCTTATCTTTTCTTAAGACAAAAAATATTCTTCCCCATGAAGGCTATAAAAAAAGTGTTAGTAGGGCTCCAAAGGCATGGCTACGACCGCCATTTTGACTCTTTGATAATCCTAGAGTCAAACCAACCAATAAAGAAGCTAAAATGCTTATTCTTCAAGAGGTTTATGGAAGCCCACCACCATTCTTTCCTATCTAAATATTGAACTCTGGGTTGTTTTTATGTCAGTTAGAACAAACTGCTGACCTCTAAGCAATCATTGTTGCTAGTTCTCACATTGCCAGACTAATCAGTAACAATCTTTTTCCAGATCTATGGCATTATGCTTGCAGTGTTTGATTTACACATTTGAAAAATTAACCTAAATCAGTGTTCCTCAAATGCTCTCATCATAGCACTGGAGTAGAACCTGTGGCCCCTCAGATAACCAGCAACACACAGCATCCCTCATCATTAACCATGTTGACTAAGGCTGTAATGTAACAAGAAAGGGTGGGGGGTTATCACCCCTGCACTAATATAATGCAATCTGCATGGCAGAATAGATGGCCACTGAAAACAAATGGCCACTGAAATTGCTTATATAACCGAGACTGTCTCTGCAATAAATGGGATTGGTACTACAAAGTATATTACTGTCTCTTTGGAGTTTTGGAGGATTTACACTTACCATTTTTACCATTTAAAAGACATCATAAAGATATTTGCGAACAAAGCCTAGCATCCATTGACAACCATTAACCCCTTCCACCTAAGGACTTGCAATGCAGAAATCACTGAATTTTGGAGATGAAATCTTTTTCCCATGATGGATTAGATGTCGTTTAAAACATGCAAGTCAGTAAAAGTTCTATACTACTAACTAGAAGAGATAGATTTACTTTACAGGATATTGTACATAAAGTAGTCAAGAAAGAGATTTTAGTGAGAATACAGTTATTTTTAATAATTCAAATAGCAATTTATTATGTCTATTATACATAGTTGCACAATTTGAGGCTGGTTAAATACAATCAATTTTCAAAATTTCTTGGAATAGTTTCTATATTGCAACATGCAAGTGTCCATGAAAATATTTGGCTTTTTTTCTTTTGAAATTCTGAACAGGCACTTACATGAGGGAATCAAATTGTCTCTGTCACAAGTTTTAAGAAGAAGAAAAATATCCCAGCACGCAAAGTATTCTTGGCTTTATCAAAGTGCCACAGTAATAAAACAATTCTTCCCTAAATATAATTTAGCAATTTTGCTTACTTCACACAGTAAGATAACCAACAATACTTGCACTTTAGAAACGTTTTTGACAAATAGGCCAAGTGAATTGTAAATGTGAGTAGTCTTCTATTCAACAGGTCCCCATAGTGTGCTAAACAGGCAGTGTGGTTCTAAAAACTATATGTTAATTGTGGACAAATTGAGGCTAACAAGATTTGCCTGAAGATACTACATTCCAGAATGAATTATAAAAATAAACCAATATTTTGCTGCACAAGAATGACATCTTCGGAAATCCAGGTGTTTTTCATCTATATATTTTTGTACAAGCCCACATTTCCTCACAGAAGCTCAGCATGGAAAAGGAATAAGATATTCTACTTTTGAGGAGAACAGTGAAAAATATGTATTCGATGAGAATTAAAATTTTGTGCAAATGATCCAGTATTCAAGAGTGTAATTAGTAAAAATTATCTTAAAACATTTTATCATATACACGCACCCTTAACCAAACTGGGGTTTAATGAGAGAATACTGTATTTTAGCCCAGGTCATACAAATCTTGAAGTGAATTGGAATATGATCATAGAGTCATTGGAATGAGTACAATAAGGGGAAGACAAGAGTGTGCAGCCACTTGTCTTGAAAAACTGGTTCCAAAAGAACCTTGTTTATACACATTCCTCAAAAAAAATCTGAAAACAGTAATATGCTCTCAGATCTATTCCAAATACATTGTATATATATATATATATATAATCTACTTCCCTGGGGTAAAGACAACAGTATCATTATAAAACCTGAATTTGTCATTTTAAGACAATTTTTTATTAAGTCTCCAATGTTACAGACAGCAGACACAGAGGAAATATGTATGATATGCAGTCGGATATAGAAAGAGGAAATGCTTTAGTTTACCATCAATGAAAGCAAAACTTAGATGCACCATACTACATGCATGGAAACACATAACTAGACTTCTTTAAGCTTTATGCATCTCTGACTGCATCACACCAGACAAAAGTAAAATGTGCAGTATAAAATAGCTTAAGAAAGTTCCAGTGTTTCAGAAAGCACTTACTTTAAATGTATGTACAGAACTGAATATTTACTTGAATGTTTTAGTAGTGTGGGAAATGCAGCACTGTAAGATGAGGAAGACTGTTGTAATGGGAGTTTGACCTTTCTTTCCTACAGGCTGTTGCCACCTTTAATCTGCTGATCTACCGACATCCCAGTTTTTCATCCGGTAGATCCAGTTCACATTTCAGGCTGTTCTGCAGATGCCTGTGGCTCTGGACTTTCAAACCGCTGATGGAAGTTGGTTCTTTGTTTCCTCAGTTTTTCAGGAGCTTTTCTCCAGAGAATAATTTCCTATTTCAGGATGCAAGAAAATACCGGATTAAAATACTAGTAAGAACATTTGGTCAAAGACCTAGCAGCTGCGCTGTAAACTGTCCAATCAGCCCACTTCTTTGCATGTACTTCTGTTCTGATGAAGTACAGCATATTTTATTTAGCTGCACCATTTTTTATTCTCCTTTATACAACAGAATGAAGGTCATAGTACAGGCAGTTCTTATTTAATGATCATTTGTTGAATGGCCATTCAAATTTACAATGGCACTAAGGAAATGTTATGGCTGGTCCTCAAAGTTATGGCCAATGCAGTGCCCCTGGGGTCATGTGATTAAAATTTGGGCATTTGGCAACCTCCCGCATTTATAACCACAGCATGCGCTTCCCCCACCTGCCTATCTTCCTCTCCATCTCTAGTCCATCCTGCACTTACTGCCATTTATTCCTGTTATTCCCTGCTGCTCTTTGCCAATTTCTTCCTTCTGCAGCAGACAAGGCGCACCCGGCCAAAGCAACTGCTAACCCTCCACAAAACCATGCAAGACCTCCCTTGCACAGCATCCAAAATGGTTGGCAGCAGAAGGAAGAAGATGGCGAAAGAGAGTTCAGGGTAGGGGTAGGCAAAAGTAGCACGCAGGATGGCCAAAGAGCAGAGGTGTCGGTGGAGAAAGGTGGGATGGAGTTAAAGCGCAGGTAGGACAGCAGGGTGGTAGAAGTGCAAACTTCTTGTAGTGCAGTTCTGGCCTCACAGATGCAATCAACACTACCAGAACTGCTGTTACTAAGCGGTATGGTCATGTGTTTCGCCTAAATGCCTACTTCTTAGTGAAATTCCAGAAATTCCCGTCCCAATTAGGATAATTAGGCAAGGGCTACCTGAATCCAACTGTGATAATGAGGTGTCTTAAGACTGCATTAAGATCAGTATTAGTTAAAAGGAATAGCCATTGAGTACTGTTTAAACACAACGTTCATAAGCACAGTGTTTAATGCTGAAAAGTTTCTGTTCAGTGGATACAGTTTCTTTAATTATATCAATTTCTCTAACTGAGACAAAGCCAAAAGGTTTATGATGTTAGTCCTAATTTTAAAACATATACACCCATACAATTTTTTTGGCTGTAAGAAGCTACAATATCTGGAAGCTATTATAAATACATCAATGTCATCAAACTATTCCAGTTACAGAACCTTATACCTGCTGTTTGAAGTACCGTCTGTCTTCTTCGTCTACTAGCACTAGGTTCAAGAAGTATCTTACTGAAAATTTTTTGTTTACATCTCTCATTGTGGGAGTAGGATCATAGCCAGCCAAGAATAGTCTTATGGGAATAGATTCACCTTAAATGGGGGAAAAAAAACGTTCTTAGTTTTGTTAAATAAATTGGTTACAAAGTTTAATATTGAATGATTTGCAAATTCATAGTTTACATTTTTTTTTACAAGCCATTTTTCAATAAAGCCAGCTGAGTTAATTTCCTGGGGGCACAAATGGCTTTGTAGAAGTTAATTTTAGGGAATTTAAGATATCCCTCTGCATATCATAACAGCTTTGGAGAGTATTACACTCATCTTACGCCTGACACCTGACTGTGTAGAGTTAGAAAGCTTTTTAGTCCAATAAATTCTCATTGCACATTTAGTTTATCATAATAAAAGAACACGTTTGACCTTATTTTACTTGACATGTAAGAAAGCAAATAATGTTTTCTCATCTTATTTGCTTCATCAAAGAAGTAAGACAAGTTGTACAGGAAGGAGCGTCTAAATTAAGAGCTCAGTTATTCTTTTCCAATACAGGAAGATTGTTTATTGTTGAAGATTGTTTATAATTCTCAGCTGATACAAATAGAATATCCTAGCTATTCTTGATTACAGATAAATAAGAGGTAAATGCACCCACTCACCTTTAACTGGTGCACCATCCATTATTTCATATTTTGCAATGGTCTCCGTTTCTGTTGTTGTACTGGGTCCTAGATAGTTATATAGAAGTACAAACAAGTAGCATGGTGTTTAGTATAGTTTTTTTCTCAATTTTCTATTTATAACTGCAATTATTTCAGTAAGATAAAATCCAATATGAAGTATACTTTAACTGTATAAAGGTAGTCTTCAACTTACGACCATAAGCTCAAAATTTCTGTTGTTAAGTGCGTCATTTGTTAAGTGAATTTTGCCCCATTTTATGACACTTCTTGCCACAGTTGTTAAATGAATCACTGCAATTGATACTTTAGTAACATAGTTGTTAAGTGAATTTGGCTTCCCCATTGACTTTACTTGTCAGAAGGTCGCAAAAGGTGATCACATGAGCCTGGGACACTGGGTCATAAGCATGAACCAGTTGGCAATCATCTGAATTTTGATCACATGATAACGGGGATACTTCAAAGGTCGTAACTGTGAAAAACAGTCATAAGTCATTTTTTCAGTGCTGTTGTAACATGGGTCACTAAATGAACTGTTGTAAGTTGAGGACTACTTATATTGTAACTGTACAACTGTACATTATTTTATTACACAATATTTTAAAAAAATGGGTCTTTCTAAATGTCACAGAAGAATTTTAATTAATACACCAAGCAACGTTTTTGTACTCCTGTAGTATTAAAATAAACTATCAAGACATTGACTATGCTGTGTTTCCCTGAAAATACGACCTACCCGCAAAACAAACCCTACCCTGGTTTTCCACTCCTGTGCCTAATATAAGACCTACCCGAAAAATAAGCCCTAGTTAAGTCCTGCCCACCATCTGGTTATACGAGGTGGGACGAGGCACAGGCATAAAAATCAAGGTATGGCAGGGGTAGGGGGGTAGAGCTGCCCCACGCACTTCACTTACCTTAGGATTGCTGCAGTCAGGCCTCCCACGCCCTGACACCTATCGCATTGCTGCACAATGCCATGTGGCTCATCATACTAGTGCTGTCGCTCGTGCACACAATGGTACAACACACCACACAGCCTCCTGCTTGAGTAGCGGCATCAGCGGGATGAGCCACATGGCATCCTGCCGCAAGCAGTGGCACCAGCGCGACAAGCAACACAGTGTCTGGCTATGAGTGACCAGAGAACAAGTCAACCGGCGGCGTGACAGGTGTCAGGATAGATATGGGAGGCGTGGTTGCGGTGGCCCTAAGGTAAGTAGATAAGACATTCCCCGAGAACAAGACTTGGTGCTTATTTTGGGGCCAAAAAGAAAATAAGACCGGTCTTATTTTCGGGTAAACACGGTAGTAGTAAATCATGCTCAGAAGGTGCGCTAAATATTTCTGCATATTAATTTGCCAAAGCAAACATATAACCCTAACTTCTGAATATTTACTATAATTTATTATTGTTTTGAATCATCTCTATTATCAAAAACTCTTATGCTATGCTTTTTTTGAGACTCTTCGATATTTTAACCCATTGTACAAAAGTCTTCTATCTTTCGTAATGCAATTAAAGGACAAAACAAAATTACATATGACAATTTAAGGGTAATACTTTAAAAACTACTTCAGAGCCCTTGGAAGAAGATTGTTTTCTGTAAATCAAGTTAGTTAAGTTTAAAGTTACAGTAAATTTTCATAATATATTAAATGGCATTCAGGCAAACAAATGATGTTCAAAGATTATTTTAAAAAAACCAAGGGCCTAATAGAAAAGGCAAGATCTAAACGATTAACAACAAACTATTTTTTTCTTCATCTTACCAATTCCAGTTATTTCTTTTTTTATCAGCTGTAATTCCATGTGTTGAATTTTTATTCTTACTAAGAGGAAGTAGATTTTTCCAACAATTACATCCTTTAAGTGATACCTTAAAACAAAGAAAGAGATCTGTAAAAAGTTGAACTCTGTAGGCATTAATATCTCCGTATACATTTGGTCTCAGAGAGACAACTATTAAGTTGGGATAATTAACAACTAACTAGCAGCTAACTGTTAATTTTTCCATCGGCACAAAGGATTTCCCACAATTCAAGAGTAGAGAGGCAGTACTACATTGAAGTTGGTATCACTTAAACATGTTTTCTTGAATACTGTTAGGCCCTTAAACATATTACTAGCATTTGAATTGAACTCAGAAACAGACAATAGCTAGCGTCACATGGTCCAAAAAAATCTAGCCAGAGTTAAAATTCCAGCTACCAACATTTTTCAAAGTTTGTCCCATATGCCCTTGCTCAAAATAATCCCACAAAAAGGGACACTGCCCATATTTTGGTGAAGTCAGGTATGCGATTAGAAGACCAGCTTAAATTAAATAAAAATATCCCTAGCTGTAGCCATTGCTTGATTATGCCAGCAGCAACATAATATTCAAGAGTATCCCCAAACAGCTAACATACTGATGTATAGCAAAAGAATGGCAAAGTCGTGAGACAGCCATGTATATTCTTCAAAACTCAGGCTTGTACAATGATTTAATATTCCCTGCAAATAACTAATTTGCTTCATAAGAGAAATCTAGTATTCCAATTTATTCTTTACAGTATTATAAGGTTTTATTTGCTGTTCTGGGAATTTTAAACAGGATTATGCAAAATTGTGACCCCCCCACCTAAGCCTAAAGTCCAATCTATCATGTCAAAACTCACCACTATTTTCTATATGAGTAGACAATTTAATATCTAAGGAAAAAGAAAAACTATATAAACACTGTTTCAAAATAAAGATGAATCCTTCTGAATTTTGATCACAACGGGAAAAAAAGGTTTGGCAGTTTTCCCCAAATACAATTAGCAATCAATTGCTAATCATTTCCATGTGCCTTGAATTATTTTTTTTGCTGGATGTTATTTTGAAGTTCATATTTGTACTTCGTTTAAATCAGACATACTTGGATTTGTTATATTCAAATTCTATATGCAGACAATCTTCAATGCCAACTTCCATTTTAATAGAGTTGTTAACATCTGGGTAAGTTGCAAGCTGGTGAACAATAAGATCGTATTCTTTAATCAAGTCTGACAATCTTCTTACTATCGTCACTTTAAGGAAATACCTATAAAAGAATGACATTATGAGAGACTGCATAACAGAATATTTTAAAACTCACATACACTATCGGCAACTGCAGAGACAGCCATCTGTATTAAATCATCAGTAGGCTGTTTCTAAGGCTCATAAATTGCATTGGTAATTTGAAATGTATGAGTCAATCAAGTCAATTTATCTAGTCTAGTTTCACAACCATGTTAGTTAATAAGAATTGTTTTATTCCCCAAAGTAAAATAGGAGGTATTTACACTAAAAATGTATACACACATCTATAGAAAAAATATATTTTGAACCAATTTTGCTTTAACTTTTGAATGCTTCTATTTCTTAAACTTTACTATATTAAGTGATTTTTATAATAAAAGCAAAAACCTTTTTGATCAAATGTTTCTATAAGCAGAAGAACATATCTATTGAATTTTAAAATGTATACAATACATATTGACATTCCAGTTCAGCTAAATGAGAGCACTATAACTAGCTACATAAAATTTCATACCTCAATCTAACATTGGCACCAATGTAGGATTCATATGGTTTCTCAACTTGCATAAATTCAAAGTCATAGCTTCTACTTTGTGTTAATTCACCAGGTAAGGCCAGTTCTTTCACTAAGTTTACAAATTCATGAGTATTGCTCTTGTCATTGAAAAGTTCTGCAAAATTAAGGAATACAGTCAGAAAATACATAAAAGTAACATTTCTGAAAACAATGTGACAGTTTTTTTAAAATAATTTATTATTTGGGTGATTGTAAGCAACTGGCAAAGAAGACATAAGTGCTGTTATTTCTTAAAGTGAAACTTAAAGAAAGAACCTATTTTTTTAACATTTACAAACAACATTTCATGCAATAGTTTTTCAAAAGTTTGATTGCAATACAAAGATCTTATATTTCACTAGAATTCGCAAGTCTTTTGTTAATGATGCTGCTTAAATAGTCTGATGTATTTTAGTATCAACATAGCCAATTCAACAAACAGTTTTACACTGTGTATTTAACAATTCAAATACATTTCTCATAATATAAGCATGGAACAATTCTTTAGAAAAAGTTGCTGATGAAACATAACATAAAAGCTAAACTCAGTGTTACGCAAGCCAATTTCCTCTTGTGCAACAGGACTTTCTATTACTCTCCTTTTCCTACTCTCCTTTCAATTACATCATCTTTACTTACTATACCAGTTTTGTGACTAACTTAGTAACCAATATATTGTGCAAAACATTTTGCAACATGTGGGAGCATAAAAGAATCTCTCTTGGAATCGCATGCTTTCTGCAAAGCTCACACAACAGGTTCGGAAGTTGCCTCTGGCTATCTTTATTCATGTGCCAAGGCAGTTGAGACAGCTTTAACACTCCTGCAATTTCTCTTTTGAATATTTGGCACAACCCATCATTATGTGGATCATATTGTAAAATGTACATTTTTATAGGATAGTAGCTTGATAAAACAGTAGAGGAAACTTTTAATTCTTTCTTCTCAAGTATTGTACTATTGCCTTCAAATAGGACATATTCAATGTATTTGAAACTGTTTCAATGGCTATACAACAGAGGAATGGTTGCTGAAAATGATGGAACTTGCGGAGATAACTTGACTTCTTTGATTAGACAAAAGACAGAATCTACATTTATTGCTGAATGGAAACTTCTTGTAGACTTTTTGCGTAGAACAGAAAAATTAAAGTGATTTATTGTTTTCATGATTAAAAAGAATTTATTATAAAAGAGGAGAAATATTGTAACCACAGACTAAGAGATAAACTTATAATTGTACTTATAACCACTGTAAAGAAAATTGGAAGCTACTTCTTTGAATCTATTTTTTCTATTTTTTCTTTACTTTCTTTTTATTTTCTTGCACTTTTGATTACTTTCTCTTCTTTTTCTTACTTTTTGTTTTGTTATACTTTTTAAAAAAAACTTTAATGTGTGTGTGTGTGTGTGTGTGTGTGCCTGTGAGCATACACCCATACATTACATACTGTATATTCATACACACATATACACTACTTTATTGGCTATGTCATCACATAAAAATCACTTTTAATGTGTATCACATTATATTGTACATTCAAATAAATAATAAGCAATTCTAAACAGTTCATTCATTATTAAGTTCAATATTTCATATTGCTTGCTATTCCGCTACCTCAGTATTATTCCGGTGCCAAGTCCAAATTACGATTTCTACAAATCATAGTGAACATTTTACATTTTATCCAGATTCAATACCAAGTCTGTAACTCACCAATTTGCCCTACGAATTCAATTCTTATTCCTTGATGCTCTAGCCTCTTTCCATGTTGTTTAAAGACTATATTTACCTGGGGGGAAAACCAATATATTAATGTAGTGCTCCTATACCTTTGCATAGTCTCATAAATTATTAACTATACAAGGACATAGCAGCAATAGGAACAATTTATACACAATTTTCCATTTTATTTGTAGATCTTTCTTATGTGTGTGCCTTCAAGTCAGTGGACTCCTGACAACTATTTATTCAATTTCTACACAGATATGTCCATGCAATTTTCTTCGCTATATTTTCAGAAGTGGTTTTCCATTGTCTTCTGCCTAGGGCTGGCAGAAGACAATGACTGGCTCAAAGTCATCCAATAGGTTTTCATGGGCTAGAGGTCACAATCTCTTGGTCTCTGTCCAGTAACATAAACCACTACACCCTAATACTAGAACTAATAATGACTTACAATGATTTAAAATTAAATACTTTGGAAAAAATGCTCAGGGCACCATAAACAAGGTTTTTAGAAAAATATTTTCTAAATTGGCATACTTTGCCAACTCCTTTCAGTGTCTTGATGACTTTCAAATAGAATATCAAAATACTAATATTAAATGACCGTTGGCTTATCTGAGCGGTCGTTCTCTGGGCGCTGCGGGAGAGTCCAAGCATGGGTTAAATTCAATCTATTCGCCCAAGGACTGAGTTGATTTACTTAACCACGCCTCCTTTCCTCATTGAGGACCAGTTCAAAAACAAAGGCGTTGGTCTGTGATGGACATGTGCACGGTGTTTCTTCCAGTCTTGTTAAAAGTGTTTTTGCTCCACACAGTCTGATGCGATCTAGTAGGGGGAGTAAACCCCAGGGCGGGGTTGGACTCCCCCACAGCGCCCAGAGAACAACCGCTCAGGTAAGCCAATGGTCATTCTCCTGTGCACTGCTTGGAGAGTCCAAGCATGGGACATACCCAAGCTATGAAGTCCCAGGGAGGGAAACAGATATGTCCAAGGTGCACGGAGTCGCTACAACCTGTTGTAACACCCTCCTCCCAAAGGAAGCCTCGGCTGCGGCGTAGGAGTCAATGCAATAGTGTTTAATGAATAAGGTTGGAGAAGCCCATGTGGCGTCATAAATTTGAGTCGTGGAAGGTCGACGCAATGCTTGTATCGTACGAATGACCTTGTCAGACAGATTGTCTTTCCTAAGGAGTTCCCCCTCAAGAGCCAGAGGGCCAACTGGAGCCAGCTGGGATCCGGATGCACTATGGCCCCCTGGCTCCTGAGGTATCCTTCATGGTCTGCAAATGGAGAGGCCGACAAGGTCCACGTACCAGGATCTCCTGGGCCAGGGAGGTGTGACAAGGAGAACCTCTGCTTCCTCTGCCAGAATCTTCTGGACTATTTTCATAATATAGGGACACCGAAAGGACTGTTGTTGCTGTCAGCCCTTGTCCCTGAAATTTGTTCTATCTTGTCCACGGTCATTGGTCTGGAGGTAGGATCTCTGATAAGAGGTTCCCGCCCCTGAGGAATGAGTCCCTCGAAAGGGCTGCCTCCGAAAGAATGAACCCCCCCTTCTTATCTGATTTCTTAGTGGTGGCAGGAAGTACTTTTCTCTTATCCTTGGTTTCAATTAAGAATTTTTCTAAGGGTTCCCCAAACAATTGGCCGCCCTTGAAGGGGGCAGAGGCCAACTTCCATTTTGACTTCATGTCCGCCTGCCAGTGATGGAGCCACAGAAGACGGCGTGAAGTCACGTTAGAGGCTAATGCCCGGGAGACAAACTTGGCTGCATTGAGTGAAGCGTCATCTGAATATTCTATAGCAGCAATGATTTTATTAAGGTCATGCCTCCACCTGGAACCTGCTGAGGAGGGATGAGATCTCAATTGCCTCAGCCACAGTAGCAAAGCTCTAGTGAAAAATGACACTGAGGAGGAAGCCCTGATAGCTCAAATGGCCGCTTGGTGGGTCTTGTGGCAGGCTTTCCCTGCCTTTTTGTCCTTGGCTTTGAGACCCCCTCAAGGAGGTCAGCCGGAAGGACAGAATTAGAAGTAAGGGATATGATTGGAGTATCCACCTGTGGAAGTTGCAACAAATCGTCTAGTTTGCTTTCCACAGAGTAAAGATTTTTATCTACCCCGCTGGGATTAGTCAAGGAACCCGGGTGCGTCCACTGGCGCTGAATCACATTGACAAACATGTCTGGCGCTGGAACAAGTTCCTGTGCCGGAGTGTTCTCATCAAAAATCCCCCCCTTCGGATCCTGAGATACAGAGGGGGTAGTGGTCCCTTGGGTAGTAATACCCAATTGGGTGGAAGCTTTAGCCTTATGCAATATCGACTTAAATATAGAAGGGCGGGAATAAGCCAGTGAAGGCAGGTTTATCAGGAGGAGGATTCTCATCCTCTGAAAATTCTTGCTCCTCTGCATTGTCCTCCTCCAGGACGGATTCCTCTGTGGCAATAGAGGTGCCTGGAGAAGGAGGACCTTGTACCTGATCCCCTTGGACAGGTTTCTGGGCAGTCTTGGCAGAAGTAGCTCTGGAGGCCTGGAGCTTCTTTCGAATACCAGCCTTGATGCATCTCTCAATGGCCTGTTCAATGGCCTTTTGCATCTCAGAGGATAGTTTGGGACCCTGATGCTCAAGGGGCCTTGATGTCCTTGGCCCTTCCTTGCCAGCCTGTCGAGAGGAAACCAAATCTTCCTCAACAATTGAGCAGTCAAATGGACATATTTCTTCCTGGATGGAAGAAGACTCTCGGTACCCCAGGGAAGCTGCAGGTGAAGAAGCCTAAAATCCCTCTTCCACTACTGGGGGAGAATTACACCTCCCCCCCTTGGAGAGTCCTGGGGAAAAACCACCTGAGGCTGGGGCAAGGGATTAGGATCCCTAGATGGCTGTCCAGATGAAAGGGACAGTGTTCCGGCCCTTTCAAAGGTGTTTTCTAAAGCCCTATGCCTGCGGACCTCAGCCTTGGATAAGGCCTTGCCACCTCTGAGGTTAGGAGTCCCCTTCCCTTTGGTGCCCTTGTTGCCCTTCTCCACCTCAGGTGGATCTGGCCTACTGCGTTTCGATGAGGGGTCTGGATGGTCTCTGGCTCCCTCTTGCCTCTCTCAGCCATGATGTCTTCAGCTGGAGTCTTCAACGCTGCAGACAGTAGGCCTGGCACCGGAATGAGTTGACAGGAGCTGTGCGCCTCGCAGATATGTCCTCCGGACAGGAGTACGACCCGAGGGCCAAAGCTCTCCTAAGCTGCCTGATTTAGGTCTTCTTGGAGGAAGAAACCTTGCCGGCGCCCCGAACGAAGGCTAAAAACTCCCCCCACGGCGATCTGCTGGCTAGGAGGAAAAGCGCGGCAAGCTGCAATGGCCGGAATTTAAAAGCGTGCCAAAACGGCTTCAAAAATGGCCGCCGCACTTCTTCGGGTGATAAGGGAGCTGTCAGACGCAATCCGAAGCCTCTGACGAGGTCTCCGGGCGAAGAAGAGTCAAACTGACAGCTGGGGGGGGGGGAGGAAGCCTCCTGCTGCCCCCACCAGCCCCCATTGGACAAGCGCCCCAACGAACCTAGGCTCCATCAGTTATGAAGAGCCGAGAAGCCCTGAAGTCCTCCCAGCAGTACAACAGCAACGGCGTTTTAAAAGGAATTTTTTCCTCCTGACTACAACAAATACAAAAATAAGAAAATCTCTAACTAACTAGGAGAGTCCCAATCTATTCCCCCCAAAACTGAGGAACTCCCCAAAAGCGCATCCGAACTGGGCTGGACTGAGTTTTTGAACTGGTCCTCAATGAGGAGAGGAGGCGTGGCTAAGAAAATCAACTCAGTCCTTGGGCGAATAGACTGAATTTAACCCATGCTTGGACTCTCCAAGCAGCGCACAGGAGAATATTGTATATCTATCTTCAAAAGTCCTTGGTATGGGGTTTTTTAGCCTAGAATTTGGGTAGAGAAGCTTAAAGATATAAATAAAATGCTCTTGTTAGTTTTTCCTTCCTTCACTTAAAATGATTATTATACCTGACCAAACTCTCAAAATAGCTACAACTATTTGGGGACAGCTTTCATACTGAAACCGTTTATTAACATACAAAAATTGTAATATATTCTAGTTTTACTCAGAAACAAATAAAACAACCACTGAAACTCTAAAGCACACTATAGCCATATTAATGTGTGCTTCTGTTTATATTTATTACAGACCATTTTGAGGGTACAAAGGATACAATTTACCTTTCCTGAAACTGATTCTCCATCATAGAACAAGTAATGTTTTTCTACTTTGTTATCTTCTGTTTTGATTTCAGCTGTTTTTCGCGATTCAGCATCACTCAGAACAACATCAATCTCACATATGGGACCAAACAAATTTCCAAGAAAACTCTGCAATAAAAGCAATACTTATTTAAATGTACGAAACAGGAACTTTATCTAGCACAATACTGTAGAAAAAAATACTGTATTCCAAATATTTGGAAGTAATTTTTCAAAGTAAAAATTAAAAATCTATACATTCATGATAGAAACTCTTACAGCAAGATATTAGGACCAGAATACTGATAAATTCACTGTAAAAAGCAAATATCTTGCTACAGTAGAAAACTAACTACTTTTTATAACATCAACTCCCTCTATTCTGTTATATTCTGTATCACTTTAAATCAATGATAATTTTTAAAGGTTTCATTTCTAGGTTTTAAATATTGTATAGGAATGTAATTCAAATTACAATAAATTAGCTTAATATACTGGATGCATGGTTGTTTAAGACAAATATAAGTTATGTAGTATTCGAACTACCTTAGACCCTAAATTATAATATAAGAATATATAACATTTGGAAAGCTAAACCCCTGCTCAGAGATTCTGCCTGTAAGAGTGGTCTCTAAAGTTTGGGTCAGCTGGACACTATTTCTATGAACTGGTCACATGATGGGCTCAACCAATTACAAATCGTCCCCTTATGAGATATAGGCTAATGAGGTTGTTATTTCCTACCTATCTCTTTTATCATTCTCTATGCTGTCTGCCAAAACTCTTTCTTTGTAGGTGAGCATCCTTCCAAAACAAAACACAAATAAAGTGAGTGCCATAGAATTTATTGGCTACATTTTACTGTAAAGATAATAATCCTTGACTTACAGCCATTCATTCAGCATCTGTTGAAGTGATGACAGTGCTGAAAAAATGGACTTACAACGCCTGCCCAAAGTTACAGCCATTGTACCATCTTCACGATCAAAATTGGGGAGCTTGGCAGCCTGCCTGCACTTACAACTTCAAGGGCACTTCAACTTTCCCCACCCATCTAGCTCCCTCCCATCTACATACCCTTTTGGTTAGCTGCTGCCCTTGCTTTACAAGGAGGCAAACAGCCTCGGAATCATGCAACTCTGGGGCTGCTTGCTATACCCCAGGATGCATTCATTCACCACCCGCCCTTTCTCTTCAGCCACGCATGGCTTCCCAGTCTAGCCCAGAATGTGCCAGCGAGCATTCATTTTCTCCCAGACCACTCCAGCCAGCACCAGCAAGTGTTTTGTTTGCTCCCCCCAGCCTGTCCGAGCAAGCATTTATTCACCCAGCTGCTTTCTCTTCCAGAATAGACCTTTCACCTTTTGCTGTATCCTCTTTGGATCCAGCTTCTCCTGTGAGGGTTCTTACAGCACACATGACTTTCTGAGCCTTTGTAAAGCTCCACTCTCCATTTTGCAAAGTTGAGCCATCTTTCCAAAGGCATTCCAAAGACAGCACAGCTTTACAAAGGCTCAGTACTGTAGGAAACATTTGCTGAAGAAACTGGTCTGAAAAGGAGACATCAAGAGGCCAAAGGTCAGTGCAGAGAACTGGGAGAAATGCATGCTTGCTAGTGGTTGGTTGAGTCAGGCTGGGGAGCCATGTGGAGCGCGGGGGAGGGGGGATCTGTGCAAATGAATGTTGCTGGCACTTGCTAATTGCTGCCCTATAAGGCAGGGGCCAAAAGGGCATAGATAGGAGAGACAGATGAATGAAGGGAGCTGGAGGTGGTACCTTACCTGAGGTTTGGGGCTGGGTGGGGCTGAGCCCAGAATGGCATGGATTTGGGGAAGGGGGTGCTCGCTTTATGACCCATGATTCTAATTTAATGACTGAGTCACCTTACATCTCACTTTAAGACTACACTGATATTTTGACAGTAATGCCAGTTCAAATTATGATTGTAAGTCAAAGACTTACTTCTCCTGTTGCTGTTATATGCACTATATTGCCAAAAGTATTCGCTCACAACTGCTTCTGATTATGTGGATGGGTGAGCGAATACTTTTGGCAATGTAGTGTATTTTTCCTCACCTGGTAAATATACTCTGACAATTTCAACATATATATTCTGCTTCCTAATCAAAGACACTATCTTTCCAGACGTTACCAAATTGTTATTCTGCTTGTAAAGCAAGATTTAAGCTAATTCCCATTCCACAATACATTGTAACTATGCCTAACTTTTGAACAATATTAAAATAAGTACCTATAGATAGATGCCATTTTATATTAAGCTACTTTTATTTTAGTTTTTTAACTTTATGTCTTAGTTTTAGACAAATAATAATCTGGGGTTTTTGCTCCTGCAGATGTAGCTTGCAATGGTAACAATAGTGAATAATATTCTGAATTTGCCTTCGTTCATAATACTCTGTATTCTTCTTCTAGCTTGCATTTTGTGTAGTCCTCTTTTTTACGTATAAACAGTATGTTAATTATGTTCTATGCTGCTCTTCGACCAAAAGGAAGTTCGACTGCCTAAAAACAAATCACTGAGCTATAACCATCTACCATTTATTTTCTGTGAGAACTAGAGGCAATGCAGGAAATGCCTCTACTCTGAAGCTGGTGACCAAAACTAAATGAAATATATATTTAAAAAATCAAGAAACCTAGCAGACATTGGGGGAAGAATTACTAGGCATTTTGGCACTAAGAATGGCACAGTGAGGACCCAAATGCAGAACTTCAAATATATTTTCTCTTTCCCTCTTTTCAAAATCATGGAGAGAAAGCCACAGCTTGTCATATAAATCTCAAATCTCAGACAATTCTAAGTTAAGAGAGAGAAATGTTTGCGAATTTTACTATAGCTTGGTCTTGCTGTATCATCTTCATTTAGAAGAGTATTTTACTAGTTTCTGGCACAGAAACAGACTAAGGAGGCCTTACAAAATGGGAATATTCCAGCCACTATTCTTCCCACCTCCATAATTCCCTCCTGTCACCTGAAAGGGGTGTAAGGGCTGTGGAGTAGTCAAGCCTCCCCACCATTCATTCACCATGAGATTATATTTTTTAAAACATTTGTAGAAAAAGGGAATAATAGCCAACAACTAAACAAAGATAGAAAGAATATGGCCAACATGGTTGCTCCTTATCAAATCAAGACTCTTTTTAATTTGCTGAGCCAGCTAGTTCAACATCACTGAGAAACCAATTTAGCTATGGTTCATTCCAGAGGTTTTGTCTCATATCATGTAAATGAAGTATTTCAATATGATCACACAATGCGATCACCACAGCTTAATGTCTGTGGGGAATGAGCTCCAAATCTGCAACTGACTCCCCTCTATACTCCATCTAATGTAAATAAGGGGTGTCAAAGTCGCATTGTCACTGCATCATACCACATATCACTGTTCCCCTTTTGCTAAACCAGGCGTGGCCGTGGCCAGCATGTGACGCATCTGGCCCATGGGCCACAAGTTTGACAGCTCTACTTTAAATGATAAATATGTTGACTATATTTTGATATATTATCATATCTGAGTGGCAACAAACCAGACAATTACTAGAATTTGCTTTCTGTTGCTCTCTATCATCCAACGACTGCTCATATTTTTAGCCTAGATAACTACCCAGTGAAAGAAAACATTAGTACAAGAATTCTAGGAGGCTCATTTGCCTCATAGAAGCTGGTATTTTCTGTTTAATAAATATACATCTTCTATATTTCATAAGGAAATCAGTTAAGAATTTGAGATATTGTTGCAACATCTCACTATCCCTAATATACAGCCAGAGCGCACTATTACTCAACATGTAGCAAGGAATGCAGCAACAAAGCTTATCTAGCAATGCTTTTCCTTGGAGCAATCACTGGATATTCACTTTTACCTCACAAAAAGGCAGAGTTTAAAGCAAATGCAAAACAAACAGCAATGTCATACAATTGTGTATTTTAGAAAAATGCAAGAAACTACTGAAACTTTTGACAGTAACTTCTATGTTCCTTTTCCAGTCAAGCTCAGAGAGCATCGAGGATCCTGCTGATATCAGTGAACATACTGTGGTGAGTTCATTTTCTATACTTATCAGTTTCTGCAACTAATTTATATTTCTTGACCTGGGTTCTTAAATCAAGCCCATTACTGCTCTTCAGGCTCACTATCTAAATAAAGTTTAGGTAATACATTAGGATAAAAAGATGGCAAGCAGTTCAGCAATTGCTGCACAAGAAAAGTAAGTCTCCAAAAAGTGAAGAGATTCCTACGAATGAAGATGTGGTTAGGAAAATATTAGAATGTGCACAAATGAATAGGTTAACACTTGCACTTAAAAAGAAGGAGCAAACCGAATATTACAGTATATGGGAACTATTCTACCGATGGTTAGAGAACAAATATGAAAGACAAAAATGAAAGTAGATCAGTGAAATAGAAATAGAAAATATATTACTAAGTTTAACTAGTTTTAAATTATATACTTCCATCTATCAACCTGTATCTTTCCAGTAGCATAACAGTCTCATATCTTCTGCCATTTGTGGTATGAGTCCTCCAATCATCTCCTTAATCAAATTTGTATGGACTCCTCTTAGCAACTCCTTGCTTATTAAGTCTCTCGTGTAATTTCAATGCCCTTCTTCTGTTTTCTTAATCAGCTTATCTTTAATTGTCAGTAGTGTTATCAATTATGTTGCTAATAAAATCTCTCTCTTTAAATCCATAAATTCTTTTGTTTTTTCTTCTTCTGTATCTTGCCATCTGGGGTAGTAAAAAACTTTTAAGTTTTTTATAGGCAGTCTCTTTTAAAACAGTAAAAATTCCTCACCAGCTGGAAACACTTTCTCTTTCCGTATCCTTCCGTTTTGGAGCCACCCCAACTTCATCAGCCTAATGGCTGGATTTTTTGTTGCCGGCTTGAAGAACTTCTCTTGGATCGATCAGGGACTTTGGATGTCCCTGAGATCAGCAAGACGTATTCTTCCTGTTCACTGTCTCTACGGGACGGTTTAGGTCCAACTGGACCACCCAGCAGCAAAATTATCAGCTGTGGTCTCGGAGCATCGAGACCGCACGTCCGTATCGTCGCGACATTGGCGCCTCCTCCAAAAGGATTGTTATAGTATCAGATATGTTATGCATATCAGTATTAGGTGAGGAGCAGATAAATAATTAATACGGTTGTAAATTTTAACTGTTATTGCACAAGATATTTGTACCCAGATGACAGTTTAATGGAAGATGGATTGTTTGTATTAAAATAAAATAGAATAATTATATATATATAAAAAAGAAAGAAAAGTCTCCTTTCAAGGATTCCCAGCATAGCGTTGGCTTTTTAAGAATTCATAAGTGGAATTATTCTACCTATCATAACCACCCCTTGCAAGAGATGTTTCCCCACAGCTCTATTTTGCAGCTTGGGTGCGCTTCAGTGGTGGGTTGCAGGTGGTACACCCCGGTAGGGGAGTACCGGAGCCTTCCCGGAGCACCGGATACCGTTCCGGTACGGTGCTCCGGAAGGTCCACCCGCCCACCCGAGCTCCTTATCTGTCCTTTAAGCCTTTGGCGCTTCCGCGCACTCTGCCGAGCAGCTGGAGTGTTGCGAAGCTTGCGGAGGAGTTGCAGGCATGTACGATGCATGCACGCACTGCGCACGTGTGCGTGCGTGTCACACATATCCATGTGGGCAATGCCAGATCTGTTCCAACCGTACCGGTTGGAATGGGATCCGGAACCCACCACTGGGGCGCTTTCTAAGCACATGCCCAGCACGACTAAAGCCCAACAGGTAAACACTAAGACAACAGCCCGAAAATGAAGCAGAATGTAATTCTTGGCTGCCATTTAAAACAGGGGTCTCCAACCTTGGCAACTTTAAGACTTGTGGACTTCAATTCCCTTTTGTACACTATCAAATGTTATAAATTGCATATTCATGTATTTATTCATTCATTCAATGGAAAGAGATGCTAACAAGGGAAGAAAAACATTAATTACACCAGTTTAGTCCAACCAGCTGAGAAGTCCCTGTGGGGAGAGGGGGCGACTAATAAGTTCAATAAAATAAATAAATAAATAAATAATAAGTTCTACATTTGTTTATGCTGTGAGGGAAATCTCTCTAGTCACTTCTCATCTGGCAGGATATCCTAAGTGTGAACAAATGTATCTGCCCAAAGTATTGTTCACTTGCAATGTTTTGGGGCAGTGTGGACTATTTCCCAGGATCCTCCAGAGCAGGGGTCTCTGCAACTTGGCCACTTTAAGACTTCAACTCCCAGAATTCCTCAGCCAGCAAAGCTGAGCTGGCTGAGGGAAAAGCAAAGCAAAGCTGGCTGAGGAACTCTGGGAGTTGAAGTCCACAAGTGTTCAAGTTGCCAAGGTTGGGAGACCCCCGATTTAAAACGCCCTTCGGGTTTTTGCAGCCCCGACCTCTCTGGTAACCGCCCCCGGGGACACTTTAAGGGCGAAGTGGTTCAGTTGAAAAGCGCAGCGGTCCACGTCCAAAGGAGGAGCCGCCGCTGCGATGTTTCCTTCCACCTGTCACTCTTTCTCCGCTCCTCCGGTCGCGCGGGTCGCGCGGCCACAAGAGACACGCGCTCGGCCGAAAGGGCAAGCGCCGCCAGGGCTGCCCCCACCGTGTGCGTGTGCGCGCGCGCATAGGGACTGATTTCAACGTCACCCAGGCAGGCGGAGCGCGCGCGTGGAGGGACGAGGTGGGGGGGGGGGCGAACTCGAGAAACGGCCCTCGGCGGGGGGCGGAGTCAAGCAACGGTGGAAAGAAGGAACGGAGGGGGCCCCCGTCTCCATGGGAACGACCAGCCTCCATGGGAACGACCAGTTCTCAACAGCCTCTGCCTCGAGCGCGCCCGAGGCTCGGCCCGCTCAGAAGAGAGGGGGGGAAATTGGGACCAAGGGGGAAAGAAGCAGCAGCAGCACCATTCGCAAACCAACGGTCCCCCCCGTCGGTTCCACGCGAGGCGTCCCCACAGCATTAATATCCGCCCCCGCCACCCCGCTTTCTTAAACAGGGGCAGCCTCTCACTTACCATTGTCAGCCAGACTCCGGTCCCCCGCCCCAAGCAACCGTAGCAACTACTCCGACCCGCGCCACTATCATGTGACCGAAGAGGCCGTCACTTTCATGCCACGCCCCAGGCACGTGACCGAGGAGGAATAAAAAAGCGGAGCCGGGCGAACTCGGGTAGCCTGGGCGACGGTTGGGGCGCTGTCCTGGGCGGGCCCAGCGGGGAAAGGTCTTGTCTAGGATTCGGAGGTTTGATATCTCAGTGGTGAAGATGCCCCCCCTCTCTCTCTCCTCCCCCCTCCCCCCGCAAGTGAATGGCTAAAGTCTGTTCTTGGATAAATGTAGCCGATGCCAAACTTTGCCGGAGTTTCTTGGTATACACCAGAGGTCCCCAAACTTGGCAACTTTAAGACTTGTGGACTTCAACTCCCTGGCTGGAGAATTCTGGGAGTTGAAGTCCACAAGTCTTAAAATTGCCAAGTTTGGGGACCTCTGGTGTACACGAAGTTTGTGGGTCTCTGTTGGAAGTCAAATTTATTTTATTGGAGGGCATCTTTTTCTTTTGCACTTAAACCTAGTGGAGCAACTCTTAATTGATTTCATAGTAGGAGAGTCCTGATGAAGGCAGCTACAGGTCAGGAAAAATAGACGTAATGGCTCAGGGGCTAAGACGCTGAGCTCGTCGATCAGAAGGTTGGCAATTCACCACGTAACGGAGTGAGCTCCCGTTACTTGTCCCAGCTTCTGCCAACCTAGCAGCTCAAAAGAATGTAAAAATGTAAGTAGAAAAATAGCTGGCAACTGGCAACTTCTCACTTTGGTGAGAAGGTAACAGCATTGCCCATACACTGGGAGCTTATGCACCAAAGACAGATTCCTTGTGTGTTCAATCGCACTTGGCCAATAAAGAATTCTATTCTATACAAGTTTGATAAATAAATAAATAAAATAAAATTTGTTAGCTGGAAAAGGGGTTACAAGACTCTTCTAGATTTCATATTATTCTATTTTACAATCCTCAAATACAGGTAGTCCTTGACTTTCAACAATTTATATAGTTTATTTACAATGGCACTAAAAAAGTGACATGATATTTGTCACACTTACGGTCGTTGCAGCATCCCTGGGGTCATGTGATCAAAATTCAGATGCTTGGCAACTGGCATGTACATTTTTAGAATGGTTGCAATGTCCCAAGATCATATGATCACCTTTTGTGTCCCTCTGATAAGCAAGGTTAATGGGGAAGCCAGATTCACTTAACAATCATGTTACTAATGCAGGGGTAGGCAACCTTAAACACTCAAAGAGCCACAAACATCCTAATTGGAAGCCCCCCATTCAATTTTGGAGCTGACAGGAAGTCCAGTTCTCCACCATAGAGTCTCCTCCTAGCGCAGTGTCCTTTTACCTCTACCTGTCCTAACAGAAAGCCCTATCAATTGTGGAACTGACCAGCGTCGGAGCTGCAGCAGAGGGATGAAAGAGCCACATGCGGCTCCAGAGCTGCAGGTTGCCAACCCCTAGACTAATGTAACAAATGCATTGATGTGTTAACTGTGGTGAGAATGGTCATAAAATGAATCAAAACTTGGAGGAGGAGCCAATGTCACGATGACACGATGTGCAATCTCAATGCTCTGAGAGCGCCATCGATAATTTTGCCGCTGGGTGGTCCAAATGGACCTAAACCATCCTGCAGAGACAGTGAACAGGAAGAAATACATCTTGCTGATCTCAGGGACATCGCAAAGTCCCTGATCGATCCAAGAGAAGTTCTTCAAGCTGGCGACAAAAAATCCAGCCATTAGGCTGATGAAGTCGGGGCGGCTCCAAAACGGAAGGATACGGAAAGAGAAAGTGTTTCCAGCTGGTGAGGAATTTTTGCCGTTTTAAAAGAGACTGCCTATAAAAAACTTAAAATTAATTTAAATTGGAGTACAGAAGAAATAAGCGGTGGAATTAAATTTGGAATGGTTTTCAACAGTGTTTTAAATGCTATCTTCATGGATGGAATTTATGCAAACCTTTTAAAATGAATGGATTAAGTTTTCTTCTATTTTTTTTCTTTTATTATTCTTTGTAACCTATGGGCTAAAATTCTCCTCTTTCATTACTGTGGGTGTTCTTCTAACTCATTCAAGAATCTGACAAAGAAGATACAAAAAGAAACAAAGAAAATTGCAACAATAACGGAGGCTGGAGGTTTGTGTATTGGAAATGAAACACTTTTACTTTTCTCACTGATTATCCTGGCTTGGCAATCCAAGGTCTCACTGCTTGTTTATAGCGGGTGATAAGAAAAGCATACAGCTGTCCCTTTGAAGTATATCTTTAACCGGAGAAAGGTGAAAATAAAACGTTATTGTGAATCTATGCTTAATCTTGTTAAAACCTTCCAAGCTAGAGCTGCATTGTTTGTTAGCTGGAGATAATGACACAATTTCAACAGCAGAAAGAAATTTTAAGTCTGCAAAAGATATTCTCAGAAATACAGAAATTATCAAACACATATGAGAGGATAGAGAAGAAGTTGGAAGACTTGGAGCATCTAACAGCAAAATATGATGAAGAAGTTGGAGATGTTTATCAAGTGGAAAAAGTGGTGGTTAAAATCCTAAAAATCAAAGAGGAAAATGAATATAAAGAAATTAAAATTGCTGATATTTATGGTGATTGGTTTGTCTCCGAAAATGGAAAAAGTGGAATACTGAAAGAGGAATTAAATGGAGGGGAAATCTACCCCAGATGGCAAGATACAGAAAAAGAAAAAACAAAAGAATGTATGGATTTAAAGAGAGAAATTTTATTAGCAATATCATTGCTAATACTACCGACAATCAAAGATAAGGAAACAGAAGAAGGGCATCGAAATTACATGAGAGATTTTATAAGCAAGGAGTTGCTAAGATGAGTCCATACAAAGTTGATTAAGGAGATGATTAGAGGACTGACACCACAAATGGCAGAAGATATGAGACTGTTTTGCTACTGGAAAGATACAGGTTGATAGATGGAAGAGTATAATTTAAAACTAGTTAAACTTAGTGAAATTTAGTGACAATAGACATAGTTAAATAAATAATTGATAATGATAATAATGTATACAATGTGTAATGTTATGATAAGTAATAATGGGATATGAATATTGAATGGTACCCATGAAAGGAAGATTAGAAATCCTTTTGGATTATATATAAAGGTTAATAAAAAAAGAATTAAGTTAGATACAGTTAAGTCTTGATTATTAGGGGGGAAATGTTATGATGCAGGATATAGTTAAATAAAGGAGGGATAATGATAACAACGTATATACAGGTATGGGTACAAAATAAGGAAACTGGATGTAAATTGTAAACAGTGATTTGAAAAAGAGGATTAGAAAACTTTGTTATTAAATATTATGGATGTTTAGCTAGAATAGGACATAAGGATTCAGTGATTGGAGGATTTTAGAAATAGTAAATGAAATGCCAGTATGTGGTTATGTATTAAATCTTGGTATATTTTATGATGAAGGACGTTTAAACAATTATAGTCAAATGAAAATGGAGGTATGATGATGGTAACGTATAAATATCTGAGTTAATATGAATTAAGTTTTTTTGTCTGTGGAAGAGATGCACGAAAGCCGTTTTGTAACCAACTGATACACTTTCTACAGTATGTAAAGAAGGATGTGTTGTGTTTGTTTTGAAAATAAAAAATAAAAAAATATTAAAAATAAATAAAATGAATCAAAACACAACTGTTTTGCTTAGCAATGGAAGTTTTGGATTCAGTTGTGGTTGTAAGTCAAGGACTACCAGTACTATAATCGATACTGTCATGAGGTTGGGAGCGATTAATTTGCTGGCATGCAAATGTTTTCAGGTAGGGGAAAAGTATTTGTTTTTTGACATCACCAGCAGATGTGTTATTCCTACCCTGGTTTGGTGACAGAAAGAGGGGCTTTTTGAACACTAGAACGGCCCCAACCCTAAATGCCCTGAATGAAAAATATTCTTTTGGATCTAACAAAATTGTAGAAGTGGAAGAAAAGACTTTGCACTGAGATCTTTGAGGATTGAAGATTTTTTACTCAGGAATATATATTTGAGACAGCAGTCCCAAGGGCACTTTGGTACCTGGCCACTATAGCATTGGATAGGAGGAAATGTGCACGCTCACCTAGTCAGTGATAAACTGAACAGGACAGAAAAGAAAAGAAAATCTTCCTCTCTGAACATACCAGGCAGTCTCTGGATCAGGGGTCTCCAACCTTGGCACAGCTGGCTGGGGAATTCTGGAAGCTGAAGTCTGCCAGGCTTAAAATTGCCAAGGTTGGAGAGCCCTGCTCTGGATCATCCATTGAGTTGAACGTTGGGAGATTCCAGATAAATGAATGGAAGTACTTCATGAAGAATGTAATTAACTTTGGGGTTTACTTTCAGAAGATGTAGTAATGGATACAATTTTTAAAAGGAGTTTGATAAAGTAGTAGAAAATATGGCTTTGGGTGTCATTAATAGATGTCTATAGAGATTCTCAGTTATCCCGGTCATGGTTTTCCCAAACTTTCAAAAAGAAGAAGCTTCTTGGATGAGGAGAAGTGAAACATCTTCAAAGAAAAACCAGAAAGTCCAGTTGCCTCTTGAAAAAGCACCTTTGGGTGTGTCATGAATAGTTATACATTTACCTGCATTATCAGGGAAGAAGTTATAGCTGGGAAAACTAGGAATGGACAGTTGCACTCTGGCCTTACCTTCTGGAATTCCTATTGTCGTCAGATAATTATTATCCTGGTTCTGTCAGGATGGTTCCAATTTGTAGGTAGGTAGAGGCATCATGTTTTCTTGATGGCTCCCCAATAGAGCAAAATCAGTTTTAAAATGGAAATGTAAAATAGAAATGCTATATGAAATGTGTGTGTGAGAGAGAGGGGGGGAGAGAGAAATGTAGTTTCTACCCTTTTTGTTGTTATGATTACTCATATATGTTGTAAGTTCCCGATTTAGCTGGCCTGGCCCATTTATAGTTCCATTTTTAACCTCCTGGCAAACATTTTATTCTGGGGTAGCTTTTTTTAGGGGTAGTTTTTAATGTATCTCCAATTTTTAATTTTAACTATTATTGTACAGTTTATATGTTACCTCCTCCATCTATATTTATTTATATTTATGTATTTATATTGTGTTTTAATATGACTGTACACCGCCCCGAGTCCCTTCTGGGAGAGGGCGCGGTTTATAAATTAAATAAAAGTTAAAGTTAAAAGTTATAATTGTCACCTTATTTATTATACATGGGGCGGGGGTGGGAATGTAATAGAACAACTAAAGGCAGCTTTAAGCTGCCTCCACAGAGGTGTCTCCTATAAGGGCTGAATCATTAAGCGGGGCTGGCTTTTCACTGAACTTTGGCTAGAATGGCTGGTGCCCCTGTGCATTTTATTGATAATAATTTATTATAATTTATTAAACTTATATGCTGAGTCCCAGTGACTCAGCGAAAACCAAGAGAAACATCCAGTTTCTTAAGTTTTATGATCTACTGTTTTACTTTTTTATTACCTTTGATTTAGACTTGATTCCTGGCAATTACAAAACAAGTGAGTTAACAATGAGTTCTGTTCATAACTTACATTTGTATGTAAGTCTGAACTTCTATCTACAAATGTGCCTATTAGTAAAATGGCAGACAACATTCTCTTTCTATGAACCAACAAACCACTGAAGTGGCCCAATGGTTTTATTTGTTGTTGTTACTTGCGAAGTCGTGTCTGACCCATCGTGACCCCATGGACAACATTCCTCCAGGCCTTCCTGTCTTCCACCATCCTCTGGAGTCCATTTAAGCTCACACGACTGCCTCAGTGACTCCATGCAGCCACCTCATTCTTTGTTGTCCCTATCTTCTTTTGCCCTCCATCTTTCCTAGCATCAGGCTCTTCTCTAGTGAGTCCTTCCTTCTCATTAGGTGGCCAAAGTATTTGAGCCTCCTCTTCAGGATCTGGCCTTCTAAAGAGTAGTCAGGGTTGATCTCCTCTAGGTCTGACCGGTTGGATCGCCTTGCAGTCCAAGCGACTTGCAGGAGTTCTCTCCAGCACCATAATTCAAAGGCCTCCATTCTTTGGCGCTCAGCCTTCCTTATGGTCCCAAATTTCACAGCCATACATTGCAATTGGGAAAACCATAGCCTTGACTAGATGCACTTTTGTTGGCAGGGTGATGTCTCTGCTTTTTAGTGTGCTGTCTAGATTTGCCATAGCTTTCCTCCCAGGAGCAAGCATCTTTTAATTTCTTGGCTGCAGTCCCCATTGGAGATCTTGGAGCCCAGGAAAATGTTTTTATAAACCTCTGTAAACCAGTTATATATTTAAAAAGCCTGGCTTCACCAGTTTCAGAAAGCATTGTGCGGCTTCAATGCTTTACTGCCATCCACCATTTTTAGTAATAGGCAATCCATTCCTATCTAGGGATTGTTCTCAAATTGTATGTTCTTAAACCAGGGACTGCCTTTCATGGATAAACCCACACCATTTTCTTGGTAAACATTTTCAGAAGTGCTTCGCTCTTCTTCCTAGAGAGAAAGGAAGAATGTCCCAAAGCTTCCTAGCTGTCCACATTTAAACACCTAAATGAGACTCAGAGATGTCCAAGACAACTCATATATCAGAAGTTCAAATATAGAATAAGTTACAGGTGGGGAAATTGATTGAATGTAGGAAAAAAACTTAAAGTAAGATTAAGTCAATATAGAAGTATTAGCTCTCCTTAGTTACCCATGTTCAAAATACAACTTAGTTATGTGCAAATGTTTATAGGATAAAAAACCCTGAGGTCCTATGTAATTGTATTTTTCTCTGTAATTCACCAATCTGGCCATTCTCGGTTGGTTCATTGTTTACAAGAAATACATCATCCAGAACAGGAAATGGTTTAGTTAGGTCCCAGACATGGTCCAGTGCTGACTTCAACCCCCACCTCAAACAACTTATTGCGGTTTTGTAAACTGCCAAATGATTTCATCCAGTGGTGGGATTCAAATAATTTAACAACCGGTACTCTTCCCTAATGATTTATTCCAACAACCAGTTCACCAAACTGCTCAGAAAGGTTCTCCTGAAGTGGTGCGAACCGGCTGAATCCCACCACTGATTTCATCGATATATGTTGTGCTATCATAAATGTTATTTCATGTGCATTTTGTTCTTCTGACTTGATTGTTTTGACGGATTTCACATCTTAGATTTTCTATGCTGAATGCTCTGCTCTATGTCTTATGTTATTTTCTGTTGTTTTGATTATGAATGGTCTGTACACCGCCCCGAGTCCCTACGGGGAGAGGGGGCGGTCTATACATTAAATAAACTATAACTATAACTATGTTAAAATTTCAACAATACTGTTTTCATCTAGTATTTCAATAGGTTTTCAGACGACAGAGTGTTGACACCGTGTATTATTTTGGCCATGTATTCTGTAAAAATTGTATTTTTAATTTTTTTAAAAAAAGTTTGATTAAATTATTGGTCTTAGAATAGAATGGAGTGGAGTGTAATGGAATGGAATACTTTATTTGGCCAAGTGTGATTAGGCACACAAGGAATTTGTCTCTGGTGCAGAAGCTCTCAGTGTACATGCAAAGTAATAGAGTACTAATAATTATTAATTAGCCATTGCGAATCTTCTTTATAATTGAGGTGGGATAATATGTCTGATTAATAAATAATATTTAAGAAATAAATATGAGTCCTTAGTTGCATTAGATTTTAATAGAAAGATAGCTGAATAATTGCAGGCATAAGAAAATGCTTATCAAGTGGCTGAAAGGATTGCAAAACAAGCACTTCAAAACAAGCACTTCAATGTCTGCATTGAAGAAATAAAATACGAAATATACCAAATTTGTAATATAAGGGCAATTTATAATGTAACCAAATAGCACAAGGCATGAATCCATTTTAAAAAGGTGTGGTTTCTTTTGCAAGCCATAACTTTTGAAGGAAGGCAATGTTATTGTTTTGTAAACTAGAAAGCTGCTTCTTCTCTCTTTCTTAAAAGCAATGCAAGCACCTCAAATACTGCTTATTTCCTCCTGGTTTTGAAAATTATTTAGACTGCACCATATCTACCCAGATTAGAAAGCTACCTTTAGTAGTAGAAATGAGAAAGATGCTTCTCCTTGGAAAAGTTGTGAAAATTTGGAACACTATATAGGGGGTCGGATGCAAACCCAGAAACACTGTATTTTTTTCCTGGCCCTTCTTATTTCTAGTAGTAGTACATAAGTAGGTTTCTGCATTGCTTTTGGCAAGTTTCTTGTACCAAAAAAAGTCTCAAAATATTCCAGAATGAATGTGGCCCCTTCCTGCTTATTTGTCCTGGGAACTGATCTATTCTTACATTACAAGTAGTCCTCGACTTACACAATAGAGCCATAAATTTTCATTGCTAAGCAAGGCAGTCATTACGTGAATTTTGTCCCTTTTTACGACCTTTCTTGGATCAGTTGTTAAGTGAATCACCACGGTTGTTAAGGTAGTAACATTGTTCCATGAATCTGGTTTCCCCATTGACTTAGTTTGCTTGTCAGAAAATCGCAAAAAGTGATCACATGATCCTGGAACAGTGCAATTGTCATAAATACATGCCAGTTGCCGGGTGTCTGAATTTTGATCACGTGACCATGGGGATGCTGCAATGGGGATAAGTGTAAAAACAGTCATAATTCATAAGGGCCATTGTAACTTTGAACAATCACTAATCGAATGGTTGTAAGTTGAGGACTACCTGTAAAACCAAAGAAATGAGATATTGACATGAAAAGAGTTTGTCTAGCATGCCATCTCTTAGCATGATTGATTCCTGCATGATTATTTTGAATTTTATTTAACTGTTTTGTTTGCTTTTGTTTTTCAGCTTACAAATAATAGATTTTATCAAAGAAAAGCATTAGACATTTTAAGATATACATACTTAGCTGTAATATTTTTATAACATATATGCCTGGTCTAGGGTATACATTTCATCAAAACCTAGAATGTGTAAAAAGAAAGATCACATTGAGCTATAGCAGAAATCACAGTATGGTTTCATGGGGAAATAAGCCTTCATTTGCTAGCTTAAACTTCAGATTCACATTTGGTTGGTTCTCAGACACTTCGGGCTCTTCCAGATCGTTCTCAAAGCCCGATCCTGTCTCGGGATCCTCTTCGTTGCCAGATCCTTCTTCATCTCCAGAAAATGGCAAACTAATGGGTTGGTCTTGAAGTATCTCTCTGAAAATACATATTTTGAAAAACAATCATAAGTCTTAGCTACAGTGTTTAGATTTTCTTTATTCCCTAGCTGGAAATAAGTAATGTGTAATGTATGGTATGAAAAGAAAGTAAAAAAAGGTGTCCAATCTATCTGGTGGTTTAAAAAAAGCAAAACAAACTGGCAAATTTATATGCAGAGCAGACAAAAATTAAATATGCATTTTCCTCTTAGCTGTTTTTTTCTAGCCTCTTTCAGATAGTTAGTACAGTCTAGCTTTCCACAACCTTTTGTTCTGCAGATTAATCAGAATTACAGAATAACAGAAGGGACCTTAGATGTCTTCTAATCCAACCCCCTGCGTAGGTAGGAGACCCTATACCTGTGATGGTGAACCTATGGCACACATGCCACAGGTGGTATGCGGGGCCATTTGTTAGGGCATGTGAGGCGTTGTCCTGTCAGCTCCAGCGTGCATGCACACGCTGCCAGCTGACTTCGGCCTTCTTTTAAGATCGGTTTTTTTTTGGCCTCCAGAGGCTTCCCTGAAGCTTCTGTAGGGCGAAAAACAATCCAACGCGCAAACCGGAAGTTCGGGAACAAACTTCCTGTTTGCCATTGGGCCATTTTTCGCCCTCCAGAGGCTTTAGGAAAGCCTCCTGAAGCCTCCGGGGGGCCTCCGGGGGGCCGCCGGGGGGGTTGCTGTTTTCGCCCTCTCCAGGCTCCTAGAAAGCCTCTGGAGCCTGGGGAGGGCAAAAAATGGGTCCATTACATGATAAAAGCGGGGGGGGGGGAGGGCAGGGGTCTCACATGCTTGCAAGCCGGGCCACACGCATAGCATTACGGGTGTGGGCACACCCGCACACGACCCTCCTGCGCTCCCCTTGCTTTTGGCACGCAATGGGGAAAAGGTTAGCCATCACTGCCCTACACCATTCCAGACAAATGGCTGTCCAATCTCTTCAATTTTTGGAGGCAAGCTGTTCCACTGGTTAATTGTTTTAACTGTTAAATTTCTATCCTTTACTTCTTGTTCCACCCTCGTGTTTGGCTAATAGGTTGATCTCCTTTTAGTTATTACTATTAGCTATTAGTTGAATATTTGATTTTCATAATCCCCAAGCATTATGGCCCACGGCTGATTCAGATGAAACAAGACTAAGCTCACACTGCTTTGTAAGAAAAGAACACATGCATCCTTTATATTTTATACATAAAATACTAACTGCACAAACTTTCAGAAACAATACATGTACCTCCAAGGTTTTCTGGTTCCCTTCCTATCGTTCAGAGCTTGCCAACTAAAATGTTGAAGTAAGGAATGAGGGAACCAGGGTATGACAAAGCAAACCTAATTTTTTAAAATATACCTAGAAATAAGAGGTTAAATCAAAGCATCAACTCCAAAAGCATAAGAAAGAAAAGGACTGAAAATGTAGTAAGACGACCCTTTCTTTGTACTTATGGAGAGGTGTTGCTGTAAAATAGATTACACACGAGATAAATCAGAATTCAACCACATGAGAAAAGTGAGTTTCACCATTCCTTGAATCAAAAGCCATACAAGAGATACCAGCTTCTAGCCCTCTAATGCAGGGATGGGCTTCAAAAATTCCAGCAATGAGTTCTCTGCCCGGTTGCTGGGTGGGTGTTGCCATGGTGGGCGTGGCCTAGTTGGTCACCTGCACCACAGCAGTGGAGGGAGTCGTTTTTACCTTCCCCAGGCTCCGGACGGAGGCTTTCCTTGGGCCTCTGGGAGGGTGAAAGCTGCCTCCCCTTGGCTCTGGAGGCCTTCTGGGAGGCCTCTTTTTCCCCCTTCCCGAGTCTCCATGTGGGCCCTGCACTTAGCTCACATCCGAAATGGACTGTGGGGAGACTCCTGGGAGGCGCATGGTGGGGTGGCCGGGGCGGGGATAGGGTGGGCATGGCCAGCCAGGGGTGGGATTTGGAGGTTCTCTGAACCAGCCATAACGTTAGCTACGGGTTCTTCCAAACCCGGGCGAACCCGTAGCAGCCCACTAATAAAGATGAGCCTCATTGAGAGCCAGATACTTCACCTAGTTTCCATCTCTCAATGAGAAGTGCTTGTATTGGTGGGATGGAGTACTGTGTCTTTCACATGGCTTTTCCTGATCAGGAAAAAAAAAACTTTGCCCATTTTATTAAAAAGGTACTGCCGGCCAAAGGGGAAAAAAATATTGATTCACACGGACAGGTAGTTCTTGACGAGACCAATCACTCAGCAACCATTTGAAGTTATGATCAGAAGTGGATTGCTCCTGATTAGGCCCTCATTGGCCAAACTAGTAGTAGCGGCGGGGGGAGGCTCCGCCCACCCTCCCGGACGCTTCTGTGCATGCACAGAAGCGGGAGCACGCCTGAACCGGTACTAAAAAAATTGGCAACCCACCATTGGTTACGATGGACCCTTGAAAAGCTACTTGCAACCCTATTTCAAAGTTACAGCATCAACTTCCCTTGTGGTCACATGACAGCATTTTGGAGTCATGTGATACAGTCATCTGACCACAATATACTTTTTTTGTCAGTTTTTATTTCCAGTTTCTGGCAAAAACTGGCCCATAGAAAAAAAAAGATGGCTTCGCTTAATGACCACAGTATTTGCTTAATGACGAGTGCAAAAAAAGTCATAGCTGGTGACCTGCTTTACAACCATCATGACTTATGGCCATAACTGCCAGACTCAGTTCCAGTCAAAAGTCAAGGATTATCTCTATTTTTAAGTTCAGATTATAAAGATACAGATCATTACAACTTGCATGATATCTCTGACCTCAATACCAGGAAAGATTCTGGAAAAGATAATCAAGCAACGAATTAGCGAACACCTAGAAGCAAACAAAGTAATAGCTAAAAGCCAACATGGGTTTGTCAAAAACAGATCATGCCAGACTAATCTTATTTCATTCTTTGACAAAGTGACAAAATTAGTGGACCAGAGGAATGCCGTTGATATAGTTTACTTGGACTTCAGTAAGGCATTTGATAAGGTAGACTATAACTTACTACTAGATAAAGTAGAAGAAGGTGGGTTGGACAGCATCCCCACCAGATGGATTCGTAATTGGCTGACCAACCGCACTCGATGTGTAGTCCTCAATGGAACTGCATCTACATCCAACTCTGCTATTGTATTGTATTACATGGAGAGAAGTATGCAGTGGAGTACCCTAAGGCTCTGTTTTAGGCCCAGTACTCTTCAACATCTTCATCAATTATTTGGATGAGGGAATAAATGGGAAACTCATCAAATTTGCAGATGACACCAAGCTGGCAGGAATAGCCAACACTCCAGAAGACAGGCTTAAGATACAGAAGGTCCTTGACAAACTTGAACATTGGGCAGTATCTAATAAAATGAAATTCAATGGTGAAAAGAGTAAGGTTCTACATTTAGGCAAGAAAAACGAAATGTACAGGTACAGTATAGGTGGTACCTTGCTGAATAGTAGTAACTGTGAGCCTGATCTTGGAGTCCTAGTGAACAATCATTTAAATATGAGCCAGCAGTGTGCAGCAGCGGTCAAAAAAAGCCAACACAGTTCTAAGCTACATAAACAGAGGGATAGAATCAAGATCACGTGAAGTGTTAATATCACTTTATAATGCCTTGGTAAGGCCACACTTGGAATGCTGCATCGAGTTTTGGTCACCACGATGTAGAAAAGATGTGGAGACTCTAGAAGAAGTGCAGAGAAACAACAAAGATGATTAGGGGACTGGAGACTAAAACATATGAAGAACGGTTGCAGAAACTGGGTATGTCTAGTTTAATGAAAAGAAGGACTAGGGGAGACATGATAGCAGTGTTCCAATATCTCAGGGGTTGCCACAAAGAAGTGGGAGTCAAACTATTCTCCAAGGCACCTGAGGGTAGAATAAGAAGCAATGGGTGGAAACTAATCAAGGAGAGAAGCAACTTAGAACTGAGGACAAACTTCCTGACAGTTAGAACAATTAATCAGTGGAACAGCTTGCCTCCAGAAGTTTTGAATGCCCCAACACTGGAAGTCTTTAAGAAGATATTGGATAGCCATTTGTCTGGAACGGTAGGGTTTCCTGCCTAGGCAGGGGGTTGGAGTAGAAGACGTCCAAGGTCCCTTCCAACTTTGCTATTGTATTGTATTGTATACCAACTTATATATTGCTAAAAATTATGTTATTTTGTAACATCACTGCCAGCAGTATTAATTGATTGGTTTTATTTATTTCAAGTAGTTAGCTGCCTCAATCACCAAAGCAACTTTAAGGCAGTATAAAGACAAAACAGGATGAAAAACGGAAATATCTGAATATATGTCTTTTATTATGTAATAAATATATGATTTTTGCATAATTTCCCTGTAAATAGCACAATTTATTGATTGATTGATTGATAAATTTATCTGCGACCCACCTCATCACAAGGTGAGTTTTGGTGGCTAGACCATTTTGCTTGCTTAGACCATTTTCAAGATTCTGAAGGACAATCGTGAAGGTTTATTTTATCTTACCGTGTTGGATTTGCCTCAAAGGGGATCTTTGCACTCTCGTCTGTCATGACAAAACTTGGTCCCTTTTCTTCAATGCAGTTGGCAGAATTGGCATCAGGTTTACATCGGACCCACATGTACTGGCCTTTTTGAGGCGCTCCTAATAAAAAATGGTATATGTGTTGACATCAAGTTTATAACTTACTAGCCGATAACCTGGCATTGCCCAGGTATTTATTTATCTTAATTCTGTATTAGGTTAGAGCCCCCATGTGGAGTACTTTGAAGCCGTTACTATGGCAACTCCACTGTGCTATACAGTAGATATCATCTTAAAGCATAACAGGCTGTATCCTAACACTATCACACTAATACACACTATCACTGTCAAAAGTACTGTGATTTGACACTATGGATATAATTCATTCCTTTTCGTTTCAGCGGCCCAGGTATTCCAGAGTTATGCTGGGACACACACATACAAAGACACACAGACACCACCACCACCCCGAGAGGTGTTAGGGGTGTCTTATCCCCACAGTATTTGTTTCCAGAGAGTAAGTCATCTGTGTATCAAGTTTGGTTGAAATTGCTCGAGGCCTTCCAGAGTTATGCTGGAACATATACACACAGCCATATATATGTATATGTATATGTATGTATATATATATGTGTGTGTGTGTGTGTGTGTGTGTGTGTGTGTGTGTGTGTGTATATATATATATATATATATATATATATATATATATATGTTGTAATTGTACTGATAAATATAAATATAAATGTAACATACATACATACATACATACATACATACATACATACATACATACATACATACATATATATATATATATATATATATATATATATGGGGTTGTAATTGTACTGATAAATAAATAAAGGGGTTTGTAATGTTGGAAGAAATGTCCTTCTGGGTTCGGCTCCAAGTGGGGAAAAAGACACTGGAGACATGGAGGCTGCTTGGAAATATGGTTTTAATGTTGGACAGGACCACATGGCCTGAGTCCTGAACAGCAAAGGTGATCACATGGTTCAATGTTGGTGGAGAAGAGAAGGGAAGAGAAGAGCTTGCAGGGATTTTTATAATCTGTTCGGCCCCACCTATCTGTTTCCTGTTCCTGTGTAAGAAATGTATTCTGATTGGTTGCCAGACTCCCATGGGCCCGTGCAAGGGCAACCTTCTATAGGCTGTTTTGAATTCAGGTTTGATTGAGTTCAGATGCCATGTGGTCAGTTGAGTAAAGGCTTATTATCCTGCCTTAATCCCATCACAGCTGAAGAGGAGAACTCTTTATTATGTAAAGTGGACTAGCTTGGCCTTCTTAATGGCCCATTGACAAAGTGGGGATGGGCAGGAAGCTGCAGGAATTTAGTGTTTAAAATGTGTTTCTCCCTTTTTCACATCCAGGAAAATATAATATTCTGCCTTTTCAATATTTCCTAGGATATTTCATTTTTCTGGGAGAGGGCTAGGTGATAACTTCCTACAATCCCTCCTTTTTTTTTTCAAAACATGTGAGTGGAACGCACATGTTTTTGACAAAAGATAAAATTGGTCAGATCAGGGAAACTTAATTTTTTTCTGATGGAAAGACATTGAAAGAGACAGCAGAAGGATCACTTCAGTGGCTCCCAGAGAGCTTTCAACCATGAAGGTCTTAACAACCAGGGCACAATTTCTGGAAAGAAATTTACAATATCCAATTTACCATGCCAATTAATATCAGATATCACTTTCTGTGAGCTTCCAGGTTACAAGCAAGCAGAAGTCCCAAAAAAAACCTTCACAGCCATGGTTCTGCCTTTTAAAGAAGTACAGGCTGCCCATTTCCAAGGGATTTCTCCTATTTTAGTGAGGCCAAATTGAGTTTAGCTAGTGTGCAATACAAGCTATTTAATATTTTTTTTAAAAAAAAATTACACACAATGAGCCCAGGGACTCCTATCAGAGACCACCAGTGCAACATGTCCTGCTTTACTGGGCAACATCATTTTTGGGGGGGGAGTCACTGTCAGGGTTTGAGTTTTGAAGATCCTTTCTGCTACTCTTTAAGTGGGGGAATTGCCTGAGGGGAACTGACCCTCCCCCATGGGATTAAAAGGGAGATATCACTGTGTAGGCTTTTTTTTTCCCAGGGGAAAAAATCAACCTAAGAAAAGCTTTGTGGAGTTAAGTCAAGGAGATAGTTTCAATCTAGTTCTGAATGGGGCCTCTCTCTCTCCCTCTCTCTCTCTCTCTTTCTCTCTCTCTCTGTGTGTGTGTGTAGCTGCTTCTACAATACAGAAAATACAGACATTTTGGAGAAAATTTCCCTCCCACCAGCCAGAAATCTAAGGTGTTCAGAACTTGCTGTGCTAGCCATTCTCAAATACAATTCTTACATGAATACATTAAACTGATTACAATATAAATGAGACAGGAAAGAAGACCTTACAATTTCTGTGAAGGAGGCAAAGAAACAAAAGTTTTTTCAAACAATTTTCACCCTCCCCCGTAGTTTTACAGCTATCTTCTGGGAATTGAACAGTCTTTTGGTCTTTACTTCATCTCAGAGTCCTTTTTCATGTCTGCTGGATGGTACTAGGCTTGGCTTGCTGGTAAGAGTGGTCAGTCAGTCTTGGCAGTCTGTCCCAGGCTTGGCTAAGTTTTTTTCCTCATGTCAGGTTTTATCAGGAGGCAATCACCAGCAGCAAATTGGAGAGTTATGGTTTGAGCTAGCAGTCCTTTGTTTCTGAGGTTAAAAAAAAAAAGAGGCCAAGAATACAGTTCTTTACAGACATATCTTTAGTCTTATGTTGTGGAATCTCACCCATTCTGTCCAAGTGTGGAAATCCAAACATTATTTCAGGAGGCAGACGAGGTAAATTTCATGGAACACTGCCTGTATGATTGAAACACTTTTGCAGTAAGATGAGTAAATTTCCAAGAGGGACAACAACTTGTGTTGCAAACAAACAAACAAATAAAATCTCATAGGGTAGAGCACCTTGACTCATAAACATTTAAAAATGCACAGGTGTAAAAGAGGGAGGTAAGAAGAACAGCTTTAAAAAAATTGCAATTTAAAAAAAAAGGTACTTTGAGTCAGCACTCCAAAATATCAAATTCCATTCAGATGGAAGCAAATTCTCATTAAGTATGTTAAAACATTTACAAATGTAAGCAAAATATCTCAAAATCATTCCTTTTTATAGGTTTAATTAAGCATTTTAAACCTCAAAAATTTCAAGAAAAAAAATCAAAATTGTATTCAGAGCAAAGAAATGTAACTGCATAATTGTTATATGCAGATGAAAGATCACAATAGTGAAAGGTAAGCGGAGCAGATCACCCATTTACTCCAAATTTCTCAGAAGAGAGAGGGGGGGAAAGTGGTTAAAGTGAGGAGAAAAAATTTCAGCCTTTAATGACCCAAAAGGAAAGAAGGAAAGAAGGAGGGGGGAATGCCCAGAGGCATTCACAGGTATCACTGGGGCGTTTCATACACACACTCATGGTAAAAATGAGCAGACACTCATTCTCCCCGCTTTTCCTGCTTCCCTCCAAAGAATGACCCAGAAGGAAAAGGGGGGGGGGGGGGATTCACACAGGCAATCACGTGGATCTCTGGATCCATTCACTTATCACTCCCTGGGGCATGGGGGACACATACTCACATTCATACTGCAATCAGACCTTCATGCTTGCTCATGCCAAACAATCATAGGTATTTCAGGAAGCTTTTTTTTTTTTCACAAGCCACCAAGCTTCATTTTCTTTTATTAGAGGATCTCACCCTCCCTTCAGGTTTGGAAATGATAACACACATGCATACACACACATACCATTAAACAACCTTGTAACTGACTGCTTCTTTATATGAAAGGGAATCAAACTACATTCATACCAACTTTACCATCAACATACTCACATTTGCACTGCAATCATTAATTTCACATACAAAAATCCCATTTCATTCTTTCTTCATGCAAGGCAGTTATTACAATTACTTCAGGGAGCTGTACATAAGCCAATGAGCTCCATTTTCTATTATTAAAGGATCTCAACTTCCCTCCAGGTCTGGAAATGATCACGCACTAGATTGTTAATGCCTGTCTCTGCCCTGGGGTGTTCGTTTCTAATTTGGACCTGCCAGCGGACGCTGGCTAATTTTTAAAGATCCAAATTCTATCTTGATATCCCAGCACGCGCTGGCATTTTTAAATATCAAGATGTATAGAAACAATGTACAGAGATGTTTGTCCACACATTGTTTGCATTCAGCCAGGGTTCTAGGTTGGCTCTCCCAGCACATGCTGGCATATTTTTAAAGATCCAAGATGTATGGAGACTTTCATTAACACATCATTTGCATCTGGGTGGGGCCCTTGATTCATCTGATGGTGGCCAGAAAATCAGCAAATTTGTTGACAAAATCTAAATCAAAACTGCCTTCTGGAGGCCAGGTTTTTACTTTAGGACTAATAGAGTAGGTTGGTCAGAAAAATGTGCAGAGGGTTTTTACTCAGGTTGAAGGCAAACCTTTAGTAGGAATTTCCTTCATTTCATACATGCACACACAAGGCAACACTCTCCTCCTCCCCCCAAAAGGAAAAAAAAATCTATACTCACCTGAAGAGTACAATCTTCTAGGGCTGAAAGACATGAGAACAAGGTTCCCTCCCCCACAGAAAAGGCATTGTTGGAGGATTAGAGGTAAGGGAGGGGCGGGGGGGGTAGATAGCTTGCAGGCAGAGTTTGAAAAATAAAACCATCAGTTACTCAGCAGATAAACAGATAAACATTATGGGGATATCACAGATGAGAAATGGGGTCTGGATTCACATGCTTCAGGAAAGAAATGGACAGGTAAAATCATTTAGACACACAATAAATGCAAGGATGAAACTTTTCTTGCAAACATTTCCTGGGTTGTTACTTTAAGGTATAGGCAAGGAAGGAAGGAAAAAAAATAACTTTACTCTGTCTCTGCTGGCCAAAACAGATGCAAAGCAAAGACCCTTCCCAGTTTCAGTTAGTTTTCTAGGCCCAACAAACTGAGCGAAGGCAATTTCTGCCAGTTTACTCCTTTCTTTCTTTGAACACTTTAAAATTCTTGTCTTTTGGATTGGAGACATCTTAGTTACAATTACCTTGAGGGTGCACAAAGACTTAGACATACACACACACAGACAAAGAGGGAAAAACAAAATCATTCCCACCATGAATTTCAGTTAAATTGGGGAAGGCACAAATCTTAACAAACAAAAACCACGTGGTTACATAAAAGACAGAGAAAGACAGACAAGAGAAAAAAGAAATCCCACCATTTTCTTTTAAGTACCTTTTCAGCCAAATTAGTTTTTCCTGTATCATCTTTCAGCAAAGCCCATTTTCTACAATCTGCTCTTCTTTTCTTCATTCCGGCCAGGACGGGCATTTGCTTTTCGTCCCAGGCCCCCAACAACTCCCCTAGGGGGGTTTCCATGGCTACCCTCGAGCTACCGCTTCCCATGATCCCGTTTAGATGTGGGTTCACTTCGTCCTAGCCGGGTTTGCCACTTCGTATTTCCCCGCTTTACTTTCGCGTCCTTAGAGGACCTTTCGCGCCCTTTTGAAGGGACTTTCTCTGTTTGCCCTTCGGAGGGTCTTATTGGTGCACTTCGGAGGGACTTTTCTGGGGGTGCCCTTCGGAGGGACTTTTGACGCGTTCCTCACCGCGGGAACCTTCTCTCGATTCGCGCCCTTTCACGCAGGGACTTTTCTTACAGTTTCAAGTCTTGGGGAAAGAGACCCGGAGGACCAGCCGCACAATGACCCAGGAGGGGTGCTGTCGGAGCGGGTATGCGTACCTCCCTTTTTCTCACTAACTTCCTTATGGGCTTTAGCTTTTTTCCTCTCACAGGACAAAAACAGCAGCAACAACAAAAATTAAAAAAAAACATTCACTTTTCCATCCATTTTCACACACACTAGTCACACACAGGCAGGCTTACACACATTTCCCATGCTTTAAAATTAAACTTTAGATAATTAAAATTTAGAGGTACTCACCTTCTTTCCAGGCAGCCTTTGAGCTCAAACTCAAAACCCCTTTAAAGCCTAGATCCAAATGGCTAAGGCCAAGATAAAGTCCACCCACAGACTCAATGGGGTCTGTGCCGGCATGGGAGGCATACCTGGGCCATATCCATTTGTTAGGCTAGCTTGGAGTCCCATCTGGGGTGCCAATTGTTGGAAGAAATGTCCTTCTGGGTTCGGCTCCAAGTGGGGAAAAAGACACTGGAGACATGGAGGCTGCTTGGAAAGATGGTTTTAATGTTGGACAGGACCACATGGCCTGAGTCCTGAACAGCAAAGGTGATCACATGGTTCAATGTTGGTGGAGAAGAGAAGAGAAGGGAAGAGAAGGGCTTGCAGGGATTTTTATAATCTGTTCAGCCCCACCTATCTGTTTCCTGTTCCTGTGTAAGAAATGTATTCTGATTGGTTGCCAGACTCCCATGGGCCCATGCAAGGGCAACCCTCTATAGGCTGTTTTGAATTCAGGTTTGATTGAGTTCAGATGCCATGTGGTCAGTTGAGTAAAGGCTTATTATCCTGCCTTAATCCCATCACAGCTGAAGAGGAGAACTCTTTATTATGTAAAGTGGACTAGCTTGGCCTTCTTAATGGCCCATTGACAAAGTGGGGATGGGCAGGAAGCTGCAGGAATTTAGTGTTTAAAATGTGTTTCTCCCTTTTTCACATCCAGGAAAATATAATATTCTGCCTTTTCAATATTTCCTAGGATATTTCATTTTTCTGGGAGAGGGCTAGGTGATAACTTCCTACAGTAACATAAATACATATGTATATGTGTGTGTGTATATATATATATATATATATATATATATATATATATATATATATATATATATATATATATATATATATATATATATATATATATATATATATAATCTTAAATATTACTATCACCACTTGTAATATTGATATTGGAATAGCATTGCTGGTTCACACACAGCCATTTTTATATATTTTTATTTAAGATATATATATATATCTTAAATATTACTATCACCACTTGTAATGTTGGTATTGGAATAGCATTGCTGGTTCAATACACCCATCATACTCTGCAAAAATAACAACAGAAAACTCTATAAACCATGATAACCTTTGTCAAAACCTAAGACAGGCAACTTGAGATTTCTCTACACATTTATTTATTTATTTGTTCAATTAATCATTCAATTTAGAGGCCACCAAGATCCTGAGTGGCTTTCCATTGGAAAAGCAAGGAAACCAATAAAAAAAGTGAAAACAATTGTGTGTGTCAGGAAAAAAAGAGGAATACTTAGTTAAATAAAAATTTCAGAGGAGCTGGAACCATTCTTCTCCAGGTTCTGGGGAATCAGGTGGGTTTTTAGTGCATTTTTAAACAATGTCAGGCTGGAAGGCAGAGGGATCCTTGGGGAGATGCTGCTTCCTGTGTCCCAATAGATGGCACTATTTGATTGAAGGGAGCACCACATTGCCCGATCTTACAGGACAAGCAGAAATGATCAGAGATACGAAATCCCTCAAATAACCAAGTCAAAATGGTTTTCCTTTCAGAAGAAAACTCTTGTCGAGGGGTTTAAAATTTAATTTTGCATTTTAAAACATCTTAATCAAGAGAGACTAATTAGGAACAAAAAAACTAAACATGATGTAGGCAGAAATATTTTGTCCCATTTTTATAGATTACTGGCTTATTGAAAAAAAGTTGATATAAAAGTATAAACTGAAATAAATTTGCACGTAGTAAATAAGCAGTTTTCTCCAAACTGTAAGGTTCCAGATGAGTGGGAAAATATTCCTAAATTTCCATTGGCTACATTCACTTAAAATTCTCAGAACTAAAATCTAGATCAGGGGTGTCAAACTCTATTTCATTTCAGGGTTGTGCCTGACCTCACCAGGGGGGGGGGGCATGGTGGCCATGGGTCATGGTGGATGTAGCCAGCTTGACGTCACTTGGGCTGGGGCACCTATGGTGGCCCGAGCATTCTGCTAGCGAAAATGGGCTCCCAAGCTCCGTTTTCAGCTGTGACAGTGTCCTGCAACCTTCTGCCAGTAAAAATGGAGCTTGGGAGGGCCCTTTTTGTTGGCAGAGGCACCACGGGCCAGTCCTTTGTTGTTTCCAGGGCGGCCCTGCGGGCCAGATCTAAATATCCCACAGGCTGGATCCAGCCCCCAAGCCTTGAATTTGATACCCCTGATCTAGATACATCTGGTGGGCACAAAACTGGGAAGGGCTATGTAATGATGGTTTGCCATAAAAGCACTAAATAATGAACCAGCACTAAAATACACTAAATTGAAACTGGGTAGCGAAACATAATGCTTAACACTCTAGAACTGTCAAGTACAAACTCATGTTGTACCAATATCATCTTAACACTGCTGATAATTTTAAAAAATCTTTCAGCCATAAAATATATCATAGTAAGTTCCCAGGACACAGGCAAACAGAACCAGACTCAAAAAAATTGCAGCATTCCAAAGAGAAATTGTAAGACATTGGGGACGAGTGTACTGAGCAAAGGCTCAAAGGAAGGCTGAGAAACAGATTGGCAAGGGCAGGTCTTCTGAAACTGATCAGGCCATGAAATACAATATCAGATGTTCTAACAAATATTCTTCAGGTTGGGGTAGGAGGATATATTAGTTTTTAGTCCACCTCCCAAACCAGGTGCTTTCCATATGTGTTGAGTAACATCATCGCTGGCAAGCATCAGGGTAAAGAAAGCTGCAAACACCATTCTTTTCAAAATGTATAACAGGTCTTGCTGACCTTGAAAATTCAACCCATTTCCTTTCTCTCACCACAACATAGATAACTGAGTTTCCATGACATGGCTGAGATAATCATCTCCCCTAAGTTAAGTTCAATGCACATTCTAGGCACGTGATCAGGAATCCCCACGTCAATGGAGAGCAATCATTTCCAAAGTTTCAGAATGTGAATTTCTGCAACGTCCAGTATGAATGAACTTCATGAGACTTCTGGGATAGGTTGGAAAAAGTTCCTGCTATTTATGTTCTCACAAGAGCAGAATTGGAGGGTCGTGCCAATGTACAGTTTAGCTGTGGTGTAATTGACACACTGCAAAGCTATCATTCGTTCGTTCGTTCAGCTTCAGATCTGGTAAGAGGAATTACAAAGCTCATTTACTGCCTTTGTAGTTTGAAGGTGTGAAGTGTCCTATCCTGTGGAATAAGAGGTTTTTTTTTTACTGTTGCTAATTCTGAACCAATTCAGGGCAATGAGATGACTCTCACAAGCTCAGAAATCTAGTCTGTTACCAAAACAAAGTATGGGTGAAATCACCCCAAAAATCAAGTTGAGTCAAGCCATTTGTACCACAAAAATGTCCACACTGATTGAAACCTTGATGTCACTATAAATGTCACCGGAATTCTTTTGTAATGGCTTACAGAATACAGAATAACAGAGTTGGAAGGGATGTTGGAGGTCTCTAAGTCCAATCCCCCGCCCAAGCAGAATATCCTATAACATTCTGGACAAATGGTTGTCCAAACTCTTATTAAAAACCTTCACTGATTTAGTACCAGGGGTGGTATTCAGACGGTTTGGATTGGTTAGATTGTCTTCCTCTTCTTTGTGACCGTGTCTCAAATATTGGAACACTGCTATCATGTCACCCCTAGTCCTTCTCTTCATTAGATTAGATAGATACATACAGTTCCTGCAACCGTTCATAAACTTTATTTTGATGATAAACCTATTTATCAGTGATTTGTTTCCGTGGATATCTGCTGACTTCAGCTTTCTATTTCTAATCTTGTAGCAGATGCCAGGCTGGCAGCTTGTCACTCTTTTAAACTGGCAGAAATAAAGGCAGTTACTTCCCAGATTTTGGGAAATGAAAAACCTGATGGTGTAGAAGTGCACATTTCCTGATCAAATAATGATTCTTATAACATAATAATAATAATGCCTAGAAGGGTATGCACTGAAATTTCTCTGTTTTTTTAAAAAAATTAGATGTGAAAATGGGATAGCAATAGACTTATATACCGCTTCATAGTGCTTTTACAGCCTCTCTAAGCAGTTTATAGAATCAGCCTATTGGCCCTCAACAATCTGGGTCTTCATTTTACCCACCTCAGAAGGCTGGAAGGCTGAGTCAAGCTTGAGCAGGTGGGATTTGATCTGCTGAACAGTCAGCTGAAGTAGTCTGCAGTATTGCACTCTAACCACTGTGCCACCTCAGCTCTATGGCTCTATAGCACTAACTTAAAAGTAAACCCATACAAAAGTACAGGTGGTCCTCTTCTAATGGCCACAATTTTGGCCTATTTTACAACCTTTCTTGCCACAGATGTTAATCACTGCAAATGTTAACTTAGTAGCACGGTTGTTAAGTGAATCTGACTTTCCCATTGATTTTGTTTGTCAGAAGGCCGCAAAAAGTGGTCCTATGACCCTAGGACACTGCAACCATCATAAATATGAGTCACTTGCCAAGCATCTGAATTTTGATCAGGTGACCACGGGGAAGCTGCAATGGCAGTAAATGTGGAAAAATGGTCATCAGTAACTTTCTTCAATGCTGTTGCAATTTTGAACAGACACCAAACAAACTGTTGTAAGTTGAGGGCTACCTGTATTGTGGGGAGCCAAGTCATCTATCCTCAAATCTCTTACTCCTGTCCTTCCATTTGACGTAAATGTGGATTGTTCATAATTCTGCCAGTTTCAAGGAAGAACATCATAGCAATGAAGAGGTAGTGCTGGAAAGACCACTTCCTTGTGAATACGGGAGGTGTTATTCTCACATTTACCCCAAGACACAATCCTGGTCAATCAAGAAATGCACAAGTCCCGGTAGGATCCTGGAATAGGTTTTTATGAAGAAAGAAGTGAGCAAACTGTACTTCGTTTTGTATTAGCTTAGTTTGGTGAAAAGCTAGAAGAGAGGTGAAACTAAAAACTAAGTGAACTGTGTGTGACAAGTACTTTACACAGCTTCTTCTTTACAATTTCTCAGATAAATAAATCTATTGATAATGATTAGTGGGCCACACATCTAAATCATAACATTATAATAGGAGTGTAGGTGGCATAAATGAAGAGAAAGAAGAATCACTACAAAGCCTTCTCACATCAGCTCTTCCATTTAGAGGGCAACAATTTTCTCTAGAGAGCTTCCATAGAAGTCCATTTTGCTTGGAGAGGACGTGAGGTAGAATCCAGTAATGTAGAAGGCCTTGGTTGGGGTATGCCAGTGATGGCTAACCTTTTCCGGACCAAGTGCCCAAAGCGCGTGTGCGTGCCCAAACCCCCAAAATGCAATGCATGTGCAGCCCCCTGCATGCACCCTCCCATGCCCACACACCCCTGGGCATGTGCGGCAGAGACCCAACAACCACTGGCCATTGGGAGGCGCACACACATGGACGGTGGAACTAAACTAGGGCGATGGCTCGCTTCCCTACAGAGAGTGCGCTGCGGGCCACCTGTGGCACACGTGCCATAGGTTCGCCATCACTGGGGTAGCTATCTTGATGTAGCGGAAGCCCAAGCTCAGGAGCTATGGGGAGATTTAGCAGAAAAAGAGGTTTGCTATCACATGGGTAGCTATCTTGATGTAGTGCAAACCCAAGCTCAGAAGATGGAGAGATTTAGCAGAAAAAGAGATGATGGGGAAAGGACAATTTAGCTGTTTCAATCTGTTATCCACCAGGCACGCCGAAGTATAATTCCAAGCACACCTCCCATCTCAGGAGCACCAGACTGGAGAGTCCCTAACCCTGCCCTCTAATGCCCCTCACCCAGCCATTCCTCTTTGGATAATTAGAAACATGGTAAATTCTTACATCTGCTTATCAGTAGTGAAACAGTGACTGCAGATGTTTCCTTGATATTTTATGATTTAAGTGACTAAGTCATTGAAATAATTTAACCCTTTTTATTTTCTTTTTAGATTAGCCACATTCCCTTGAAGCTTTTTCCTGGTTCAAGAAGCATTTGAATTCGTGCTGAACAATTTACTGACTTACGGTAATCTTTCATTCCTCTTTCAGAAGTATTAGTTGCTTATAGCACAGACTTTTTTGCAATGTTCAGTCTTCATTGCTGTTTTTACCTCAGTCTCACTGAGCTTTTATGAAAGCATCTTTCTGTTATATTTCCTTCCGTTTGCAGTGTTAGATGATTTTCCTATTCTTTTGAGAATCACAGACATCCTTATCAGTAAAACAAAACTAAGGAAAACCATTGGAAGTTGATTTCTTAGATTAGAACTATCAATCCATATCTTCAACTATAGCTTCAGAAAACTCTTTTGTGCTAGCTATGAAGGATAACTTTTGTCATCAACACTAGCTGATTAAGAACCCAAATGGATTAATCTGACTCTCCCCCCCAAGCTGCGGGATCTTACATCATTTGTCTTTCTTCAGCAGCCACCTAATTGTAAACCTGAAGGAAGTTACAAAAGAGAGTTGAGCTATGCCTGCCTTTCAAACTGACAGAGTGGAGGAGAGATATGCTGGATTAACACTCTTTTTATCACAAAGCCATGCTCCAGAGTTGAGCGGGTTGCATCCAAAATTGCACATTATGATATTATATATGAGAGAAATAACACAAGAAGAGGAAGAGCTCAGCAAGTAGCCCAGCTTAATTGCACACTGCACCATATACAATTAAATCAACTCATAATTAAATTTGCTCAGCTGTGAAAGTGTAACTGGAAGATTTGCTGCATCAGAAATTTCTTTGTGAATTAGCAGAGGTATCAATAAGACTGGTACAAAAGGGAAAATTTTGGACAGTGGGCTAGCCTTTTTCATAATTAATATTTAATACTGGGTGCCTTTCTCCATTGTTTCAGCCAGTCAGCCATGCCTTTCACAAAGCTATTCTATCCAACCTCCACAACATTAATCAGTCTTCCATGCTTAATATTTACTGAGTGCCTTTAGACCTAGTGATTTCTAGCATCGTGTAGCATCACTCTACTATTTCCCCATAGTTACAGGTGCCTGTTGGAGACAGACTTCATCTCCAATAAAACAGAATATCTATCTGGTTTGGTTCTGCAACCCAACAAGACAGACACGGACTTTGGAGGATAATCAGAACCGGATAAAAAACAATTATTGCCAACCTGCCTTCCATTGAAGGCATTCCCCAAAAAGAGGGCTGTGAAAATATCTACAGACACCTCACATCCTGGACATAAATTGTTTCAACTTCTACCCTCAAAACAACACTATAGAGCACTGCACACCAGAACAACTAGACACAGGACAATTTTTTCCGGAATGCCATCACTCTGCTAAACAAATAATTCCCTCAACACTATTCACTAAGGCTGCATTACTATTACTATTAGTCTTCTCATTGTTCCTATCACCAATCTCCTTTCACTTATGACTGCAGGACTGTAACTTTGTTGCTTGTATCCTTATGATTATATTGATATTAATTGCTTTCTGATTGCTTATTTGTACCCTAGGACTATCATTAAGTGTTATACCTTATTATTCTTGACGAATGTATCTTGTCTTTTTATGTACACTGAGAGCATATGCACCAAATTCCTTGTGTGTCCAATCACACTTGGCTAATAAAGAATTCTATTCTATTCTATTCTATTCTATTCTATTCTATTCTATTGCTAAGGGTTGAATTCTGAAGTTCTTGGCGCTCTCTGAGCTTATTTGCTCTCTTGCAGACACTTTATTACCCAACTAGCTAACATCAGCAGTCATGTGCAAGCAAGCATCCAAGCTCAGAAAGCCTCAGGAATTCTAGACTTTATCTCACCAGGATAATATAAATTACAATAGCTGAGTAATCTATAAATCACTAATGGACAAATGGCCTTGAAATTGCCTCCCTGGGTTACTCTTTAAGGGTGATTGTGTTCATGGTACTTTTGCAAATGGCATGAACTTACTATTGTCACTGCCCTATGTCCAGAAGCACCTCTGACTGAGCAGAGAAAAATCAGCATTTTAAAAATGAAACTGGGGTTAGGAAAATATGAAATATTTGTATAATTTGTGAGTTGTCTTTTGAAAATTGTACTCAGATATCCAGCAGGAATTTAGCTTGCTAAAAGTGGAAGTTTGTTCTGAATAAAGACAGTAAAAGCATCCTGTGTGGTAACATGTAAAGAACAAGAGACCTCAATTTCTTCACACTTACACCAATTTCCTTTTGCATCACAAGACAAACCTAATGCTCTAACAGAAAAACAAATTACCTTTTCAAATATCTTGCTAAGATGCCAAATGAGCTGCTAATGTTTCTTAAAAGATGCCAAGCAGAAAGAAATGGAATAAAACGGATCCTTCTAAACTGTGTGGTCAAGGGAGCATGTTTGCCTTTCTAAAAGTCTAATGTGTAACTTCCCATTATACTCAGGATTATAATTAAGTCCCCAAACAAACTACCATTTGTAAGCCAATAGCAAACACTGACTTAAAGTCATCTTTATTCTTGACTACCTGATAACCTGGTGTAGCCCAGGTATGTATTTATCCGAATCCTGTATTAGAGGGAGCTCCCTTGTGGAGTACTGTGAAGCCGTTATCATGGCAACTCCACTGTGCTGTACAGTAGAAGCCATTTTAAGGCATAACAGGCTGTATCTTAACAGAACCTGAATCCAAAATGCACTCTATCACTATCAAAAGTACTGTGACTTGATACTATAGATATAATTCAGTCCTTTTCATTTCAGCGCCCTAGGCGTTCCCAAGTTATGCTGACCCCCCCCCCCGAGGGATGTTAGGCGTGTCTTACCCCCACAGTATTTGTAAGTAAGTCACCTGTGTGACTTATATGTATATGACATATATACATATATGTCATATAAGTCATATATATGACTTATATGACATATATGTATAGAATAACCATTGTATCGCAAATCTGTTCCTGGTCAGTTTGTCTTTCCTCACAAGGGGAAGTGTGAAGACATATTTAACTGGATATGTAGAGTTGTGTTTTTAATCTAATATGGTCTATTGCACCACAATTCAGGCCTATTCCAGAGGGCATAGAATAGTAATAATGAACCAGAAAATGGTATCACACTGCTGCCATCTAGCAAACACAAGGAGTTTTGCAGCTCAGATATCCAAGAACTAAACATGGATAATGTTACTTAAAAAAAAAAATTCCAATTAACATTTTGAATGTTTCTCTACATAACTGGCACAGAACAAATGTGTTTGGCACATAACTAGCAGCTCAATCTTTACAGCTTTACTGGATTGTAGACTTAGACTGCAGCAGCTAGTTCAGTGTAAATCCTATTCAATTCTGAGTAAACATGTCCTCAAGGTGTTTTTCTAAAAGGCAACTGGACTTTCTTGGGGGTTTTTCCCCTTTAAAACATTTCACTTCTCATCCAAGAAGCTTCTTCAGTTCTGACTGAATGGTGAGGAAAACCATCCCTACCATTCAGTCAGAACTGAAGATGCTTCTTGGATGAGAAGCAAAATGTTTTCAAGGAAAAAAATTGAGAAAGTCCAGTTGCCTTTTAGAAAAACACCTGTCAGATAACCGTGGTCTGGCTGATTGAGAATCTCCATAGACATCTGAGTAAACATGTATAGAATTGGATTGTCCAGTGGATTCTTGGTTCTGGATAAGGTAAACGTAAAGGTTCCTCTCGCACATATGTGCTAGTCGTTCCTGACTCTAGGGGGCGGTGCTCATCTCTGTTTCAAAGCCGAAGAGCCAGCACTGTCCAAAGAAGTCTCCGTGGTCATGTGGCCAGCATGACTAAACGCCGAAGATGCACGAAACGCTGTTACTTTCCCACCAAAGGTGGTTCCTATTTTTCTACTTGCATTTTTACGTGCTTTCGAACTGCTAGGTTGGCAGAAGCCGGGACAAGTAAGGGAAGCTCACTCCGTTATGTAGCACTAGGGATTCGAACTGTCAAACTGCTGACCTTTCGATCGACAAGCTCAGCGTCTTAGCCACTGAGCCACCCTTGGTTCTGGATACATATATAAAATAAAAGTGCCCTCAGCTAGTGTCACATTAAACCACTTTTGGAATTTAACTTTCCTGTAATTTTATCACATGCAGCATATTTTAAGATGCAGTTAACAATTATAATAGAGATTTTTTTTTATAATGGTAAAACCATATGCTTTACTTCTTCCAAATTTGTGTAGTTAGTTCTGTAATCAGTCTTCCAGAGACTATAATTTTGGGCGGATTAAATTTATTACTATTATTATTACCCTTAATATTGTTTGCATTACTACTTGCAAGAATATAAGATCCTCTTTAAGACAATCCTATTTTTCATTGCATAAAGAACTGTACTTTTTTACTCAAGTGTGGCTCCCATCTTTATGATTAAAACACCTTCCCACTATAAAATGGAACTTATGAAAAAAAGAAAACCCCACCCAGCCTCCACCTCCACAGCTGCTAAAGAGCCCACATGGAATATGGTGAGCAGCTATGGCATGCCTAAGGACGCTGATCCTAAATGAGGGTAGGGGGACAATTTCCTCATCCTGCTCAAAAAACAGAAGAGCCCTTGAAAATGTTTAAAGACATTGAGTCTCTATTGATTAGCCCTTGGGCCATATCAAAGTGCAAAGTTCCAGAAACAAATGTACTAAAATTTGATAAAAGCAATTTAAAATGGAATCGGAATAAAATACAATTTAAAATGGAATCGGAATAAAATACGATTTAAAATGGAATCGGAATAAAATACAGACTAAAATAAAATTGGAACAGAGTGCAATAATTTAAGATATAGCTAATATATGATAAAATTATATTTCAGTGTTACCCCTGCAATCTACCCCAATCAGTCCTACTTATGCAGATCTCAACTGAACCATTTTGTTTAAGTCCTGTGCTGTGTTAAATGTTATTTTCCAGTTCTGGCCGCATGTAAGGTAAGTTGTTTTGATATGGGGATTCCAATGGGTCATTCATTTGGCATATAGACCAAGGTACTTGTCTCTCACCCCCTTATACAAACAACAATCAAATAGGATGTGAGCCAGGTCTTTTACCTCTGTTGCTCCGCAAAGGCAGAAACGCTCATTGTAGGGTATAGAATGGAATTTCCCATATCTGACCATTGTGTGACAGAACAACAAGTAGAAATATTAAACCCCAACATAATCATCAAGAAACACTCCAAGCCTCCCTTTGCTTCCCTTTAACAAAGTCATTTTTTCTTTCACTTATTAAGCTTCAGGGATTACACCTTTTTGTCTGGAGAATGCATACCTTCATAAGTCCACTGAACTTATGAGCCCCCACATTCCTATTTGGAGAAGGGATATGGCTGTCACTTGCTAAGCGTAAACCTCCAGGGGAGAAGAACACCTGCCAGAGCCCAAATTTTGGAGCGATTCTATCCTCGTTTCTTCAGATGTAAGCCCATCTGAACTCTCGGATGCCTATTCCTGAATCGACATGTACAGAATTGCTGTGCAAATCTCATCTTTGTCAGCACATCTTAACAAGGAGATTAGGAAAAGAACAGCCGTCAGAAATTTTACCTTGTCCTGGGCATCCCAGAATGAGGATTACACCAAGAGTTACAAAGATCCTCCCCATAGGTTTGACAAGCATCTCCAATTTGGCTTGGGCACCTCCACACTGCACCAACCGTCACTGCTGATGTGGAAATGAAACAGGCAGGCGAGTGGCTGCCTTTACAAAAGGTTTCCAAACCTCAAAACCCAACCCTTTCCTTGCATCACGACTTCCTGAGCTCAGATAAGGGACACCTCTACTAACAAAGCCTAGGTCCTAATTCTACACTCCTGATCTAGTAGTTGCTACAGGAAGCCAGTGTTTCCTCTGCAGACAAAGAGTAGAAGGTCTACTCAGAGTAAATATCTTATCAGAATCAATGTTACTCCTGAAAAACAAGAGTGATTTGTAGCATTGGTTTCAATGGGGGGGAGGGAGGGCATAATTTACCGTATTTTTCAGAGTATAAGACGTACCAAGATTTTGAAGACGCAATTTTTTTAAAAAACTTTTTTTGCATTCTGCAAGACCTCCCCAAAACTGTCTGTTTTTCGTGAAAATGAGCCCATTTTCTGTCCCAAAAAGGGCATGCATAGACTTTGGGAGGCTTGTAGAGTGCTCCTAGGGGCTGCGAGGGCAAAAATGAGCAAAAAATGGCCCATTTTTCATGAAAATTGGCCCATTTTTGTCAAAAAAGGGCATACATAGCCTTTAGAACACTTATAGAGTGCTTCTGGGGGCTGGGGGGCAAAACCAAGCAAACAATGGCCCATTTTTCACTCATTTTTGCCCAGAAGCACTCTATAAGCCTCTTAAAAGCTATGCACGGCCATTTTTGCAAAGGAGGCGGGTTTCGGGAGGCCAAAAAAAATGCTGTATTCAGTGTATAAGACGCACCCAGATTTTCACCCTCTTTTTTGAGGGAAAAATGTGTGTCTTATACTCTGAAAAATACAGTACCTAGGAGTAAATTCTACTGAATTGGTATCAGGGGTGGGTTCCTGCCAGTGCTAATCTACCATCCCATTTAGAACCGTTTCCAGCTCCCCCCCGCCCGTCCGCACCACTCTTGTCCCGCCCGCCACTCACTGATTGGCTGGCTCACCAATCACCCTGCCCGCCGCTAAGAGTCCTATCTAAACCTTAAAATCTTAAAGCTGTCAAGTTTGAACATCCCTGGGGGGGGTTTCCTAAAGGGTTAAGGGGTGCAAGGGTCTTGTAACTTGACAGTTTTAAGACTTGCACACTTCAATGCCAGAGTTCCTGAGCCAACATGACTGGAGGAGGAATTCTGGGAGTTGAAGTCCACAAGTCTTAAAGATGTCAAGTTTGAACACCCCAGGGGCTTTTTTTTCTAAAGGGTTTAGGGTGCAAGGGTCTTGTAACTTGACAGCTTTAAGACTTGCATGCTTCAAATGCCAGAGTTTCTGAGCCAACATTTTGGTTGCTAAACAAGAGCGTTGTTAAGTGAGTTTCACTACATTTTACAAGTTGGCTATGCCCACCCAGTCACATGACTGCCAAGCCACTTCCACTCGGTCACATGGCTGGCAAGCCACTCTCACCCAGTCACATGGCCAGCATGCCACTCCCACAAAGCAGGCCACACCTACAGAAGAGGTTCTAAAAAAATTTGAAACCCACCACTGATTGGTATCCATTGGTTTACATAATATGAGAACAATTAAAACATTTTGGAAGTTATCCTCTGCCAGCAGCCAATTTTTTTTCTTTTTGTCACTATTTATTTAATTTTATTTTAATACAAACAATCCATCTTCCATTAAACAGTGTGTCGTCTGGGTACAAATATCTTGTGCAATAAGAGTTAAAATTTACAACCATACTCATTATTTATCTGCTCATGACAATACTGATATACATAACATATCTGGAATCCGACCCTCTGGAATGACGTCCCCCCTGACATCAGAACAACCACTGATCTCCGTTCCTTCCGCAAGAAACTTAAGACCCACCTGTTCCACTTAGCTGGCCTGGCCTAACCATAGTTTTAATCTTCAATCCTCTGGCCGGTATTTTAAATTTTCGGGGTAGACTTTTTAGGCTGTTTTTTAATTTTTAATTTTATTGTACAGGCTTTGTATTTAATCTATTTTTAAGGGGTATTTAATATTTTCTACTATGTATATGGTTTTTTAGTTGTTGTCTGTACACCGCCCCGAGTCCCTTCGGGGAGAGGGGGCGGTCTATAAATTCAATTAATAATAATAATAATAATAATAATAATAATAATAATAATAATAATAATAATAATAATAATCTGATATTATAACAATCCTCTTCTTGAATTATTTAATTCTATTACTATATTTTCTATAGTTCACTAGTCTACTTTCATTTCTAACTTTCATATTTATTTTCTAACTATCAGTAGAATAGTTTCTATATCCTATAATATTCGGTTTGCTCCTTCTCTTTAAGTGCAAGTGTTAACCTATTCATTTCTGCACATTCTTAATGTTTTCCTAATCACGTTCTCATTCGTAGGAACACTTTTCCAGTGCTGTGCAAATACAATCCTGGCCCAGCAGCCACATTTCTTTATCAGAAATTAATCCATGTCAGAATATATTAAAATAAAGTAACACCTATTAATATAAAACTTTATTAGCGTGACATCGAGTTATGGCCAAAATGGAGCCTGCCCATTATGGTCACAAGTCATGAGGGTTATTAAGCAAAGTGCCCATGTGATCGCCTCACTTAATGGCCCCTTACCCCTGCTCTCCCTGATGCAGTCATTGTGACTATCCAGGTTGTTAGAGCACAAGATGTGTAACTCACACATCAATACTGTCACATCAATACTGAACTCTGTTTAGGAGTTCATTTCCAGACCAGAAATGCCTTACTCTTATATCTACTTTTCAATCTTTTAGCATGGTTGGCTTGGCTTTGATAAAATGGGATTCTGGTGTGTTCATAACAGCAAAACCAATGTGTTTTCAGAACATGGCCAGAGCAGAGGATATGAAAACTGCCTAACAAACACTTATGTCAAAAAAAGCAGCTCCTGTGTCTTTATGACTCTAGGCCAGCAGTTTGAAAAGTATTCATTGGAAAGATTGATATCATTATCGAAAGAACATTTTGTGTAGCATAAAGGAAGTTGTACTCAACAAGTATGCACACCACAGAGTCATTCTACCCAGTTTATTTCCCATCGATGCTTTTTCTCACCTCTTAATGTGATGTTTATTAACACAATAGGAAGTAGTAATTACAGTAGTCCTTGACTTACAACCATTCAGTTAGGGACTGTTCAAAGTTACCACGGCACTCAAAAAAGTGTCATGACCCGTTTTCACACTATTGCAGCATCCCCATGGTCACACAATCAAAATTCGAGCACTTGGCAACTGACATGTACTTATGACAGTTTCACTGTCCCAGAGTCATGTGATCACCATTTGTGACCTTCCCAGCCAGCTTCTGACAAGGTACAAAGACAATGGGGGAAGGCAGATTTGCTTAATGACCACGTGATTCACTTAACAACTGCAGTGATTCGCTTAGCAACTGTGGCTAGAAAGGTTGTGAAATGAGGCAAAACTTATTTTATATATATATATATAAAATGGCTCTGTGTGTGTGTGTGTGTGTGTGTGTGTGTTCGTTCCAACATAACTCTGGAACGCCTTGAGCAATTTCAACCAGATTTGGTACACAGATGATTTATTCTCTGGAGACAAATACTGTAGGGGTAAGACACCCATAACACCCCTCGGGTGTGTGTTCTCTTAAGATACAGGTTGTTGTGCCTTAAAATGGCTTCTACTGTACAGCGCTGTGGAGTTGCCATGGTAATGGTTCACCATACTCCACAAGGGGGCTCCCTCTGGTAAGGGAGAAAATTCAACATTAGAAATTATGCTTGGTCCAGACATTTCCCCCTTATAAATAAATACCCGGGCAACGTCGGGTTATCAGCTAGTTCTAAATATTTTATTGTCCCATCTGGCCTGTAAAATAGTAGAATTGCTAAGGGGTTGACTGAGAAGGAAAAGTGAAATTAGCATACTTCCACTCTTTGAATGGTTACAAGATGATCATTAATTTTACCGTCCATGGTCAAGTTGGGAGGAAAAACAGGATTGCGTTCTAAGTCTATAAGGTTTTCCTACAAGGTGGTCATTTTGATTTTCTATAAAGCAAAATGGTACCATCTTAACTACTGTCTAAATCAGGGGTGTCCAACCCTGGCAATTGTAAGGCGTGTGGACTTCAACTCCCAAAATTCCCTAGCCAGCATACCTCTTGCTAGGGTTCCTTTTATGGCAATCAGATAACATAATATACTTTTTTCTTATGGAGTATTTAAACTGCTTGTCCCAAACGCTTTAAGACGGTGGTGTCAAACTCAATTTCATTGAGGGCCACATCAGGGTCGTTTTGACCTTGGGGGGACTCGGGGTGTGTGGCCAGGATGGGTGTGGCCAGCTCAACGTCACTCATGTTGGGGGCGCCTGTGGTGGCATGATCACTCTGCCAGCGAAAATGGGCTGCCAAGCTCTTTTTTTGGGCTGCAATGCCTCCTGCAACCTTCTGCCAGCAAAAGTGGAGCTTGGGAGGGCTGCACACAACCCTCCCGAGTTCTGTTTTCACTGGCAGAAACCCTGCGGGCCAGTCCACTGTCTCAAGGGTGGCCTGTGGGCCATATCTAAGCACCCTGCAGGCCGGATCCAGCCCCTGGGGCCTTGAGTTTGACACCCCTGCTCTAAGACATTTCTAATCACATCCAAACCATTCTAGTTCAGCCAGCTAATCTTTCAAAGGAAATTGAACCTTGACTAAGTGTTCCCAAGAAGTCTCAGATCCTGTTCAGATAAAATTACATTATTCAGCAAGAAGAGAAAAAGGTGATTTGCAGAATAAAGCAGAATCTGTACTCTGTAATTACCTTAATTGACACGTCCACAAATTAAATTATATATTGTATCCAATACATAACACCATAGCCTAATGGGTCATTGTCTGCACAAAAGCTGACAATTACAAACGGAGAAGGCTTAAGAGACATCTTAACCCTCCATTGCTGCCTCCTTCCAAATAATGCAGGCACGTTATGCAACATCAATAAATGCTCTGTCCTACACATTGGCAATAAAAATCAGAACACCAAATACAAGTTGGACGAAACAACCTCGTAGACAATCCTCAGTCTGTCAAGGACCTAGGAGTACTCATTTCAAACGATCTAAGCCCCAGAGCCCACTGTAACAGCATTGCCAAAAAAGCATTAAGAGTTGTTAACCCAATTTTGCTAAGTAATCTTCTCCAGTAACATTGTATTGCTAACTAGGTTATATAACACCTTTGCCAGACCAATTCTCGAATACAGCTCATCTGCTTGGGATCCACACTGTATTTGGACATTAATACGATTGAGCGGGTCCAGAGGTATTTCACGAGAAGAGTACTCCACTCCTCTACTCACAATAGAATTCCCTATACCACCAGGCTTGAAATTTTGGGCTTGGACAATCAGGAGCTGCGCCGCCTGCGGTATGATCTAAGTACAGTACACAAAATTGTCTGCTAAAACATCTCACCTGTCAACGACTTCTTCAACTTCAACCTCAATAATACACAGGCAAACGATCAATACTAACTCAAGGTAAACCGCTCCAAACTCGATTGCAGAAAATACGACTTCAGCAACAGAGTGGTCAATGCCTGGAATGCTCTACCTGACTCCATTGTTACATCCTCTAACCCTCACAGCTTCAACCTTACACTGTCTACCATGGACCCCACTCCTAAGAGGTCCGTAAAGGGGGTGTGCATAAGCGCACCAGCGTGCCTACCGTCCCTGCCCTGCTGTTCCCATTTATTTATATTAATGTCTTTCATTCATGTCCATGTTTATATTAATACCTGTTATTATGTACATGTTTGACAAACTAATAAATACAAATATGCTTCAGCAACTTTTATTACATGTAAATTAGGATTAGAAGACCTCCACAATCCTTTCCATGCCCGTGTTTCTATGATCCCCCCCCCCCCCCTAGAATTCTAACCCAGCATTTTTGATTACCCTGTAGTTTTTGACTTTAACAAAATGTACTAGCATCTCTGGTGCATTGCATTTATCAGAGGTCAATGTTGTTAAGTTAAATAGGAAATACTTAATAGAAATATAGCATTCTTACCATTACCTTCTGTAGTTTTTTTAAAATTGATTTAAGCATAAGCCTTTTAGGGCATGGGTTATTTAAAAAGATTTGAAACAGGAGCCTCCATGGATACATATTGTGGTCTGCTTTTAAAATAGCTGCCAGGCAAAATCTGATATGAGAATTGATGATAAGAAACGCTTCCTTCGAGGAAATGGCCTTGCTAATTTAACAGTAATGTCTTCATAAGTTTAAGATTTCCCCTTCTTGTTTTAACCCCTTCTCCAGAGTCCAGTTCTGTAGCACTTCCACCCCATGCCATTTCTAGTTCTAAATCCTTCTTTAATCCATTAATTTGCAGCTGACACAGAGAAATCTTCTAGTTTGAAATGCAGAAAAGAAATAACTCTGAAATGCAGGAAATGCACAGGGGACACGATGAACAAATCAATGCAGAAGACTGTCAAAGTTAGGTCATCTCCTGAGCTAGTTTCAATCCCACTTTAGCAAAAATCCCCTCCTCTACCTGCCCCCCACCCACCCAGGAAATAAAATACATTCTAGTGGCTCCTCAATCTAAGTTCATGTTTTTGGTGTATTTATGAAGTTGTTTGGTGGTTTGCAAAACAGAAACAACAGCTGAGCCTTTGCTATCCAAGGAAACCTCCCAGCTACCAAGTGACCATTCCTCCATGCATGCATCTCCATGCCACAAAGAAGAGAAGGTCAACCTATTCTCCAAAGCATCTGAAGGCAGGACCAGAAGAGTGGATGGAAACTTATTGAAGAGAGAACCAACCTAGAACTAAGGAGAAATTTCCCAGCAGTGAGAACCAATCAATGGAACAGCTTGGCTCCAGAAGTTGTGTGTGCGCCTTTACCAGAAACTTTTAAGAAGCGATTGGACAGCCATTTGTCCAGGACAGTATAGGGACTCCTCAGGGGTGGGATTCAATTTTTTTTACTCCCGGTTCTGTAGGCGTGGCAGGGGAAGGATACTGTAAAATCTCCATTCTCTCCCCGCTCCAGGGGAAGGGTACTGCAAAATCCCCATTTCCTCCTGATCAGCTGGGACTCAGGAGGCAGAGAATAGATGGGGGCAGGGCCAGTCAGAGATGGTATTTACTGGTTCTCCGAACTACTCAAAATTTCTGCTACCGGTTCTCCAGAACTGGTCAGAACCTGCTGAATGCCATCTCTGGGACTCCTGCTTGAGCAGAGGATTGGACTAGAAGGCCTCCGAGGTCCCTTCCAACTCTGATATCCAGTGATTCTGTTAAAATAATGAAATGATATTTAATGGTAAAATGGTAGCACCTTGGCAACTTTCAAACTAGGTATTTTCCTAATAGTTATAATTATGTTGGCATATGGATACTGCAGATAGCTTGGAGGGTGAGAACATAAGACCTAAGAATTTGATTGCCAACAAATTATAGGAAAAGCAGGGACAAGGTGGGTAGGTGGGAAGATGGGCATCCAAGCTTCCTTTAAGTCAAGAAGCTGGAGTTGGGGGTGAGACACAAAGAACCACCCATGCCAAGCTCTGCAAGGTCATTATGATATAAAATCAGGGGTGGCCTGCTGGGGGTTCGCATGGGTTCAGGCGATCCTCTAGCGAAGATTCTGCGCAGTTCAGCGAACCCCAAACTCTACTCCTGGTTGGCCCCGCCCCACCCACCCCGCCCTTTCCAGGAGTCTCCACGCGGCCTACTCATCATGCCAGATAAGTGCAGGGCCTACGTGGAGGCTCGGGGGGGGACACAAACAGGCCTACTGGAGGTTCTGGAAGTCCCGAGACGGACCTGTTTCCGGCCTCCGGAGTCTAGGGGAAGCAGTTTTTGCCCTCCCAGAGGCTCGAGGAAAGCCTCCACAGCTTGGGAGGGTAGAGATCGTCCCCCCCCCTCAATGCCATGTTGCAGAAGGCCGGTTAGGCCATGCCCACCATGGCCACGCCCACCCAGCAACTGGCAGCGAACCCATTGCTGCAATTTTTGAAGCCCACCCCTGTATAAAATTAAAACAAATCAAAACACATAAAAGATGAGTTTGGGGGGAGGCACTACAAATAGGCCGAAGCAGAGTCAGAAAAGAAGTAACTCAGTTGGCCCAAACAACCCACATTGTGTGGTGAGATACCTGATGGAAACTATTTCTGAAATGAAGGGAATGAGCACAACACAGCATTATTTCTTATTCCTTCTTCGAAAGCCATAGTTATGACTAGAAAAGTCATATTATTATGACAAGAAGTGTTGTTGGAAACACTTGGCTTATTTTTTGCAGCCCTCGAGTTTCCCCCCTGACAGTCACTGCTGATTATTTTGAGATAGAAGACAGAAACTGCGTCGATTGGATCTCCTCTTATCATGGCATTAAAAACAAATAACCACCGCTATCCCAGGGGGAAAAAATGAAAAGAAACTAAAGATTTCAGCTTCCTTCAGGCATATGACAAGGCTGTCTTTCTTGGATTTTCTCCACCTCCTGTGGGTTTTGCCACTCTGCCCGGATGCCAAGGCTTGCATGCGGGAAGTTGCCAACCTCTAGCGCTAAATTTGGATTGGCTCTGGTTCAACAAAGAGCTGGGGGGATTACCCACATAAACCACGAAGGAACCGTGGTTTCTATACACACGGAGGTGTAGGAAGTCAGCACCCACCCCTCTCCTAGAAAAAAGAAATATTTAAGGAAATATTAAAAGGGCAGAATATTTCCCCTAAGAGGGTGGCAGAAACTCAAATGCCCACCCTTTTGTCAATGGGCCATTAAGGCAGTGGTGAAATTCATTTTTTTTACTACCGGTTCTGTGGGTGTAACTTGGTAGGTGTGGCAGGGGAAGGATACTGCAAAATCTCCATTTCCACCCCACTCTGGGGCCAGCCAGAGGTGGTATTTACTGGTTCTCAGAACTGCTCAAAATTTCCGCTACCGGTTCTCCAGAACCTGTAAGAACCTGCTGAATTTCACCTCTGCATTAAGGCCTGGGCCAGTCCATTCTACATAACAAAGATCTACCTCCTTCAGGCAGAGCCATAATAGGAATCCCAAAGCCCTTTCATTACATCATCACCCAGCAAGAATCAACCAAGCCTGGGACTCAGGACAGCCTACAGAGTTGCCCCTGCATGGCTCCATGGGAGTCTGACAACCAATCAGAATATAAGCTCCAATTCAAAAGCCCAGAGAGGGCATAAAACCCAGGCACCCTCAGCATCTCTTCCCTTTTTTTGCCCAGCATCTCAAACCATGTGACCCTGTTCATCAATAAACCTTCTTTCCAAGTAACTTCCATGAATCCAGTGTTTTTTTTCTCCACTTGGAACTGCACCCAGAAGGATATTTCTTCCACAGAAGGAACATAGCCCTTAATTCATACATAAATAAAACTGGGTCTTAACGTGACGTTTCCCCCCTAAAAAAAGTCCTTATAACCTGTCAAGATGAAATGACAAACATGCAGGTGATTTGGTGACGATTCTGGCTTTGGAATGCTACGGTGGTTGGATTGGAGGGGAAAGACTGAATACAGGCAGTCCCCCGACTTGCAACCTCATTTGAGCCCAAAATGTCCATTGCTAAGCAAGACAGTTGTTAAGTGAGTTTTGCTCCGTTTTATGACCCTTCTTGCCCCAGTTGTTAAGTGAGTTGCTGCAGTTGTTAAGTTGGTAACATAGCTTCCCCGTTGACTTTGCTCGTCTGAAGGCGGCAAAAAGGGATCACACGATCCCAGGACAATATAGCCGTCATAAATATGAGTCAGTTGCTAAGTGTCTGAATTTTGATCATGTTGGGAGAAATATCCATCTGGTTCAGTTCCAAGCCGGGAGAAATACACTGTTAACATGGAGGCTGATTGGAAAGATGGTTTTAATGATGAACAGAACCATCAAGCACATGGTCCTGGTGCAGCTGACCACATGGAGTTGAGAATGAGGGTTATTTATACCTTCTCTTGGGCCTTGCCCTTGAGCTTCCTGTTCCTGCGCAAGAACATGTATTCTATTTGCTGTTGTAGGGGTCATAGCTAACCCTGTAGGTTGTCTGAAAAGTTTGGTTGAAGCCTGGAGGGTATAGTGCAACTGAGATGATGCAATGAAGGGGCTTGTTGTGCCATCTGGTGAGCTCTGCTGCTAGATGGGTTAATCCTATTATGTCCTGGAGGGTCATGTCTTAATCCCATCATCCTGGAGCTCTTTTGTTTTGTAGATAAGATGGCCCAGTCTTTCTTAATGGGCACCAAATATTTGCTGGGGGGCAGGGAGCTAAAGCTCTGAGATTCTGTCCCCCTTAAGATTTTTTATTTCTCTTTTAGGGGAAATATTTTATCCTGACTTTTTAAATGATTCTCAAAATATTTCATTCGCCTAGGAGGGGTGACTTCCCTCAATCGCATGACCATGGGGATGCTGCAACAGTCATTAAGTGTGAAAAATGGTCGTAAGTCACTTTTTTCAGTGCTGTCGTAACTTCAAATGGTCACTAAATGAAAGCCTTTATGTCGAGGGCTACCTGTAAAGATAAACTCTGTACAGTGCCTCTATGGGGAGACTTAATTGTGGTTGAGTAATGGCAGCTTGAACGCTGATGACAGAAGGCTGGTTGAGACAAGAATTCCTAGCAAAGGGAAGGCACACCACCCAAAAGGAATGTAAAATTACAAGGATTCAAATAAAATGAACAACTTTGCTCCAGTTTCTAGTTAAAAAGAGCAATGTCAGAACTATAAGAATTTGTCTCCTCAGATCGGATAGCCTCAGAACAACTGGTTCAGAGGGAGTTTTGAAGTCATGCAAAACTCTGGTGTGTGAAGTATACATTCTGTCCAAAGTTACTGTGAGCCAAACAAGCAACTACTATGTGTGTGTGTGTGTGTTTGTGTGTATGTGTGCCAAACGAGGAACTACTATATATATATATATATATATATATATATATATATATATATATATATATATATATATATATATATATATATGTCTGTGTGTGTGTGTGTGTGTGTGTGTGTGTGTGTGTGTGTGTGTATATATATATATATATATATATATATATATATATATATATATATATATATATATATATATATATATATATATACATACATACATACATACATACATACATACATACATACATACATATATATTTGTAGATTTTCATGGGTGTAGGTATGCTGATCTTGTTGTATTCGGGTCTTTTCCTGTGTAAGATTGAGATTGTTTTGGCAACGTTTCAGCGAGGTCTCACTCGGCATCTTCAGGCTGGGTTTTGGGCTTAAAGTGTGATCGGAGCTGCCGTCTTTCTATAAATCTTGGTGGGGGGGTATGGAGTGCTGGCTTTGTTTCAGTAAGTGGAGTGATTGGTTGTGTGGTTGTATCATGATTGGTAGATTGGTGCTGATTGGTGCTGGCTGTGTGCACATTGTTGTTTCGTGTTGTAACAGCCTGGGTGGTGGGTGGGGCTCGTTTGTTGACTTGGGCTGGTTTCCAGATGTCTGGTAGGCGGGAGGTATCGTCACATTTATTCATGTTGTGGGGGTGTTTCTCTATTTCGATAGCTTCCATAATTATTCTCTTGTTGAAGTGTTCTGTTTTGGAGATTAACCTGGTTCCTTCAAAATTAATTTCATGTCCTGTAGCTTTAAGGTGCTGGAAAAGGGAGGAAGTTTTTTCTTTTTTTCTTACTGCGTTCTTGTGTTCTGCGATGCGTGCATTTATTCTCCTGTTCGTTTGTCCTATGTATGATGCAGGCCAGATTTTGCATGGTATTTCGCAGTCTCCTTGGTTTTCTAGCTGGATTTTGTATTTGGGTTTCTTAAGATGTTGGCTATTTTTTGGTCAGTATTGAACGTTGTCTTGCTATTGTGTTTATGGAGAATTTTGCTGATTTTATTATGTGTGTGTGTGTGTGTATTTGTATATGTTCCAGCATAACTCTGGAACGCCACAAGCAATTTCAACCAAATTTGGTACATAGATGACTTTATTTCTTAGATTTTTAGACCGCCCCTCTCCCAGAAAGGGACTTACTCTCTGTAAACAAATATTGTGAGGGTAAGACACCCCTCACACCACTCCGGGTGTGTGTTCTGTTATGATACAGCCTGTTGTGCCTTGAAATGACTTCTACTGTCCTGCCATAAAATGGCTTCTACTGTACAGCACAGTGGAGTTGCCATGGTAACAGCTTCACAGTACTCCACAAGGGGGCTCCCTCCGGTAAGGGGGAAAATCCAACATTAGAAATTATGCCTGGTCCAGACATTTCCCCCCTATAAATAAATACCCAGGCAATGCCAGGTTATGAGCTAGTTAGATCTATAACTCACTGCACTCATGCTCTGAATGGGTCTTTAAGTTGGTGTCACTGCCCTTGTTTGATCACTGCTCCAGAATCAGAAGTGGTCTTTCAATACCTTGGTTTTATGTGTTTTACCCTCAGTTGTGTCTTGAACTTAGTATGAGTTACACACACACACACACACACACACACACAAAGAAAAAAATATTAGAACAGAATTCTGGACTTCAGGATTGCCTCCTTCAGCCGCAAGGGCCCCTTGTCAGCATTTTGTCTATGCGTCTTTCAATAATTGAAGTGTGCATACAGTAAGGGATTTGAGTTTGTGATGATTTCAGCTATACTGTATATAATCAAGGCTTAGCAAAATGAGGTTGCCGTAATAACATAGAGAGTTAGTGCCAAAACGCACAGTAATCACTATTACGTTCCCCCCCCCCCCCTGTAAGTTCACTGTTCTCTAGGGAGATTGTCTGGAATAGTATAGGGTCTCCTGTTTGAGCATGGGGTTGGGCTAGACTAGGAGACCTCCAAGGTCTGTTTTCACTCTTGTTATTCTGAGATGGTAAAAGAATCTCTATGTCAAATGATGCTGGCTTATAAATGAACTATTCACGGACATGGAGGGGGATAGAATAGAATAGAAATAGAAATAGAATAGAATAGAATTCTTTATTGGCCAAGTGTGATTGGACACACAAGGAATTTGTCTTTGGTGCATATGTTCCCAGTGTACATAAAAGAAAAGATACATTCGTCAAGAATCATAAAGTACAATACTTAATAATAGTCATAGGGTAGAAATAAGCAATCAGGAAACAATAAAAATCTACATAAATAGTAAGGATACAAGCAACAAAGTTACAGTCATACAGTCATAAGTGGGAAGAGATGGGTGATAGGAATGATGAGAAGACTAATAGTAATAGTAATGCAGCCTTAGTGAATGGTTTGACAGTGTTGAGGGAATGATTTGTTTAGCAGAGTGATGGCGTTCAGGAAAAAAAACTATTCTTGTGTCTAGTTGACTTGGTATGCAGTGCCCTACAACGTTGAAACAATTTATGTCCAGGATGTGAGGGGTCTGTCGATATTTTCACAGCCCTCTTTTTGACTCGTGCAGTATACAGGTCCTCAATGGAAGGAGGGTTGGTAATAATTGTTTTTTCTGCAGTTCTGATTATCCTCTGAAGTCTGTCTCTGTCTTGTTGGGTTGCAGAGCCAAACCAGACAGTTATGGAGGTGCAGATGACAGACTCAATATTTCCTCTGTAGAACTGAATCAGCAGCTCTTTGGGCAGTTTGAGCTTTCTGAGTTGGTGCAGAAATAACATTCTTTGTTGTGCTATTTTGATGACGTATTTTTTTTTAAAAAAGAATTGATGTAGTTAATGTTAATTGTGCCATTGCCAATTTTATCATTTTTTTAAACAAGATTTCCCAGCCTACTCTGAGGAGGGAGGGAGGGAGGGAGAGAAGAGGGAGAGAAAGAGGGAGAGGGAGAGGGAGAGGGAGAGGGAGAGAGAGAGAGAGAGAGAGAGAGAGAGAGAGAGAGAGAGAGAGAGAGAGAAATCAGATTTAGTGATTGGTTTGCTAGTTGAGACCTTTGCTTGGCATTGGTGTAGGTAGAAAAGGAGGGGCAGCTGACCTTTGATAGGATGCCAAGGGAGGCCTGTCATCTCCTTGGGAATTGTGGTGGCTTTATGACCTCATCCCTGCAGGCTAAACTGTCAGCTATTGTCAGTTATCAGAGTGAAGATGCCTTCCTAGATGTTAGCTGGTCTTCAGAAGGGCTCCCAAACTTCCCTCTTTTTGTAACAAACTTTGAGGGGGTAAGCGAGGGTGGGGATGAGAGTGAAGATCAGGATAAGGGGGGATAGTCAGAGCGAAGGAGAAAGAGGTAGAGGGAAAGGAGGAAGGTGGACAGAGACAGGGAAGAGGACAGAGCGGGAAGGGGAACGGAGAAGGGGAAGGGAAAGGGAGTGAAACACAAGAAAGGAGAGGGATGGAAAGGGGAGGAGGGAAAGCAAAGGAGAGGTGGGGAGGGGGAGGGGAGAGTAAAGAGAAAGAGGAGGGAAGAGGTGTAGGTGGATACAGAGGGGGAGATAGACCAGGAGAGGGTCAGGGAGAAGAAGGGAGGGGAAAAGGAGAGAAAGTGAAGGGAGTGGGAAGGGAGATAGCGACCAAGTGAGAGAGGGGGAGGAAAAAGAAAGGGTAGAAGGGGAAGAGGGAGAGGGAGAGGGAGAGGACAAGGAAAAGACCGGAAGAGATGCGAAGGGAGAATGGGAGAGAGGAACAGGAAAAATGGGAGGGGAAGAGAAGGGAGGGAGAGGAAAAGTGAGAATGAAGGAGCTGGAGAGAGAGGAAAGCAGATTGAAGGGGGAGAGTGAGGATGGGGGAGGGGACATGAGAAGGGGGAAGGATAATATGAGGTGAGGAAGTGGGAGCTGGAGAGAAGAAAAGGGAGGGAGAAGGGGAGAGACCATGAGGAGGAGTTCAGAGTGAAGAGGGAGAGAAAAGGAGGGGAAGAGGGGAGGGAGAGTGAAGGGAGAGGAGAGTGGGAGATGGAGGCAGAAGGAAGAGGGAGAGGAAAGGGGCAAGTGAATGAGATGGAGGGGAGAGAGAAGAAATGTCAGGGGGAAAGAGGGAGGGGGAGAGAGGGGGACTGTGAAGGGGTTGGGGAGAGGAGAGGGAGTGGAGAGAATGGGGGGGAGGGTGAGCACAGAAGGGAGGTGGTTGGGAAAGAGAGGATAACAGGGAGGGTGGATAGGGACCCATAAGGGGGCAGGGAGGAAAAGAGGAAGAAAGGGAGAGAGGGTGGGGGAGAAGGACAGAGGAAGGGGAAGGGGTGATAGAGAGGAGAGGGACAGGGAGGGGGAGGGGAGAGAAGAGGAGGAAAAGAGTGAGAGTGAAGGTTATACAGAGAGGGAGAGGGGAGATAGACCGTTTGTGGAGAGCAGAGGGAGTGGAAGGAAGGAGGGGAGAGGAGGGAACAGGGAAGGGAGGGGAATGGAACTCAAAGGGGGAAAGGGACCAAGGGCAACAGTGTGGGGAGGAGGGAGGAAGGGAAAGGGAAAGCTTTCCTGAAGCCTGGGGAGGGCGAAAAATCAGCGGGCTGGCACGTGCATGTGTTCCGGAACTGACGGCTGGCGTGCCACCAAATATGGCTCTGCGTGCCACCTGTGTCATGCGTGCCATAGGTTTGCCATCATGGTCTTAGGGAATGTCAATGTATCACTTCTCCACTCAATCAGGTTTCTGCTGTTGTAAAAGAATACAGGTTTGAATGTCAGAGAGACGCATGCAGTCAACTCAGTTCTGAGACTGTACAGTCAATATTTCTTTCCAACAGATCTGCTGCTTTCAAGTCATATTGTTTTTGTGAATCTAATGTATCCAGAGCTACAGGCATCTGAATATTTTCCACAGGCAACAGCATTTCATCAAAAAAATATTTTTTTTTAAAGCTTTCAACGAAGAATGGCATGTTACCAATATATGCCTTGTTTAGCAACAGAAAATTTGGGCTCAATTGTGATTGTAAATCAAGGATTACCTGCAGATCACTTGAAAAATGTATGCTGCTCCTCATGATCTGTAACACCTTTTCCCATCCAAAGTTAGTGGTGATGTGTGATGAAGACTGTTCCTGCATGTCCTTAGACACCACAGTACTGCTGGTGGGCTTCAGATGTTTGCATGATTTATTTATTTATTTATAAATTTTTATTAGCTGCCATCTTGCTACGCAGCATCTCTGGGAGAGGTTCCTGGGAAGTTAATTGTCTCAGCTGCAAATTCTAAAGAAACAAACATGGATTGCCAAATTTGCCCACTCCCCTGTAGTTTGCAGAGAGTTCCCCTATATGTGGGAGCTGTGGGTTTTGACATTTTACCTTCCCTTTTAAAGTGAAAACTTCATGTAAGGTTGCCGCTGTTTCCCCATTCTTTTGGGTTGTTCTGAGCTCATCCCCTCTAGAACAGCGGTCACCAACGGGACCACTGGGGGTCCATAGAAAAAATATTTGCACTAAATCAGGGGTCCTCAAACTACGGCCCCTGGGCCGGATACGTGCAATGAATGCTTGTGTTGCTACAGAGAGTCTCCCCCTTCAGGGTCTTTTTGTGTGGTTCAGAGGGCGGGGGAGAAATTCTGACTTGGGGTCTGCTTCAGCCTCCTGTTGTGGGGCTTTGGGCGAAGGCTGGATGAAAGTGCTGCTGGTGGCAGAGCCAGGGGGGGGCTTATTCCAGTGGGACTGCATCATGGCCTGGAACTGGCTGACCATCTCAGCTCACTAAGCCTCCAGGCACTGGCACCTGGCCTTTCACTTCCATAGGTCTTCCCTCTGCTTGGAAAGCCTATGCTCGTAGTCCTCAGTGAGGTGCTTCTGCTGAGCCTCCTCCTCGGTTCAGATCCAATCTGAACTGAACTGTTTTGCCAACTCTTTCTCATGGTGGCTGCTTAGCTCCAACAACTGCTTCCTGTTGGGGCCCTAAGGAGCTCGAGTGGACAGGTGAGGAGGGGCTGGGAGGGGAGGGACAAGTAGAGGCTGGCGAGGTGCCCCTTGTCGTGAATGACATTGAGTTGGCCACGCCCACCCAGTCACATGACCACCTAGCCACGCCCAGCCAGCTGGTCATTAGGCAGATCATATTAGTGGTCCGCAAGGTTTAAAATTATGTATTTAGTTGTCTCTGAGGTCCGAAAGATTGGTGACCCCTGCTCTAGAAGAACTCTAAGGAAAAACCTAAAATGTAAACATGACAAGGAACCATGGCAAGGAACGGGGGCAGGTTTTTAATGTTCCTCCATTGGCCATCCCAAGTGCCAATTCAAAAGAATGGCAAGCGAGTAGTCCTGCCAACGAGAGCAATGAAACTGTTGTTGATAGTAGGGCTGACTTTTTTTAAAAAAATCAGATCACATGCAGCCAGTTGCCAAATACAACAATTTCTTCCACGTGTTGCAAATGATTCAATCCACTCTCCACATGTGTGCATACCATATACTGAAGAGTGAGGAAACAATCAACTTCAAGCAGTGGTGATGCAAAATTAGCTCTGAATCGTTTTAGAAGACAAACTGCAGAATATCAGAATAACTGTTAACCTGAAACCAATCTTAAAGAATGTATGAGACTGGAGACTGTGTGCAAAACTTGCATTGTTACCTTGCTTAAATAGTATATGTGCGACGTTTATTTTTAAGACAAGCAAAAATATGCAGACAGAATATCTAAATAAATAAAAAAACCTAACGTTTTTAAAAATTAGAATTAGAGGACATCTGCAAAATCAACAGCTAATTTTTAGAAATCTAGCTTTATATAAAGTATTATATAATACATCATTCTTTTGGATAGTTTTAGGTAATAGAAAATTTCAACATTTGATGCTCTCAATTATCGATATTGATATACATAAAATCTACTAATGTAGAGCCCAATGAATCAGAAAATTGAACCATTTTAACTTCCGTTTGCAAGCCAGATCTTAAGAAAAGCGAAGTTAAAAATTCACATTTTATCACCAATGATTTTTTAAAAAAATTTCTGGAAACTAACTGTGGCTTTGGTAAGAGCCAGTAAGTGATGTCTCACACACTGCCACCAATATTAAGAATCTATGTTCATTTTGTACACTGATCCCAACAGGGTGTTTAGTACAGTTTTCATGTTTTGAAATAAATGAATGAAGCAATTAATAATATTGGTTCTTTTTGCTAGTATCTGTTGAAACCTTTGGCAGAAGATCTTACCCTATTCTTTCTGAACCCTTGCAGGGGGTTGTCCATTTTATTTACCTACAAGTCCTTAGTGTTAGGTAACGTTGGAGACAATCAGAATAGGTCCCTCATGACTATTCTTTTTACAAATTGGTCAGAGTCAGTTTGCTCTAATAACAATAGCATTTAGACTTATATACTGCTTCACAAGTGCTTTACAGCCCTCTCTAAGCGGTTTACAGAGTCAGCATATTGCCCCCAACAATCTGGGGAAATATGCTGACTCTGTAAACTGCTGAGAGAGGGCTGTAAAGCACTTGTGAAGTGGTATATAAGTCTCAGTGTTATTGCTATTTAATGAAACTTCACGTTCCATTCCACGCTTTGCCCATATGATGAAGGAGACCTCGAACACCAAACATGTTTTATTATGTTGTCCATTTTACATTGACTGCTAGTTCCACATCTACTTAAAATCCTGGCCCCACTCTGACCAAATTTTTATTTAAACTTTTCCTTTCAGTTGACTCCATGTCTTGAAGTATGGCCAAATTTTGTTATAGGTGAGATGGACAGCAGTTTGTCTGATTGATCTGTTAATCAATATAAGTGTTCTGTAGGTAAGGTGTTTTGTGGACTGATCATTGACCGCAGTCATCTCCTTGATACCAGTGATAGAGCTGCAAAAGTCCAGATGGTCAGTAGATGGCAGCAAGGAACTAGGGTTCTATATATTCCTTTGCTGCCCCCAGTGGTGGTCTAGATCTTTACAGAACATCTCTTAGCCCTAGAAAAGATTAGCCTTTCTTCTGATAATTAGCTCTTCTGGGCTGGATAGTATTTAATGTAAATTGAATCATTTAATTCTATGAATCCTATCTGTACTTCTGAAGGATCTAGTCTGTCTCATCTGTTTTTCTGGAAAATAAGCCTACTTGTTCAGTGGAGATTTCTGCATATTTCTTTCCGGACCTTTGTGGGTTAGCAGTTAATGGATGATTTCCGTAATCCCCTTGTTTCTCATCCAGATTGCTTCATTCTGAGGCTACAGTAGACATTAAGCATACATGTTGCAAAGCCATGCAATAAATAAAAACACAATAACCGCTTGCAGCCCAGTTTATGCACCTTTATGAGACTCTAAAGTACATATAGAATATGGAGCTGCATTGCGACTCCTTGTCTGCACTGAGGATTTGCATCATCTCAGAAATTGCAGTTCTGTTACCTACAGGCTACAAAGCAGGGCGCTGGTTGCCATTATCATCTTTACTTCCAAGAATAATTTCAAACTTTCTTAAATATTTGCTCAGATGTCCAATAGAAACAATCTATTTTAAGATACATACATATACCACCAGGGATGCGGTGGCTCGGTGGCTAAGACGCTGAGCTTGTCAATCAGAAAGGTCGGCAGTTCAGCGGTTTGAATCTCTAGCGCCGCATAATGGAGTGAGCTCCCGTTACTTGAACCAGTTTCTGCATGCAAAGCACGTAAAAAATGCAAGTAGAAAAATAGGGACCACCTTTGGTGGGAAGGTAACAGCTTTCCATGCGTTTAATCGTGCTGGCCACATGACCACAGTGACGTCTTCGGACAGCGTTGGCTCTTCGGCTTTGAAATGGAGATGAGCACCGCCCCCTAGAGTCGGGAACGACTAGCACATATGTGCGAGGGGGAACCTTTACCTTTTTATATACAAGTAGTCTTCAACTTACAACCATAATTGGGACCAGAGTTTTCATTGCTAAGCAAGGCAGCTGTTAAGTGAGTCATGCCTGATTTTATGACCTTTTGGCCACATTTGTTAAGTGACTTGATGCAGCCATTAAGTGACTCCAGCTTCCACCACTGACTTTGTTTGTCAGAAGCTGGCTGGGAAGTTGATGATTGTGTGCCCAGGAACGCCACAACCATCGTAACTGCAAACCGGTTGCCAAGCAACTGAATTTTGATCATGTGACCATAGGGATGCTGGGATGGTCATAAGTGCAAGGACTAGACATAAGTCCTTTTTTTCCAGTGCCATTTTAACTTTGAACAATTGCTAAGCAAATGGTTGATAATGTTTTCCCATGCAGCCATTTTAATGGGTAAGTCATCCCTTGCAAACACACCATAGTCTTAGCATAATTGCGTGAGTTCGCAAGACCTTTAACTGGACACAGCGACTAAAAACCATCCTTCTGAATCCATTCCAAACTGAATTCGTTTCTTGTCCTGATCAGCAGCCCATCTCCATGTCCCCTCCATTCCTGCTGACATCACTACAACCCAGAGAGGAAACTGTGGTTGGTAAGTGTTGCTCACATTTTCTGCAGTAACAGATCAAACATTATCAGACTAATGGCTAATTTCTCCTCCCACCCCACCCATTTTTATTTATTTTATTTTAGTACAAATAATCCATCTTCCATTAAACAGTGTGTCATTTGGGTACAAATGTTTGTGCAATAATAGTTAAAATTTACAATCATATTCATTATTTAATCTATTTTAGCTTAATAGCAACATACTAAATATCTGATACTCTATATCCTCCTCTTAGTTTGCTTAATTCTATTAAACTATTTTCTATATTTTACTCTACTTTTATAACTAATTTTTATATTTATCCTCTAACCATCGATAAAATGTTTCCCATGTCGCAAAATAATGTTCTTTCTCTCTAATTGCCAGTGTTAATCTATTCATTTCTGCACATTCTAATATTTTCCTTATCATATTCTCTTCTGCAGGAATCTCTTCAGTTTTCCAGTTTTGTGCAAATATAATTCTAGCTGCAGTTATTACATGAATAATCAAATATACTGTACATTTTAAGATCCCCAACATGGAATATTTCCAATTTCAATATGTTGTTGTATCATATTTTCCAACCACTTGCATATTTTTATCCAATATTTTTTAGCTTCTACACATGTCCACCACATATGGGCCAGGTGTCTGATGACACGTCCAACATTTAGCTAATTAGATTAGATTAGAAATTAGATGGCTAATTTCTTAATGGACAGGATATATTATATATTCAGCTTTGAAGACAGGTGATACTTTCAAACATAATATTTAGTTATTGGAAAGATAACTGGGATTGAGCAAGTCAACTTGAATTTTGGGTGACTTCCTAGATCAGTGGTTCTCAACCTGTGGGTTGGGACCCCTTTGGGGGTCGAACAACCCTTTCACAAGGGTCGCCTAAGACCATAGGAAAACACATATTTTCGATGGTATAAGGAACCGAGACAGCAATTTTATGGTTGGGGGTCACCACAACATGAGGAAGTGTATTAAAGTGTCGCGGCATTGGGAAAGTTGAGAACCACTGTCCTAGATAAAGAAGTCACACGCCATTGCCTTCTTCCAAAATATCTTTTCAGTTTCCCCTTTTAGCCTTCAGATATCCTGATCAAGTACTAATTTCATCCAATCCTGTCTAGTTTTTGCCAAGCCCAAGTTTATCTAGATGAAACAAAAATAATGGCAGGGCACAAAATCAGACTGAGATTAATAAACGATCAAATAGCATCAAGGAAGACTTTCTCTATCCAGCAACTGAATTCAGTGCAACTGGGAGCATTATGATATGAACAATTTAATGCTCTTCAGATTCCCCTCTACCTTGACACATCATTATCTATTTACATTTTTCAGAAAAGAAATGTTCTTTTACTAGATAATATAGATGCAGGAATTAGTTCATATCACCACCTGAAATTTAAAGGAAGTTTCAGTCTAGATGAAGTTTCAAGGCAAGAGGAATGATTATATTTACTAAGTTTTTTGTTGGACTATGTGAACTAAATGGTAGTGAATGCTTGTTACAGGAAAAGAAAGGGTCTGGGTATCAAGGATCACTTATGTAAATATATATAAAGACAGCAGCTTCGTTCGCATTTTAAGGCCAAGCCTGAAGATGGCAAGTGAGATCTTGCTGAAACGTTGCCAAGACAATCTCAATCTTACACGGGAAAAGACCCGAATACAACAAAACCAGCATACCTACACCCGTGAAAATCTACGAAAACGAATATATATATATATTTGTATACATACAAATACACACACACACAAACACACATATATTTACATAAGTGATCCTTATGATAGATATAGATATAGATGATTTAGATATAGATATAGATATAGATATAGATATAGATATAGATATAGATATAGATATAGATATAGATATAGATATAGATATAGATATAGATATATAGATATATAGATATATAGATATATAGATATATAGATATATAGATATAGATATAGATATAGATATAGATATAGATATATGAATTCATATACAAATTGCTAAGAAATGAATGTATATGCTTGCCTTTTCTACTTCTAATTCTTAGAATGTTTCAGAGTACGGTAGTATGGAGTAAAATACGAGAGAGACAGAGAGAGAGGAAAGAACAGAACAAATTTAGGCCTGGGGCAGTTTGTGCAAGATAAGATGCCATACGCCAGAGTTCAGACTTGAGATTAGTTTCCTTCTGTAAAGAAAATGGAGGCATTTTGCTGCCTTATAATGTACTCTGGTGTAAAGTAAAAAGTTTGGTGGCTATTGCACTATTCAGATATCAGATTATTCAGGATATCATGGAGGGAATCAGTCTTTTCTGAAGTCTACTGTAGAAACTTGTAGAATTCTCAGTCTTAATTTTACACGATATTACATTCTGATTTTTTTTATATTTAGCAACTAAATCATGGATTTCCTACCCTTATTGTTGCAAAGTAAAATTAGTACTAAAGTGCCTCATCTGCAATATTCCGAGGATTTTTAAAAATAGAGCGATGTTAGTATTTAGAGGTTGATGATCTATTCCGAAAAAAAATGGAACACTTTTCCTACTTTCATATTACTCTGTAGCACTGCATTTCTTTCAGGTTTGCTTGGAAATATGCAGGGGTGAAACCCAGCAGGTTCTGACAGGTTCTGGAGAACCAGTAGTGGAAATTTTGAGTAGTTCTTTTATGGGAAAACCTTTTGGTGTCACCAAGTTCCTTTGAAATATTTAAAACAACAAGAAACAAAATCTTGCCTTCTAATTCCAGCCCTGTGGCTGTTCACCGACCTTGATCTGTTATTGAAGAATCCCAAAGTGCATCAGCCAAAGACCGAAATAACGCCAGTAGGAGAGAGAAATTACAGAGAAGTTACACCAAATAATGTGTTTTCCAATTATAATTTACTGCCTCGTGACAACCCACATTTATCCGTGAAGTTGCTATTAACTTACCGTTGAAGCCTTCCTCCGCCATTGTGTCCCATTTGAATATAGTTATTGTGTTGGGTTAATGGGTTGGAATGCACCTCTGATGGAAGAGGGACAGTTAAGTGCTGGGTGGTGAATCCCTTCAAGTTCCCCCAGGTGTCCCTTTCCCCCAGACTTATGATGAGGGAATATGCAGATTTGAATGGTTGGCAAAAGTATGAGACTCAGAATCCAATAAGTGGATCTGAAGCACACATCTGAAACCACCAGGCTATGTATTCCAGGTTATGTATCTGCATCTTTAGTCCAAAAATCAATAGATACATATGTACTGGGGGCAGGGGTGAAATTCAGCAGGTTCTGACAGGTTCTGGGGAACCGGTAGAGGAAATTTTGAGTAGTTTGGAGAACCAGCAAATACCACCTCTGGCTGGCCCCGCCCCTGATCTATTCCCTGTTTCCCAGCCTCCAAGTCCCAGCTGATGGTTGGTCTATTGCTGCCTCCCAGCTGATTGGCTGGGTCTTCTTTTGTTGCCCTGCCCAGGAGAACGGAGCTGGAAGGTTGCTTTATCTAAGTTGAAAGTTCACTCCTCTGAGATACTCAGGCACAAATGTTCACACTGAGGCTTCTGGTCAGAGTGCAGTTGACCTGGCAGCTACTACTGCATGGTGGTTAGAATGCAGTATTGCAGGCTGACTCTGCCCACTGCCTGGAATTCGATCCTAACTGACACAAGGTTGTCTCAGTCGTTCATCCTTCAAAGGCCAGTAAAATGAATATCCAGATTGTTGAGGAATAGGCTGACTCTGTAAACCTCAGAGAGAGGGCTGTAAAGCACTACGAAACAGCATATAAGTCTATTGCATCGGAGAATCTGTCTAGAATGTCCCTAAAGATAACAAATAGAGACAATAGCTTATATACTCATAATTCCAGAAGGTTGTTGCTTTTTTGCGAATTCTTCAGGTCTAATATTCTATCCACATAATATTCTATAGGATGGGAAATAGTTAGGCTAGAGATCTGGGAGCCACACGAAGACATCAAACACGTAGAAGAAGCCCAATTTTCAGTTTCAGGAGAAGATTGCATCAGAAGATCTTTATCAACAAAATGATCTCAGAAAGTTCACTGCCACCAGAAGAACGCTTTTATTACCCAAACCCTAGCACTGGATCAGCAGAATAGAATTTTCCTTACAATTGTGGATCTCTTTGATGTTGCATTCCAGGAAAATCTGAAAGTTATCAGTCATGTAAACATACCACAGCCTTTGAAAAACATTTCATACTGAGATAACAGTTTATAGCAAGAGAAGTTAAACGGAAACTGTGCTAGGTCTGTTGTCAGCAAGACATTACTTTGTTATTCTGGACATCATCTCTAACAAAGAGTTTGAATGGTTCATCTTCTAAAAATGATGCCTAATTAAACATTTCCTTGCCATCATGGTGGTGAGACAGATCAAAGAGCTAAGACTTCACCCTTTTCTCTCTTTCCATGCATTCAGGAGCTTCTGATGAGACTGACATTTTAGATGCACTTCAAAGCACGTGTGTGTTTTACTCTACATCAGGGGTGTCAAACTGGATTTCTTTGCGGGCCGAATAGCATTGTAGTTCTCCGCAGTCTGGCGGGGAGAGAGGGAGAGACGGGATGGACACCTTCTGCAGCACCCTGCTAGCCAAAGCGGGGCACGTGGAGATTTCCCAAGCCTCCCCCTCCCCGGTGACCCATTTTCGGCCTCCACAGCCTCCAGCAGAATTCTTCCGGCCAAAAACAGGCCATGCAGAGGCTTCCCGAGGCCTCCACATGGCCCATTTTTGGCCAACAGAGTCCAGCAGGAAGCCGGGGAGGTCAAAAATGGGCCAGGGGGGAACAAACGTGGCCGTTTGGGCCAGCAGAGTCACTGTGCCCTGGTCCTTTAATATTTACAGGCCAGCCACGCAGGCTGGATTTAAGCCTCCGTGGGCCAGATCTGGCCCGCAGGCCTTGAGTTTAACACCTTTGCTCTACATTGATGCAAGAAAGGCAATTTTTGAAATGACATTAGAGAACACTCTTTTCATTCTGAAACAAATGAGTGCTGCCGAATAAGAAAACTGGAGGCTATGAAGCCTATCAAAGAGCAAATTGGGGCAATGAAAATGATGATGCCACATTTGCCATTTTGGGGGAACAGTGCTTCAACATTCTTGGGGAAACAGAGGGAAATGGAATTACCAGAAGCATGCCTAACGTCCAATTTCTGTGTGGCTCATGTTGCCACATATTGTTTACAGCAAATGTGGTAAACGACTCCAAAGTTGTCTTTTCCAGATGAGACGTTTCAAAATCTTTGAAGCATTGTAAAAAGAATGTTACAAAGAAACTATTTAAGAATACCAGAGTCAATAAAGAAAACATTTATTTAGGAGACATGTGAGACCCCACAGAACAATTCCAGGTGTTGAATTATACAATAAGTTCAGTTCAAGATCATGTCATGGAGCTCAAGGAACCACAACACATTTTAGGATGTTGTATGATACAGTAGTGGGACTCAGTGGCTAAGACACTGAGCTTGTCAATCAGAAAGGTTGGCAGTTCGGCAGTTTGAATCCCTAGCGCCGTGTAACGGAGTGAGCGCCCATTACTTGTCTCAGCTTCTGCTAACCTAGCAGTTCGAAAGAATCTAAAAATGCAAGTAGAAAAATAGGAACCACCTTTGGTAGGAAGGTAACAGCGCTCCGTGCGCCTTCGGCACTTAGTCATGCCAGCCACATGACCACAGAGATGTCTTTGGACAGTGCTGGCTCTTCGGCTTAGAAACAGAGATGAGCACTACCCCCTAGAGTCAGGAACGACTAGCACATATGTGTGAGGGGAACCTTTACCTTTACCTTTAGATACAGTATTCCAAAATTTCTTACTATATCAGATGATGACCTACATCAACAATGTAGCTCATGGGAGGTACCATTAACCCATGAAGCCACTGTATATGGTAGATTAACACAAGTCATCTATACATTGATATAGAAAGTGGTTTTTAGACTTATTAGTATCAGGAATTGATGGCTATCATATAATACTAGCCAGTGGGCATTAAAGTTGGTTATTAGCTTGTATTAACTTATTTTAACATACACGTTTACAATATTTTCCAGGTGTCAACTTATCTGTCTTTATGTGTATCCTAAACCAACTTTATTCGCTTCAGTTTTTAAAAAATGAATTCAGAATTGGTGTTTGCTTCATATTTAAACATTAATATTAACTGGAAAAAAAACAAATATTACAGCGCACCCCCCACCCCCTAGAGACACTGTTTTCCCCCTTGTATTTCTTCATCTATAACAACTAAAAGATATACAATATATTCTAATTGTGCCCTTGTCCCCTCCAAAACAACATATATTCTTGAGTAGGTTTATTCCCTTCGCCTTCCACCAGCACTGATTTTATAAAAAAAAACCTTATTTCATTATAATTATTTGCTTTCATCATCCTTTTTTAGATTTATTTTCCGTTGTTAATTTATCATTTGTAGCCATACTCCAAATTTCATTATACCACTCATTTCTTTGAATATTCCAATTTCGTCCCCAATATTTAGCCATCACTAATTTAGCTGCCAATATCAAATTTACAATCAATTCCTTTTTTCTTTCATTTTTTTTCTTTCTTTTTTTTGTATTTAGATGTACAATATATGTACTACGTTTGTATTATTTTCATTTTAAAAAATAAAAATATGTTTTTAAAAAACCATTAATGTTAACTGTATACCACGGATTTGTGTTCATCCTTCCATCATAGCTAAAATGTAAACCTTTTAATGCTATCTAAAAAAATGAAGTCAAAGGAAAATTGAGATTTGGTAAATTTTCTTCTTCCCTGCTCCACCAATGGAAATGATGCAGTGGATCAAAAGCTTTTCTTCTTCAAAATGCCACTTGTTTATTAAAAAGTCAATAAAACTGTGCACATAGCTGACCCAAAAATAAAAAATCTGGAAAAAAATAATAAAAGAATATTAAACACTCTAAAAAGTCAAAAAAATTCCCCCCACAGCAGATGTCATATCTGCCCTTGATAGATCTTTTGATTGACAAGAAGTGCAAGTTGTTATGCCTGATAAACTATCACATTTATCTACTGAGGAATAGCATGAGCAAACAGGAAGTGGGCAAACAACATGCTAGAATCTATTTATGCTATGTGGAGAAACTAAATGTAAAGTAGCTGCTCGTTGTTTTGAGATATACTCTACACATTTATAAGCGCAGAACATTTGCAAGTTCTGAAAGAGGCACAAAATCAGCTCGATGTTGATTCACTGGGGATGGTTAAGATCTGGTTAATGGGTTATATATGGAACTTTAACAGATTAACATAGTTGGAAAGGACCTTGTAAGACATCTAGTCCAACTCCTGCCCAAGCAGGAGACTCTACACTATTTCTGATAGATGGCAGTCCAATCTCTTCTTAAAAGCCCCCAGTGATGAAGCCTCCACAACTTCTGAATGCTACTGTTCTGTTGATTGCTCTGTCACAAAAGTTCTTCTTATTTCCAGGTTGAATCTCTCCTTGTCCACTTTCCATCCATTATTCCTTGTCTCGCCTTCAATTTAATTAGCCTGAACCAGTAGTGAAAAAATGCTTTAAAAAGTGGGAAAAAAGGTTCCCACGATCTCATGGCACAGCTGAACCCCCCTCCCCACTTCTTAAAGCATTTTTAACTACCGATTTGGGTGAATAAGTAGTAAAAATGCTTTAAAAGTTTAAAAAGTTGGCCACGCCCACCCAGTCACATGACCCCCTCACCAAGCCACACCCAGAGAAACCAGTGGCAAGAAAATGTACATTTCACCAGTGGTTTGTTCCATCTTCACAGCAGAATTAATTGACTTGACTTACTATTTTAGCCATCAAAAAACCATGAAGATGTTGATCTTCCATGCTGGGCTAGGAAGTTGTGTGTGCGCGCGTGTGTGTGTGTGTTTGATTGGTCTGGCCCCTGGTGGGAAGGGTTGGTTTTTTTTATTCTCATGTAACGTCTACCGCTAATACATTGCCTCCCACCCCCTATGTTCTCAGTACTCAGTACTACTAGCACTTTGTTTTATACAAGTTAGAAACTCTTTATAGCAGAGTTGCCTCCACAATATAGGAGCCCTAACTCATGGCCTGCCAGAGCCTTGGAGTCTCCTTTATATTTCTCTGTGGAACAACCTTTTACATTGTTAGTTTTCATTTGTAACAAATCTGTAGTCATCTGCTTTTGTTTCCGACTGCAAACAAGATTTTTATATTTTTTTCTTTATTTTTATTTTTTAAAGATCAGTCTATTTTGCAAAATAGGAGATACGAATACATGGGAAAAATAGGTCTATAACCTGTTCCTTTTTTGTTGTTGTTGTTGGAGTCGTATTTTCTGCAATCGAGTTTGAAGCGGTGTCAGGCCTGTAGTTATATTCTTTTTAGGATCTTTGGCCTGCCACACTTTTTAATAATTCTCTATGCTGTTTCATTAGTGTAGTAGTTGGGAGGGGGGAATAGAAAGGAGTAGGATTGTAGAATGGATTGTTGACATTCTTTTGTAGAAGCCAAGGTCATCTTTTGTCTCAGCACCTCGACACCTGGCCGGAAGAAGATGGGTGTACATGCCAGCGTGGAAGATGATGATTGGAACATGTGATGGATTTGTGGGTGTGGGGAGAGATCATGAACTTTCAACTGGGTGAACCCAGAGCATGTACTTCCAGAGTTGGAATTTCCATAGCCGTGCTAACATGCCTGCGGAATAAATTGCACCTTAAAGGATGTTTTGCCTTGGACAATGATTTATTTCTGCATGGTATTTAGAACCCTAACAAGCGGTTTACCTTGAGTTTGTATTGTTTGTTCGTCTGTCCGTGTATTATTGTGCTTGAAGCTGAAGAAGTTATTGACAGGCAAGGCATTCTAGCAGACAATTTTGTGCACTATGCTTAGATCGAACCACAGGTGACTCAGTTCCAGATTGTCCAAGCCCAAAATTTCAAGCCTCATGGCATAGAGAATTCTATCGTGAGTAGAGTTATCTCGTGAAATACCTCTGGACCCGCCCAATCGTGTTAATGTTTGATATACAGTATGGGTTCCAGGTGAACAAGCTGTATTCAAGAATTGGTCTGGCAAAGATTTTGTATGCCCTAGTTAGCAATAACTTGCCACCTCTTGCCCTGTAGCACTGAGGCAGGTGGCTAGGGAAATCTGTTTCTCCTTCTCTTTCCCTAATAGAACTTTCCAGCCCATCTATATTATAGCTAATGAAGATTTTATATATCCCCAGGATGTTTGCATTATGGGCTAAGAATCTATTACTTTTAACTTTAGCACATTCAAACATCTATGCAATGTACACTTGAGCACTAATATCAATTGCTAGAGAATTGGAGTATATATCACTTCTAATGTATAGAAAAGGTTTTAAATATGTGGGAAACATCTTAACTTGAAATGTTACATTGCTACACAATGTAAAACTCTATACTCCGCTTGTCTCCCCAGTATTGGGAGGTTTTTTAATTTATCAATTTAAAAAATGAGATTCCTGAGGAATTAAGGTAAGGTTTTTTCCCCCCAATCAATTTCTCTCTTCCTCCTGCTTTAAATATCTTTCCCAGGGCTAGGATTATGCAAAATGGGAACAAATGAACATTTGTAAATTTTAAGGCGCAGTGAAAAAAAGGCCCCAACCTATAGCTGAAGAGAATATTTAAAAAAGAAGAAATTAAGAGACAGTTTCCACTGCTGTGAACAGATTATTTCGCACCCAAAAGATGCCAAGAGATTTTTCCCATCAAGTATGTTTATTTATAGATTCCTCTAAAAGGGGAGAGAAGGACAACATATACAAAAATGACACAATTAAATTAGCGATTTGTTAACAAAAATCTTAAAATCTAAATCTGGATCAGAGCCACACAGCCAAGTGCCTAAGTTATGCTGATAGCTAGGACTGTACAAAACGTTCCCTAGTATAGGAAATAGCTAGAAAGCAACACTGCAGCTGGGAACTGGCCATGCAGTGGCAGGAGAAAAATATAAGGCAGGAAGGCTTGCATGTGAGAAGGGTGCAGAGCATCAGTTGACCACTCACTGTATATTTAATATTGAAGTATGGGAGAGCAACTACACTGGACAGTTTTCAGTCTGAAATAGGTTCCATGCTGCCTGTCACAGCAAGCATTTGCAAGAAAAGTTGTTCAATTACTACAAAGAAACTGCCGTTAAGGGACACTCTCTTTTTAGACAGACATCATATTAATATTGCACACTGCCATGGAGAGAAAAGAAGTTATGTGGAAGTTAAAAGCTTTGCTTTTAGCCTTTCCATTCTGGTTGGAAGAAGGTCAACCATTTCTTTACTCAGTTCTAGCTCAGTTTCAATAGCTTGGACCGCATCTGTGTGCTTCTCACAATAATCCACTAGAAATGAGTAATATTCCAAAGAGGTCTGCATATTCTCGAGCTGCTTTTTGCCATCTGCAGTGATAAGCTTGCCATAAAGGCGTGCAATATGGAATTTGGCCACCATTGCAGGGCGTAGGACATCTTCCTCAAGGATCTCTGGGAAGATCTTATCAGGGTTCCTCAGTGAATCTAAGAAGAGCTCATAGAATTTCATGGCCATCTGAGCCAGCGAATTTATTTTCTTGACTGTGTGGGAGTCAAGCTCTTCTAGTTTATTGCCAATGGCCACTTTTAAATCCATCATCTCATAATAGGTATCTGCCAATTCAAACTGAAGTTGCCTAGTGAGTAGCAGATAATACTGAGGATTTAAGCCGGAGTACAGTGGCTCCAGCATATCGATCCTACGCTTATGCATCTTGCAACGCCTCTCAAAATCATCTTCAAAGAAAGCCAGCACTTTAAATAAAGCACTGTGGTCTTGGATAATTTCAATGTGATCCGTGACATACCCATCTACCTGAAAGAATTCTTTGGCTTCATTGACATAGTTCTGACCTACTAAGAAGACTTCTCGGGCTTCTTTGAAGTCTAATGGAAAAATACAGCTCACTTTCTCTTCCATGGCCAAAATAGAATCACACAAATCACTCGTTCCAAAAAGAACAGCTTTCTTTCTTTCTTTTTCCTTCTCATCCTCCTCTTTTTCCTGCTGGGCTTTCAGTTCCACTTGCCTGTCTGGATCCAGCTCACCAATATTATCCTAAAAATCAGCAGAATTGATTTTTAAACAATGGCTTGAATGTCACAGAATTAATTCCTTACATAAGGACAGCTCTAAGTTCTTAGTACGACAAAGACCACTCCAATTGTTTATAATTTCAATGAGACCAGTTCCAACATTTTTTTCTTCTTTTCCCCATAAGGAGTTTCCTATCTTTTCATTTGCAATTTGAAACTCTACAGCTAAGCTTTGCAACAATACTTACAAACTAGTTTCTCAGACTTCACTCGAATAACGTATTATCACAACTAAAATAGATGAATTAAAATTAGAATTACATCTAAAGGAAAGTCTCATAAAGCAGTACACTTCACACTTGCAGTTAATGTGAATGTTTGTGAAATGCTGACTTATTCACATCTGCCAAGATACCTGGAAATATATTTTGGTAGCCTGACAAGTATCCATCCTGCTTGAAAAGAAATTAACAGACCACTATGAATGAGTCCTGCTTAATGCCTGCTGATTTGGTTGTGCCCCGATTCCACCTGAGGCCTTGATTTATTTATTGTATTGTATGTACTAGATATTCAAATATGATATTTTTCCAATCGTTCAACAGAAATAATCCGAAACTCTTTTTTTATCTGACTTGGGAAACAAAACACAGAGGGAGCGGTTGTTGGCCATGCCTGCTATCAGGAGGTGCCAGGAAAACAATCCAAGCAGTGTGAGTTACTATGGTAATGATTGCATTACCATTCTATACAAACATAGCCAATTCTTTAATAAGAAAGCAGTACTTTTGCTAAGAGCGATTTGCTGCTTTAGATGCACATAGTACAGTTCAACAATCTCGCAGCCCTTTGGTTCTGCATAAGGATTCTTTTTCAATTTCTAAATGCATATTTAGACACAGAAACAGCCAAGCATTATAATCTATGAAGAAACTGTGACTAATTATTAGGCTGAAAGCAAAAATTATTTAAAACATCTATTTAAACTCAAAAGTAGTAGAATGGGCAAAATCTACCATCACACATTCGTATATTTTTCTTTTAACTATATTTGATGCTGCCTTTTTTGTACTTATAGTTGATAGATATACAATTAAGAGTTTGTTACAGAAACAGAAGCCCATATATGCTTTTATATGCTACACTTAATTTCTAGAACCTAACTACTAATTCCTATCTTTGTAGATGTAGCAGATACCTCGAGAATGATGTGGCTTACAAGCATCCAAAACTGGCCCATAGCCTCCCCTTCTTATTGTCTGCCTGAGAAATTAGGCCTAAGAAAACTCATAGGATTCCCCCCCCCCTTTTTTTTTAAAACCCTAACATTCACTTCTGCTCCCCTGATATCTTATCCCATAGCAAACAGGGTTTTTTTGTAATGTCGTCTACTGCTGCAAAGGGGTGGGGAAGAGTTTTGAATGAGATGTTTGTACCATGCTTCATGGCAGGAGTAAATGAATATGCATGTAAGATATGATAATTGCTTCATAGGGAGCCGAGGTAGCGCAGTGGTTAGAGTGCAGGCTACTTCAGTTGACTGCTAGCTGCAGTTCAACAGTTCAAATCTCACCAGGCTCAAGGTTGACTCCGTCTTCCATCCTTCCGAGGTGGGTAAAATGAGGACCCCGATTGTTGGGGGCAATAGGCTGACTCTGTAAACTGCTTAGAGAGGGCTGTAAAAGCACTATGAAGGGGTATATACTGTAAGTCTAAGTGCTATTGCTATATATGAGAAAAAATGAATTCTACATTCACATTTTTGCTCCTTTGTCCTGATCCAGTTATTGGTACAGAACTGCTACTGAAAATTAGTCTTAAAGTAATGTAGGGTTAGGATGAAATAGGCTCCCTCTCTCTTAAGGCTTCAGTTTCAGTAGGAGATGTATAATTATTTAGGTTTATAGTTACAAAAGTAAACAGCAACAAATGACAGTTATTTGCATATGTTCTCTTGCATACCTCAAGCAGCTTTCGGGCTTCCTGTAACAGGTTCAAACAGTATTTAATCCAACACCTCGCAATTTCAGCTTTTTTCTGTCGAAGATCTTGCTGGTCTTGTTCGGATTCGTCTGATTTTAAAAATATAGCATGTGTTAAGCTGGCCCCCTCCAGTTAAGACCTGGAAGAGTTTTCTCAAGAAAAGAACATTTCAAAATCCCAACTTTCATTCTTAATAGTTATACAAGTGCCATAAAGAAAGGCCGATTATATAGCCAAAATCTGATTCTGAAACTATTCCATATACTGGCATTGATCGATTTCATGACACTTTCTTGGCTCTGCGAATTTCCATTTGGGAAAAGCAGAATATAAACACAATTTAGAAGTGAAACATACCCTGTTTCCCTGAAAATAAGACTCCCTGGATAATAAGCTCAATTTGGCTTTTGAGCGCATGCGCTAAAATAAGCCCTCCCCTAAAATATTTAAATGCATGTGCTGCTGGTCCCTGCCATTTCCTGGGGGGGGGGGAACATGCAACACGCACCCCACATGCACCTGCCATCCACACAGAATGGCCTTGCAGAGGCCGCTCCTGCAAACCCTAGCTGTCGTGCCCCTTCTCTTAGTGGCAGCCGCAAAAAGAATGGCAGGCCCAGCAAGACCGTGCCAGAAATAAAGACAGAACATCTGGCCCTCTCTGGATCAGCTGATTCGAAGGCCACGGGCCGAGGTTAAGGGGCCTCCTGTACGTCAAAAATAATAAGACCTTCCCAAACATAAGGCCAAGCACTTATTTCAGGGGTCAAAAGGAAATAAGACCTTGTCTTATTTTCGGGAAAACACAGTATTTTTCCTAATAGGATTAAAATAATTTAAATCAATTTCTATATCAACCCTCTAAATAAAAATAATACATAAAACGAGCAGAGTGTATTGCAAATATAAATTATATTAATAAAGGAACCTATGAAATGTTTTCTTCATTCCTTCTGCCTAAAGGCAAAATAGCAGAGCCATTTTCCCCTTAGCATTAGCATGGCAGTAGCCTAAATCCATACCAAAACCTTCACAACGATATAAACATAACGATGAAAATGAAGTCTTATTTGTCTTACTTGTAACCAACCTTCTCAATGTACCTGAATATTTAAAACAATGTAAAAATTACTAGGGATAGCCAAAAGCATACACAGTGTAAGTTTCCCTCACTTCACTTTCCTGTTACTTAATTTTTGGGCCAGGGTAGATTTTAGAGGAAATGGCCGCTACAAGAGTACGTCTGGCTCATGGTGAAATTTCCTCTCAAGCTGCTATTTTTCTCTCTGACCGTTTCTACTCCTACTGGCTGATGCAAGAGAAACAGTAGAGGCAAAAACATTTATAAGCCATCTGAAGAAATTCTAGTTTGGTAAAAGGAGATATTTATACTTTTTTTTTCTGAAGTGAAGCCTCATTTTAATGTTACAAAAATCAACTCGATGCTGAAACTGATTGGATGAGACAGAGATGAAGGGGAACAATGGCTGGAGTCAAGAAAAGAAAGCAAGGCATTTAGCATTGAGACTAAGCCAAAATCAATATCACCCCAGTTAAAACTGGAATGAGGATACTTACTGTCTTCTGCAGATGGCATCTGTCCAGCTTGGCCAATGATGACACTGGCAGCTGCTAAACAATGCCTGGATTCCATGAAACATTGCTGTAGGGAAATGATATAACGGTGCTTGTTTTGGGACCATAATACGCTCCTAGATTTCATTTAAAATACTTTAATGTTAGCATTCTGAAATTAGATGACCTACTATGTTGCTTAACCTTATAGCTGAAAAACCAGATAGCAAATAAAATTTTGCCTGCATAAAAATTGCTCCAAAAGAGAACATCATTCAAAAATGAAAAAGTATTTATACGCTTGTCACCACCAATGTTTTGCTACTTAAGACATTATTGAGTATAACCTTCTTATATAAAAGCCAGAGACTCTAAAAAGGCAATAGCACTTTTTGCCAAATATCTTTATTATATTCTTTTATTAGTCTTTGACCAGCCTTTATAATAAAAAGTACAGTAAAATAATGGTTTAATAACAATTAGTTCTTAAGAAATGGAAAACATGAGAGATTAAAACAGCATGTCCACTTAAAAAAAATTTGCACAGCTGTTTGACATGGTAAAAAAATTGGCCACCTGATTTGTAAGTGTCCCTTAAAAATAATACACACAATCTGCATGGCCCTTTTATTTGGAAATGATTGGTGCAATCAAGGTGTGTCTTGGGGCATCATACAAGAGGCACCATATGTGAACACAGGCAACTTGCAGTTATTTTTGTGAAGGAAAGTGTATATAACAGTATACAGAACAAGAGAGATGGAAAATACTATTATTTCATCTCTGTCAATAAGAATTAAATCATCTCTACTTTTGGGGAGATAAACATGCTGCCCGAATCCTAAAATGTAAGATAATTTCTGTAGCAATATTTTACTGATCTGTGTGCAAGGGCATGTGGACATAAATATGTGCATCTATTTTATATCGTAGTCTTAAAATAAAGCTCACTACACTAATATATTCTTTAACATTTGTCAATTAAACAGTATTATTTTGAGATTTCATAGCTACTCTTATTGAATATGTCTAATTATATATGCATTACTGACTCAGCTTTGATCAAAATGTAGGAAAACAAGTTATGTAACTGAAAATCAATGTCAGATCTATTTGCTTGGCAAAATAATTTTAACAGCAATCATCCTTTTAATATTTTGATTTAACAAATAAGATACACAGAAGAAAAGACTGAAATAATTACCTTGGTGAGATAATATTGAGACAAAATGGCTGCATTGAGAGCCCATTCTATTGGGTAGTAGCCACTATACTCAAGCTGCCGTTTGAGAGTGGTGTGGCAATACTGGGCAGCTTTTTCAGTCATTTCCAGGTGTTGGTAGACTTGGGCCAGATAATACAGTGTATGAGTATAGACTTTCTCAAACCTGGAGAAACAACGTCTTAGTTTAATGATACAAAATAAACTCTTTCACCAATTTCCATTTTATTTTTTAACTCACCCACCTTTTTGATCGCTCTTGGTCTGAATGTTTCTCTTCCATCATGAAGTGCTCGCTGGAATCAAGTGGAGGATTCCCATTCTGCAAAACACAGTATGTGCTAAAGATAACATATAGCAAACTTGTGCTCGCTCTGCTGGCTGCATTGGGGTACTACGGCAAAACCTGTTTAGAACTAGGATACACTCTAAGGCAGAGGTGTCAACCTCCATTTCATTGAGGGCCGCATCAGGGTTGTGTTTGACCTTGGGGGGGGGGGATGGACGTGGCCAGGGTGGATGTGGCCAGATGGACATCACTCGTGTAAGGAGTGCCTGTGGTGGTCTGAGCACTTTGCTAGTTAAAACAAGCTCCCAAGCGCCGTTTTCGGCTGCGATGGCCTCCTGCAACCCTCTGCCAGTGAAAATGGAGCACAGGAGTGCTGCATGCGGCCCTCCCAAGCTCTGTTTTTGCTGGCAGAGACACCGCCAGCTGGTCCTTCATTGTTTCCAGGGTGATGCTGCAGGCCAGATCTAAGCACTCTGGAGGACCTGATCCATCCCCCGAGCCTTGACACCCCTGCTCCAAAGAATCACTCCAAACATATAAACAAAATAAAATAGCAGAAATTAGACAATTCAATTGTTTCTCTTCAGGAGAAAAAAATATTTCAATTTATATGACTGCCCATCTCAAATTCATGACCCCAGGCAGCTAACAATAGTTAAGAACTCTAACCAAAATACAAAGCAATAAAAAAGAGACATAAAAATAACAAAACTGGCTCTACTACCCATCCAGATCACTGAGCTTTATTGCATAGCATACACTACTAGTCAAATAGGTTTAACATATATTCCGTCTTCCTTATTCCAACGAAAGAGAACTGATAGAAAGGTAACATTTTAAAACCAAGGACAGGTAATCTAGCACCTAGAGATATCAATATGCACATGACCTTTTCTGCCCTTAAGTACTTAAAGTAATAAAAATAAATAACTTAAAAACTGGTATACTTAAAAGTAAAACATTAACATCAAGCATAATCTTGTTTACAAGAATTCCTTCTTGATCGCACATAATTTACAGGCTTAAAAAAGTTGGGTTGCTGCATTCCAATACTTTACAGGTAGCCCTCGACTTACAATCACAATTGAACCCAAAATTTCCATCGTTAAGCAAGACAGTTTTAAGTGAGTTTTGCCCCATTTTTTGCAAAACAACAAAAGCACTGTAAAGTGGTATATAAGTCTAAGTGCTATTGCTATTTTATGAGCTTTCTTGAAACAGTTGTTAAATGAATCACTGTAGTTAAGTTAGTAACAAGGTTGTAAGGTGAATCTGGCTTCCCCCTTGACTTCGTCAGGTCCCAAAAGATGAACCACATGACCCCAGGATACTCATAAATATGAGTCAGTTGTCAAACATCTGAATTTTGATCACATACTACGGGGATGCTGCATTGGTCATAAGTGTGAAAAATAATAGTAAATCACTTTTTCAATGCCATTGTAACTTTGAATCGTCACTAAATGAACTGTTGTTAAGTCTAGGACCACCTGTACTAATGAACTGAGTAACATACTGTATTTTTTGGACTATAAGATGCACCAGAGTATAAGACGCACCAAGATTTTGAAGTGGTAAATTAAAAAAGTTTTTGCACTCTGCAGGCCTCCCAAATCCTCGGCATGCCTCATTTTTTGTGAAAAACAGGGCATGCGGAGAGTTTGAGAGGCCTGCAAAGTGCTCCTGGGGACTGGCAAGGTAAAAATGAGCAAAAAATGGCAATTTTTCGCAAAAACGGGCCTGTTTTTTGCAAAAAACATGGCATGCGTAGGCTTTGGGAGGCTTGTAGAGTGCTCCTGGGAGTTGGTGGGGGGACAAAAATGGCCCATTTTTTGCTCGTTTTTGCCCTCCCTACCCCCCAGGAGCACTTTGCAGGCCTCCCAAAGCCCATGCATGTCCATTTTTGTGAAGGGGGTGGGCTTTCGGGAGGTGAAAAATGCTGCATTCAGTGTACAAGACGCACCCAGATTTTCACCCTCTTTTTGGGGGGGGGGGGGAGGGTGTGTCTTATACTCCGAAAAATACAGTAATTTGTATTATAGTACATGGTTTGGTAATCCATCAGAATGAAAGGCAGACCAAACATTTGTAAATCAAAAGAAAAACAGAAAGGTCCAAATGGAATGCTTTTTTTTAACCTCTATTAGGGAGCATCCAATCAGATATGATCCTGTAGAATTTGGATACACTTCTATGGAGTGGAATGACATAAAGATAATAACAGATCTGGTACCGAAAAGACCACTAATGAGTAAACTCATGTAAAAGATGAAGCCTGGCAGAGAACCCATTAAAACTGTATTTGAAGAACTGGCGTGTTACTTCTAGTTGAAGAAAATTCAGTTACATAAGACCTGAACAATAACACAAACCAAGTGAAATATTTTCTACATTCATATGCATTTATTCACCAAGTTTCTGCTATAATTCATTAAAATATGTCTGAAAATGTCTCCTGGGGTAGCTCGAAATATAAATAGAGCCAAAAATGGCTATAGCAATAGGTCCATTGTGCTAATGTAACAATATAACAAAATCAACTGATTGTAATGCATGGTGAGTCTGGCCCCATTACAAAGTGCTTTATAAAAAAAACAATGAAATTTGATTGTTCTTTGTAGCATTATAGCCACACAACAATACTCTTACTGGAATATTTCAATACAACTGGTAAAACTAACAGAAGTAATGGTAAGATTGTTTTGGAAATGCTTTAATAGTTAAAATGTTTAAACTGTTAATGCAATTTAATGTTGCATGGACACTAATATTCTAAGCATTTTTTGTACTGATGTTTAAATACCAATCCTTTTTTGCAATTGCAACATTTGATACCTCAGCTACATTTAGCTATCAATTTTCAAAAGCATGACACATAAGAGGAAAACCTTTAAAAATCTTTGCACGCATTTTTCTCAGAAAACTCAATCATCCACATAAGTAGCCAAGGAATACCACAAAATTATGAAGTAAACCGATTCACATATTACCTCTTTCATGTACTGATTATATAAAGCCTCTGCAGATTCCAGATACGTCTGTGCTGTTTTAATGTCATTTCTTTCTGACCAGAGGATACCCAGATTATTCTAAAAAACACGAACAAGTGTGTTATTTTTTAAAATGATAAATGGCACAAAATAGATAACCTGAAACTGAAATTATATAGGAGTGATATGGGGATCATTTCAGAAACAAATACTATATGAACTGCACTAAACAGAAATGCACTAGAGTCGAGAACGGCTAGCACATATGTGCAAGGGGAACCTTTACGTTTACCTTTAAACAGAAATACTAGAATCATTTCAAGTACTGGAAACATTTCATGCTTTATTCAGGAAAAACTCCTAGGAAACAAGCTGTATTTGATGTCAATTTTACCTACCAGGAGCAGTAAAAAGTATCTAAAATTTTGCATCAGATAATTATTTTCAATTCTATAATTTTAAGGAAAATATTGGATAGTTGAAGGCATAATTTAAACAGGATGTTACTAACTATGGTTCCTTATTGTTCAATGTTATTTGGCAGGAAATAAAGGAATTTTTAATAATGTAATGCATAAAATTCCTGACTGCCCAGAATGATCCTGTGAATAACTGAACAGGCATTCAACTCTGCCTTCAACAGCACAGGATATTCCTAAACTGTGGATGGAAACGATGCTCACTTCCCACAGAGCAGTATATGCTAGTTCCCTTATTGCCAGTCTACTGCCTGTATGCTAGATAGAACAGCTGAACTTCCTTGATGACTAACAGAAACACAGAATTGATGACAGCAAAGAGACACAGCATGCTAGACTGATACCATTCCCCCCCCACCCCACCCCCCCACCCCCAAACCCTTATGTCACCTAGAATAGATATTTCTTTTGCAGGCTTCCAGTATGAAATAGGGAAAAATATTCTAATCATTAAATGGTAAAGTTCTTATTCTGATTTGTGAAAGATGCAAAGGAGCCACCCCCTGTCACTTGGTCTCTTATTAAGCAAATTCTAAAGCTCTATCCCCACCGGGTAACCCCTTTGAGGAATTGATCAAGGCAATACTGCAGTCTTGCAATCAAAGCTTGCAACAGATCATTAAAACACTGAAAACAATAGGCCTGTGAACACTGAAACACCATCCACATTGCAATATTCTGCTTTTACCAGCTCAATACAGACTAAAGTCTTATTACCCAACTCTCAAAATTTTGCATCACTGTCCAGCGGGGCCCTTTTATAACTCAGTATTTTCTTTTACTATTCGAAAATACACAAACATGTAAGAGCCAACATGTAAGTCCTCAACACACTCCTCCATACAGGACTGCCTGATGGGCACGTGCCTGTGGGTCCCACAAGCATAGGGGCCCCATACTAATCTGCGTACGTTAACCCTTCAATGCACCTTGTATCATAGAAATACAGCAACACGTTTATTACATTTTACTGCATTTTTAAAAATTAATAGGTAAAGGTTCCCCTCGCACATATGTGCTAGTCGTTCCCGACTCTAGAGGGCAGTGCTCATATCTGTTTCAAAGCCGAAGAGGCAGCGCTGTCTGAAGACGTCTCTGTGATCATGTGGCTGGCATGACTAAATGCAAAGACGCACAGAGCGCTGTTGCCTTCCCTCCAAAGGTGGTTCCTATTTTTCTACTTGGATTTTTACCTGCTTTCGGGTTGCTAGGTTGGCAGAAGCTGGGACAAGTAACGGGAGCTCACTCCATTACGCGGAGCTAGGGATTCGAACCGCTGAAGTGCCAACTTTTCTGATTGACAAGCTCAGCGTCTTAGCCACTGGGCCACCGTGTTCCTTTTTAATTAATACTAACATGCAAATACAGGTTTAATTTTATCAACCATTTACATTTTTTATTCCTGGGAGTAGTTGTCATAGGGGTCCCAGTATACACTGCTTTGCCAGGGGGCCCACCATGCTGTTAAGACAGCCCTGCCTCCAAACAGGCCTTCTGACTTCAAAAACTCCACTCATTGGGAAATTCTGAGAGTCAGTCGATACATGTCAAAGCAGCCCAGGTTCCTGGGTCTGAGCTGGCTGGCTAAGGGAAAAAGCTTGCAGAATGCAATACTTCCATCCCCGTCTTACTGTATATTGGATGCTGTGCCCCCTCCCCAATCCTAGCACCCTCGTCCCCAAATGAAGCACACCATCACTCTGCTAAACAACTAATTCCCTCACCACTGTCAAAGTATTCACTAAGGCTGCTTTGCTTTTACTATTAGTCTTCTCATCGTTCCTATCACCCATCTCCTCCCACTTATGATTGCAGGACTGTAACTTTGTTGCTTGTATCCTTACTATTTATGTAGATTTGTATTGTTTCCTGATTGCTTATTTCTACCCTATGACTATCATTAAGTGTTGTACCTTATGATTCTTGATGAATGTATCTTTTCTTTTATGTACCCTGTGAGCATAGGCACCAAAGACAAATTCCTTGTGTGTCCAATCACATTTGGCTAATAAAGAATCCTCTCCTATCCAATCCTATATTCTATCCTCTATCTTATCCTATCCTCTGTTCTATCCTCCTATCCTCTATCCTGTCCTGTCCTGTCCTATCCTATATTCTATCTCCTCTCCTATCCCATCTCCTCTCCTACATCCTATCCGCCCCTGCCTCCCCACCTTGGCTGCCTCCCCCAGATGTGCCGGGGGACGCTCCCATCCGCTCTAGGCGGGCGGGCAGGGCAGGCTCCGGCTTGAGGTGGGAGGGTGGTCCTTCCCGCACCTGGGCTTGGATGTAGAGGGAGACGCAGTCACGGGAGAGGCGGTGTCGCTCCAGCAGCTGCAGGCACTTGACAAGGTGCTCCTCGCCGGCGGAGCACTCCTGGGTGTCGGTGTGGTTCACCCCCAGCTCGTATTCCACCACGGCCAGCCGCACCGCGCGGAGCCGCTGCTCGCCCTCGGACGCCGCCGCCTCCTCCTCCTCCTCCTCCTGGCCAGGGCCGCGAGCGCCTTCGGCCTCCCCGGCGCCCAGCAGCTGCTTCAGGCCTTCGAGCAGCTCCCGCGCGCCGTACTTGGAGCGGTAGGGGTCGGTGTCCGGGTCCTTCTTGGACTCCACGTAGGAGAGGTTGAGGGCGCTGTGGAAAGTCTCGCACAGCGAGGCCCACTCGGCCGCCATTTGCCCGCTCTCGGCGCTACCTTCACGGAGGACGCCGCTTGCAGCTGCTCTCGGCTGGCGTCGCCGGACCCTCCCCCCTCCCGACGCTGTCTCCGATAGTCCGCATGCGCAGAGTTCGCTCACGCGCCTTGATTTCCCTCAGTCAAAATGGAGCAGCAGCCGCCGCCAGGGGAAGTTTCTCGTGGCAACGGTCGCTAGGCAACCTCGGACTCTGAGAGAAACCCCTTCGTTCAAGGGTTCCTCTAGAACGGGTCTCCAACCTTGGCAACTTGTGGACTTCAATTCCCAGAATTCCTCAGCCAGCTTTGGACGATTGCTATAGCCACCCGTTGCCCATTTCACTAGACTAGATATGCCCAATTCCTGCAACCGTTCTTTTTATTTTAGCCTCCAACCCCCTAATCATCTTTCTTGCTCTTCTCTACACTATTTCCAGCGTCTCAGCATCTTTTTTTATATTGTGACCAAAATTAGATGCAGTATTGCAAGTATGGTCTTGCCAAAGCATTATAAAGCGGCATTAACACTTCACACTATCTTGATTCTATCTTTTTTCTTAATGCAGCCTAGTTCCACATACCTGTAGTTTACAAATCACTTCGACCTCTACCTGAAGAACCTTGGGAACTATAATTCTACAAAGAAAATAAGCAGCACAGATTCCCCCCATTTTCACTTGTCATTATTTTAAAATTAAATTCATTTTTGAAATTATCCAACTTTTCTCCCACTCAAAGCCATGTTAAGTTTCCCAATAGTACGGTGCTTTTTAAATATTACATACACTCCTCGGCCATTTAGATCATTTAACATTTTTCTTTAAAAGGATTGATAAGTGGATTCCTAGGAACTATATGAAACTTAGCATGTTTCTGGTTTTCTAATAATACACTAGTTTATTATCATTTTAGTTCCATCTCTGCTGCTGTTTTCGTTAGTCGCAAAATCGTGTCTAACCCATTGCGACCCCGATGGTTCCTATAGACATAATGAGATTTGAGGGAGGGGGAGTGGAACAGCAAAAAAAGAGCGAAGAAATTCAGCTGTTACAAGTGGAATGTTGTGCATTTGAACATTCTGATAGAATGTTTCTTGTCCGCCCCCCTCACCCCCCCTTTGGCTTCAGCCCCAATTCTTTTCATAGCCCTGAGAATTCTGAGTTGGAATCCACAGGTCGTAAAGGTACTCAACCCTGACTTTAAAAAAGTGCTAGGAGCTCCGTTCCTACTTGTCCCGCATGGGAGATGTAAAACACAGAAGCCCCAGAAGTGCATCTACATTTTCTCTGCGCTGCGGTTTTTTTTCTTCTATTTTTTCTAAAGCTTTGTAAAACAATCTGAAGGGGCAGAAAAAGATCAAGACAACAATGTATGATTTCAAGGGATTAACATTAAAATCTTTCTTCTATAAAACAATAGTCAACTCCAGGCTCACAAGATCTAGTTTGTTCTTATACTAAACCTCAACAGCTCAGTAACTAGAAAAAATTTTGCCCACAAGTTTGAATACCGTAGTAGACATAAATAGAGCTTGCAAGCACTTTATCTTCAAATCTATTACATGGGGAGTTCCAACCCCTGTGCATAGTTCCTACACTATGCACAGTATTTAAAAAATTCTAACTTTTTTAAGCAAATCACCCTGGGAATTAATCAAATCTACTTTCATCCAGTGGTGGGATTCAAATAATTTAACAACCGGTTCTCTGCCCTCATGACCAGCTGGGTAGTGTGTGGCTTGGTGGTCATGTGACCGTGACCAACTCAATGTCACTCAGGTCAATGGGTGCTTCGCCTTAGCTGTTACAATGTAATAAGGGTTAACTGTCAGAGGCAGTTTCTGTAAGCAGGGCAATAAAGATTACGCTAGAAACAACACCTGAATATTTCCTTCCTGCCTTCCTTACCGGATTAGCTCTGTAAAGTGGAAAAAAAGAAAATGAGATTTCTTCCACCGACTGGTTCTCTGAACTGCTTAGAAAGTTAACAACCGGTTCTTCCGAATAGGAGCGCACTGGCTGAATTCCACCACTGCTTTCATCCAACCATTTACATGAAGGGAATTTTAATTAGACCAGTGCTTCCTGAGTTTTTTAAAATAATGAACTGTGTTCTATTATCAAAAACATTTGAGAGGTATCGCGTGAGCCAGGGATCTCAGAGCAGCATGCTATACACAATGTATCAAAGAGATCTGCAGGATTCCCAAATAAAAGACAAATTCTATTTAATTCTTTAAATATCACCTGAAAAAAGTCAAGTAACATCTTTTAAATAAAATAGTCAATATTTACTTATGCCAGTAAAGGAATGTATTCTAGAAAAAATAAAACAAGAATAATACAATTTCAATTTCTGCAATTTCAATTTAAGTTGAATGCGGAGTGTCTCCTTCCTCCATGTTAGGGCATATGCAAAAAAATAAAAATAAAAAATCATCGAATGCACTTTTCCAGATACATAGGAAAATGTTTTTAGAATGATATTCAGCTGCTTTTGTCTTACTTCTGTCACATATGCCCTTTAGGTTAATTCATTTAACTTCTAACCACCTTCCAGACTTGTGGCTTTGATTTAACTGAGTAGCAGTATTTTAAAAAAGGGAAGTCAACTGAATGAACAAATCTCAATTTCCAAGAATTGGAAATTTGATATGAAATGATCCGCAAAAGCTTTCTTAAAAAGCAAGAAGAATGGATGACTGTGTAGATCACGGTTTCAATAAGGTTTAGAAATCCTTATTGGTCTGGAAAAAGTAAATAATATAGATAATGGGGGAGGGGGGAAGCCATAGGGAGCATCCACAACATATTCTCAAAATTTCTAATGTGCTACCAACCTCCAAAGGCTAGAAATTTACTTGAGCCCAAGATATTGGGGCACTGCAACTAATTGTGGCAGGGTAGCAGTCCTTGTGCTTAAATAATCTTTTCAACCTGAACTTTTGCAGCCCAAATTGAATGAACGAGACACATCCAGGCTAATAATTAAAACACGAATTACCAGGCTAATAAATAAAGTGTAAATTAATTTTACTTATAGTAAAACAAGAGGTTCGAGTCCCATTTTGACATATTAACAAATTATCAAAAAGCTTGGTTGTAGCTCCGTTTTTGGCCCCTATTTCTGAATCGATCAGGCCTGTTGAAACCACCGTTTCGTCTTCCATTCCTGAAATCCGAGCCTGCATTTCGCCCTCCCTCCCGTGGTGAATTTTCAAGCTCAGGCAATTCTGTTGCTACAGAAAGTTGCCAGCGTCTTGTATCTTGCCAGGTTTCCTAATTTAAAAAAAACAAACATTATTTTATAAGAAGAGCAGAATTGATAAACTTGCATGCTGACCAACATGCTTACTACTGAACAGAAAGTAATAACAAATGTTTAAGCTTCACCAAAGAAACACATGAATTATCACGAACTACTGTATTTTTCGGAGTATAAGACACACCAAGATTTTGAAGAGATAAATAAAAAAAAGTTTTTGCACTCTGCAGGACTCCCAAACCCTCTGCACGCCTCATTTTTTGTGAAAAACAGGCATGCAATGAGCAAAAACCGGTGTTTTTTGCCCTCCCCAACCCCCAGGAGCACTTTGCAGGCCTCTGAAACCCTCTGCATGTTCATTTTTGTGAAGAGGGCGGGGTTTTAGGAGGCCAAAAATGCTGTATTCAGTGTACCCAGATTTTCTCCCTCTTTTCGGGGGGGGGGGGGGTGTGTGTTCATCTTATACTCCGAAAAATACGGTACTTTTTGTACCTGAATTCAAGAGGTCTTTTGCTTTCTTTCAGAACAATGTTTTCAGGGCATTTCAAAACTTGGTATTTAACATAATACTGAGAAAACAGTATAAATGAAGGGTGCTTTCATAAGTTTGAAGCACTCTTATAAAATAAGAATAGGAAAAGGCAACTTATTTAACCCTTGAATAAGAAACAATCCATTTTTTAAAAAAGGATGTACAACCAACGACAGCATATCCTCAGCCTAAGTTTGAAATCATGAGATTCTTCAAAATAGTTTCAGAGGAGTCATCAGAGTGACAAATTGTGCATTATGATGTCATCATGAAGTTTTCATCATTTGCTCCTTGCTCCTCCAATGCATGCCTATGCCTATAGTGTAGATCAGGGGTGTCAGACTCAAGGCCCACAGGCTGGATCCGGCCCACAGGGTGGGTTAAAACTGTCCTGCGGGGCTGGCTTGGAAATAGCGAAGGACTGGCCCGTGGTGCCTCTGGTAGCCAAAACAAGGCATGGGTGGGGGCACAAGTACCCCCTATACCCTGTTTTGGCCAGCAAGGTGCTCCTGGAGCCCCCACCCCACCCCGCGCGCAAGAACTACAATGCTGATCTGAAGAAATCCAGTTTGACAACCCTGGTGTAGAGCAACCAACATTTCAGTTTACTCTATCTCCTATTCAGCTGTCTAGAAAAAATACAACAAAGGTTTAAACTATGTGGATAAAACTTCATCCCTAAAGTGATAAGAGGAATTTTGTACAGGTTTGGGAAGGCATCGCATGGCCAGCAACTGCCTTGTGAAGGGCCAGGCCATGGGTGACTCATCAGCTGTGGGAGGAAGAAGATGGCAAAGGTCCGCTGGAGGCAGGTGGAAGACAAGAGCGGCACTGAAGTGCAGGGCACTGGGGGTACAGGACACAGTATAGAGCAGTGATGGCGAACTTATGGTACGCGTGCCACAGGTGGTACGCGGAGGCATTTGTCAGGGCACGTGAGGAGCATGTGCGCACTGGCCAACTGAGTTCACAGTTTTTAAAAGCCATTTTTTCGCCCTCCCCAGGCTCCAGAGGCTTTATAGGAGCCTGGTGAGGGTGAAAATAGCCCCCCCCCCGAGGCTTCAGGGACGGTCCGGACAGTCCCTGAAGCCTTCGGAGCGCTCAAAACGACCCTCCTTGGAGGGTCATTTTAAACGCTCCGAAGGCGTCAGGGAAGCCTCCGGACCGTCCCTGAAGCCTTCGGAGTGCTTAAAACGACCCTCCAAGCAAACCGGAAGTGAGGGCCTCCGGGGGAGGCGCGGGGGGGCTCTTTTCGCCCTCCCCAGGCTCCTATAAAGCCTCTGGAGCCTGAGGGTGAAAAAAGCATGTAAAATGGGGGGGGGGGGGTGTTGCGTCTATTGTGCGTGCATGCGCACTGGAGGGTCGTGCATTGCATTATGGGTGCGGCACACGACCCCCCTGCGCTCCCCCCACTTGTGGCACGTGAGCCAAAAAAGGTTCGCCATCGCTGGTATAGAGTGAGTGGTTAAATGAGCAGGGGGAGGGGAGATATATGGGTGGGGGGAATTGAAGTGGAGGTACTTATGCCATAACATCACTGTAATTTAGGAAACATGACACAGCTGGCAAACTGCTACTTAATGGATTTCATTCATTTTCAATTGGGCAGGACTAGTCTGCCCCAAATGGGGCAGTCTCCACTACTCTACATGCCATATCAAACCACTTATTCCCCTTAATATTATATGCCACAGCAGTGTTAATTCAATTCAATCACAATAGTCCTATTGATAATAAATACTTATATGCCCCCAATTAGGCAAAAAACCCAGATCAGATTCTCATAGGCTGAACTGTAAACTTATGCTGCTGATTTTATACAGCATTGCTGAATCCAAATTTGCAGACCTGGGAGAGGACTTCAATGCTGGATTTGGGTCTCAAAAAATACATCCTCTATGCACAACACAAATTTCCTCTCCCAACTCTGGAGCCAATGGATTCTTTCCCATCCATTGCTCAAATGTTAGAAAGCAAACTTTGCAGGACTGCCTGGCTCAAACAGCCTTAAGGCTAAATCTCTACATTTTAAATCTTTGACTGTAATTAAGATTTGATTTGACATGAATCAGAGGCAAGTGCAGCAGGTCAGGAGAAGCATGAGGCTTAATGAACGCAACCAGGACCACAAAAACTGCCATTGCAAAATGGTGTGGTCACATGGTGTTTCGCCTAACGACAGCATGGCTTAGCAGTGAAAATTCTGGGTCTAATTAGGGTTGTTAAGCAGGGACTACCTCAGTGGTGGGTTCCGGATCCGTACCGGATTTCGGTACGGTTGGAACAGGCCCGGCAGCGCCCACGTGGATGCGTGCAGTGCACGCATGCGTCTTACTGCCTCTACGACGCTCCAGCTGCTCAGCTGATGTCACGCAGGCACTGTATACGCCATGCACGTAAAAAGAGGTGTGGGCGGGCAGGCCCTCCAGGGCACTGTACTGGAATGGCATCCGGTGCTCCGGGAAGGCTCCGGTACACCCGTACTGGGGTGTACCGCCTGCAACCCACCACTGGACTACCTGTACATACTTTAAGTTCACTCTGACACTTTATGAAGTCTCTGGCAACAGTGGACTGTGAAACAAGCATACAAGTAAATATATTTAAGATCATCTGAGTATAAATGACAGCTGAAGGGCATCCAATGGCATAAGCTACTTAAGGTTGATTCACACTGGAAAGTAAAATCTTACCTTTATTTTATTTAATTCAGCTTTTGGAATATCAAAACATACGCCCTTAACACAAGAAAGAAACAGAATGTCAGTCATTGAAGAAATTTAAAACTCTTTAAGGAGCAGGATACTTGCATTAATATACAAGCAACAGATTTGTCAAGAACACCTGTCTTTAATCTACTGTCCTAGTTATAGTAGTTGACCCACACAGGAATTCTGAATTGTAATTTATTCATAAAATATAAACAACCATTCCAGTCTGGGTTACTTCTAAGTCCAAAACTCTCTTCTGGATAAAATCTTCCCCAATATCTTATCAACACCGCATGCCTGACTTAAGCTTCACTCATTACCAGAGTAGGCAGTAAAGAAAGCAATTACTAGAAGAAAAATTTCAAGTAACACCTATAAACCATATAGGCAGGGGAAAAAAGTTTCTTACCATTTTTCCTTTGAGAAAACACAGTCTGGATATTTTGTTGTCAATGTCCTCACCCAATTGTTCTTTCAGACCCCGCCAAGCATAACCAGCGGAATGCATTTCTACCGAGCACTGAAGTATCATGGTCACATAACCCTTTGTTTAAAAATAATAATAATATAAATTTATAATACAGAGTGCAATTATTAGTGCATACACGAACACACAAATTGCTAAAACAATTACCAGTACTGATTAAAGAATGCTGAGATATCTGTTGAACATTTTTTTCAGTGAGCAGAGGGTGAATAACTGAAAAATAGAATAACGGCACCCCAGTGGGCAACGTAACAACCAATCAAAAAGGGAAATACATAGAATATAGTATACAGTAGAAACATAGGGCTGGAAGGGACTCGGAGTCCACCCCCCCTTTGCTCAAGACAGGTGGCAAACGGAGCCATTTGTCAGGGCACGCGAGGCGCTGCCCTGTCAGCTGGACAGCGCACAGGCCAGCTGAGTTCACCCTTTTTTAAAGCCATTTTTCGCCCTCCCCAGGCTCCAGAGGCTTTATAGGAGCCTGGGGAGGACAAAAAGAGCCCCCCCCCCCCCTGAAGGCCCTCCGGAGGCTTCATGAGCTTCCCTGAAGCCTCCGGAGTGCAAAAAAAGGGGCAAACCGGAATTTCTGGAACGGACTTTCTGTTTGCTTGGAGGGTCGTTTTGACTGCCCCGGAGGCTTTAGGGAAGCCTCTTGAAGGTCCCTGAAGCCTTCGGAGCGCTTAAAACGACCCTCCAAGCAAACCGGAAGTGACTTCCAGTTTGCTCGGAGGGTCGTTTTGACTGCTTCGGAGGCTTCAAGGAATCCTCCTGAAGGTCCCTGAAGCCTCCGGAGGGCTTCCCGGGGGGCGGGGGAGGCTGTTTTCTATTAAACTCAGTGTATTTATTACCACATCAGAGTTGAGCAAAGAGCGCTGTTCAAGAGATGTAGCTCCTGAGATATGAGCCAGGGCTGCAGCCAGAGCTTCCACAGCCCCCTTTTCTTCTATTAGCTGTTCAGCAGATTGTCTGAAGTAGTCAATGGCAGATGGAGGAACAGAATCCAAAGATCTGAATGAAAAAATTTAAGAAACAGTATTTACAAAACCACTAAAATGATCAATGAACCATTTATGAAATGTTCAAACAGAAACTAATGTACAGCGGTAGCAGCATACATATCACACATGAAAAAAAAAGGAGCGAGGCTTCTGTCATAAAGCTGTTTATCTTATTTCAGGTACTAACTTTTACTTAATATTTAGGATTGACATACCTGATTGCATCTTTGCTGGAAGCTTTAATTATGTCTGTTGCTGTAGGAACACCTACACGTTTAAATGTAATGCCCTGAAAATAGAAGGCACACTGTTTCACTGACAAAAGTTGGTCAGAAAACTAGTCCTAAACACTTTAGTTGAAATGGTAAAAAGCACTTTAAAAATGTATACGGCTTTTAAAAAATTACAACATAAGAGAGATGTCACAACTTCCACTAAGAAATTTAGATATAATTACCGCTTTTTGTTCTACAAGTTTCAGCTGATAATCTTCCCTGCGCTGATAGAAACAGATACACATCCCAGTCCGTCCAGCTCGGCCTGTGCGTCCAGAGCGATGAATGTAAGACTCTACATCCTTTATGAAGAAACATTCAAACGATATGCATGTTGCAGAAAAGCCAACATTTTACTTACAAATATACAGAGTGGTATACTCTTTGAAATACACTATTAATGAGAGCAGAAAGCTGAAACGAAGCTATATTTGTGCAAACTAGGAATTACCACAACAGGAAATTATTTACCATATTTTTCAGAGTATCACCTTTTTCCCTCCAAAGAGGGTGAAAATCTGGGTGTGTCTTATACATTGAATCCAGCATTTTTGGCCTCCCAAAACCCCGCCCCCTTTTCAAAAATGGCGGTGTATAGCCTTTAGGAGGCTTCCAGAGTGCTGCTGGAGGGGAGGGGGGCAAAAATGAGCTAGAAATTGGCTGTTTTTGCTCATTTTTGCCCCACCCCAACCCCCAGGATTACTCTATAAGCCTCCTAAAGACTATTCATGCCCTTTTTTTGACAAAAAATGGTCACTTTTTGCAAAAAACTGCAGAGTGCAAATCTTTTTAAAATTTGCCTCTTCAAAATCTTGGTGCGTCTTATACTCCAGTACGTCTTATACTCTGAAAAATACAGTATGTCACCATTGTGTGACATTTAAGTGAGAATTCATTTTAAGAATGTTAAAATTAATAGATTAAAAATATATATACGTGAACAGCAAGATGATATTTGAATACATTTACATTATAGGTAGAATTCATGAAGAATTACAAAGTATTCATGGATGTGCCTGGAATAAATAGTTGCTTTGGAATCCTTGTAAAAACAGTTGGAATCTGGCCCACCTTCACACCCCAATGTCCTGATAAGATGGCATCGCAAATTTTAGCTAGCAGTCTAAGAGAGAGAATAAAGTTCTATTTTTGAAGAAATAAAAATAATTTCCCGACTTTCTCACTTCAACTGTTTTCCAGCAGAAAAGGCAAAGCAACTTAAATGAGGATCCCAAGTCCTCTTTGCAGCAAGCTTTAACAATTTTTTTTGGTGTCACTTTAACTAAGTAACAACACCTTTTGGTACAAATAACTTTTCCCTCTGCCCAAACAGTTATTTTACCTTTGGTGGGGAACTCTGTATCACCAGATCAACTTCTGGAATATCTAAGCCACGGGCAGCCACGTTAGTTGCAACCAGTACTCCAAATGCTCCATTACGGAAGCCTTTCAAAGTGACCTCTCTCTGCTTTTGTGGAATATCTCCATGTAAAGATTGTGCATCCTGCAAACATAAAAGAAATAAATTAAGAGAATTGTCCAAATAACAGGATTGATTTCCCTCAATTCAACTGAGATATCAAAATCTCTGCTTGACAAGACTATATTAGAGTTACTCCAAATATTTGGGAGGCTAAACTGCCTCAAGACAAAAGCACTGCAGATAGCATCATGTTCTGACCCCCCTTCCTCCTTTGCCCACACAGAACACACTCCGGAACAGTACAAGGGAACAAGGTTTATTGCACAAACAAACAGAAGGTTCCGTGGCAGTAAACCACCAAGACAAAACTCACAAAAACAAAACACGAAAGCAGCTATCCAGCTTGCTAGAATTCCAGACTAGAACTTCTGGCATAAGTCCTCTGTTGACTGCTGCAAAGGGCGTATGCAGTCAACCCTTTTTATAACCTGGAGAGGAGCCTCCTGATCAGCAGCTGAGAGCTCTTATCGCTGATAATTATGCCCACGCTCCTTGCGTCTATGGGCGCGGCGGTAACGAGCGTCCAGGAACTCCCTGCTCAGTTCTGACTCACTGTCTCGTGACTCCTCCCCGCTGCTCCAAGGCATGGCATCAGGAGCCCCCCTCCTCTGGCTCTCACTGCTGCTCCATGCCTCAGGCGCCTCCTGGTGGCCGACCAGACTCTCCGATCCCTGCTCAGCGTCCGAACCCTGTCCAGGGTCCCCCACCTCCTCTGGAGCCGACTCATAGGGACCCTCACTCTCGGAGTCTGGTGGCAGCGGCAACGGCGCCTGCTGGGCCACAACAGCATCATAATAATACCACACCTTAGAATTAGAAAAGGGTCATATTTTCCTTCAGCTAAACTCCAGGATGTTATTCATTGCAGAGCTAAACTTTGTCCCTTGTCTTGGTCTCCTTTTGAATGATAACTACTTATGTCTCATCTACTCGATCTCTCCTCTACTGCTGCTGCTCACAATGACAGACTGCAGCCAATCTGCACCTAATTCCTGGATGTCAATTCCGCCTCTTCCCTTGATCCTGACACCTACCGTATTTTTGGAGCATGACACACCAAGATTTTGAAGCGGCAAATTAAAAAAAAACTTTTTGCACTTTGCAGACCTCCCAAAAACGGCCCGTTTTTCATGAAAACGGACCTGTTCTTTTTTTAAAAAAGGGCATGCATAGCCTTTAGGAGGCTTGTAGAGTGCTCCTGCCCCCCCCCCCCAAATGAGCAAAAAACAGCCCGTTTTTTTGTCAAGAAAAGGGCATGCATAGCCTTTAGGAGGCTTGTAGAGTGCTCCTGGGGGGGGGGGGTAGGGGCAAAATTGAGCAAGAAACGGCCCGTTTTTTGTTCATTTCTGCCCTCCCCAGCCCCCAGGAGCAGTCTGAAAGCCTCCTAAAGGCTATCCACGGCCATTTTAGTGAAGGGGGCAGGGTTTTGGGAGGCAAAAAAATGCTATATTGATGCACCCAGATTTTCAGTCTCTTTTTTGAGGGAAAAAGGTGCATCTTATACTCCGAAAAATATGATACCTCTCAAATATATGGGAAAAAAATTATTCCAATGTCTATGGCTGCCATCTCAGAATACCATTAAAAACAGCTGGATATCCACTTTGACGAAATCCCCCCAAAAACATTTAGAACATTTGAAAAATCAGAAAGTAATGGTTAGAAACATTATTAATGAACAGTTGAGGTATATTAAAATAAAGGGCAAATAAATGCAATCTGGAAATCTGTAACAAACCTCACCTTACTTGAACTCTATACATCAGGTTTTGTATTCAATTATATTAGGTCACAAACTGAACAAAAACTATATATAAATGAAAATTGGGATTGCTTTAAAACTTCCTGACAGAAAGCCACCTGAAGAGAGTAGAATCATTTGAAATGTGGATTTACAGGCAGCTGTTACGTATAAGCTGGGTTGACAAAATCAGAAGTGAGGTGGTGATAAGCCTCCTAGGAAAGCCAAGGAAAATCAACAAAACCATTAAAAAGCAAAAGTTAGAATATTTTGGACATGTGATGCGATACCCAGAAAAATATGGCATCCTTCATTTAACGATTGAAGGCAAAGGAGGTCCAAGCACAAGAAGAACATCATGGGTTCAAAATCTAAGGGACTGGTTTGGACAAAACTCAACAGCACTTCTCCGTGAGGCTGTTGATAAAAATAGGATCGCTAACAGGATCACCAACATCCAATGATGGATATGGCACAAGAATTAAAACTTTGGAAAAAAGAAAAAAGCCTCAAGGGGGAGAAATCAAGCACAGAAGAGGTGAAGACTCACTGAACAGCAGAATAGTAAAGAAGGTCAGATAAGCACGGAAAATTGTGTTCAGAAACATTTGAGGGATCAAGAGGTCTTGCAGTTATGGATCGTAAGTAATCTTATAATAAAAGCTTAAAAAAGAAAAAGAGAGGATCAATCAGGCTGTGAATGTGAAAGTATTTTGAAACAAATTCCTCCAATGAATATACCATATCTGAATAAGTTGTTCATCTCTCTCGTGTTCTATTAAACTTATTCCTTTTCATACTTTTGGGTCACTCTACCTGTTTGATTGAGGCATTAAGAGCCAGTTCAGTTGCTTCTTTTTTTGTCTCACAAAATATGATGGTTCGTCCATGACTCCCGCTGTAGACTTGAACGACATCGCCAATCACTGCAGCTCTTTGAGACCAATGACATTCGATGGCTAAGTGCTGCCAAAGCAAAGCCGTATTCATTAGCAATGTGGGTGACAGACATAAAAAATGTGAAATTCTGGTTGCCCATCCATACCCGTCAACACTCTCTACTAGATCCTAAAGACATCCTTAGAAAGGGGTCTGTATGAATACATCCAGATGCATTTACAGTGTTAATCTTATGCTATTATAAAAAGTTAATTTACCTCTACAGTCATAGCAGTTTTTTTAGTCTTCTTTCCAATAAGATCAACTTGCTCATATTTGGATTTCATATATTTCTTTGCTACATTGTAAACCCACTGAGGGCAAGTTGCAGAAAACAAGAGTGTCTGCGGATTATCTTCAGAATCTTAAACAAATAAATAACACATATAAATGTTCAGAAAATCCATAGACATGCTCAAAAAAGAGCAAAGCAAGAAAGCCATTTTTATGGTAGTATTTAGAAATATGTTTTCTGAATCTGAATGCTCTGCTTTCAGCTTGCATCATGCCATTTGAAAAACTCAACAGATTGCAGGTTTCAAACATTCCCCAAATGAGCCACAATATTTTGTACATCTCTAATCATTGCTATGTAACATATACCGTATTTTTCGAAATATAAGATACACTTTCCCCTCCCCCTAAAAGAGGCTGAAAATTTGGGTGCATCTTATACACCAAATGTAGCCCCGCCCATCCAACAGCCCCCACCTTTCAGCCTCCGCCCGTTTCGTTTTAGACCTGTTCCAGGCTGCAGGGATTGCCACAGACCCTCCCCTCCCCGCTTGCGTCTTTGGCTTCTGCACCTTCGCAAGGCGCAGAGGTCAAAATGGCAACCCAGAACAGCTGCCTTTTCTGACCAGTGCCATGCTTCGCCTACTGTACTCACGGGAGCTCCCTGCAACAATCAGCTGAGTTTTTGAAGCTGCGTATCAGCCACAACAAGGTGTGCGCGAGCGAAGCGAGCGTACACGCTCACAACCAGTGAACCTGTTGCTAAAGTTCACCTCTGGGAACAGCTGATTGAGGGTATTCTGAAAGACCGATTGACCCACCAATCAGCTGCTCATGTCAGACTAATGTGCTGAAGCTGATCAGGCTGTTTGCTAAGGACGCTAGCCAGATGAATACTGGATGCTGGTAGGCAGAAGCAAAAAAAATTTTTTTTTCTTATTTCCCGCCCCAAAAACAAAGGTTCATTTTATATTCCGAAAAATACAGTAATCAATATGAGAACACATCTCAGAATAAAAAGCAAATTGATTATTTGTGTGCTATCATTATTGCCAAATACTTCCAAAGTATTTTTGGATGGCCCAGCAAGAAAAGAAATAAGCAATAAATTATTATGCTTTCAGTATACAGGTGGTCCTCGTTTAACAATCACTCATTCAAACTTGCAATGTCTCTGAATAAGTGGTACTTATGAACAGTCTTCAAAAGTTCCGGCTGTTGCAGCATCCCTATCACTGGTCACTATTTGTGACATTTTTCGCCAACTTCCTACAAGCAAAGTCAGTACAGAACCAATAGGTCGCAAATGATGACATGATGTCCTTGCTTAATAATGGGATTCTCTTAAAGACTGCAATTAGGAAGCACTAGAACAGCTGTTGTTAAGCAATGCAATCATCTGTATCCCATTTTACAACCACATCGCTCAGTGATTATAATTCTACTCCCAATTGCCCCTGGCAACCTGTATCCCAGGTTATTTTGATACAGGTTTTTAACTACATTCCATTTCTTTATATTCAGGCCCTATGACACATTACAATTGGCTCCAAATTAAATTTACTGTATGAAGTTAAATTTGATATAGAATCAGTGATCGAATCAGGGGAGAAATCCTCTGAAGTCTGCTACCGGTTTGCTTCGCGCGCACATGCACAGCGTTTGCCAGAACCAATAGTAAAAAAATGCTATCATTTCGGGTAAACCGGTACTTCGGACAATCAGCTGTGTTGCACAATTTCTAATTATCGCAACTACCAGTTCGCCCAAACAGGTAGCATTTTTTTACTATCGGTTCGGGTGAATTGGTCCGAACCGGTAGCATTTCACCCCTGAATCGAATGAACCAACTGGTTTTCCTAGTCCTGCACTTAATTCCTTACATATTCTCTGAGCATTAAAAGCAAGGAACAGAAGATTCCAAAATAGAACAGATACATAGACAACATGCTTACCCTTCTTATAAGAATTCACTAAGATTTCTTCTACTTGTTCAGCAAATCCCATATCCAACATCTGATCAACTTCATCCAAGACGACATGTTTCAATTTAGAAATGTCCAATTTATTATTTTGGAGGTGATCTTTTATTCGACCAGGAGTCCCAACGAGAATGTCAATGCCATTTCTAATTAGATCCACTAGAAGGAATTTTAACATGTTATGTATCAAACTTGCTGCTTAACTCTAAGAATTATTGTAAGGCCAATGTTCTGAAATCTGTCAGCATTATTTATGTGTTTGAACTATATTAGTCACCAAACAAGTTCCAACAATTTTCATCGTCGTGCACTTAATTTAATACATATTCTAAATAATTTTACAAATATAAGAATCTAAAGCCACAATGAACTTTTACTTTAAACTAGGCACCATTCTAAAGTATCTAAAGCATCACACTAAAACGTCCCTTCAAGTATGCATAAATTAAATTGATTTTGTTTCACTTTGATATGTATGTTTTCAGTTATTTCAAATAACGCATTAAAATAACATGTTACAATTTCTTTACATTTCTGAGTCCAACAAATGAACATAATGCATTACAATAGTTTTTTTTAAAGTATTATGGAGCAATATAATGCACATTTTTTAAAAAAAGTTTTTAAAAAGGTATTTTTAAGTTGAAATGTTATATCATCAAAAAGTAAATTCTACTTTCTTACACTGTCCATTATACGCTGTTCCTCCATAAAAACAAGCCACAGTAAGTTTCTTTGTAATATCTTTGAAGTCTCTGGCAACCTGCATTGCCAATTCTCTGGTTGGAGTCAGAACTAGTACCTAATTACAAACAAAGAATTATTTGTGGATTCTTCTACAATTAGCATAAAGAGCAAGGTGAATCATCCTCCCTATTCCCCAAAACATAATAAAGATGTTAAGGCAAACAGATCTGCAGCCCACATGATGAGAGCAGCATCACTATGTACTTCTCATGTATGAGCAGGGTGGATAAAAATCGATTATTTTTAAAAAATAAATTGAAAAATCAGAGTTTTAAAATTTTAAATTGGATTTTTAAATTTTAAATCAGATTGTTTTTTTTTATCAAGTCTATTTTAATAAAATGCTTTTGGAGTAAAAATCTATCTAAAGATAGTTTTCTATTAAAGATACATTAATAATTCAATTTATTCAGCATGGCATGGAGCTTAGTTACGTAGCATGAGGCTGTATATATTCTGCAATATTGGGACTGTTGGTGAGTCAACGGTGGGTCAAAGGAAGAGTTGCTGTGGGACAGATATGACAGTTGCTCTTTAAAAATTATGATTTAAATCGAGTTGATTTAAATCAAATCCACCCTGTATATGTGACTAATGTATTTTTGTCCCCCCCTCCCCCCCAGTTTGTAATTTCATTGTGACTTCATTACCTTTGGTGAACGGCCTCTTTTTCTTTCCTGTGGATCTCTATCAAGTTTTTCAATTAATGGAATGGCAAAGGAGAATGTTTTCCCTGTTCCTGTCCGAGCTTGGGCAATTACATCTTTGCCCTCAAATACTGACTTGAAAGTCTTCACTTGTACTGGAAACAGGTAGGTGACACCACGAGCTGTGGAAGAATACGATTAGATTTTCTCTAGAAAAATATATGCTTATCATGATTAGTCCTAAATTTTTCTGTAACAAAACTTAAAAAAAGAAAATACACAAGAGAGACTATGCTAGAGACATTTTTATTAAATACTTTACAAATTACTACACTCAAGTGACATGGAGTAAGTCCAGCATTCTACCTAAAAGCAACAACATCCGGCAGATCTATGAATCAAATCTTCCTTCCTTCTTCCTAGAACAGTGTTTCTCAAGCTCAAAAACTTTAACATGTGTGGACTTCAAGTCCCAGACTTCCAGCCAACATAAAGTCCACAAATCTTAAAGTGGCTGAGATTGAGAAATGCCGTCCTAGACATTTACCCTGATAGTTAATCCCATAGATCATGGCATATTTTTTTTCTTTTGTCATGAGGCTACAACTAATTGCTGAATTCTAGAATGTTAAAAAAAATGCCTGGAGACAACCTTCCTATAGAAATATGCAAAATATCAATTGTAAAAGGATTTGATACTACTCAGGTGTTTGCGCCAAGAAATTGCAGCTCTTTTATCATTTTTAACCAAGCTATCTACAGTGTGCATATCTACATGAAATGTTGTATGTGGCACCAAACATTATTATTCCTCAACTTTTATCTCATAAGAACATGAAATTTATTCATGAGTTTACAGGATCTAGTAAGAATCACAGTAACATCAGAGTAAGTCAAAATTGACCCCTTACTTCCAAAAGAAAAGAGCAGCATATTCGTTTGAAAACCAAGTTAACTTCTATGCAAATCTTTTGCAGGCAGTAACTCATCAATGAATTTAGGAATATTTCAATTATACCGATTCTCATCTGCTAACATCAAATCCTTTCGTGCAGAGATCATCAGACTACCAGATAAAATTTGCTTCGGGCTGATAACTTTCAATGGGTGTACCTTTCAGAAGATCAAGGGTTGCTTTAGAGATATCAAAATTGGCAAAAGCACCTTCCTTTTGTTCTGCTGTTAGTTCCTATTTTAAACAAAAATAAAAAGCAGTTAGTGTAAGATTTTAATTCCAAAAAATATTTTAAAAACTGAAAGAAAAAAGCATCTACGGTACTCAATACCCACTTTCAAATATTCCCAAGGGGAAAAAATTAAATGCAACTATTGTTATAATTTATTTACAAAGCGATAATGTATGCAGCATGTATGTGTGTAATTAATAACATAAGATGTGCTAAGAATGTTAAATACAAAATGCACCAAAGATAAACATCAGAAATACAAAGAGTAAGAAAATCTAAAATAATGGAGGATAACTACTACCCTTATTTTCTCTGAAAATAAGACCTCCCCAGATAATAAGCCCAATCGGGCTTTGAGCACAGGCACTAAAATAAGCCCTCCGCCAAGAATAAGCTCCTCCCAAAAATATTGCAACAAAGCAGCAGCTATGAGGTGACAATGCTCACCACCTCCTACACCTCAACAATAATAAGGCCTCCCCGAAAATAAGGCCAAGCACTTATTTCGGGGGTCAAAACACACACCTGAAGCGCGTCCCTGAGCAAACCAGCAGTAAAAAAAAGCCAGAACCCACCCTTGCCGAGGTGAGATTGGAACCCTCCTTGGTGTTCCTCTACAGAAATCCCTTAAAAATTATTGTGTCAACAGGCTCAGGGGTCTCATAGAAATGGAGATTTAATGAGGTGGCTAGATTGTATATAACATCTATGCCAGTGATGGCAAACCTTTTTTTGGCTGCCGTGGCAAAAGCGGGGGGAGCACAGGGAGGGCGTGCGCTGGCATGCCACACCCATGCTATGTGCGTGACCACCCCGAGCACATGCACATGCACGCGATCAGCGACCACCACCCCGCTTTTGCTGCGGTTTTTTCACCTTCCCCAGGCTCCAGAGGATTTCTAGGAGCCTGTGGAGGGCGAAAACAGCCTCCCCCACCAGGCCCCCCCTGGACGCCCTCCGAAGGCCTCAGGAGCTTCCCTGAAGCCTCTGGAGGGCAAAAAATGGACCTACGGAAGTTTGGGAATGGTGATTTCTGGGTTCCCTGTAGGGCCGATTTTTGACCTCCGGAGCTTTCAGGGGCCTTCAGGCGGCTTCCCTGAAGGCTCCGGACGGCAAAAAACGGCCCTACGAGAAAACCGGAAGCCCGTTCCTGAACTTCTGGTTTCCCCATAGGGCCAGTTTTTCATGTTTTGGAGCCTTCAGGGAAGCCTCCGGAGGGCGAAAAACGAAGTCAGCTGGCCAGCACACGTATGCTCACTGGCCAGCTGACAGGGCAACACCTCGCATGCCCTGACAAATGACTCCGTGTGCCACCTGTGGCAAGCGTGCCATAGGATCGCCATCACGGATTTATGCTCTTCCTACCCTGTTTTTTATTTAATATTATTTTAATTTTAGAGTATTTTTGTAATTATTTTTTTACGGTTTTATGTACACTACATAAAAAGAGTCCCATTTCAGTGAGATGCATGGCAATAAATATGTCTGATAAGTAGATGTCTTTTTAAAAAAATGTTTTATGGGTACATTTTTTCTTTAAAAACATAAAAAATTCCATGTGTATGAACAGTCTGGGCATAATTCATTTTGTGTAAAGGTACAACAATAACCATAATCATACTAGTAATCTTAGTAAATATATCAATATTAATCACAAAATAATAATATAATTAGTTTGTCCATCTTGCAATATTTTCAATACACATTTTTGTTATCTCTTTAAATTATTTTTAAATTCTAACCTCTGTTTCTGTTAGTTAACAATTGGTAAAATATATCCCATTTTAAAAAGTATGCTGTTTCTTTATTTTATCTTAAGTGTCAGTCTACCCATCTCAGCACATTCTAATATTTTTTTATTACATTTTCATAAGTAAATGTCTTGTTGCAGTACAGTCTACATTTAGAGACAACTGGGAACTGGCTACTTGATTATTAAGTGAAGTGGTCACTACATGAAACTATAATTGCATTTATGATCTTCAGCTTTCCTTTGCTTTACAGACCTGTAAAGGTTATAAATGCAAGTATTGGTCACAAAGTTACTTTTTCACCATTGTTATAATCACAGTCCCTCAAACAAGGACTACCTATTAAACATCCTAAGAAAGTTGCTCTATATCTCAATATGATATGTTAATATGATAAAGGGACAATATATCTAATACTACACATCTTGACAGCAGCAAGAATTGTGTATGTGCAGCAGTGGAAGAGCGAAAACGCCCCTTCCGAAGAGGAGACAATAAAATACTAGTCTGTGCGCAAGTGGACAGACTAACGTTAAAAATAAAAGATAAAGGAGAAGGCAAAAACGCCCCAATTTTTGCGAAAAATGGGCAGAAAACGGGCCGTTTTTTGCAAAAAAAGGTGGCGTTTTTGCTTTTCCCCAGAAACACTTTGCAAGCTTCAGCAGGGTTGGGGGAAGGCCAAAATGCCCCCGTTTTTGTGAAAAATGGGCCGTTTTCCGCAAAAACAGGAGCATTTTGGCTTTCCCCCAGCCCCGCTGAAGCCTGCAGAGTGATTCTGGGGGCTGGGGGAAGGCATCCAAATGGGTTGCGGGGGCGGGACTTCGGGAGGCCAAAAATGGCTGTATTTGGTGTATAAGATGCACCAACATTTCCACATTTTTAAGGGGGGAAAGGTGAGTCTTATACTCCCAAAATACGGTAATCTCAAAAATACTTAATATTCAAATAGAAATGCACATAAAGATTATACTGAGTCATCAGGATTACGCTTTACCCTGACAAAGCTGTAAAATGCCTGATCTTTCTACTTTATAGTATTGACATTCTAAATAAAATATATTTAGTACAGAGAATAAATAATCTCACCTGATCTTGATCACTTTCACATTCTGCATGTGAATCTTCGCAAGAATTATTCTCCTTTTTTGAGTGCTTTACCCCATTACTCATGTGAGACATTGAATTGCATTCTGAAATTTCAACTTCATTTTTAACAGCCATTTCTTTCTTTTTTTTAATTTTCTTTGCTTTTGGTGGCTCCAACTCCAAATCCAGTAATTCAGTCTCGGCTATTTTATGCTTTTTCCGTTTCTGCTTTTCTGCTTTATCTTTTTTATTCTTCTGTAAAGCAAGCATATTTGAACAAACATATTCAAATTATTAGACATACTTTCTTCAAACCCCCACAAATCATTTTCATAACATTTATTCCAATGTTAGGAATATAATTTTATACAGAAGAAACCAAGAAGAACAGAATCGTTGCTACAGACATGTTGCTACCTTTTTGGGGTGAACACGATGCAGAAAATGGAAAATTTGTTTTGGATCTGAGACAAACATACTGCCATTTGAATTACACACTAGCAAAAGTCAAAGATTCTGGGCTACCTGAGTGGTGCAAATGGTTCCTGTAGTCTATAATTTTTTCCTCTAGAAATCCATTCCTGCTCCCACACCACTCAGTGACCCTAAGGACACAGATAAACATCCAAGTGCTTCAAGGAGCCTCTAAAAGGTGCAAATGACCAGCTATCTGCAAGGAATATAAATCCTTCCATTCCCCACTATCCTGTCAAGAGTTGAAGAAGCCTCTTGGATGAGAAACGAAACATCTTCAAAGAAAAAACCAGAAACCTCCTGAAAAAGCACCTTTGGGACAACCTGGATGACAGAGAATCTCTACAGACTTTGTGCATTAAATGGTAATTAATGCTCCATCCACAAAATGTACTATTGCCCTAGACATGAAAGATGACATTTAAAGAATACATAACCATCAAGTTTTAAAACAGCTATCTTTGTACTAATTAAACAAATGGCACGTTTTCCCCCTTTGGCACAGATTTCATAATACAGTATTTTACAAGAACAGTTTTAATGCATAATTTAATATAATTATTAAACATGCAATACATTTAAGTGATGTATATCAATTTATTATGTTCATTTTGGGGATTTCTTTTTTTCCTTTTATTTCATTTGTTACTATAACTTAGTAACTAATTTTATTACTTATGTAATTTTACAATATGCAAGGCTGCCCAACTCAACACCAATCTGTGCACCTTGCAGTGGAAACATAAAAAACACAATTTTTTAAAAAATAAGAAATTCAAAGAAAAAATGTTTTAAATTTTAAAATGTTAAATTGGCATATGTACATTGTTTTCTCTATTTCTTGTTAAAAATTGTAGTACAATTATTAAAAATATAGGAAACAAAGAGAGTGATTTCTTCTAATTCTTTTTTCATTGCCAAAAGCAACAATAATCAATGTTTCAATAATAGGTTACTATTGTTAAGCAACCCAAGTCTGAAAATTAAAAGCATTAAAATATATCCCCAAAGATGGATATTAAATTAAGGCTCAATAACAAGAAATCATCACAATGTTATGTATTTAAATGAGATCATTATATTTCCTTCATCTCAACTGATCTTCCTTTTACCCAAACCTAGGGCCTTCCAGATGTATTTTGATTCCAACTCTTGAAATCAATCACCTAACAGACACCCAAAATAGGTGTACAGGAAACTTAATTTATTTTATTTTATTTATTTTGTCAAGCATGTATAAGATAACAGATATAAGTACAAACATGATTATAAATACAGGAAATGGATATGAATAAGTGGGGGCAGTAGGGGGAAAAATATCCAGAGGAAAAAAATATTAGCCAGATGTAAAACGTTTAGAAATGCTGAAAATATTCAGAAACAAGTAGAAATATATAGAAATGGAAGTGTAACTGAATATCCATTGTACAGGGATCTTTTACTAACTCTTCGTTTTCTATCACAAAAACTTTCATTACGAATACCTTAGTTTACACATAAAACGACATTTGGTGCATTTCTTGCCATGCCTGCTTTATTTTTTTAAATGCATATAATATATTAATTATATATATTATTTATATTTACATCTAAACCTTGAAATTCTAAGATCTCTGACAAGCTGGCAAAAATAAAAACGAGTGAAAAGGTTAAATTTTAAGAAAGCGGAGGAGGGACGCATTAAGGCCTTCCGCTCCTCCACGTGGTCCTACTTTTAGAACTAGGAGGAAGGAAATAAACAAGCTTGTAAATATGTTTATACGGTAAACATACGGTAAAAACTGGATTATAAAACATTTTTTGTGGGAAAGAAATAGGAGCAAGACGTCAGCCCCTCGCCTTAGTATAGCCGCTATAATTGGGAGAGCAGGGGGGGGGGGAATCCATTTTTTTGTACGGGAAGGAAGCCCAGGGCAGGGGGATAAACGACGGGGAAGCCCTACAACGGAGAAGCCTCCGTCGCCCCCGAGCCCTCCGCTTCCGGAGCCAGGCCAGGCCGACACCACAGCAAGCAGGCCGCTCGCTTCCTCGCGCAGCCGCGTCGTTTCCTGGCCCGCTGCCCCGCCTTCGGCCCCTCCTTCCCTGGCCGCTTGCTGCCGCCACGAGGCCGGTCCGCCGGCCTAGCCGCCTTACCTTGCTCTTTTTGGGGCCGGCGTGGTGCGGAGCGGCGTCGGGCTCCATGGGGGTCTCGGGCTCCAGATCGTCCTCGCTCTGGGACTCGAAGCGGGGGGCGGCGGGCATTTCCTGGGACTCTTGGCCGCGGAGGTGATGGCAGAAGCGGCTACTCGAAACCGAGGCCGGCGTGAAAGGAAAGAGCCCCGCCCCGCCGGCCCTGCGGAGGAAAGAGGGGCGGCGCGGGAGGAGGAGCGGCGACCGCGGAGCAGCGAGGAAAGCGCTGCGCCCGTGCAGGGGGAGAAGGCAGCAGACGGGGACGAAGCTGCTTCGGTACCCGCCTAGTGGCTCGCCGGGCTGCAGGTGCGGCGTCACCCCGCGGAGCAGCCAGGTTGCCCACGTGGAAGGCAGGCCGCCGGGGCTCCCCTGGTTGCTGCGGCTGGAGAGACTGAGCGGCGCTGGTGCTCTGGGAGGACTGCCGGGCTGCTTTCGGCGCGTCTGGAAGGGGACGGGGACGAGGTGTAGGGGGGGTACGAATTGGAAACGGTGAGGGGAAAGAAAGAAAGAAAAAGAAGAAAGAAAGGAGGGAGGGAGGGAGGAAAGATACAAAGAAAGGGAGGAAGGAAAGAAAGAAAGGGGGGAAAGGAAGAAAGAAAAAGAAGAAAGGAAGGAAGATGGAAGGAAAGATGTAAAAGGAAAGAAAGAAAGGGAGGGACGAAAGGAAGAAAAAGAAAAAGAAGGAAGGAAAGGAAGAAAGGGAGGAAATAAAGAAAAAGAAAGAGGGAGGGAGGAAAGGAAGAATGAAAGAAAAAGAAAGAAGAAAGGAGGGAGGGAGGAGGGAAGATAGAAAGGGATGAAAGAAAGAAAAGGGGAGGGAGGGAGGGAGGAAAGGAAGGAAGAAAAAGGAGGAAAGAAAGAAAAAAAGAAAGGTGGGAGAGAGGAAAGAAAGAAAAAGCAAGTCTTTCCTGTGTTGGAAGACATGTCCATTTCGGTTCTGTTCCAAGTGGGGAGAAAAACGCTGGAAACATGGAGGCTGTTTGGAAATATGGTTTATTGATGGACAGGACCACATGGGTTTGAGGTCCTGGGGAGCTGAACATCTGGTTTGATGAGCACCTGAAATTTTATAGTTTGCTCTACAGCATTTTGTAATTTAGAGGCTTCTTGCTTTGTGTATTTTGTTGTTTGATTTGAAGTAGTTTGTCTGGCAAAGGCCGGCAATGAGTTGGGGTTTTTAAATCTTGTTTAACAAATGTAATGCTAGATGCTGACTTCCTTGGGGTTTTAATCATATCTTGAATGGATTACCAAATCTGCATTTCTAAAAATTGGCCCCTTAGTTTCTTACTTAGGGCAGAGAGCTGAGGCTCTGAGTTTCTCTATTTAGAAACACGTTTCTCCTTTAGGGTGTAGGAAGTTATCACCCAGCCCTCTCCCAGAAAAATGAAATATCCTAGGAAATATTGATAAGGCAGAATATTATATTTTCCTGGATGTGAAAAAGGGAGAAACACATTTTAAACACAGAGTAAATTCCTGCAGCTTCCTGCCCTTTGTCAATGGGCCATTAAGAAGGCCAAGCTAGTCCACTTTACATAATAAAGAGTTCAGCTCCAGGGGGATGGGTGTAGAGTTCTGGCAGTGACAATGAAGGCATGATAATATTGCCTTTTACTCAACTGACCACATGGCATCTAAACTCAATCAAACCTGAATTCAAAACTCAGCAGCCTAGAGGGTTGCCCTTGCATGGGCCCATGTGAGTCTGACAGCCAATCAGAATACATTTCTTACACAGGAACAAGAAACAGAAAGGTGGGGCAGAACAGATTATAAAAAGCCTAACAAGCCCCTCCATCTTCCCTTCTCTTCCCTTCTCTTCTTCTCCATCAACATTGAAGCATGTGATCACCTTTTCTGTTCAGGGCTCAAGCCATGTGGTCCTGTCCACCATTAAACCATCTTTCCAAGCAGCCTCCATGTCTCCAGTGTCTTTTTCCCCACTTGGAGCCGAACCCAGAAGGACATTTCTCCCAACAAGGGAAAATAATAATATTCTGCCTTTGTAATATATTTCGTTCTTCTAAGAGGGGTGGGTGCAAACTTTCTTCACCTGCAAGCTAGAAAGTGGAGGGTTTGCAGACTCGCTGCCAAGGTTTGCACGGTCTGAGGTGGGAGAGACAGTCTGAGGTGGGAGAGACGCTGGTAACTGGCTTTCCCAGGGCTGGAGGCGTTTTGGGAGGGGGCGGCCTGGCAGCCTAACACTTGCGAACTGGATTTTTTAGTACTTGGGAGTCCTAAGTTACGTGGGAAGGTAGATAGATTTAGGATTTCACAATGATGTTGATTAGCTCTGTTTAAGTTTACTTTATTGTCATTGCACCTTGTTATGTTAAATGCCATCTTCAGTGTACATATTTTCTTTCTATATAAATAAAAATGTAATGTTTGTTTGTTCAAAATCTCAAAACTCCGAAAGTTCTTCACCGATTGCTTTGAAATGTTGACACAACGTTGCATTCGAATACGCACATGTTTTTATATATGTATATTATATAGATGTCACACCTGTGACAGGTAAAAACATGTTTTTTTGCAAAAACAAGTTTTGAAAACTAGCGCCATCTGCTGGACGTAAAAGCAACACACGCTATACTAAATATTTCATGATTCCATTTCAATCTTTCCTATTGCATTGTTATATTGGTTTTTTTATACATTTCCATTAATTTTCATTTTGACTTAATTATTTAGTGTGACATTTTGTTGGAATTCAGCTGTGTTGTTTACCATGTTTTTCCTTTGTTTTTCAGTTCGTATTTTTGAAAGGTCTGAGACTGAATATATGATTATTCTTTTAAAGGGACAGTTTTAAGAACTGTATAAAAAGGAACTTGCTTCGAATGTGCTTGATTTGGAATCTATTCTGAAACAGCAGGTATTCTATATAGGCTAAAGTTTTGCAAAGATCTCTACATCTTGGTGGAGCACAACAGTCTAAAAATCTCCAGAGTTCCTGGGACAACAGTATCATGTCTGTTTCTCTCTCTAAATAAGAAATAGGGAAACAATAAAACATGCAGAACTATGCTTCCCACTTGTCTTTTTGTCAAATATTATCACTGAACTTTTCTTTAACTTTTGTCCATTTTAGCCTCCAAATCCTTACAAGGGTAATCCTCAACAACTATTTGTTTAATGAACATTCAAGGTGATAATGGTGCTGACTGTTGTAGCATCCCTATGGTCATCTGATCAAAATTCAGATGATTGGCACCTGGCATGATTGTTGCAACATCCAGAGAGCAGTCATCACTTTTTGCAACCTTCTGACAATCAAAGTCAGATTTCAACTATGTTACTAACTTAACTACAGTGATTTACTTAACAAGTGTGGCAAGAAAGGTTGCAAAATGGAGCAAAACTTACTTAACAATTGTTGCTTAGCAATGGAAATTTTGGACCAAATTGTGGTTGTAAGTTGAGGATTACCTGTAATGGTATGGTTTTGATCCTGCTAGTAAAGATGTTATTCTTTTCTGGTGTGTAAAATTAATTGTTTTATTTTTGTTGTTTTTTTATATTGTGGTTGGAATGCACTTTTATGGGGGAAGCATTAAATACAGATTTTTGTACTCACTCACATATGGTTCCTGTAATCTTTTCGAAGTATTTGAATTGGACACCTTGCAGTGTTTTTCCAATTGACAACTTTAAGCAATACTGATTGGGGAATTCAGGGAGCTGATATCCACTCATTTTAAAGTAGCCAAAGCTAGAAAAAAATTGTTTAGTGCTATCAAACCAAATTATTTAAGATTTTCAGTGGGCTGGACCATCTAATGCTAAGCTGTCACTTGGTGTGTGAATTCAGCCATGGGGCCAGGGAAGAGCTCTTATAGCAACATAGTTTGTTTTCCTTCCTACACTGACCTTCCCTGCAGACGGGTATTTGCAGGATGTGGTCAAAAAAGTTTATATGGCAGCTATAATCATGCAGTTGAAGCTCTGCCCAATGTTTATATGCATTAAAAATGGGACACCTGCCTGAAGGTGGTCAGTTTCAGCATGGTGGTCTACATGCTCTTGGACTTCTGTTACACAGACAGACCATGTTTCCCTTCTACTCTCCCACATTTCTCCCTCAAAACCTTTTCCCTTTCAAACCACGATTTTTGTAGTAAGGAGGGTGGAAATCAGTTTATCTAATGATTAAGCCATTAGGTTAGAAACCAGGAGGCAGTGAGTTCTAGTCCTGCCTTTGGCATGAAAGCAGGTTGTGTGACTTTGAACCAGTTATTATTTTTCATCCCACCCCATTCCCACTTGATTGTTGTTGTGGGGAAAGTGGGAGAATGAAGGAGTATTGGATAAGTTTGCCATCGAGTTACCGTATCTTTTGGAGTATAAGACGCACCAAGGTTTTGAAGAGGCAAATTAAAAAAAAAGTTTTTGCACTCTGTAAACCTCCCCAAAATGGCCTGTTTTCTGCTAAAACGGACCTTTTTTTTTAAGGGGATGAATAGCCCTTAGGAGGCTTGTAGAGTGCTCCTGGGGATGTGCAGGGCCAGAAACGATCAGAAAATGGCATGGATAGCCTTTAGGAAGCTTATAGAGTGCTCCTCTATAAGTTTGGGTTGTGGGGGGGGCGCAAAATTGAACAAAAAATGGCCCATTTTTTGTTCATTTCTGTTCTCCCCAGCCCCCAGGAGCTCTCTGAAAGCCTCCTACAAGTTATGCACGGCAATTTTGGTGACGGGGCGGAGTTTCGGGAGGCAAAAAATGCTGTATTCAATGTATAAGACGCACCCAGATTTTCAGCCTCTTTTTTTGAAAAATACGGTATTCTCTGTATACTCTGGGCAAGACGGAGTGGCTGTGGCTTCCGGCCCCCCGGTTCAACCAGTTGCTTCCATCTCTGGCCATCGGGGGAGAGCAACTGGCCCCCATGGAGCGGGCGCGCAATTTGGGCGTCCTCCTGGATGCCCGGCTGTCCATGGATGACCATGTAACAGCCGTGGCAAGGTGGGCGTTCCACCAGGTCCGCCTGGTGCGCCAATTGCGCCCCCTATTGGACCGGGATGCCTTACGCACAGTCATCCATGCCCTGGTGACGTCTCGCCTAGACTACTGCAATGCTCTCTACATGGGGCTTCCCTTGAGATGCACTCGAAGACTACAGTTGGTCCAGAATGCGGCCGCACGGGTGATTATGGGGAGTACTAGATACTCCCATGTAACACCTCTCCTGCGCGAGCTGCACTGGCTTCCTGTGGTCTATCGGGTGCGTTTCAAGGTTTTGATTATGATCTTCAAAGCGCTCCATGGCACAGGACCTAGCTACCTGCGGGATCGCATCCTGCCCCATACATCCCTACGACCAATTCGCTTGCACAGAGAGGGACTTCTCCGGGTGCCGTCCACTAAACAGTGTCAGAGGGCGACACCCAGGAGTAGGGCCTTCTCTGTGATGGGCCCAGCCCTTTGGAATGACCTCCCCCTCGACATTAGGATTACCTCCGATCTCCGCTCCTTCCATGTAAAGCTCAAGACCCACCTTTTTCAATTATCTGGCCTGGCTCAACCATAGTTCCATCCTAATCCTCCTGACAGTCTTTTTAAACTCGTAATTTTAAACTGTGGTATTTTTAATTGCTAATTTTATTATTATTATTGTATGTATTTTATGACTGTTACCTCCTCCGTGTACGTGTATGTGTATGTGTATATGTATTTATATATGTGCTTTTATTGTACGCCGCCCCGAGTCCCTTGTGGAGAGGGAGCGGCTAACAAATCGAATAAATTGAAATTGAATTGAATTGACTCTGAAAAATTCGGTATTTATAAAAAATGAATAAAGGAGGATAAAAATTGAATAAATACTGATAAGGTTGATGAACTCTTGCTCATCTGTTTATTATTCTGGAAGGTTGGAGTGAGCCAGATGTTCTATGCTCCTTCCCCTACTAACCCTGTCAGGCCTGGAAGCCATCTTTTGCATTGGGCTTTCAGGTCTGCCACATTCAATGCTGTGGGGAAATGGGAGGGGGGATTATATGGACTATGGGAGATATATAATCTAAATAACATTCCTTTCTCAGAGAGTCAAGGACATCTTGCTCTGCAGCTGCAATGGTGTGACTGGGAGGCATCTTCAGTTTTGGACGGTGCCTGATTGGATCATGTGATGGACATGTGGGTGCTGGGCAGGGACTTGAACTTTCAGTTGGGTGGAGAAAAGCTGGAAGGTTTCAGATTCGGGTTTTCCCAGTTGTGCCAATATGAAATCTCTAATAAAATGAAACTTTGAGGAAACTCAAGCCTTGGAGTCTTCTTTCTTTGGGAGTGTTACTTGGAACCCCGACACCTTATCCTATTTTGTTCACAGCTCAACTTCTGTATTTCACTCTTCCAGTGGAGGAGCAGTTTAGAGCCTCATGTTTCATACAGCACACCCCTAGATGGGGGTTAAAACTTTATAAACCATTATCCGGAAGAAAACAGGTGCCTTAGTGTAAGCCAATATTAATGTATGAGGGTGGGGCCATCATGTGAGTCTGCAGAGCCCATATTTCACATGGTATTTCCAAATCTAAACTACAGAGAGTAAAACATAGGCTGTATCAGGGAGGTAGACACAATGGCAGCCACACTGTTGGGGGAGGCAGTGGCAGTCCCAAAACAGATTGACCAAACCAACTGGAGGCCAGTTCTCTGAAGATGTCTCCTTTAGGTCCCCTGGGAGGTCTCCTGTTGAGATAGCACAGGGGTTGGCAAACTGAAACACTCAAAAGAGCCATTTGGACCAGTTTCCCCACAGAAAAGAAAACACTGGGAGCCACAAAGGTCCTAACCGGAAGCCCCCTGTTCAATTCTGGAGCTGACCAGAAGTTCAGTTCCCCCACCATAGAGTCTCCTCCTACAGCGGCGTACTTTTTCCTCTACCTGTCATAACCAAATGCCCTATCAATTGTGGAGACAACTGGAAAACCCTCCCCTTGCCATAGAGTCTTCTCCTGGTGCACTGTGCTTCTCCCCCCCCCCCCCGGAAGCTCCTCTCAAAATTGTGACGCCAACCTGTGATGGAGCCACAGCAGAGGGAGGAAAGAGCCACATGCGGCTCCAGAACCACAGTTTGCTGACCCCTGAGATAGCAAGTTAAATGCTGGTTTCATAGTAGAATACATTAGACTGACTTCTGCCACTTCATGTGCTGCTGGCAAGACCACACAAAGACCAAGTTGTGAGAAGACAATCATGAGAAATGGTTAGTGGGGCATATCTGTACTGCAGCAAATGGAACACGAGGATGAATGAAGGCACTGTGGTTGTTTTCACACCACGGGTGGAACCACAAGCTACAGGGAGTCCTCGTTTAGTGACTGCCTCAGACAGTGACCATTCGGAGTTACAAGGGTGACTTTATCACCATTCTTGCATTTAAGACTTGGCAGGTTTATAAAGCAAAGGAAGATCGCAAGCAGTCACATTTAACATACTGAATGTTTTGCTTAACTGGGTTTCCAGTTCCAATTAAATGTGAAATACTTGTAAAAGTATATTTTTTGCATTACTCGACATATTTTCACATAAAATATTTTTTTTTATTTCAGGAATATTCTTAGTCATGAACTTGCAATACTTTACCACTGAAAAATGTGATTCATCCACCATCATTTTGCTGAAATATCTGGAATGTGATCCGAATGAAGGCATTTATATCTTGATAGTAACTTAATAACCATGCCTTGGTTGATTATATGAAAGACAGCCAAGAACAAGCATTGATTGAAGTTAAAAATTGTAACTTAATAAATGTGCAGGAAACAAAACATGAATATCAAAATAATGTAATAACAACAAATAGAATGCTGGCAAGGAAAAGCGTTAGATTGATGGGAAGGTGGATAAAGATAAAATCTGTCAATGGCTTACAATTGGAACATTAAAGAAAATGAAAGCTTGATTTTGACTGCCCAAGAGTAAACTATTTGAACTAATGCTATTTAAGCCAGAATTGAAAAATTATGCAAGAAGATAGCACAAATTGATTGTAAACAACCTAACAGTTGCCAAAATGATTCACTGGAACAGTAGGAGTAGGGAAAAATTATTTACCGGTACAGGAAGTCCTTGACTTACAACAGTTTATCTAGTGATTGTTCAAAGTTATGTCACTGAAAAAAGTCACATGATCATTGCAGCATCCCCCCCCCTGGTCATGTGATCAAAATTCCAAAACTTGGCAATGGTAGGTATTTATGGTGTAGTGTTCTGGGTCATGTGATCTTTTGTGACCTGACAAAAGTCAGTGGGGAAGCCAGATTTAATTAACAAACTTGTTACTAACAACAATTTTAGTGATTCGCTTAACTGTGGCACAAATGGGACAAAATTCACTTACTGTCTCTTTTAACAACATAAATTTTGGGCTCATTTGTGGTTGTATGTTAAAGACTACCTTAATGAAAAATTAGTGGGTTTAAAATTAAGAATGAGCAGATTAAAATATTGTGGGATTTCTAAATGAAAACTAATAGTCAAAACTAATAGCTCATAACACATCAGATTTAACTGGCTGAAAAGAAGACTGGATAATTGATGTAGCAATACCAGGGGATAGTAGAATAGTAGACAAAAGAATTGGAGAAAAATCACAAAGTATCAAGATCTCAAAATCAGAGTTGAAAAATTGCAGCATAAACCAGTTAGGAGGTCACAGTGGTTATTGACACAATGGGTGCCACACCAAAGAATCTTGGAAAATCTGTACATTGACAATTCCATTTGTCAATTACAAAAGGCTTCTCTGCTTGAATTTGCATGTATACTTTGCTAATACATTATAGTACATCACACCAAATGAACGAACTGGTAGCTGTGACTTCATAATTGGGTGTAGTAGTAGTAGTAGTAGTAGTAGTAGTAGTAGTAGTAGTAGTAGTAGCAGCAGCAGCAGCAACAGCAACAACAACAACAACAATAATAATAAGTATAATAAGTATAGCTTTATTTTAAAAGAAATATATTTGACATAAACTAATGAATAACCATACATTTATTTTTCCAAGAAATAATCCCTGAAATTACTAGGATTTGAGCTTATTATTATCAAATACAGCAGTAAAAAACAGTAAAAATGTTTATTATAAAGTATTCATACATCTTATGGGAGAAATAGCCAACATCTTACCTACATTAGCACATGTGTTAGTTCACGACATTTATAGCAAATACATTAATAGATTTACAGACAGGCTCATCAACTTGGTTAAAAAAGGAGGAAAAATCAAACATTCGTCACTGGTGTCAACTGAAGCAAGGAGTTTGGGGTAAGAGATTTTCTGCTGTGTAAAGTCTTCTCTATACCTTTTAAGTTTTTGAGGAAGCTGCTGCTTTTCTTCAGTCCATACAAGATGGCAGAATTAGCAGATACCATACTTTGTGCTCTGGAAAGAATGGCATTTTTGAAACAAAAGATTCACAAAAAGGTGTATCCATAGTTCATTGTACATAACAAAAAAATATCAGACAACTCCAAAACTTTTAGAAAAAATATTGGCTATATGAAGGTTGTTCATCCAAAAATCTGTTTAAAAGGCTTTCATTTTAAGGTTTCTTTATAGTCTTATAGTCATTTAGCTTCCAGAAATGTTCAAATGTATAAAGGTTATGTTTTCCATGTTTACATGCTGTTCTATAAAGTTACCCAAATCCTTGGAAACCATACTGTACATATTTTTCCAAATATGGGGGAACATAACACTAAGCTGTTGCACTGTAACCAGTTTATATCCATCCTGCCTGATCTGGTTAGTTTTCTGGGTTCTGAAATAGTCCTTAGCTTTTTTTTGCCAATTGCAGCCAAAATACTTGTAAATTGCTGCTCTTGATGCTTGTAAGGCATTGTAGAAACACACTCCCATCACTTAAGGTTCCCCCTTGCACATATGTGCTAGTCATTCCTGACTCTAGGGGGCGGTGCTCATCTCCGTTTCAAAGCCGAAGAGCCAGCACTGTCCGAACACATCTCCATGGTCATGTGGCCGGCATGACTAAACGCCGAAGGCACACGAAACGCTGTTACCTTCCCACCAAAGGTGGTTCCTATTTTTCTACTTGCATTTTTATGTGCTTGTGAACTGCTAGGTTGGCAGAAGCTGGGACAAGTAATGGGAGCTTACTCCATTAACGTGGCGTTAGGGATTCGAACCGCCAAGCTGCTAATTGCCACTGATAGCCACTGAGCCACCTCATCACCTACAACTAGCCTAATCCAGGCTTGTGATGAGAGCTACAGTATATAATTACTTTCATTTATATGCTGCTCAGTTAAGATAACCAAACATACCAAACTCAGTAACAACACTAAACCTTCCTGTTGGTTAACACAATGAAGAAACAATCATGAAAACAAGAATCATATTTTTCCAGAGGAGGATCTACATACTATCAATCCTACATCCTAAATGTGCTTTTCCCAAAAAGCAACTGGACTTTCTTAGTGTTTTCTTTGGAAGCATGTCACTTCTCATCCAAGAAGTGTCTTCAGTTCTGAACAAGAGACGCTCCTAGGATGAGAAGCGAAACATTTTCAAAGAAAACACCAAGAAAGTCCAGTTGCTTTTTGGGAAAAAAATACATTTGGGACAACCATAGCCTGCATGATTGAGAATCTCCATAGAGTTTTCAGATCCTAGAGTTTCCAGAATAGTCAGGTATTGGGGGGCTTTCCTGAATGGCAAAAGAGATGGTGGTGACCAGTGGTGGGTTTCAAAATTTTGTAGAACCTCTTCTGTAGGTGTGGCCTGCTTTGTGGGAGTGTCTTGCTGGCCATGTGACTGGGTGGGCGTCGCCAACTTGTAAAACGTGGTGAAACTCACTTAACAATGCTCTTGCTTAGCAACCAAAATGTTGGCTCAGAAACTTTGGCATTTGAAGCACGCAAGTCTTAAAAGCTGTCAAGTTACAAGACCCTTCTACCCCTAACACTTTAGAAAGAAAACCCCAAGAGGTGTTCAAACTTGACAACTTTAAGACTTATGGACTTCCTCCTCTCACTCTTCATCTTGATGATGTGCAGACGGGCGAGGGAAGGGAGCTGGAACTGGTTCTAAATGGCACTGTAGAACTGGCAGGAACCCAGCCCTAGTGGTGACTTAACTTTGAGTATAGTGCTGTTTCAATGGAGAGACAATAAGAGAAAAGGCATGAATGCCTTGTGATCCCTGACAAAGACAATTCCCCAATTTGGAATTTGAAACATATCCTTCCCACCAGGTCTTATTGAACAAGTAGAAACACAAGCCTAGTTACCAGAGGTGGGCATCATATAATGTAACAACAGTGGTGGTTCCTACCGATTTGGACTGGTTTGGATGAACCGGTAATGGTATGGCGGCCAGGGTCACTGGACCCAGCCACGACCCAGGCCTGCCCTGCTCTCGAACCGGTTCCCTGGTCTGCTGTCGCCAGCATGTTTCTGCACACGTGCAGAACAGTTTTCAGTCAACTGCGCATGCACAGCAATGTACGGCGCCCGCACAAAACGCCCTTTCAGTGAACCGGTAGTAAACCGGTTAGGAATCCACCACTTTGTAACAACCAGTTCGCCCAGCACCGAAAATGTACATGTGTGCCTTTTGTGTATGCGCGCAGCTTAAAAAACAGTGATCATATAGGACAGGAGAGAGCCAGGGTGGGTGGGTAGAACCCGCTGGTCAAAACTACTGGTTTGCCCATACCGGTCCGAACTGGCAGCAGACCACCTCTACTAGTCAGGTTTCAAGGCAATATGGCTTTAAAGGTGACAACCAACACCTTGATTTGCAACTGAAGCCAACGCAATCAAAGCAGCTCTCACAGTAGTGATGTTACCTGAGCAGACCACTAGGCCCTGCTATAGTTTATGGACGAAGTTCAAGGGCAGGCAGAGATGAAAAAAAATTAAATTCAACAATTCAATTAACATTTTCCCAGTATACCTAACCTTGAAGACCATACTAAGCGTAATAGATGGAGATGGGCAATAGAAACAGCACTCCCATATTTGTGCTTACCTGGGAGAATCTATCCCACTATCTCCTGTTATACTCTGGTTTCCTGTGTCTTGTAAATGGTTTTGGTCATGTTGGATTCCCCGATCTAGAGGAGCATCTGCCTTAATTTCCCAGTCTTTGGATGACAACATCAAGGAAGCTGTTTCCATAGCCACTTTGTTGGCCGACTTGTTCCGAATTCTGTTCTCTGCTTCCTGCACCTCACTGAATTCAAGGACATGCCTTTCATTACTATCAGTTCTCCAGCCTTGATCATAAATACCCTCGTTCTCTTCATTGTTTTTAGAAGACACTTGGTGGCACATGCAAGTTTCTCCTTCCAAGTTCATTTTGTCATATTCCTTTAAGGCACCCTTCGATTTACTCTGACTAAGAAAACCACTTTCTTCATGTTGGTATGTATCAACAGTATCTGTATCGTTTGGGTAGCTTCGAAAGAATGGGCCAGCCTTTTCCTTTTCCAATACTTTTGGACTTGTTTCTTCTCTTACGTCATTCCATTTTTCCAACTCCGTTCTATATCGGAGTTGATAAGATTTCAATTTGGATGATTCAATTTCTTCCTCCTGGACGACGTCATTGTACATAGGACTACAAGCACCATCATTATCCACTTTTTGATATTGAACCGGATCATCATAAATGAATCCCTCGTAGTGCGGATTCACAGACTCAAGCCATTTGCTTGTGTTCTTGGACTGTATCTCACTCTTAAAGTCCTTTTGTCTTTGCACGGCAACAACTTCAGACTGTTTAAATTGGCAGATAATACCTGCATCAGTGGGAAGATAGCAATCAGAAGGCTGACTTGGTAAACTGCCCGTGTTTGCTTTATCGCAGTGCGTTTGAATGCATTTTTCGGGATGCTTTTTCTCTTCTTCATTTTTGAATGTAGCATAAAGGTTAGAAGCCTCTTGCATCTCCACTGCATTTTGGGAGTTTGTCCCTCTTTGCAGATTACGTTTACAAGTGGCTCTCTCTGCCAAGGATGTCGGTGTGCCATCTGTTCGTAAAGCTTGGCATTGCTGGTGATCTGAGTGTTTCTTCTTGTCATCTTCAGCATCACACATCCCAGAGAGAGAGACTTTAGCTTTACAGTCCATGGTTCGTAAGGAATCTAAAGACTGGGACCATGAATGATGCTTCTCTGATCTAACAACCTTGGAGTTTATATCATAATTTTTCTGATTTTTATGACCTTTGGCTGACTTGTTCCTCCTATTTGGAATATCTTGAAATGGGTTATTAATTTCCCTTTTATATAAAAGTGGAGGCTCCACATCTAATGCATCATCAAACAGCTCTCTATTGCAAACCATCAATTCGCTTGAAAGATGACATAATGGATGTTCAACGGAGCTTGCCAAATGGTCATCGGCCAGTACCACTTCACTGGTTTTATATTTTCCTCGTTTTTCTTTAATATGCTGTCCATTCCTGTGATACTTCATGGCTTTGTTCTGTTTTTTCCAACTGTGTGCTTTTGAAAAGTGTTTGTGCTTCATTGTTAGTAGTTCTGTAGAAGTCCCTTTGCTGATATACTTCTTCTGTTCCTCCATTTTCCGCATGAGTGCTGTATGTTTAGTCAAGTTGTCGACAGTCAATATAGGATTGATACGCTTGATGATTTCATGTTCAACATCTCGTGGAATGTTCTCCAAATTATCTTCATCTCGGACCGGCCATTTCTCAGGAGGAAACTGAGCAGAAAATGTAGAGTGGGATTTCTTAGCCTTTTCTTTCTTGGAAGTGTTGCGCCAAAAGAGGCTAAGGCTAAACCTTTTAGCCTTATCTTTTTCCTTGGCGGAAAGTACCGAGTGGGCAATTCCATCAGCAAGTGACTCTGTACTTGGTTTTGGAAGTGAAGCTCTAGATTCACAAGAATCTTTTTGACTTTTCCCATTTGGCTCCTGGCTAATTAATTCCTGATATTTTGTTGGTTTCACTTCATTGTGCCCAAGGAAACAGTAACAGGATCTACAATGTGAGTCAACAGGCAAAGGATCTGGTGCCAGCTCTGTAGCATCTTCCATGCTTACCAAGTATGTGAAAGAAGGCTTGGGGAGGCATTTGTCTTCCAGCAAGGTCCTCTTGTTGCTCTTCACAGTGTTATTAGAGATAAAATAGGTATTTGGGGTTACTATGAAGTATCCTTCCCCAGTATGGTATATCTTTCGCTCTTTAATTAGCATCCCGAGAGTACTGTAGAGAATATCATGGGTGGGAGTTGCAATACCTAGAATAATAAGGATAATAACTTTTGTTAGGATTAAAATATTTTATTTCTATTAGTTTTTCATATAATCACAGTATTACAAGGTATTATGTCTCTATCTGTCATCTCTCAGCCTAGAATAAACTGGGGAAAGAGATATAATCCTGGTTATTAAATTTTATTAATAAATGGTTTCATTAGTGTTTATAGGTATTAGAAATATGGTAGCATTTGAGTAATAAAATATTAAAATATTGGTGACTTAACAGAAGTCAACAAACACATTGTATGAAGAAATGTAATGGACATTGAAATATATTTTTGGAGAAAACCATAAAGAAAAAAAACCATTTAAAATATTTTAGATTCTAGCCATATTTGCCTTCACAGTAAATTATGAAAAAGCGCCTATGATGATATAAACCTATGTCTTTTCCCCCAGAATTAAATGTCATTGGTTTCAGTTAGGTCTTCTTTATTGCTAAATACTGTATACACAGTGTCTTTAGAAAATGAAAAACAAATATGAAACCCTCACTGTGCACAAATAAGTTTCCTAATCAAAAAGATCAAATAAGAGTTTTAAGGTGTTATTACTCCCCCACTGTGCGATTGGATGTAATTACCACTGGCCATGCTGTCTACTAGAGGATAAGAATTGTATCATAATGAAAATTAAGTAACAGAAGGCTTTGAAAAGAACAGAAAGTTCAGAAAAAGTTTGCTATTGCCAAAATGCGGTAAAGCATACACTCTAAGCTGTACTTTAGATCTGAATTTTAAAAGGTGCTTCAAAATGCAAGCTAAACACAAAGCTTGAAGATTCCTCTGAACACAGGACATTCATAAATTGCTATCAATGATGAAATCTGGGCACTTAGTCTACCTTTAGGCTGAAGGATGTAACCTCTGAAAACTGATTTGGGATCTATTAAATAACAAATTATATTTTCTGGAGGAAAGCAGGCAGATCCTTCAACTGCAGCATAAAAATGTCTTGAGCAGGCTGGAATGTAATTTCAGTTATTGCAATGCAACTGCACTAATAGAACTGATCTGCGGTTTATATACTTACATTACATTTGGTATCTCACTGGGAAAAAAATTATAAGGGTTTCTTTTTTTTTATCAGTAAAATGTTTGCTGGAAAATGCCTAAATACAGGTAGATATACAGTTTCAAAAGAAAACTATCTGGACAATCCAACAAGGAATAAAAGATTGCTTGTTGAAGATACTGAGTTTGACCACAGTGATGAAAAGAAAAGAGATATAAAATGGAGTATCTTAACCAGAATTTTAGACAAAGAGCAGTTCATATTAAAACGTTGCAGATCCCTTTTGGGGTGTACGCCTTCAAACTTTTATATGGAACAACTGTAGACTCAGGAGTCCAATGTGGCATAGATTTTATCTTCAAATGCCTCTAGTAGGATGCTTTCTCACAGTTAGACAATAGTGGGCAGCAAATACATAATAAACATTGCAAATGACCTATTAAGTGAACTGTAGCTTCTTCTAATGGAAGCTTGTGATTAGTTGACAGGTTCACTGCATGTTCATTAACTCTGAACTTCTTTTAAAAGTATCAAGCAGAAGAGCCACAGTACTTCACCACACAAGTTACTGGAACTGCTTTGGGGGGTTAGGAAACAAACTCTTTTGTCAATCCTAGGATTATTGGAGTGCAAAAACCTGAGTGGAGATGGAAGCAAATGAAGGTGCTTTGCTCCTTCTTGTCAGAACTACGAGGTTCTCATTTCAAAATATATTGGATGTGCTCCCTGAACTATCTGCTAGCCACGGACTTGATAATTCAGTGACCACTGTGTCAGGCAACATATTTTCTTGACGAATGGCAATCCATCTAACATATATGATTCTAGATGACTCACAACAGTTAAAACGAACAAAACGTAGAAATAAATGCAACGAATGCACAACTGTATTAGAAACACTATTAAAAACTCAAACGCAAAATGATGGCAGGTGAACACCAATCATACATCCCATTCAGTACAGATAGTCCTCGACATACAACCATTCCTTCAATGACCGTTCAAAGTTACAACAGCACTGAAAAAAGTGATATATGACCGTTTTTCATATGACCATTGCAGTATCCCCCTGGTCACATGACCAAAATTGGCAACTGGCATGTATTTATGATGGTTGCAGAGTCCTGGGGTCACCTGATCACCTTTTGAGACCTGATAAGCAAAGTCAATGGGGAAACCAGATTTACTTAATAACGCTGTTACTAACTTAACAACTGCAGTGATTCACTTACTGTATTTTTCAGAGCATAAGAAGCACCGGAGTATAAGAAGCACAAGATTTTGAAGAGGTACATTAAAAAAAAAAGTTTTTGCACTCTGCAGGCCTCCCAAACCCTCTGCATGCCTCATTTTTTGTCAAAAACAGGACATGCAGAGAATTTGAGAGGCCTGCAAAGTGCTCCTGGGGGCTTTGGGGGGACAAAAATGAGCAAAGAACGGCCCATTTTTTGCCAAAAACAGGGCATGCATAGGCTTTGGGAGGCTTGTAGAGTGCTCCTGGGGGTGGGGTGGGGGGCAAAAATGAGCAAAAAATGCCCCGTTTCTCACTCATTTTTGCTCTCCCCAGAAGCTCCCAAACCCTCTGCACGTCCATTTTTGCAAAGGGTGAGGGGTTTTAGGAGGCCAAAAATGCTGCATTCAGTGTATAAAACACACCCAGATTTTCACCCTTTTTTTGTAGGGAAAAAGGTCTGTCTTATATTCTGAAAAATACGGTAGCTGTTGTGGTAAGAAAGGTTGTAAATGAGGCAAAACAACTGTCTTGCTTAGCAAGCAACAGAAATTTTCGGCTCAATTATGATTGGTGTCAAGGACTACCTGTACAATGACTTGGAAGCTCGTCATTACTAACAGTTTTTCCTAAAGTCTAAAAAGGTAGTGGCCAATTGGAATTTCAAGGGAATGGTGTCCAAAGGAAAAGCACCAGGGCAGAAAAGAGGTCATCCCCCTTAATAGATGGAACCTATAACATGCCTCTCCTGCTGAATCTCATGGGACAGGCAGATGTAACCAGGGAAGGATACTCCCTCAAATCTCAATCTCATGCCACATATGACTTTATACATCACTAGCTGATAACCTGGCATTGCCCAAGTATTTATTTATCCTAATCCTGTATTAGACAGGAAAAGCCCTGATTTCGGTGATAATTAAATTAGCTACAAATGTTTTCCCTGTGCCCCCAGAAGTTCCAAGGGAGCACCCTTGTACTACATCTTTTCTCGTATGTAATCTGCGTGAAGTATCTCCTGTCCGTCCTGTAGTGGTGCAGGCAGGCCGAGTTGCAGTAATGTTTTATTGATCATGGCCATTCATTTGTCCTCAAAAACAATCAAAGCCTTGTTGAAAATGACGGGACGAAACGTAATTTCTAATGTTGGATTTTCCCCCTTACCAGAGGGAGCCCACTTGGGGAGTACTGTGAAACCGTTACCATGGCAACTCCACTGCACTGTACAGTAGAAACCATTTTATGGCAATACGGTAGAAGCCATACACAACAGGCTGTATCTTAATAGAAACCCCCCCAACCCCCCCCCCCCCGAGGGGTGTTAGGGGTGTCTTATCCCCACAGTATTTGTTTCCAGAGAGAACCAGGTTTGGCTGAAATTGCTCGAAGTGTTCCAGAGTTATGCTGGAACACACACACAGAGATTAGTAGCACATTGAACAGCATCTGGAAACACTCTGCAGTCAGTGGACCAATTTTCTGGAGTCACTGCTGGGTAGCTAGCTGAGAGAGGGCCAAATAACAGGGAGAAGAGAAGGATGTTGACACGTCTTTTGCTGGAAATGAGCAGTTCTGCCCATCACAGTGTATGGGAAGAGGTTGCACATATCTGCATGCTCACTGGATACAGAGGCATTATGTGTATCTTGGGAAGAGCTGGTGTCACTTTGAGGTCCAAGCTCCAAAATTACCAGGGATAACAAGGTAGCTTCAAATTGCATTTCCAGGTTTATATTATCACTCTTAGGATGACCCAAATCAAGTTAGAAGACATTGTTTTACATTTTGATCTGCAAAGGGAATTAAGATGGCTCCCCCATTCCCAGGCAGTATCTAGCATTTCACTCTTCTCACTGCAGCCTGAACTGAAAGTTTATATTCAATATCCGCAACCCTTGATTTAGCCGATTACCTGGGTAGTATTTTCCCAACTGATGCAGTAAAGTTTCCTGTGTAACTGTAATACGAGCTGCATTCATATCAGATATAGCACAACACAAGACCTCTGCCAAAGGAACAAACTGAGACTGGGAAATTGGATTCATATGCACTGGAGAGACATCACCTACAATAGGGGGGGTTGGGGGGGATGGAGGAGACACAAGAAAAAAAATTAATTTTTGTACTTTTGAGTATTTTGTCCTGTCTCTCTCCCCCCCCCCCCCCCGGTTTCCTTCAAAAAACTAAGCTTTAAAGTTTGTCTAAGAAAAATTATCAGAAAATACCTACAGATATCGGATTGTGTTGAACAATAAATCTAATAATAAATCAAATATCAATAAAACCCGCTGCCAATTCTGCAGGAAAAGACTGCAGCTGAGCACAACAGGAAGCAACATTTTGGAATGAGATTATGATTATTGTGATCATGTCAAAATTAAACATTTGGGGAGGGATCATTGTTTACATTTCGCTGAATTGTTTAAAGGTACGAATTGGAGTAGAAAGCCTCCTGAGGTGTCCTTAAAGCTCTCTGAGCTTGGTTATTTTCTTGCAGACGTTTCAGTACCCAAACTAGGTAACATCATCCATGCCGATAGGGAATATTGTTTGCTGTCATTTATGTTCTAACCTTAACATCAGACCAACAATCAAAAAGTAATATAGCTAATCAAAGAACTGCCAAACAAGGTAAACCCAACCAAATAACTACCGTACCAAGACCACACCCACCAACTGACAAGGCAAGTAGAATATAAATGGATTACAAACCCCACTCCTTACTACCACTGATGATGTTATCTAGTTTGGGCAGTTCGGACTGGTTCAGGCGAACCCGTAGCAGAAATTTTAAGTAGTTCAGAGAACCAGCAAATACCGCCTATGTTTGGCACCACCCTCCCACCCTCATCGTTCCCTGTCCTGTATTCCCTTGTTTTTTAGCTCAGCTGATTGGGCCGTTTGGGCAGAGGTGGTTTTCAGCCAGTTTGGACTGGTTCAGATGAACCGGTAGCAGAAATTTTGAGTAGTTCGGAGAACCGGCAGATACCGCCTATGGTAGGCCCCGCCCTCCCACCCTCATTGTTCCCTGTCCTAAATTCCCTTGTTTTTTAGCTCAGCTGATCTGCGCGACAGAGCGGATTGCCGCACCACAGCTGAGCTAAAACACAGCTCAGTTCACCAGCACTGAAACTGAGGGTGGTCCCTGAGCGCATGCACAAAGCGCTCTCTCATAGAACCGGTAGAAAAGATTTGGAATCCCACCACTGAATTTGTGTAATGAAATGACTACAAGAAAACAAACAAGCTCAGAGAGCACCAAGGACCCCTCATTTCAATCCTGAGCTACAAATTCCACATTATCCCATCAGAGCCGAAGAAGCTTTCTTGGATGAGAAGCAAAACGTCTTCCAAAGAAAAAATAAGGAAGTCCAGTTGCCTCCTGAAAAGGCACCTTTGGGACAACCATGACCCGGATGACTGAGAATCTCCACAGACTATCTAATGTCTGTGTGTTCAATTTCTAGTAGGGAATTTGAAATCCTTGGAAAGATACGGCTGGGTATGTATGACTGATCAGTCCTAGTATAAGATGAACCTAGTTATGTTCTGACTCCTGCTGGTCAAAAGAAGTTTTAAAAGCAGCTGTATGTGGAAGGTTGAATTAGACATCTGCAATTATGGGTAACTGTTCAACTCTACATCTTTTACCTTTCATTAAATAATGTAGGCAAATACATTTATTCAAATCCTTAGCACAGAAGCGCTGCATGTTATTTCTGGTCTCTATTTATTCTGTTCGTATTTTAAAAACATCCACCTGACAGAGGGACCATTAAAGTCTTTCTTGAAATTATATGAAGCGCCCAACCTACATGTTAGCTTAGAGCAGGGGTGTCAAACTCAAGGCCCGTGGGTTGGACCCAACTCGCAAGGTGCTTAGATCTGGCTCACGGACCCATCAGCAAAGGACTGGCCCGCAGTGTCTCTGCCAGCAAAAATGGAACTTGGGGAGGCTGTGTACAGCCCGCCGTGACTCCATTTTCGGTCGCGACGGCCTCCTGCAGCCCTCTGCCAGCAAAAAAGGAGCTCAGTGAAGCTGTGTGCGGCCCGCCCAGGTTCCGTTTTCACTGGCAAAGGGCTGTAAGAGGCCGTGGCAGCTGAAAACGGAGGCTCAATGAGTGACATCTAGCTGGCCACGCCTACCCTGGCCATGCCCCTGGCCCCCTGAAGTGAAACACAACCCTGATGTGGCCCTCAATTAAATCGAGTTTGACACCCTGGCTTAGAGATTGTTGTAAGACCCTTTCTAAGATATGTGAGCAACATGATACAATTTAGAGTTAGAAATTACAGCAAAGCTAATTTTCTAGAACAGCTCTGACAATTTACAGCTAAAGGCTTAAAAAACAAATCTCTGAGATCGTTTTTCTTAAGTCAACAAAAAACAATAGTCCCTTTTGAAGAAGCTGTTAAACAGTTCTTGACCTCTGTTTTACCAATTGCTGTTTTTATGTTTAACAGAATGCCTTCAGAGAGGTTCCAGAGAATAACTTCCTCAGTGACGTTGCTAGGTTACTCCCACCAGGGATATAAATCAGGGTCAGCTTTCTTTGTATGAAACGCACACACTCACACACACACGGAACGGATTACTGTAAACAGAACTGGTTTCACACTTACCTGGAAAGGACACCTTAAATAATTTATTTTCTCAGCACTGTATTGTAAAAAATTCTTACACAGGAAATAAAATATCAGAATAACAGAATTGGAGGTCTTCTAATCCAAACCCCTGCTCAAGCAGAAGACGCTAAACCATTTCAAACAAGTGGCTGCCCAGTCTCCTCTTAAAAACCTCCAGTGATGGACATCTACAACTTCTGAAAGCAAGCTGTTCCTTTGAGTAACTGTTTTCATTGTCAAGAAATTTCTCCTTAGTTCTAGACTGCTTCTCTTGATTAGTTTCTATCTATTGTTTCTTGTCTTGCCTTCCGATACTCTGGAAAATAGGTTGACCCCCTCTCCTTTGTGGAAGCCTGTCAAATACGGTAACATTGATATCATCTCACCCCTAGTCCTTCTTTTCACTGGCCTAGACAAACCCAATTCCTGCAACCATTTTCATATGTTTTAGCCTAGTCCCCTAATCATCTTTGTTGCTCTTCTCTGCACTCTTTACAGAGTCTACGTGTTTTTTATAGTATGATGACCAAAACAATGCAATATTCTAAGTATGATCTTAGTAAGACTGTATAAAGTGTACTAATACTTCACATGATCTTGATTCTTGTTAATGCAATCTAGGTTTCGGTTGGCTTTTATGGCTGCTGCCACACACTGCTGGCTCTCATATTTAAATAAAATGGTTGCCAAATAAAACATAAATCAACACTGTCTCATATATGCCGTATTTTTCATAGTATAAGATGCACCGGAGTATAAGACGCACCAAGGTTTTGAAGAGGCAAATTTAAAAAAAAAGTTTTTGCACTCTGCAAACCTCCCAAAAACAGTCCGGTTTTTGCGAAAATGAATAGCCCTTAGGAAGCTTGTAGAGTGTTCCTGGGGTGGGGGGCATTTCTGCCCTCCCCAGCTCTCAGGAGTTCTCTAAAAGCCTCCTACAAGATATGCACGGCCATTTTGGTGAAGGGGGCAGGATTTCGGGTGGCCAAAAATGCTGTATTCAGTGTATAAGACGCACCCAGATTTTCAGCTTCTTTTTTGAGGGAAAAGGTGCGTCTTATACTCCGAAAAATATGGTAAATGTATAATTTCAAAACATACTTTATTAATACATCTTACCATCCCTATACTTTAATACATTCATAAAGTTTAACTGTTTGTTATATACAAAGGATTCAATCGGTTGGTACATTGTTCTAGCACAAGATTTGAATTATAAAGATTAGAAGGAAAAAAACAAACCCTTAGTAAGGAAAGAAAACATGTAAAATAACAGCAGCAGCAACACTGTGAAGATGGAGAAACTAACATATTGAGAGGTACTCGTGTTCTTTGGACTCAAATTTACAGGTTTCTGCTTATGAAAGAGTACAGTAGTGAAATCCCAGCAAAGAAACTTATTTTCAATTAGGAATCAATATATCTGAATGAACATGAATGGTAGATATTCTCCAATTTTCTTCACGGTCTCCATTTTGCACTAGAAGCTAGCTCTCTCTGCTGTTGTGAAATCAGCAATTTTAGTAGTCAGAGAAACCAAGTCTTAATATTATGATTCCAGTCCAATATTTATAGAAAGAGCAATTAAAAAGACAACCCTACCCTGTTTCCCCCAAAATAAGACCTAACTGGAAAATATGTCCTAGCATTATTTTTCAGGATGCTTGTACTATAAGCCCTTCCCCCCAAATAAACCCCAGTTAAGATTGCCAGCCAGATGGATGCATTTAGTACCATATTTTCCCCAAAATAAGACCTAACCAGAAAATAAGCCCTAATGTGTATTTTGGAGCAAAAATTAATATAAGACCCAGTCTTATTTTCAGGAAAACACAGTAGCTTCACTGCAGAAGATGGGGCTGAATCATTTCATCATTACTATTTATCTGATGTAATTATGGGGTATAGTATAAGCTGATCCAAAAGCCTAAACCTTAACAGAGGCAGAATAATCTCATCTACCTCAAAGCTCTTCTTCTTTGCCCAGCCTATACACAGAGAGAAGTCATATCAGGTCCTTCAATCATTATTTACAAACCAAAATTCCAAACTATTACTAAATCCATTTTTTTTCCCAGCAGACAAATAATAGAATGGATCATGGGGAAGGAAATGGATTAGCCGGAACATTTCAGGATGCATCATGGAAACAGAGAGGTTAGTGAACAATATCAGTTATTTCATGGATTCATGTTCACTTTGCAAATCTGAAGTTTTCCTACTAACTCTCCAATTCTTACTGATACCACATAAGCAGAATTTCTTTTTAGAGGAATAAAAAGGTGCTCCTTCAAAAATTTTCCGATAGTGTAAAAAAAGAAATCAGCCAGTTTTCCATCTGTACAAATTTCAATTAGCATCTCTTCCCCACTTCAACAGCCCTATATGCTTGAATAATCTAGCATCCAAAAATTATATAGGAAGAAGTGGCGCTAAATATATACTGCTTATCATCATTTTAAGAAGAAGTGAAATACAACTTCTCATAACTTATCTTTAAAGCTTACCAAGAATATTTTTTTGGGCCTCGAGAAAGAGGGAACCTGTCATTCATGACGGAAACCAAATCCCAGCCCCTGCTAATACTTAAAATACAGGGGGTGGGGGATTGGAGGTGGGAGGAGAAGAGGGATTTGTTTACTGAAGCAATCCTAGGCAACTTGCCAAAAATTAATGTATAATTGATGCACAAATGATTTTACCTGTTTATACAACCCAGCTAATTGTTTGCAGACACAAAACCAGCTAACGTCTTTTTGGGGTATAGAGTGAAACCCGAATGTGGGAAAGTCATTGTCATTACAGGGGTCAGATAAAAAAAATACTCAGTGGGCAGAAAGTCTCTAGACAGACTTTACCCACGTAAAGAGATGTTTTGTTTTCCCTGAAATTTGAGCTTTGCTGGATTTAGCAGTGCCTTGAATGAGCAGATATTACATTTCTATTTTTTATTCAACTTAAAATGTGGCATAACTCAGGTCTTCAGTGTTCTGATCAACAGATCTGTCTTACGTGGGAATTCAATTTCACTTTTTTTTAAATTGAAGGTAAATACTGGTTACATTTAAGACCGAATTCTGACTCTTCCAAATAATATAATCCGTACCTGTAATGTGATAGGTACCTGATTACAATTTTGTCACAGAGGACCAATGAGAAAGTAGCATCCTTTGCTCTTTGGCCTATTTGTAAAACCTCCCCCACCCCAATCATGTTTAATCAATTCAGACAGAAATATCAAAACTTCAGCTGTACAAGAGTATGCTGCCTCTTATACACATTTCAAAATATGTTTCTTACTGTCATTGAACCCTCAAACTCTACACCTGAAGATTTTTCAAAAGCAGTCTAGTGAAATAAAAGTTAAAAATATGTATAATTAATCCAGATCTAAGAGATCTCTGAAGGTTACTGGAGATATCAGAGTCAACCTCACAGTAAGAGTTAAGGGCATCAAACATATCCACGCCTTTAAAGATATATATTTCCAGTTCTGAACTTCCATCTATTTTTTAATAATATTGTTATTGTTTGTATATTGCAAGTTCCATTTCTATATTGAACATTGTGTTTTCTAGGTATCCAAAGTGTTCAAATGTAAACATCATTATAATCATATCAACATACAAACATATATTAAATAATATCGATTGTTATTAAAAAGTATACTATCTTCCATATAGACATCAATTATATAACCATCAAAGTATGGTTATATGAACTTCCATCTTAATGGGATGTCCCTCCCCCCAAAAATGGGAGGGGAGAAGTACGGGAGAAAAGGGAAATAAACTCTCACTCATCCGTAGCCACTCCGTAAAACGTGGAAACAAACAAGCTTGCTTGATACAGGTTTAATGAAGAAAGTCCAAAGTCCAGCACAAATGACTCCTGAGTAGTTGTAAGGTCAACACTGGGAGCTACCACCTACCAGTACTCTAAATAGCCATAGTCATGCCCACGCCCCAGCCTCACCCACGTAGCCAGCTTCCGGCACCTCTTAGTCCTCCTTCCGGGTTCCTCCCGTTTACTAGTTACTTTGCCATTGGTGCTAGTCAGCTGTTTCGCAGGTAGTGCCAATCAAATGAAGACCTGCTGGTAAGGAGGAGCAGGCAGCCATCGACCTCTTCCCGGGAGCAACCGGGACGCTATCCACCGGGCCACACCATTCCCATAGCCACTTCTGACTTCCCGCAGCTGTTTCAGCCTTCCCCCATTTTCCCCAGGTTTGGCAAGCCGGTTGGGGCTTGACATAAACAACAGGAGATACCTTGGGCCAATCCCTTCCTCACCTGTAGGAAGAAGAAGGAAACCAAGGCAAACCATTTCTGAACATGCAGCCAAGAAAACTTCAGGGACTTGTCCAGGCAGGTGCTAAGACTCAAAACTGCCTTGAAGGCACACATACACATAAAAGAATCTATTATAAGTCACATTTTATATACAGCATAAAGGCAAAGCTTTTCTATAAATCTTTACTTACAAAGAAAATTAAACATTCAAAATCCCACTGAAATTGATGGGATTTAAATTATTTACAAGGAGCTTGTCCTAGGTTGCTACAATTAATTTATAATAAATATCTCAGTGGATTTTAATAATTTACCATAGTTTAGGACCATATGTAATTAAGATTTTAATAACTTTTACTAAGTCCATTGTGCTCACCGGATTTGCAATTTTGAACAGTTTCTTAAATCAGAAAGCCTATTAAATTATCTCCCAATCCTCTAGCTGTTTGATAATTTTATATGAAGTTATAAGGTTTCCTTCCAAGTCTGGCTTGGTCTTGGATCACAGATGAAAACTAAAGATTGGCATAAAAATCTTTATTATAATCATTCACTAGTCAATGCAGGTAGTCGGTGACTTACCGTATTTTTCAGAGTATAAGACGCACCAGCGTATAAGATGCACCAAGATTATGAAGGGGCAATTTTTTTTAAAAAATGCACTCTATAGACCTCCCAAAAACAGCCCGTTTTTTGCAAAAACAGGCCCATTTTTTGTCAAAAAAAGGGCATGCATGGCCTTTAGGAGGCTTGTAGAGTGCTCCTAGAGGCTGGGCCCTTCAAAAAATGAGCCAAAAACGGCCAGTTTCTTGCTCATTTCTGCCCTCCCCAGCCCCCAGGAGCACTCTGGAAGCATTCTAAAGGCTATGCATGGCCATTTTCGCAAGGGGGGCAGGGTTTCAGGAGGCCAAAAATGTGGTATTCAATGTATAAGATACACCAGATTTTCACCCTCTTTTTTGAGGGAAAAAGATGCATCTTATACTCTGAAAAATATGGTACATTCATAATTCAATTGCTAAGGAAATTCAATTGCTAAGGATTGTGATTATTACATAAGCTATCCCAAAACTATGATCGGTTTTATGACATATTTGCCATGGTCGTTAATCATATGAGGCGGTCATTAAACCAATCCGGGTTCTCCCTTTGTCTTGGTTTATCAGAAGCTGGCCGGGAAGATTGCAAATGGTGATCCATTGTAAATGCATGCCAGTTGCCAAGTGCCTGAATCATGATTTTACTGTAGGGACACTGTGACGGTACAAGGAAACTGGTCATAAGTCATTTGTGTATGAAGTTTGGTTGAAATTGCTTGAGGTGTTCCAGAGTTATGCTGGAACACACACACAGCCATTTACATATATAGAGAGATTTATTAGATATAGAGATCAATATTACATACTCTAACACTCCCTTCTCCCCTTTTTCCCTACCACAAGATCAATTTGACCCTGGGTCTCCCTAGTGCATTACCTTGACCACTCCAAAATGCTGGCTTAATTCCAACAGGTTCATATTATCATATGTTGTGGACATGTGCATAAGCAAGAAAATATTGGACTAAAATAAGAGCATGGCTAGTGAAAATGTTACAACAAGAAACAGAATTTAGACCAGAGACATTTTTATTAGGTATTCTCCGAGCGAAACATAAGAAAGAGGATACTTATTTGAGTATACATGTAACTACAGCAGGGAGAATTGTATTTGCCCAAAATTGGAAATTAAATAAGTTACCAACAGATGAAGAGATAATTTTAAAAAACCTAGATTGTGCAGAGATGAACAGGTTGACACTGAAAATAAAAGATAGAGAGGAATCGGTGTACTTCAAGACATGGGGAAGATTTTATGATTGGCTAGAGAAAGGAAGCTAGAAAAGAAAGTAAGGAGAACATACAGAACTCAGACGATACACTATTAAATGAGAAATGGGGGAAGAGGGGAAAAACAGAAAAGAAAATACTAAATATACAAGTATATATTCAAGAGCGAGATATAAACGTGAAAAAAATATAGTTAGGATAGATTAGTGAAGGTAAGGGAATAAGAAACAATACTAAATTATATTTGGGTTTGTGGAAATACCATCCCAAAAAATCATAAATTGAGATTTGAAAGAGACATCTATAACAACAGAAAAAAAGGGGAGAGAGGCGAGAACGAGAGGAAAAGGAGGGAAGGAAAAAAGAGGGAAGGAGAGGAGGTTGGAAGGGAGAGAAAGAGGAGAGAGGGTAGGAAGGGGAAGAGGAAGAGTAGGAGTAGGGGAGAGGTAAGAGAAGAAGGAAGGGGAAGGAGAGGAGGAAGGAAGGAAGTAGAGAAGGGAGGAAGGGAGAAAAGAAAGGAAAAATAAGGTGGTGTTACAACAGTTGGAAGGGATGGTAAATAAAGCAACCCAAACTGTATATTATAACCTATTAAATGAAATAACACATGTATAATAATGACAAATGTAAAGAAGAAGAATTATTATGAGAATGTATACTCACAATGGTATGTAAGAGAATAAAAAAATAGGGAAAAAACTGCTGACTTAATTTCAGGGCATTTAAGCAAGCAATAGCTAAGGATGTTTTCTACACTAACTTATTAAAAGGGCAACTTTAAACTGATCTCACTCTTGGAATAGGGATGAGATGAAGGTAACACCCAGGGTGACTTGTCCAAAAAAGGAAAAATGTGTGGTTGGGTGCACCTGGAAAAAGACAGCCTTAGGCAACCCTTGTTTTTTAATTATTAATTCCATTTTCTGAAGCCACACCATGCTATATGTAATTTTATTAACGTTTTTCTCTCCCCCTCCATGGAAAACAGTGTTAATTGTTGACTTGTAATGAATTTATGCCAGGACATATAAGATCAGCTCTTTCCTTTATTAACATATGAAATGTCAGAGGAAGAATAAACAAATGCAGTGAAAACTATCTAGTCAGCAGGATTCCTTAGGCCCTGCTTACTCCTTTGTCAAATGAAGCAAATCTTCATTAACATCAGTATAGGATTAACTCAGGGTTTAAGAAGGGGAGTAATGAGGAATACTCATTCCATTTCAAAGTTAATTTCTAACCAAGGCTTACTCTTACTTCCACAAACACACATTTTTTTGTTTTGTAGATGTGCTTTAATTTGGTCCAAAGTGATTTTTGTCCCTGTACCTTCCCCCTTCCCACCTTCCTCTGAAATTTCTGTTTATTGACAACCACAAAAAATCAACAGCCTGCATTGTTGCATTACAATTTAGATCCTATTGTGAAACCAGATATCTTTGTGTGCAGGAAAATCATAAGCTGAGAAAATAAATAGGCAGAAGTGGAGAGTTGCAGAATGTATTTCTCAGATTTCAACAACCTTAAAAAATAATTACAGTTAATTAATTACTTCATCGTATTTAGAACCAAAATCAAAGTATCAAACATAGTTGGCCCTTTGTTGTAACTTCAGCTAAAAATCATTTTCTTTATAATCATTTTCTTAATTTCCTGATCTTTGTTACACTTGACAGTATTGGGCTTATTATAGCAATCGATGAACTTAAATTCTGGAAGAACATCTCTCACCATATTTCTCGTTTACTGATGATCTATTTAATGAATCTATACCTCAACCGTTCACCAAAGAATTATCCTCAATGCAATGGAGTAAAATGTAAAACTAAAGTTTTAAAAAGTTTAAAGCATGCATCATACATCACAATACATTGACATCATAATATTCTTTATCTTGAGTGACAGCAGATAAACTGGAATTGAATCTGAGCAGAGTTTGAATTTGGAGTTTTGAATTGAGTTTATGAATATACGATAGGAATCAAATTAGATCCCTTTTTGGGAGAGGGGGCGGTTTAAAAATCTAAGAAATAAATAAATAAATAAATAAATAGATCCAACAAAACTTGTTTTTCTTTTTTTTAATTAAAAAATAAATAAGATCACTGTATTTATGGCTGCATCTTCTTGAAAACAAATCCTTGTCACTAACTAGATTTTTGTTTGGTTTTGGTCTGTTTGATTTGGTTCACAGGATTCAGGCTACAGTAATATTAATGAAAAAAACTTGCTATGTAAGTGCCAAGGGAATACTGATGGATGAAGGTACATGGTGGTGTTGGAAGAAATATCCATCTGGGTTCACTTCCAAGTGGGGAGAGAGATACTGGAAACATGGTGGCTGTTTGAAAAGGTGGTTTTTAATGGTGGACAGGATCACATGTCTTGAAGATGTTGGGTGAAGAAAAAAAAAGGGGGGGATGCTGAGAGTGCCTGAGTTTTATACCCTCTCTTTTGAATATGAGCTTGTATTCTGATTGGTTGTCTGACTCCCATGGGGCCATGCAGGAGCAACTCTGTCTTGAGTCCCAGGCTTGGTTGAGCCTTGCTGAGTGATGTAATCTTCCCAGGTGCCATGTGGTGAGATGGGTAGAGGGCTAATCCTAGCATGTCCTGAGGGCCATGTCTTAATCCCATCAACCTTGGAGCTGAAGGGGGCGGGGAGGCAGGGAGCTGCAGGGAGCTGCTTTGTCTTTAAAAACATGTTTCTCCTTTTCTCATCCAGAGAAATATAATATTCTGCCTTTTAATATTTCCCAGAATATTTCATTCTTCTAGGAGAGGGTGGGTGCTAACTTCCTACAGTGGAAAGGAAAGAAGGTTAGTTAAATTATATCTACTTTCTTTTGCTTTTGAATTTTCCTGAGGTATCTGGCTGGCCACTGTTAGGAAAGGAAAGGAAAACTATCAAGTCAAACTCCTCCACTCCTGGTGACTTTGCAGACATTCCCATGAAGTTGTTTTGGCAAAAGTATAGAAATGGTTTGAAGTTTTCTTCCTCCTCAATGTTTTTCCACCACACAGCCCAGCCTAAAGCGCTATTATTCCATGGTTATTAGATCTGAATCTAATGAAAGAGCTAACAGAAAGTGTTAACAGAAAATGCATATTCTGGCTAAAAAAGGTCCCTATATTTTGACGAAAATAAAAATCTAACCCTAATATTAAAAGAAAAAACCCCAGCATTGATAGTTATCATTCAACCTCTGGTAAGAGAGAACTGAAAGAAGAAATGATAGAAAAAGCATCAGCAGACCTGTCTTAATAAAGGAGGGAGAATTGATAGACAAATAAATATGTAGATTTAAAACCATCAAGGGACCCGCTGTGTCTCTTTTGTACTGTTCGTGTTTTGGTCTGTGACTGTAAATAAAGTATTATTATTAAAAACCATCAAGGGACCCGTTGTACAGCTTATTCCTTTCCCTTTTAATATTAAACTGACTACAGGCCACAGAATTTATGGATTGTAATTTTAATATAGTTAGACCATGTATAATTGATAAACTGGATTTTATCATAGACTAGTTGATAACCGGGTGCTGCCCAGGTATTTATTTATCCCAACCCTCCTTCCTTTAATGTCGCCACAATTTCTAATGTTGGGTTTTTCCCCTTACCGGGGGACTCCCCCTTGTGGAGTACTGTAAAGCTGTTACTATGGCAACTCCACAGCGCTGTACAGTAGAAGCCATTTTAAGGCAGAACAGTAGAAGCCATTTTAAGGCACAACAGGCTGTATTTTAACAGAACACACACCCCGAGGGGTGTTAGGGGTGTCTTACCCCCACAATATGTTTCCAGAGAGTAAGTCATCTATGTACCAAGTTTGATTGAAGTTGCTCTACATAGATTTTAGCTGTTATTTATTATTTTATACATGGAATTTTAAAATTGTATATTTACTGAGTGTTTTTATTTGTTCTGGTCTCTGGTCTCTGAATTGAAACTATCAAGGAATGTAGAAAGTACCAGTATGAAAAAATGATTACAAAAATGTGAACTTGAGTCCCTGATTCTTCTAATTACATATGAAAGAGCCAGTTTGGTATACTGGTGAAGGCATCAGGCTAAAAACCAGGAGACTGTGAGTTCTAGTCCCACCTTGGGCACAACATCAGCTGTGTGATCTTGGGCCAGTTACTGTACTTTTCGGACTATAAGACGCACCAATAAGACACACCTAGATTTACACGAGAAAAAAAAAGTTTTTGCCTTTCACATGTCACGTTTCCACCCTCCCCAGGCCCCAGAAACACTCTGCAGTGCTCAGCACAACCCATTTTCACCAAAAACAAGCCTGTTTTTGGCCTGGAGAGTGCTTTTGGGGGCCGGGGACAGCGAAAACACAACACACGGAGGGCTTGGGAGCCCCAAAATGGGCTTGTATTCAGTCTATAAGACACACCTAAATTTTCACATGCTTTTAGGGGGGAAGGTGTGTCTTATACTCTGAAAAATATGATACTTTCTCTCAGTCCTAGAAAGAAAGCAATAATCTAAAAACAATAATGAAAACTCTTGCAAAAATAGCAAAGCAGGCATTTGCTCAGGAAGTCTCCAAGAATCAGACACAAATAAACAGGAAAAAGAATAAGACATCAAAATCTAGGATATATACATTTTCCTTCATTTACTTGCCTCATCTCATCAAAGGTTTTTATTTTTTTTTAACTGCAAAAATTGTCAAGGTATTTAGAAGTGACTGCAGGCAAATTTCATCCGATATTCAAATTCACTCCAGAACATCACCAGTTCCATTATTTATTGGCAGAAAAGGGCTACAAATATAATATAATGTGTACTATATTATAAATATAAATATTATCATAATTTTTAGTTTACTAAACAATTCAGAACAAGCATCTATTACAAGTTCAAGCTTGCATCCCTTAAGCTTCTTCCTTTGGATTCTTGTTTGATCAAAGTTTAATTTCAAGACGCTCAAGAATTAAAGCTAAAGGTTCCCCTCGCACATATGTGCTAATTGTTCCCGACTTTAGGGGGCAGTGCTCATCTCCATTTCAAAGCCGAAGAGCCAGCACTGTCCAAAGACGTCTCCATGGTCATGTGGCTGGCATGACTAAATGACAAAGGCGCACGGAACATTGTTACCTTCCCACCAAAGGTGGCCCCTATTTTTCTACTTGCATTTGTACATGCTTTTGAACTGCTAGGTTGGCAGAAGCTGGGACAAGTAACAGGAGCTCACTCCGTTATGCGGCGCTAGGGATTCAAACCACCGAACTGCCGATCTTTCTGATCAACAAGTTCAGCATCTTAGCACTATGCCACTGAGCCCCTCAAGAATTAGAAAGTGGTTAATTCTTAACCAGACATTAACAAAAGTCATTCAATTCCTGCCTGATAAAGCTCTGAACCAAAGGACGGTCTGATGAGAGTGCAGTGAAGCTTTTCTGTTCCCATGCCCCTGGCCTTCTCCTCCGGAAAGGTGGGTCTTCCATAAAGAACAATGGGCTGTACCAGAAAGGGAGTTAATTACAGAAGGTCTGTGTACATGTAGAAGCAGATGAGACATTTGTAAAGAGATCTTTTAGGTAGACCCTTCTCCTTTAACCTACCCTTATCATACTCTCTGGCAATGACACCTTCATCCATGTTCCTTTCTGTTATCATAAGCTGGACAAAGTAGAGCTAGGCACCTCCTTGTTCCTCAATTCCAGTAGCCTCTTTGTCATCCTAGTTGACAGCCCCCAATAATCTGGGGCTGCATTTTATTGACCTTGGAAGCAGTGATGAGATTCAATTTTTTTTACTACCGGTTCTGTGGGCATGGCTTGGTGGGCGTGGCCTGGCTTGGTGGGCATGGTTTGGTGGGTGTGGCAGGGGAAGGATACTGTAAAATCTTCATTCCCTCTCCACTCCAGGGGAAGGATACTGCAAAATTCCCATTTCTTCCCGATCAGCTGGGACTTAGGAGGCAGAAAATAGATGGCGGCGGGGCCAGTCAGAAGTGGTATTTAACAAATCTCCAAACTGCTCAAAATTTCCACTACCAGTTCTCCAGAACTGGTCAGAACCTGCTGAATACCACCTCTGCTTGGAAGGATGAAAAGCTGAGTCAACTTTGAGCCAGTCAGGTTTGAACTCCTGGCAGCGTGAACAGAGTTAGCCTGCAATACTGCATTCTAACTACTGCGCCACTGTGGCTCATGGTGTCATAAAGTGTTAAAGAGCAAAGGGAGAGAATCAAAAAATACCACAGTAGTTTAAAAATAAAATAATATTTAAGACACAAGACAAATGTACACGTAGAGAGAGATATCTATATATTAGCTAGAGTTGGAAGCTTGTTGGAAAAGGGCGTCCCTCACACACTGTATTTTTCGGCATATAAGACACACCTTCCCCCCCCCCCAAAAAAAAAGAGGGTGAAAATCTGGGTATACTGGATACAGCATTTCTGCCCTCCTGAAAACCCGCCCCATCCCATTTTTTGCAAAAATGGATGTGCAGAGGGTTTGCGTGACCTGCAAAGGGCTCCTGGGGGCTGGGAAGGGCAAAAACAAGTGAAAAGGGCACATCTTTCACAAAAACAGGGGTGTTTTTGCCCTCCCAAGCCCTAGGAGCAGTGCAGGCCTTCCAAATTCTCTGCAGGCCCCATTTTTTGCTCGCTTTTGCCCTCCCCTGCCCCCAGGAGCACTCTACATACCTCCCAACCCTCTGTACGCCCTGTTTTTTGTGAAAAACAGGCCCGTTTCTCTCTATCTCTCTCTCTATCTCTCTCTCTATCTATCATCTATCTCTCTATCTATCTATCAATCTATCATCTATCATCTATCATCTATCATCTATCTATCTATCTATCTATCATCTATCTATCTATCTATCTATCTATCATCTATCTATCTATCTATTATCTATCTATCTATCTATCTATCTATCTATCTATCTATCTATCTATCATCTATCTATCTATCTATCTATCTATCTATGCCCTAAAGGTAGCTTGTTCTTATAGTAGGGGAAATCTATGAAAATTTTCCTTTTCCAACAAGCTTCTAACTCTTGTGTCTTAAATAGTATTTTATTTTTGAATTACTGTGGTATTTCTTGACTCTCTTCCTTTGCTCTTTAACACCTTGTGTGTGTATGTGTGTGTATGTATGTATGTATGTATGTATGTATGTATGTATGTATGTATGTATGTATGTATCAATCTTGATCACCTGGCCACAGGGATGCTGCAACAATGATAAGTGTGAAAAATGGTCATGTCACTTTTTTCAGTGCTATTGTTATTTTGAACAGTCACTAAATGAACTGTTTGTAAGTCAAGGATCTGTCATATGGGGGCCACAAGAGAGAAGGCCTTGTCCAAATACAATGAACCTTGGACAGAGAAGGGATTCTTTCAGTGGTGGGTTCCTACCGGTTTGCCAAACGGTTAGTGCTGACTGCAAGCTGAGAGTGAACCAGTTCTCTGTATCCGTGAAAATGGGCCCCCCGCCCGCCCCTGGGTTATACTGAGTTTTATTTCTGCTTCCAAAGCCCAGCTTATCAGTGGCAGCTGATTGAATTGCCTCTCCTCAGCTGGTATCCTTGCTCCTTTCCTTGTTTGCAATGCGGAAGTTCAACTTTATATATTTGTGTTGTATTTGTGCTGATAAATAAAGGGAGACTAATATAGATCTATTTCAAGCTATTTAGCTCTCATCAGCTAGCCATACCCTTACTGGGATTCGAACCTGGGCTGTATTACATATTAGGCAGATGTATTAGCCACTAAGCCACAGGCTCTCCTCCTTATCAGCTGAGCCAGGGAAATAGGTATGTATTTGTGTTACAACCCCTGGTATGCCCAGTAAGGGTATGGCTAGCTGATGAGAGCTGATGAGAGCTAAATAGCTTGAAATAGATCTATACTAGTCTCTCTTTATTTATTTATCAGCACAAATACAACACAAATATAAAAAGGCAACATTAAAAATATGGTTTTCTGCCTGGATGGTCTCCTGTAGTGAGCCGATAGACAGAAAGGGGGAGTAGTGAGTTGCCTCCCATATTTGGGCATACCAGGGGCTGTAACACAAATACATACCTATTTCCCTGGGTCAGCTGATAAGGAGGAGAGCCTGTGGCTTAGTGGCTAATACATCTGCCTAATATGTAATACAGCCCAGGTTCGAATCCCAGTAAGGGTATGGCTAGCTGATGAGAGCTAAATAGCTTGAAATAGATCTATACTAGTCTCCCTTTATTTATTTATCAGCACAAATACAGCACACACAAACAAACACACGCACACATATATATAAATATTTTTTTTTATTTTTTGAATAAAGACAAATCATCTTCCATTACAAATTGTAGAAAGTGTGTCAATTGGTTACAAAGAACTTTTGTGCATCCCTTCCGCAGTTATCACCTCTGATTCATATCAAATTATATTTTACATCACATATATTTATATATATATATATTGCTATCATCATACCTCATCCTTCATATGACTATAGTTGTTTTAACATCCCTTTATAACAAACATTTCAAAATTTAAAATAAAACCACATAGTGGCATTCCCTTATCTATTTTCAATATCATCCAACCACATTATACCTTTATAACACATTCAAAATAAAAATTAATTATGTTTAATAACAAAAATTTTAGTCCTCTTTTCTTAATCGTTTACAATGTATATTCAATTTCCCTTTTATCCTGTCAATACAAATTATTACATTATTATCATTCTCAATCATTTATTTAACGATAGTTTGACTAAGTTTAACTTACTTTTTCCCCTTTCTTCACCATTTAAAATTTATACCAAATTTCCTCTTATCAAACCAATACATATGTATACATTATCATTATCAATTATTTACCTAACTTTATCATTATCACTACATTTTTAACATAATGCTCTAATTTTAACTAAATGTAACTAGTGTTTTATTATTAATTTTCATATCTCAACCTGTGTCTTTCCAGTAATAGTGTAGTCCTATTTCTTTTGCCATTTGTGGAATTAGTCTTCTGGTTATTTCCTTAATCAAATTTGTTTGGACTTCTCTTCGCAACTTCTTGCTTATTACATATCTTGTAAAATCTCGAAACCCTCCATCAGCTTCCTTAATCAGTTTATCTTTGGTTATCAGTAGTGTTTTTATCAAAATTTCTCTCCTTAAGTCCATCCATTCTTCTTTTTCTTCTTCTTCTATACCTTGAAATCTGTAGTAAAACACCTTTCCATCTATCTTCTCTTTCCTTGTTCCACCCTTTCCATCTCCAACCACACTCAGTTCACTGTCAATATCCACGGTTATCTTGCCTCTTTGTTCATTTTTCCCCTGGGTTTTTAGGACTCCAGCCTCCACTTTTTCCATCTGCTGAATATCTTCTATTTGCTGAGTATCTTCCATTTTTCCATCAGGTTTTACCACATTAAAGTTTATATTTTCAATATTTTCCAATCTCTTCTCAATTCTCTCTGTTGTTTCTAATAATTTTTGAATTCCAGACATAATCTGTTGTAATGTTATTTCTTTTTGAAGTCGTGTCATCCTTCCAATTAATAAACACTGCTACTCTAGTTTAAAAACAAATCTTTGTTTTCACTTCTTTCCGGCGAGCAACAAGCATCCAGAGAGCACCCGCGTAAACAACCCATGCTCTTCTCTATAAACAAGCTGAAGCCTTTGAAGTGCAAGGTCAAAATGATCAAAGGGAAAAAATAAAAAACAATGTTTCCAGGTTTCAACCTCCAACCTCCAAGTAGCAGTGTAACTTCTTTGCCCTCTAAGATTACTACCCTCTTTATATACCTTTTAAATCTTCTTTATGTTTCAGGCTTAGAAGAAACAAAGTTCTTAAATGAAACCAAATAAAAAGAAAAAATCCATCCCAGCCAGTATTGTAGAAGTAAAGGAAAAGATTTAATCCATAGATAAAAAAAGAAAATCCGAAAATTTCACTTTAAAAAGTAAAAAATGTTCACAAAACTTCCATCGATAAAAATAAATAAATAAAAAAGATAACACACTATCCAATAATGTTTAGTTTCGCTGCTTATTTCCTTTTTTTTACCAGTTTAATTTAACATCAATCTTTTTTGGGCAGTATTTTATAAAATTAAGATTTTCTCACCAGATGGACACACTTTCTCGTTCCGCTTTTCTTCCCGTTGTGGGGCTGTCCCGATTTCAGCAGCTTGAAGCTGTGCTTTTTGTCGCCGCCAAGAAGAGATTCCCTTGGATGAATCAGAGACTTTGTGATGTCCCTGAGATCAGCAAGACATATTCTTCCCTGTCACCGTCTCTTTGGGACAGTTTGGGGCCAGATGGACCGTCCAGCGGCAAAAGTGTTGATTGCTATCTCAGAGCTCCAAGATCTCACGTCGTGTTGTCGCAACGTCGGCTCCTTTCTCTCGGAAGTTCAATTTTTGCTAAACTTTTGCAAAACTGTGCACATGTACGCAGCGCAATATTTGAAGCGAACTGGTTGTACAGCCGGTAGGAACCCACCCCTGGATTCTTTGAAGTTAAAATACATTTTCAGGTATCTTGACATGTAGAATTAATGAGCAAAGTGACAATTCAAAGATCTAAACTAATGAATATATTATTTAAGAGAAGGTTTAATACAAAGAGTCACCAATAACCCCCAAGAATATTAAAAGAAACCTGCCTTAATTTCTTTGTCAGGATATTTGAGGCTCACGTTTCACCTTAGAATAGAACAGCGCACTGGATAAGGAAGAATAAAAACTTAATATTGATATTCATTTGCATTTCACTGAAATTAAATATAGTTATTTTCTAATAGTTTATTTAATAACAATGTTCACTTTCTTTGACTTGAAAAATTCCATTCATCTTTAGCCATTGAAGTCCTTTTGCTAAAATTACTCCCAGGCTGCTCCTGGCTGACTTTCACCTGAAGACTGCAAGATTTGCTGCTCTTTTGCACCCTAACCACCATGTTCAATTTTCCATATTACGCAGACTGAAAGCTTATTTTCCATGCCTTCAGCCCAAAGACTCTTACAGGCTGAAAGGAAACTATAATCCTGTACTTCTCTCAACTTCCCATATCAAAGCTCACGTTTCATGGTTCTCCCCATTAGTAACAGGATCTCAGGGTTTATATGGTTCCAATAAATTTAGCTATATATTTTATGGGGTCTCAGAAGAATTTGGTTTGTCTGCCTTTTTGGGAGCCCGCTTTGACTCATTTTGATGTCCAGATCTCTATCATACAACCTAACTTCAGTAAAATTATACCTCCAGTCTGCAATGAAATTCAGAATGTTTCCACATCCCTACATTAAAGTATTTTAGACTTAATATCTTTATAATTAACCAGAATAAAAAAAAGATTTATAAACTATAGATCAGACACTGTTGTTGTTACATGAAATAGCATAAAGTGTGCAGAAGTAACTATATTCCTAGAAGAACCATCCGTGTATAGTGTACACACAGTACATTATATTTACTGCCAATCTACATATATAAAAGCAAAATACCACTCACGCATCATCACGAAATCTCCAGAACCGTAAAGCCTATACAATTTGGCACTTATGTTCCTCTTGGCTTCTAGGTGCTCACTAAGAAAGGATTTTTCAAAATGACCATCAGATCATTAGTAATTCTTATACAGTAATTAACACACTCTGATGCTAAGGAGTTAGACATTCTACTCCCCCTCCCCACCTGAAAAGAACTCTGTTCCAACTGCCAATTGCCTCACATTCCGTTATCTCAGTTCAAACTGGCAGATGTTCCACTCCTTCACTTAGGAGCAGTCTGGGGCTCCTTACAATACTAAACATCGGTACCTCACCAAAATGTCTATGCCTTCCACCTATGGAACTGCTTCTGGACTCAAGGCGGCAGGAGCAATATTCCCTTATGTGTTTCAATCACCAACCACCACTGAGCCAATGGATTGTGAACCAAACTTCTCCTGCATAGCCCAATCACATAGTTTTGTTGCGAAGCACGGGTATCTAGCTAGTTTAAATATATTTAGTTCTACTTCAAGGAGCTCAAGATGACTCACACTGTTGTATTCTCCCTATTTACACTGTATTTCCACAACAATCTTCCATAGCTTAAAGAAGATTCTAGTGGGATGAGCAATAATCTTCATGACCACATCAAGATCTGAACTTGAATCAGGCCCATTCTAGCCCCACTGGGGCTTCCCCACAGCGATCCCTGCGTCATTGAGTCATCTCAGAAATATTGCAGCAAGAAATTTTTTCCACCCATTGCCATTCCCTATCCTGACACTATTGCCTGTTTCAAGTGATTGCAGTCACACAGCTTCCCTCCAAGTAAATGGACAAGAAGACCTAACTGATTTTATACCGTATATCCTGAAGTTGCCTTTGGTGAATTTTGGAATGGAAGAAAAGATTAACACCAGTACAACTAAGCACAACTGAAGCCTGTCTCACTCATGGCCTGCAAAGACAACATTGTGGGCAATAGTAGGGGAAAATGTATCAGTGCCATAATTAGCTCTAAAACCAACTCTCAGTGCTCTGTATCTTAGGTTCTTTTCTCACTGTTGAAGATGTAGTGCTCTCCAACCATCTTTGTGTCAATAGAAGACAACAACACCCTACCCTTTGCTGGCTCCATTGCCAAACATTATCCTACACCTATTGCCTCTGCTCCCAGCTGGTCACTCAGATCTGAGGATATGAGTGACAAAGCTTAGCAGATTTTATGCACTTTGGACAGCTACTTTGACCTCTACTGAACAGAAATAAGTTGCCAAGGTAACGTTTATGTCATGGTTTAGATGCAAATAGAGAGACCCAACAAGAGTTGTGAACGGTTTCATCACTAACTCAGACTGGTTTTGGGTACTCTGGCACATGTGATGAGACTCTTAGTTTAGATAAAGTAAATCATAATTTGGACACAGGCAAAATGAGGAATATATTCATATTCCATTAATATGAAATCTGGAAAGTATGCAAGAGATTTCAGGAGAACTTGGATGTCTTCCAAATTACTCCTAGTTGAAAGAGATCATGAACTCTGAAGAAACATAAGCCAAAATGCTTTATGCAGTAATATAGGGATGAACATTTAAAAACCAATTTGAAATACCTAGAAAAGGATGTGATGGAATAATTAAGATAAAGAGGAAGAAAGAATTGTGTGGCTTCAACAATTCATACTTGAGGTCCTGAAGCTCAGATAAAGGTAACACAGGCTTTGCTCTTCCCTTTAAGAGAGTTTCAAGGTGGGGGAAGGAGAGCCACCATTTCAAACTGAAACCATTTTACTCTGAGCTCAGCAAATATATGGAAATAATTTGCAGGGCAAAGTCACAAAAAGGTTATATGATTCCCAAAATGGACCTGCTTTAGTCCATAATAGGAATTCATACGGTGCAGGGGAATCTTAAAAAACAGGTGAGTAAGAGGATATGTACCATTTTAAACAATTAATCCTTGAGTTATTACCATAATGGAGCCTGCCCTTCATGCTCATGGTCATAAAGCAAGATGGTCACATGATCAATCCAATTTTATGACCTTTTTGCCATGGTCATTAAGCAAATGCTGAGGGAATGGTGCGGTGGCCTAGCAGTGGAGCTCTCACAGTCAGGAGGATGTGAGTTTGATCCTAGGTAGAAGACGACATTTCTCTCTCTAGGCACAGTGAGAATATAACTCCTGAACAAATCTCCACATTGGTGTCAGGAAGGGCATCTGGCCGGTAAACACTCTGCTAGCTCTATTTAGTTGCCCAGGCTCCACCCCACAAGGGATTATGGGGTTGTTAAACCAGTGGTGGGTTTCCTTCCCCCCCCCCCTCTACCAGTTCGCTTGTGCGCGTGATGCTTCTGCGCAAGCACAGAAGCGTCCGGGCAGATGGGTACAGCTTCCCACCATCGCTACTACAGGTTCACCCGATCTGGGCTGAACCGGGAGCAACCCACCTCTACATTAAACGATGATGATTATTAAGCAAATGCTGAGATTATTGAGCGAAACCAATGGTTCGCTATGGATGCAGTTTTGCTGCAAAAAAACTACCGAGTGCTCAAACTGCGGTCATGTGACCAGGGGTACAACTGTTGAAACTTTAGATCCAGGTCATGGGTATCCTCCAGGTAGACCCATCATAACTTTAAGCAGTCAGTTTGTTTGTTTGTTTGGATTTATATGTCGCCCTTCTCCAAAAGGACTTAGGGCGGCATACAACATTAAAAAACACACATCCCAAAAGTTAAAAAAAAAATTTAAATCCATATCCAAAAAAACAAACCGAATTTAAAAACAATACATTTAAAATAAGTTAAAATTAACAGGCCAGGCCGGCTTGCTGGAAAAGCCAACTTTTTAGGGCGCGTCAGAAGGACCGGAGGTCAGGGATTATGCGAAGCTCCGGGGGGAGCTCATTCCAGAGGGAAGGCGCTCCCACAGAGAAGGTTCTCCCCCTGGGGGTCACCAGCCGACACTGTCTGGCTGACGGCACCCTGAGGAGGCCAACTCTGTGGGATCGTACTGGACGGTGGGAGGCTACTGCTGATAGGTGGTCTCGCAGTTACCCTGGGCCTAAGCCATGGAGTGCTTTAAAGGTCATAATTAATACCTTGAATCGCACCCGGAAAACAACCGGCAACCAGTGCAGGCCGCCTAAAAGGGGTGTAACATGGGAGCACCTAGGTACCTAGGGGGGAGCAACCGGGATAACACCACGGCGTGGTGGGGCGGCAGCTGTAGAGACCCCAGACTGGGCGTCCCACCGCCACCGCTGACCACACCCATGCCAGCTGCAGAGATCCCAGGCCGGGCGTCCCGCTGCAGCTGCTGACCACACCCACGCCGGCAGCCGCTGACACTCTCCATTCTCCTTTCACCGCTAACCGCCCCATTTCACACACGATGTTCCAGCTATAAGGCAGGACATCGCAGCTCAAGGGTATCCCCCAAGGTCCCAGGAAGTTCTCATAGCTGGACCTGGAACCAACGATGGAATAGGGTACCCCTGCAAGTCCCAAGACGGACAATCATCTCCCCGAAGCTCTCCTCAAACGCGACAGGACACCATCTTGGGCATGCATAGTAGGTGCAGTAAGTGACTGGTCATACATTCGGATGTAAGTTACCCTGTGCAGTTCTGATATAAGTTCTCCTGTATCCTTAAGCATTAACCATTGTTTAAATAAGGGGTAGCATAGATGCTTTCACAAGGAATGCTAGTTAGGTGCAAAGGCCAACCAGAAGCAAACAGGACTAATTTTAGGAGCCAAGCCCATAAAATTAAAACTCCCGCCAGAATAATCTTTATTTTGATGAACCATACTGTATTGTTTCTTTTCATTTTTGGAAACAATCCACTCTAAAGTGTGCAGTTTCTCTGTAGTCCTGCTTAAACAGGAGAAGTAATAGAAACTTATGCTGCTGTAACAGTCACATACCTTCCTCCTGAGAACATTACATTGTGTATCTAATATCAGCTCACGAGAAGGATACCAAGAAACAGACAGGGCAGGGAGGGTACAGGCTAACATCTGGAAACACTCTGAACTCTCACTAAAGAACAACAGTGGGCTTTCTTTTCCGTTATAATTCTGTTATTATTAAAACATTTCCTCTACAACTGCTAATAATTAAGGTAAAGGTAAAGGTTCTCTTCTCACATATATGCTAGTCATTCCCAACTCTAGAGGGCGGTGCTCATCTCCGTTTCAAAGCCAAAGAGCCAGCGCTGTCCAAAGACGTCTCCGTGGTCATGTGGTCAGCATGATTCAACGCCGAAGGCGCACGGAATGCAGTTACCTTCCCACCAAAAGTGGTCCCTATTTTTCTACTTGCATTTTTTACATGCTTTCGAACTGCTAGGTTGGCAGAAGCTGGGACAAGTAACAGGAGCTCACTCTGTTACGCAGTGCTAGGGATTCGAACTGCCAACTTTTCTGATCGACAAGCTCAGCGTCTTAGCCACTGTGTCCCTAATTTGCGCTAAAATTATCACCTTGTAAATTCAGACATTTTGTGGCAATAGGTATACCCCTCAGTTCTATAGATTCAAACAGGATAATGAATATTGAAAGGACCAACATGTAACTTAATTATGGGAATGCTTATTTAATTTGCACCCTGCTTTTCTTTCCAGAAAACAGATAGTTCCCTCTCTTGTATGTATTTTGTAAATATTTCAATCCCTCTACAAAATCTCTTTCAGGACGGAAGGCTCTTCTTATCGTGGTTACTGAATTCAGAAGGGTTAATCTGCTCACTATTTGGGGGCAGGAAATAGAAGTGATCATGTAGGATTTAATACAGACGTGATCACAGTTCAAAAGTTCTTGCAAGACCAGCCAAACTTCTCTATACAAAGCTGCGTTCCACCCAAAGTGTGGCCTCAAATGTTGGAGCTTGGCCATCCCAAGGTTTCTTGCCAGGTCTGAAGAGATCTGAGATCATCAATCATTGTAACACAAAGCAGATCCCTCTTTACTAAGTTATTTTGGAAAAGCCATCGGGAGTTCTATAAGCTAATTGTAACTGACTATGGACCTGCCTGTAAGAAATATTCCACAGTGGGATTAGATTAACAGAGTTGGAAGGGACCTTGTAGGTTATCTAGTCCAACCCCACCCACCCCCACACAAACAGCAGACCCTACATCATTTCTGACAAATGGTAGTCCAACCTCTTCTTGAAAGCCTCCAGTGATGAAGCTCCCACAACTTCTGAAGGCAACTTCTGTTCCATTGGTTGATTGTTCTCACTGTCAGAAAGTTCCTCCGTATTTCTAGGATGAATCTCTCCTTGTTCAGTTTCCAGCCATTATTCCTTGTCTGGCCTTCGGGTGCCTTGGAAAATAGCTTGACCCCCACCTCTCTGTGGTAGCCCCTCAAATATTGGAACCCTGCTATCGTGTCTCCCCTGGTCCTTCTCTTCACTAGATAAACCATGCCCAGTTTTTGCAACTGTTCTTCATACAGTATTTATCTGATGCAAACAAAACCATGATCAGAAACTCTTTCATGAATGATAAACTGCCTTGCACTTACTCACTCAGGTGGCACACAGAACATTTGCCAATTGCGCTGAAGAGGAAACAGCTTTTTTCACTGTGTATGCCTCTCCTGCAGTAACCTTAGAAGGGCACATAAATAATTCAAGTGTGTTACTAAGCTACTCAGGTGACTGCTTTGTTTTTTTAGCCATGCTTCAAGCACCTGAATCCCTTTTTTGTCTCAAGAAGCAAGTTAAGCAAGATTGACCAAGATAAAAGTGTCATTTATTCTTCTTAGCTTCCAATCTTGTTAAGCATTGGTGAAAACTCTGTTTAAGTATAAATTTCTCTATGATTGCTAAAATACTGTTCTAGCCAAACTAATTGTCAATCTAGAAGTCTCAAAGAAAAATGGTTGCATTCATAAGGCACCAACAAATGATTAGGCAAAAGGAATCTGGTTACAGCTTTTCTGAATATGATTTTTATTAAAAGACACTCTAGAAAGAGTGCAGAGAAGAGCAACAAAGCTGATTAAGGGACTGGAGACTAAAACATATGAAGAACGGTTGGAGGAACTGGGTATGTCTAGTTTAATGAAACGAAGGATTGGGAGTGACATGATAGTAATGCTTTAATATCTAAGGGGCTACCACAAAGAACAGGGGGTCAAGCTATACTCCAAAGTACCAGAAGGCAGGACAAGAAGCAATGAATGGAAACTTATCAAAGGGAAATCCAATGTACATTCCTATTCTAAATCCCTTTCCTAAGAGATCTTTAAGGGGCGTGCATAAGCACACCAGCATGCCTACCGTCCTGTCCTAATATTCCCTTGTATTTGTATTCATTTCATGTATTCATAATCATGTCTATACTTATATCTGTTATCTAATTAATACTTGATGAAATAAATAAATAAAATATAAAAATAAAACAATACAACTAAGGAGAAATTTTCTGACAGTCAGAAAATTAACAAATGGAACAGCTTGCCTTAAGACATTGTGGGTGCTCTAAAGGATTTTAAGAAGAGATTAGACAAACATTTGTCTGAAATGGTATAGGATTTCATGCTTGAGCAGGGGGTTGGACTAGAAGACCTCCACGGTCCCTTCCAACTTTGTTATTCTGTTACATAAGCTTTCACGAGCTGCAGCAAGCTCACCAGTCCTCAGCACTGGTCACCATATAATTTTTTTGAGATCATACATTTAAATAAAAGTAGATTTTAAAATGGAAATAGTTGAGCTACATTGGCAAAAAAGAGTATATTGATCTTAGTGGATGCTCAGATGACCTTTGACAATGGTAAATGCAAATTGATATGGATGGCTTTTACTGGGACGTTTAGCTAGTTACAAATACTAAGGTAGAGTTAGAATGTTGTGCTTCTTGTTACAATGCAAATAAATTGCAACCTCTGGAGGCTGTTTAAATCTGTACACAAAGTGAACCGATTTCCAGTGTTGCATCTCCACATACATTTATTAAGATTCCCAGTCATCCAGGTCATGATTACCCCAAAGATGCTTTTTTTCTAAAAGGCAACTGGACTTCGTAGTTTTTTTTTTCTTTGAAAACATTTTGTTTCGTATACAAGAAGCTTTCTTTCATTTCCCATCAGTCAGTTAGAACTGAAGAAGCTTCTTGGATGAAAAGCAAAACATTTTCAAAGAAAAAACCAAAAAATGTCCAGTTGCCTTTTTTTGGGGGGGGGGAACACCTCTGGGTCTCCACAAACTCTTCTCCTGCCTCTGTTCTCAATCAGTTTTTAACTGATACACTTCACTCCATTTCAAAGAGAACTAAAATGCAGAACTAGATCTACCATCAAATGTTTTGAAATGGATGCCCAGTTGGGGCAGATGCTTCCCTCCCCCACAAAAAAAAATCATTTTCATCATCCTAAGTGGGAGTTTCTGAGACCAGACATAATTTCCCTAAGTGGAAAAACAGCTTCACATAAGCATTTTAGGTGGAAAAGTGTAGGCAAAGATCCATTTCTTGCTCTCCTGATAGGATACCAATCCTTGATCATGTATCCCATCATCATTTATTGCTGCCATGTTGGCTGTGGTTGATAGCTACTTGAGTTCATCTGGACAGTCACAAATAGATTTAGTACTAAATATTTATTTAGCAAGGGCATCCTGGCTTAGTTTATTTTTTCAAGATGGCACTTTTCCTAAGATTTGTTTAGTAGGTTTATCAACCTGGGATATCCCCCAAATTTCATGTGACAATTCTTCAAAATTCTCATCTCAAGTTAAGCAAGAAACAAGAGCAAGGGAAATCATCCTCAAACAATTAAGGGGCTTTTCCACTTACTGTTTCACATGAATGAATCATGTAAGCCCTAGTACAGGGGTGTCAAACTTGCCGCGTCATGGCGGTGTCACCTGACGTATCACAACTCCCCCCCTACGCTAAACCAGGCATGGGCGTGGCCAGCATGTGATGTATCCCGCCCGTGGGCTGCGGGTTTGACAGGTCTGCCTAGTACCACAGTCTATTCAGATGCAGTGACATAAAACAAACTTCCTAACCTGATGCTTCTCAACTGAGTGAGAATTTCAGCTCTTCTAACCCAAACACATCTGAAGATTATCTGAAGACTATCAACATCTGAGCCCAGCCTAAGAAATGGGGCCATTTTAAATTATCACATAAATAAACAGATCTTGTGTGAATTTTCAGCTTCAGTTCCATTAAAAATATCTTGCAATCCTTTTTTTAAAAAAAATCAGCTGCCCAGAACTTAATTGGAAATTTCTTCTTGCAAGAAATCCTTCCTGACCAATATGCTGGATGAATTGTATTTCTTGGCAGCCGTACATGTGCTGTGGCCTTCGTTGTGGGTCCAGTTGCAGGATCAAGGAAAGAGTTGTTGCTTGTAATTATCAAAAGAATTTGGCATTTGGCTTTCACTTCTGCGGAATCAAGTTTCTTACACTTTTACTTATAGTTAGATGTCACAAAAATGCATAAACCTCCCATTTTGTAATCTTAAGTTGATCAATCTTTACCCAGCTGAAATAATAATATACAATTTTAAATGGTTAAGAGCCTGGGTTTAAGATTGAGAATTATACAGAACTTATAATTTATTAAAGCAACACAGACTGCTGACATAGTTAATGTAATTGAGATTCTAATTTTATTTCCGGGTATATTTTCTCTTGTTTGTTTTTTTGTTTTTTTGAAAGAAAAACAGATGGCTTGTTTATCTAAGGTCATTAGGCGTCTCCGGAGGAGATAACTTAGTTCAAATAAAAAGACTTTTAGTCTTTTTTAATTAACAGCAGCAGGAGATTCTCAAAAGCTCCAAAGTCAGATCCCACTTAGCTCCCACCCCAAACAAGAAGAAAATCCCGTTGTCCATTCGGCACCTCCCCATCTCCTCACACACACAACTGCATGATCATAGATGTTAATCAGTCTGTGCCACCAGAATGGCTGGACCATTTCTTTAAACTTTATGCTATGCCTCACTACAGGTAGTCCTCAATTTATGACCACAATTGAGCCCAAAATTTATGCTAAGAGAAACATTTGTTAAGTGAGTTTTGCCCCATTTTACGACCTTCCTTGTACAGTTGTAAAGTGAAGCACTGCAATTGTTAAGCTAGTAACATGATTGTTAAGTGACTCTGGTTTCCCCACTGACTTGGCTTGTCAAAAAGTTGCAAAAGGTGATCACACGACCCTGGGACACTGCAATTGTCATAAATATGAACCAGTTGCCAAGTGTCTGATTTTTGATTACGTGATCATAGGGGTGCTGCAATGGTTGTAAGTGTGAAAAATGGTCATGTTATTTCTTTCAGTGCCATTGTAACTTGGAACGATCCCTAAATGAATGGTTGTAAGTTGATGACTACCTGTACTGCATGTGTACTAGACCTAGAAGCTAACAATCAATTAAAAACAATACTGCACAACTTTAGAATCCTTCAAAAGAAAAAGGAACAAAACATTATAAAAGAGAAAGATTACCGTGTTTCCCCGAAAATAAGACAGGGTCTTATTTTCCTTTTACGCACAAAATATGGCTTGGGCCTTATTATCAGGGGAAGGGTTATTGTTTTGGGGTTGCCGGGCGGCTGCTCTCTTGCGAGCGGGCTCCCAAAAAGGCAGACAAAACCTCAGGAGCGAACGGCTGTGTAGCGCTGTCACAGCAGCGCAACATAGCAGCATGACGTGACCATGCTCATGAGCAGCCACCCGGCAAACCCCCTTTCCAGCCGGGCACAGTGCCATTCACTGACCTAGGGGTATCGCCAAGCCACATGAGCGCATGTTCAACGCCGCCTGGCGCTCGCAGCTTGGCGCCTTCGAAATGCCAGTGAAAGGTGCTCTGCACCACTGGAGAGGGCGGTTGCACGAGCGGCTGTTCCGCTCCCGTTTGCGCACTTCCCAGCCTCATTATGCCCTGGCCCAGCTCTCTCCGCAGAGCCAGAGCACCTCCACCACTGCCATCCCAGCATGGCTTTTTCAGCGGCTTCCAAACCAAATCTTCTGGCAGTGGCCTCTCTGGGCGTACGCTCTATGGTTGTGGGCCAGCTTCCGGCAGAGTGTACTCCCAGAGTGTACAACCATAGAGCGTACGCACAGAACGGAAGACTCAGTTTGGGAGCAGCCGAAAAAGCCATGCTGGGATGGCGGCAACAGTGGAGGCGCTCTGGCTCTGCAGGGAGAGCTGAGCCAGGGCATCGTGAGGCTGGGAGGTGCGTGAACAGGATCGGAACAGCCGCTCGTGCAACCGCCCTCTCCAGCAGTGCAGAGCGCCATTCACTGGCATTTCGAAGGTGCCAAGCTGCGAGAGCCAGGCGGCGGTGACCAGGTGCTCATGCGGTTTGGCGATACCCCTAGGTCAGTGAATGGCACTGTGCCCGGCTGGAAAGGGGGTTTGCCGGGTGGCTGCTCATGAGCGTGGTCGCTTCATGGCTTCTGTGCTGCACTGCTGCGACAGCGCAACACAGCTGTTCGCCCCTGAGGCTGTGCCCGGCTCTTTGTGAGCCCGTTCGCAAGAGAGCTGCCGCCCCACAACCCCCCTCTTCAGCTGGGCAGAGCCGCTCACCAACCTAGGGTATCCCGAAGGCGCCAAGCAATGCTATCACTTCCCCCCCCAGTTCCCACGGCTTGGCCCTTCGGGATACCGCTAGTTTGGTGAGCGACACTCTGCCTGGCTGGAGGTGGGGAGTTGTCCAGGGGGCTAATTGCGGGGGAGGGCTTATATTTTTGCCCACCAGAAAAATGTGGCAAAGCCTTAGTTTCAGGACAGGTTGTATTTTCGGGGAAACACGGTACATAAGCAGTATATCACCTGAGATTATCATCAGAAGCAAGGAGTTCCACAATTTAACAGAATAACAAGAGTTGGAAGGGATCATGTATATCTTCTAGTCCAACTACCTGATCAAGCAGAAGACCCTATGCCATTCCAGACAAGTGGCTGTCCAGCGTCTTCTTAAGAGCCTCCAGTGATGAAGCACCCACAGCTTCTGAAGGCAAGTCTTTCCACAGATTAATTATTCTGTCATTTGTACCTCCCCACACAGTTTCCACAAGCAAAATCAATAGGGAAGCTGGCAGGAAAAGTTGCAAGTCACAGTCATAAGATGTCTTGCTTAATTGTGTTGATTTGCTTAACGATCACAGCAAAAAAAGTTTGTAAAATTTGGTATGGACACATGATGCCTCACATAATGACTGTACTCCCTAGCGACTAATTTTCTGGTCCCTATGATGGTCTTAAATTGATGACTATCTTTATGGACCATATGGTAGTCGGGAGGCAAACTGGTATGACGAGACAGTACCTAGTGTATTTAGAACAAACATATAAACAATTTACTTCTTTTAGATATGAGTATCCATCAACATCCTCAATGATGCCTTCTGGATCAAGTACAACTTCTGAAGGTTGTATCTTGAAGAACCATCTCAAGCAATGTTAAGGAATGTGTTACTATGAATAGGTCTGATTTCATGAGGAGCTGATATTGTTGATGACACCAGTTGAAGCCAACAAATACCTACATTTCTGACAAGAGATCCTACCCAAGTCTCTAGATGCAAAATGTGAATCCAGAGTACAAACCCATATCTTTATAAAAAGTTGTCTCGCACCTATAAGAACTGACTTTCTATTCCAGAGCCCACTTTTTCTCTGATTAGGAGAATCTAATCTTATCTGCAATAGGTGTCAACTTATGAACTTGTATCCAGCTTTAATGCTATTAAACATAAATTAGCAGCTTTCCTGGTAAGCGTATGTGTGTCATCAACATTCCTGACTACGCAACCACCACGCTAAAAGTCTCCCAAGCATTTTGCACAGGCTAGCTGAGGAATTCTGGGGGAAGGCTGGGAAGACTATCTTGGACTAATGTTTCATGGTTTCTACATAATGGCTACAAGCCATCTGCTAATTCTAATCAATGATCTCATGACTGCAAAATGTTATGAGTCCAGCCTTATTCTGCATAGTTCATATATTGCTGCTGACATTGTAAACAAGTGTGCTCTATGGAAATTCAACTAATTATTCACTTGTTTCAATGCTGAGGCCAGCAAAAGGTCATTAGTCAAGACCAGTCCACTCCTTCTGCTCCTGCATCTTGCCAATTTAGCTGGTACACAACCGGCAGGGATGTCCAATGTTGCACAGACAAAGGCAAAAAAAAAAGTATTTCAGAGTGCTGGGTACCATTACTTTAATCAAACCTATTTTTCCAGATCACACATACATGGAATACACAAAGTTAATTCTTGAGCCTGGTCTGACCTTCTGAAAAAGTATCAGTTACCAGTTCTCTAGTTCTAGAAATACTTGACCCGATAGCATTTCCCCAGTAATATCCCAGAAAACAAAATTAGAGTATTTTGTTTTTAATGCTATGTATGCACTATGACAATGACATGTAGACTCTTGTTTCTTGCTAAATGCATATGGAATTAACTGTCTAATCAACTTTGCATTGGCAGTGACTAACATAATCCCCAATGGTTGTGAAGTGTAACATGTTCTATTGGTTCTGAATTCGTGTTACGGGAACCCATCTTTGTGATAAATCAGGCAATTGTGCCTGGTGCCATAAGCAATGCACCACATAGTACAATGAATGAACCTGACTATTGTGATTTATTCCACACACCAATGTGTCTCGCCCTCTGTTATCAATTACTATATATATTTCTATCTATCTGCCTTTATATACAATTGCTGTCCATTATATAGCTTACATAGGGACACGGTGGCTCAGTGACTAAGACACTAAACTTGTCGATCAGAAAGGTTTGGCAGTTCAAATCCCCAGTGCCACGTATTGGAGTGAGCTCCTGTTACTTGTCCCAGCTTCTGCCAACCTAGCAGTTCGAAAGCACGTAAAAATGCAAGTAGGAAAAATTGGCCTTTGGCTTTTGGTCATGCCGGCCACGATCACGGAGACGTCTATGGACAGCGCTGGCTCTTCGGCTTTGAAACGGGAGATGAGTATCCTCCCCAACGACTACCATGTATGTGCGAGGGGAACCTTTACCTTTACCCATATAGCTTACCTTTGAGCATCCTTCCTTGCTCACCCTCAGAAATGCAAAGCATTCTTATTCATTCTATATTATGTGAACCACAAATTCCTGCACCAAAGAGTTAGCGGTCCTTAAGTCCTTAATTCCAACCGAAAAGCCTCCTCTCCCTTTCCGCTCATCTTAACCTGCATAGGAAAAGAAGCCACACACAGCTGTGCCTGAAAACGTTCCTTGACTTTTTAAAACTCAACGGAAAAACCCCGAGCCCCCGAGGGGCAGCGCCTGGCACCGGGTAACTCTTTAGCAATCCCAATTGCCGTCTGAACGCACCGCTCCTCGCCTGCGCCGCTTCCAAACCCAACGCGCCTCCTCAGGATGGGCGACGGGCGGTTGGGGCTTTGAAAGCTCCCTTGAAGGGAGCCCCCTGGCGGGGGTCCGGATGAAGGCAGGGCAGGGGAAGCGCGGCGGAATTCGGGGGCCCCAAAGCCCCGCGGGGAGGTCTCTGAAGGGGCGCCGCCGGAGCGGCCACCTCGGCACTCACTCACCTACGGCTCGGATGACGAAGCCCTTGGGGGCCCGCAGCGCCCTGCGGAGCCAGGCGTCGCGGAGGAGCTGCAGGGGCGCCGGGGGGCCTTGCAGGAGCAGCACGCCGCCCCGCAGCCAGCCCTGCAGCCGCACCCGCCCCACGGCGCGCGCTAGCCCGGCGTTCCAGTAGCAGGCAGCGTTGGCGCGCCGGAACGCCTGGAAGACGGCCGCGCCACGCGCTTCGTCCTCGCAGCAGCCGTCCGCCTCAGCCCCCTCAGCCTCAGCCCCCTCAGCCTCAGCCCCGGCTGCTTCCCGGCGACGCAGGACTAGAGCGAGCGAGCTGGGCGCCAGCTGCACGGCGGTGCGGCGGGGAAGCGACGAGGGCGACATGCTGGGGCTGCTGCGGGGCGCGCTCTGCCCGCGGTGCCCGTCAGCGCCGCCGCCGCTGCTACCAAGGGAACCGACTTGTTCCGGGCAAGGGGCGGGGAAAAGCTGGCCCGGCTACAAGCGAGGGGAAAGCGGGGCGGGCTGCTCTTCGGCGGCGGCCCCGGAGCCAGAATTGTTCGGCTGCCCTCCGAAGCACCTGGAGGAAGGAGGGGGAGAGGGGAGGGCAGGCTGGCCCGCGCTGCAGTGCGCTGCGCTCCCGGCTGCAGGGCGCGCCATTGGTCCCTGTGGGGCGCACGCAGCCCTCGGGCGGCCTTTTCTCGTTTCTGCGTGGGATCCTCACCTGAAGCGACTCCGAGGCTGGTGGGGCAACGCCGTTCCCCGCCGATCGGAAGACAAATAGGCTGCGGTCGGGGAGGGAGAGTCCAAGTGAACAAAAAAGTTTTGCCTCGCCTGAAATCTTTTTTTTTTCTTTATATTTTTATTATTATTTTTCCATCACCACTCTTCCATCATTAATCTTACTGTGTGTCATCTGAGTACAGTCTTTGTGTCATCATATTTAACAGTCACATCATTTTAAATCTATTTTTATCTTACCTTTATCTTTACATTTCAATTGCCTTTTCATTCAACTCCTTCCCTATAATTCTACATTTTCTCCAAATTATTCAATTTTCTGTTTATTTTTGTCTATATTCGTTTTCTATCCAGTGATAAAAACATCCCCATATCTTATAATACCCTGATTCTTCCTGCTCTTTAATTGCCAACGTTAATCTGTTCATTTCTGCACAATCTAATATATTTGTAATTACCTCTCCCTCTGAGGGATTTTTTTTCCCATTTTCTAATTTGTGCAAATAAAATTCTAGCTGCAGTTATTACATGAATAATTAAATATACATTTTCTTTGCCTCGCCTGAAATCTAACAGCCTTTTTAAGTCAAAAGGAGCACAGTGTCTCTTGGAAAGCTCCGTGTCATGCCAGGAATCAGTGTAAGAAACTGATGGAGATAATGATGTTTTTGCAAAGAAAGCCATTGTTAAGAGATGTGGGTATAAAGGCTCAGTAGGACACTGGGACATTAAAGGTAAAAAGTTGAAGACTGGAAAACAGGAAGAGACTGCTATTCCAATAAGGGAGTCAGCTTGGCCAAGCAAAACTTAGTTAACAGTTTTTGACCACGCAGTCTAGTAATATAGTGGAGAAATTAATCAATTGCTTGCTTCAATTTGTTATGCTTCAAGGTAAGGAAACAAGAAATATCGATTAAGAATTTTTTAAAAAAGAGACAAAAGGTAGTCTGGAAAATGGGAAACTGTGCAAAGATGGGGAAACAGAATAAACATGGGGAAATTCATGGAGAATCAGGAGAGTCAGGTGTTCCGAGAAGATTGCAATCCTGAGGTCTTTGTCAAAGGGGGCTGCAAGGAGGGATTTGTGGCTTGGGTGAAAGGAATAAAAAATTGAAATGTATTCCTTTGTGTGCCTACCTGCTAGCCACCCGTTCTTGCAAGAACACCTTTTACATCCAATTAACTGCTTGCTGCTTCCCTTCATGACTGTAAATTTTTTGACTGGTTGAGTCTGTTTCTCACATCAGAATAATGATGCATTAAGTTACAACTAAGGAAAGGGGAATAATAACCCTTCTAGTGAATGTGCGGGTGACCATGCATTTTCAGAGGTAGAAGAGGGGCATCTGCACGTTGGTTAACCATCAGACTGTCTAAAAGAGACGGGAAAAATTGCTGGCAGAATAAAAAGCTATGATAGAAAACTCAAGATGACCTGCAGAATTGATCAAAAGAATGACACATCCCTGAATAGAAAGGGGAGGGGGAAAAGGTGGGGGAGTAAGGTCACTAAATAAAGTATTTATTTATAAAGAAGGAACTCTATTTCAATTTCTGCTCTGCTCTGCTCTACTACCCTACCCTACCCTACTCTTTACTGCTTCCCCACCAACAGGAATAGTGCAGAGAAAAAGGAAAAGCCTCCTTCCAGGGCTGCTCCATTCCCCCCCCCCCCCCCCCCGGGCGCTGAGCTCAATAGGGAAATGGAAGGCTTTTTCCTTTTCCCCTGCTCCTATTTCCCCCATGCCAGCAGCTGCCTTTCCCATTCCACTATTGAGCTCAGCACTTTGAGATCCACTTTGATAGGGGGGGGGGGCAGGGAGTAACGAGTGTGAGGGAAGAAGCCACTTTTCTTCTTTCTCTGCTCTTCTTTGTGCCGGCCTCTATTCAGAGGTGGTATTCAGCAGGTTATGACCAGTTCTGGAGAACCGGTAGCGGAAATTTTGAGTTCGGAGACTGGCCCCACTCCCATCTATCCCCTGCCTCCCGAGTCTCAGGTGATTGGGAGACAATGAGGATTTTACAGTATCCTTCCCCTGCAATGCCCACCAAGCCACACCTTCAGAACCAGTATTAAAAAAAATTGGACCCCACCACTTCCCTGTGCCTTCAAGAAGTGATGAAAGCAGAAAATACTGATGACCAGAGCATTGCTTATGAAGAAATGGGTTTCCATGCTCCCTAGGATCTCAAATAGCAGGACTGAGTAGAGACAATAGCCGCTTTAACCATACTTTGAAGCACCATTGAATGTTTCTTAAAAAATAGAATATGTATGGGCCGTGCTTATGTCTCTGAGCAATTAGGAGCCTTTTTAAATCAGCCCTCCTTGACTGGGGGCCTTTATTGTCCCAACACTTCTGGAGGGCACACAGTGTCAGCCCTTTGAGGTAGGCCAGCTCAGGAAAGAGAAAACACAAGGATCACAGAAATGCTACTTTCTACCAGTGTTTCTTAACCTCAGCTGCTTTAACTCTCAGAATTCCCCCAGCCAGACTTAAGAGGGGTACTCTCGTTTTTTTTCTTTCCCAAGCTTGTGTTATCCCTTTTTCACGACTATGGTATCTACACTTACCTCTATGCAGGTAAGCAACGGGATCCATGGCAAAGCAGCCTGGCATTAGGGAGGAAATGCAGGATTCCTATCAGTTGTAGCATCCTTCTTCTTAAGAAAATATTTTACAGCTAGGAAGCAACTGACAAAGACAGGCAAGTATAGTTGGATTCGGATGCCTACTTTATTATGATGCAGGAAAGTAGAAACAGAGAGCAACAGAGCATCAAAACCAAGATTAATGTCACTGCTGCAGTTTTGCCAGTAACATTAATTTTATTCAGGATGCAAAACTGCAAGATCTGGGAGAGGTCTCTGGCTCTCTGTCTTGCTTGCTCTGAAAGCAGTGGGTCTACAATGTTTCTCAACCTGTGAAAGCTGGTTGTGGAATTCTGGGAGTTGAAGTCCACACTTCTTCATGTGGCCAAGGTTGAGAAACACTGGTCTATGGGATGTGGACATGTCTCAAAAAAAAAAAAGGCAAGCTGACATAAGCAGGCTGGCAATGCAAACTTCATCCTTTTGATAGATGCCTGTGATATTGACACCACAGGGGCGGGTCTTGCATTTGATGCAATTTCTGCCAACCTACCATGCCAACCTAGCACCTGAAATAACAGCAAAATTTGACCTTGTCTTATGAAATAAAGGAGATAAACTAACAGCTGGAAGGGACCTTGAAGATCTTCTAGTCTAACCCTCTGCTCAAGCAGAAGACCCTACCAGTTCAGACAAGTGGCTTTCTTAAAAGCCTCCAGTGATGGAGCACCCACAACTTCTAAAGACAAGCCGTTCCAGTGGTTAGTTATTCTCACTGTTAGGAAGTTTCCCCTTCTCCTTTTCTAGGTTAGTTTCCATCCATTGTTTCTTGTCTTGCCTTCTGATGTTTTGGAAAATAAGTCGACCCCCTCTTTGTAAGTAAGTTGACCCCCTTAGATATTGGAAGACTGCTATCATGTCACTCCTGGTCCTTCTTTTCACTGGATTATCCACACCCATTCCTGTAACCATATTTCATGTGTTTTAGTCTCCAAGCCTTTAATAATCTTAGTTGCTCTTCTATTTCCAGAGTCTCAGTCTTTTTTATAGTGATGACCAATTTCGTGTGGTCTTACTAAGTTTTATAAACCAGTACTAATACTTCACGTGATCTTGAGTCTATACCTGTTTATGCAACCAAGGATTGCATTGGGTTTTTTTTTGGCTGCTGGCTCATATTTAAGTCCACTAAGACTCTAAGATCCCTCTCACAGTTGCTACCTTTGAGCAAGGTTTCACCTAATCTGTAGTACATTTGCTTTTTCTTATCTGTGTAAAACCTTACTTTTCTGTACATTTAATTTCATTTTGTTGGATGGGGCCCAGTGTTCAAATCTGTCAAGATCCATTTGGGGTGCTGGCTAATCCTGCCAGCTTAGTGTTGTCTGCTAATTTGATGAGTTTCCCTTCTGTTCTCTCATCTAAATCATTTCTGAAGATGTTGGAGTACAGGGTCTAAAACGGAACTTGGGAATACCCCACTGCTTATTTCCTTCCACATATATGTAATTCTATTAATGACTATACATTGAATGCAGTTTGGTAGCCAGTTACAAATCCATCTGATGGTGATGCTGCCAATCCCACATTTTTCTTACTAAGAAGTAGGTTGTGGTCTGCTTTATCAAATGTCTTACTGAATTCCAAGTGTACCATGTCCACAGCATTTCACTAGTCCACTAATTTAGTCACAAAATTCTGCCCAAATAATATAGCAACTACTTTCTTCCACGAATTCAAGGGACTGTTCTGCCATGACCCGATAAATATCAGCAAAATGGATTATAACCAGTAAGCACTATGAAAAAGCAAATTTCAATCAGCAAAACCAGGAGCTGGTTCCTGACTAAATTCAGTTCATAACTCCTCTCCCAAAAAATTGCAGTTTAAACGGATAGAAATAAAATGATCGGACTAACAAGCTGCTACAACAACAAAAGAGCCTGTTTGGTCTAGTAGCTAAGGCATCAGGCTAGAAACTGGAGACTGTGACTTCTAGTTCTGCCTTAAGCTATGAAAAACAGCTGGGAACATTGGCCCAATCACTCCCTCTCAGTCCAACTTCCCTCACAGAGGTTGTCGTTGGGGGGGAGGGGAATAGGAGGATGAAGTATTAGATATGTTCACTGCTTTGAGCTGTTTATAAAATTAAATAATCCATAAATATTCCATTATCATTATATGAAGGAAAAGACTAGAAGGAACCGATTCCAGTTAACTAGAATGCCTGAAGAACTTCAATAGACTTCATTAAACAAAGCGAACACAAAAGGTGAAATGATGGTTGATAGTTGAAGGCAGAAAGTGAAAATATATTTAGGATCTTTTTGTTGCTGAGGAATAATCCACTCAGGATTTGCAGATATAGAAAAATTGTGAGCCAGATGTGAAAAATCAACACTTCTTTGAAATGTAGCAGCCCTGCAGGGAGCGATTCTGTGGCTTGTTCTATTCAGTAACGCACAAAGGCTGCTGCTATTTTACGTTTTTCTTGCTGGGGTCTCAGCCCAACCATTTCCTCTGCAGCTCCCCCATTTCTTTACTGCATTTGCATTCTTTAGAACCTCAGCTCCATTATATTTGTCTTCTTTCAGTTGAATTACTCTGAACCTGTTGCAATCACACGTTCCCGCATTTATCCTCACATTTCCTCCCATGCTTCTCTCTTTCCATTTCTTTGAGATGTTGTAACATTATCAACGGCTCTTTCCCCTTTTGAGATAACCGTTTCCTCCTGCCTGTCTGATTCACAATGGGTTAAAAGACTTGGAGATGTTCCCTGGAGATCATTTTTTGGGCTGGCCAAGGAGGTTTGCACAACAGGTAAACCCTCTTTTCCTCAGCATGTTTAGTCAGCACGGGTAGAAATTCTACATGCACTGAAGTAGCCCTTAGTGAAACTTGCTAGCCTACTCTTCAGTGAGAAAGGAAGTTTTCTCCCAGATGAAAGTGCCTGGGGGAGCATTACAGACTACCTGACATCCCAAGGTCATCTTTCAATACAGACACCCTGTAAAAGGTGCTTGGCACAAACTTTGCAACAATTTGCTGCAAGATGACACTCAGAGAAACCTTCCTTTTGTGGGAAAGGGAGAACATTTCTTTCATGTGACCTGCAATGTCTCTTTCGATCTTTACAGTGCGCTGCGTTGCTATTTAAAATTTGCTTTCTGGATTAAATAGGTAATAATGTAAACATTATCCATTTGATTGGGAATGGGAAGTATTTATTCAAAATGCTTTCACAATCAATTGTCAGTATTTGATGTCAAGGAGCCCAACAGAACCATTTGAGACATTAAGGCTTCTGCCTTTTAAGCTACCAACAACAACATGGTGTCAATCTGGCAGCTACTTAATTATAGCACCTAATTTATATCTAATTCCAAGTTTCATATTAAGTTACTCCTTTCATACTGAGAAACTCAAAATACTTGTCCCCAAGTATACTCTTCCATACCACATTATGTCGTTAACATAACAAAAATGCTGTGTCACAGCTTGAATTTAGATATTTTATGACTGTGTGAAATGCATATAATACCTTCATTGGAAGACAGTCTTAAAAAATTAACACTGGGAAGGTAAATAGCCAATTTAATGAAAGCCAATATAAAACTAGTAGCAATTTTTCCAAATAAAGCATTATACTGACATCTACTGGCCTGGTGTGTCTTAGTCAATTGTACATTCTCATAAAATTTTTAAAAGTTGCTAATATATTAATGTAGGGATAGAACATTTCAAGGATTACAAAATATGCATAATAAAACAAATAGGTTTTCATATAAATCCCAATTTATCAATGTTCTATAATTTCCTTATTCTTTTCCTCAATTACTGTGCATCAAAACAGTAATAAGAACTTCCAAGAAAACTCACAATTCAAAGGGAAAAACTGTGACAAAAATTCAAGAGTGTATTTAAAAATCTTTACTGGCAAAATTAAGCAGCATGCTATGATTTATATACCCGATTTTTTTTAATTAAAAAAACCCTAAATAGTCTGAAATAAAACCGAAGAATGGCATCTCTATAAATAATGAAAAATGTTTGCACTAAATCTTAAAAGGAAACTTTTGGTAATTAAATACTTGCTATTTTCCATGAAGTTGATGAACTTTTATTAGCATTCAAACTATAACCAAGTTTACCCTAAAACATTTTGCAATGCAAAATTATTTCCACTCAAGGAGTGTCTAACAAATCAAGGGCTGTGAATTACAAGCAATCTTTTGAAGCAGGCTCACACATTTATAAAACTTTATACAACCTTGCTTGGACTAAGGTATTTATACTACTAAATTAAACATGCATCACTTTCATACACTCCAGTTTCATGATTTATATTACATTATGTAACATTCTTTTTCCCCCCAGCAAGCAGTATGTTTGTCATACATTTGCTCCATTTTCTTTGGATGTTTGATCTTTACCTTCATTCTTCACACTATCCTATAGAAAGAGAAGACAGTGAATCAGTGAAAAGCTACAATAACCGAAATTAAGACATTCTGCTTTTCCTATTCCCAGGAAATTTTGAAAAAGTTTTACCTTCTTAAGAACCATGTGTATTTCATCCATAACGGTTGCCAAACCTTTGATGGTCTTAGTCAGCTGCCCTTCAAATTGTAGATTTGTATCTTCTGAGAGCTTCAGATTGTCTTGCAGCTGGCTGAGCTCTTTTTTAACCTCTTTAATTTCTGCAGAGAGGCTTTTGTTTAAATTCTCCAAACTCAATATAGTCTTTTCATCTTCATCTGGAAAAATGGAATGATTTGTAATCTTTCAAACTGCATCTTTCTAAAAACATTAAAATGATTACAGAAGACAAAGGCGTAAAATACTAGGCTGTATCTTAAGTCTGTAATTCAGAACCAGTAAGATTTTTGTTTTTTTAGGACGTGCAGTGCCTTTGAGTCAGTGTTGACTCCTGAAACTGCCTGGGTTAGTCTCTGCATTTTACTTGACAAGAAGTTGTTTGCCCTTGCCTCCTTCCTAGGGTTGAGAGGGAGGGATTGGTCCAAAGTCACTCTGTGCCTAAAATAGGATCAGAAGACAGAGTCTCCTGGTTTCTAAGCTAATATCTTAACCTCTAAAGTCTAAACCAAACTGGCTCTAATGACTTTACTATCATTATGTCCTTCTTGGTTAATATGATGAGGGCAAGACTATTAGAAGCAAGTAACCTCACTCAGAAAGTGAAAGTCCATTTGTTAATTGGCACACATATCAGAAGTGCAGTATGCATTTGAAAAATATTATACATTGTATTATGCTTTCTTTGCTTATAACAAAAAAATCCCCACCAGTTATTGTAACAGTTATTCCTGGGTTGCATCTACAGAAGCAGTTCTCTCTTTTCTCCAAGCCAACCCAACTTTCAAATATTGAAAAAAAATTCATACATTCTTCTTCCAGTCCGGTGCCAATTCTTTCGGAGATATAATGACTTAAGCCTTTTTGAATTAATTTAAAAAAATATTCACTCTCACCTGTTTTTTCTTCCAGTGACTGAAGTTTCTGTTCCATTTCAGCTCGTGCTTTTTCACTCTTCTCTAATTTCTGCAAGAGACTCCCCACATCCACCATGGCTCCATTATAGACAATGAGACCAACATTTTCTTCAGATGTTTTGGATTCTTGTTTTATCGCAGGAGACGGTAGAAGCAGCCTATTTCCTATATGAATTAAGAATTATCATTATTACAATTTAATAAAACCAAGTTTTATTTTCAATAAGTGCAATAAAATATTTTAGCCTCCAATTAATTTGGTTTTATGTATTTGTTTTTCTGCTTACTAAAAATATATTTTTATTACTAAAAATAAAAAAATATTACTGATATTTTATTTTATTGTTCTTTTATTGATACATATCTGTTCTTGATTTGTATATTCAAATGTCTGGAAGCTTAATACCTGTTGTCCACCCAAAATAAACAGAAAATCTTTATTCCTATCAATAGTCCCGGGAATTTATATTTACTTCCTAATTTTTCGGTTTTTTAATTTTTTAACATTATACTTTTTCAACAATTTTAAACATTAAAAATGAATAAAACATTTTACATGTAATGTCCTTCCAATTTCATGAACTTCGGAAACACGAAAGTAGAAGCATAACTTAACAGCAATCAAGACAGTGATAACCATTAGAAAAAAATCAAAATTAGCATAAAGTGTTCCAGATTTGAAATATCTTAATTAATAAAAAATATGCTACCAAACAGTTCTTCCAGTGGACTTTCCATTTCTTCTGGATTTTCTTCATCTTTAGAAGTATCTGTCAGTTTTCTATAAAAGCAGGATTCACGAAGTACTACTTTACTAAGTAGTTTCTTAACCTAAGGTTAACACAAAAAGACAGATTATTATTTTAAATAACTAAATTATGTCTTACTCAATAAACATATTATAGAAGTACAAAAAACAATTCACACAATTTTGAACTTGAAATGGATTTATTTTTTACATGAAATTTTTTTCTCATAAGATTGGTCTTCAACAAGACCACAGGTAGTGTTCACTTAATGACCTTAATTGAGACTGGCAATTCTACCACTGAGTGAAACAGTCATTAAATGGGAAACCACAGGACCACCATTCTGCTTTCAGGCAGGAAAGAGATAAGACCAGTTTCACAGCCTTTGGCTTTTGTCTCCTAACCACTCCCCATTCTTTATGAATGCTTAAGTGTCTCCTTACTGTCTTGTACACCTTGAAAACAATGTGATCATGCTGTAGCCTGGGATCCATATGCGCGCTAATCAAACACCTTACAGAACTCTCTCTTTTTCTTCCTCTCTGCTATGTGATGCGGGTAGGCAGGGAAAAAAGAAAGTCATTTCTCTAGGAAATTTCTCCTTTGCACGATCCTTTCCTGTTGCTGGAGGGATCACATTGCTTTCAATGCACAGAAGAGCAAACAGCCTACTCTCCTACAATCCTTTTCTCTCCAATCAATCTGTTCGGGGGGGACGGGGATGGGGGGGGGCAACCAATGGTCAGACACAGGATAATGACATATTGAGTGTAAGTCATAAATGGTTGTAAATGGGCTGCAAAGTTATTGTTTTTCAAAAGTCATAATAGTTGCTGGTGGTCAGGAAGCAAAGATTACAGCAACGCACCTGAGCTCTTGAGAGGTGTAGTCCAAGTGTGTACAATATCTCTTCCAAATCTTTTTCAAGAAGATATGCACAATGGCATTGATCAAAATAAACAAATGCCATCAGAAGATCTCGATTAATAGTTATCATCTGGGTCTTGTTTCTTTCCTAAAAATACAGGTTATAATCATTTTTGTGAATACATTTCTTTACTGAATTAGTTTATAATAGGAAATCTTACTACAATATTATAATACTAACTACTATTACAGAGCTAAACAATAAAAAGCCTCCACTTATTATAGCAAAACAATTAATCAAATTCAAGCAGGAATTGTTCTCTTATATGTAACATATTACATAGCAAGGCAAGCTATTTAGAGTGTAGTTTTTGGGGAAAAACACCATTATTGAGAAAATAATCAAAACCATCCAAATAGAAATGAGTTTGGAATATATTATAAAATTATTTAACTAGAAAACTAGCAGCTGGGGAAAAAAGAAGAGGAGGAGTTACTACAATTCTTTTTTAAAAAAATTTTTTTGGAGGGGATGGCTTTTCTTAAATATCTTTTCATAATCTTCATACTTTCAATTTTGATCTTCACTCTAGAGTTTATTCTACATATGTATATGTATTCCTTTCCATTTTGTTTTATTGTTTTACCAAGTAAAAAATAAAAAACCAGAAAAAAGCGACAGTCCAAAATGTTTTTGCAAAATGTTCAGAATTGTTGCCTGCCAGCTAAAAGAAAATAGCGTTAGCAATTAACCTAACTACTTTCTGAAAACAAATTATAACACAAATTATGGGACTGAACTATTTTCATGCCATTCCAGTGTGAATGGAAAAGAGCTTTTACTTTAAACACAAATTTTAAATTAAACAGAATTAAAGCACATTCCTTATTGAAATAACAACATGGGGTTTTTCCATCCATGTGCCAACATGAAATATCACATAAGACAATCAAGCACTCTCTTATCCATGGTGGAAATCTGTCATTACTGAGTCCAGATAATCAATGGTTTCCAGACACTTCTAGATTTGAGAGTTAATCAGCCAAATGGAGTAAGGCATCCTTTTCCAGAAACCTCCTCCATATCCTTGAGATCTGCAAATTGAAAGGAATCCAAACAGGACAGAATGGTCACCAAAGTTACATCAATATGGCCTTCCCATACTGGAATCAAAATTGTGGATAAAGTGGATTGGAAATAGAATAATAAAAAATAATGCAAACTAATAATGGGGTTATATCCAGCTGCAGGATTTTGGTGACAGGAAGGCAATGAAACAGTATTAAGCCTGATAGAGCCAAATACTTTCTAGGAGTAAGGTGCTAGCCTTGAACTAGGAAGCTGTGAGTTCTAGTCCTGCTTTAGGCATGGAAAACTGTCTGGGTGACCTTGGGCCAGTCACTTTCAGCCCAACCCACCTCACAAGATTGTTGTTGTGAAGAAAATAGGAGAAGCAAAGAATATTAGGTACAGTCATCATCTTGAGTTATTTGTAAACAATAATAAGGATGGTATAAAAATCAAATTCATAAATAAAATACATACCTTATCTTTAGAAGCCCTCTCTTTACAATGTCGATTTCCCTCCCTTCTGTCATCTCGTCTGTTTATTTCCTCATCATCCCTATCTATAAAAACAGATACTAGTTTTTGCATTCTCAAAACATCTTATGCTATCAAAATATATACTGTTATATCTTAATATTTGTTTATTGAACAAATAGCATCAGAACTAAAAGATACAAAAGGAAAACATGAAAAACCCTTGGATTGGTGATGTTTAAATATGTGAGGATTTATTTTGTTTAAAAAAATAATACAGTAACAAAGGGCTTAGCACGATTAAGGTTTGATTTCAAAATTGATTGTCATAATTTCTTGCCTATATCAATTAAATACTTTTTGTTATTACAGTTGACTACATAACTGTTGTTTGGGGTAGAAATAATGAATAAGGAAGTTTATAATGTTTCTATCCTTCTTTAAGAATATAAATTGATATACAGTCATGTGAAAAAGAAAGTACAGCCTTGAGTTCTATGGTTTTATGTATCAGGAGATAGTAAAAATCATCTGGTCTTTTAGTAGTTCTTAAAAGTAGGTAAATATACAACTTCAAATGAACAACAATATGTGACATATTACACCATGCCATGATTTATATTATAAAAAGAAACCCAAAATGGAGAAGCCAACAATGACCTTAGAGAAGTAATTGTTGCTGCCCATCAGTTTGGGAAGGGTTATAAGACCATTTCCAAACAATTTAAAATCCATCATTTTACACTGAGGAAGATTATTCACAAGTGGAAAACATTCAAGACAGTTGCCAATCTTCCCAGGAGTGGATGTCCCAGGAAATTAACTCCAAGGTCAGATGGTGCAAGGTTCAAAAATTGCAAAAAATCCAAGAAAAATTTCAGGCTCTATGGGCCTCAGTATGTTAAACGTTAAAAGTTTATGAAGTGCAATTAGAAAAGGACTGAAACATCTCATACCAACTGTCAAGCATGGTGGTGAAGGGATGATGATTTGGACTTGTTTTGCAGCCATGAGGCCGCCCTGGAAACAGTGAAGGACCGGCTTACAGTTCCTGTGCCAGCGAAAACGGAACTCAGGAAGGCCGCTTGTGCTGGCAGAGGGCTCCAGAAGCCATTGTGGCCAAAAATGGAGCCTTGATGAATGACATGGAACTGGGGGGGGGGGGGGGGAGGCTGCTGCCACCCCGAGGTCAAACACAACCCTGATGTGGCCCTCAATGAAATCAAGTTTGACGTTTGACACTCCTGCTTTATAGACACAGGCTGTGGAAGAGCTGAAGAAGCTTCTTGGATGAGAAGTGAAATGTCTTCAAAGAAAAACCAGAAAGCCTCTTGAAAAAGCACCTTTGGGACAACCATGACCTGGATGATTGAGAATCTCAATAGACAAAAGAATTAAGATGTTGTAATGGTCCAGTCAAAGTCCAGATTTCAACCCAACTGAAATGCAATGGTGGGGCCTCAGGGGAGCTATGCATAAATTCATTCCCACAAACCTCAATGAACTGAAGCAATGTTGTAAAGAAGAGTGGGCCAAAATTCCTCCACAATGATGTGAGAGACTGATACAAAACAATTACTTCATGTTATTGCTGCTAAAGGTGTTCTACAAACTATTGAATCATAAGATGTACTTAGTTTATCACACATGGCTTCACAATTTTGGCTTTTTTGGGGTAAAATAAATGATGACATGGTGTAATATGTTATGTGGTGCTGTTCTTCTAAAGTTGTATTTATTTACTTTTAAGAACTGCTAAGGACCAGATGATTTTTTACTATGTCCTGATGCATAAAACTATAAAATTCAAAGAGGGTGTATTTTCTTTTTCACATGACTGTACATAATGATATACTTCCTTTTCGCTCTTTATTTTTGTTTTACTTCTTTGTACATTGTTAAGTATTTCCAAAGATACATATTTCTCAACTGGATAAGGACTTTTGCCTTGCAAAAGGAAAAAAAGAAGTTCTGCTAACACCATTTGCAAAAACAAAAATAAACTACCGGTAGTTCTTTTTTATTGTTTTAGCTCAATAATATTAAGCAAGGTGGGGGTTATTACTTTTTATATGAGATTTTTATGTTTGTAAGTTGCCCAGAGGCACTGAGAGTGAGGGTTGGGCAGCCACATAAATTTTCTTAAATATATAAATAGAATGCTAACTTTTTTCCACATACTACATGCAACTATATCACAAAATTGAAAGTTCTACTTCCTTTTATCTTAAAGAAAATATCTTCAACATACCATCATCTTCATCTTCTGCATCTTCAGCTTCCATTGGATCATATTCTTCCTGGTTATTGTCATCTTCTATTTCATCATCATCCTTAGAATCATCCTTCCTTTTATCTTCCCTCTGTAAATAACCACAAAACATTAATACGATACATGATTGGACAAAACTATTTTAAACCACCATGGAACCAGTTAATAGCATGCAAATAAGGTTCTAAAACTGTCAAGATCTTGGCAAACAAGTAACAATTGCATTTCCTTATATACCACCAGGGACGCCATGGCTCAGTGGCTAAGATGCTGAACTTGCTGATCAGCAAGGTCGCCAGTTCGGCGGTTGGAATCCCTAGTGCCACGTAACAGAGTGAGCTCCTGTTATCTGTCCCAGCTTCTGCGAACCTAGCAGTTCGAAAGTATGTAAAAATGCAAGTAGAAAAATAGGAAACACCTTTGGTGGGAAGGTAACAGTGTTCCATGCGCCTTCAGCATTTAGTCATGCTGACCACATGACCACGGAGACGTCTTTGGACAGCGCTGGTTCTTCAGCTTTGAAACGGAGATGAGCACCTCTCCCTAGAGTCGGGAACGACTAGCACATATGTGCGAGGAGAACCTCTACCTTTATATACCAATTTTTAAACTTAACACTGAGAAGAAAAAGAATTCACTTGGGAATTCCTACCAAACAAAATCTAAAAATACTTACTGTGAATATCAGCTTAAGTTGGTTTTGTTAACATGTATATGAAACAACTAGCACATATGTGCGAGGGGAACCTTTACCTTTAAATTATATGAAAAAAAAAGTAAACATACAAAAGAGGCAAATTGTTTCCCAGAAAAATGACACCAACCTTTCTGTCATCTCTATCATCTTTTTTATCTTTATCATCTCCAGATTTTCTTCTTTTGGGCTTAGGGTCATCATTTTCATCATCTCTTTCTTCCCTTTTCTCTTTTTTCTCATCTTTCTTGTTCTTTTTGTCTTTTTTATCTTCCTTATCCGGAAGAGACAACAATGCTTTGTAGATTCGTACACCAAAATCCCTCTGAAGCATTTCATTGAAAAGTTCTGCAAATAATGAAACCTGAAGGAAGAATATTGAAAGAACCAGTCATTACTTTTATATAACTATATAAAATATAGGTATATTATACTCTTAACGGCTGTTCTTTTAACAAGTTACAATGGCTTCAGAAAAAGTGATTTATGACCAGTCACATCACCTCCGTGGTCATCAATTCAGATGCTTGGCAATTGGCTTGCTTTAAAACTTTGCAACATTTTGTAGTCACGTCATTGTGATTTGTGACTTTTCCAACTGACTTCTGACAAGTAAAGTCAATTTGGGAAGATGAGTTCGCTCAATGACAGCTTGATTCACTTAACAACTACACAATTGTTATGCGCCTAATGATTGCAGTAAAAATCTTCGTAAAATCAGGTGTAGTCACATGACTTGCTTAATGATTGATTGCTTGATTGACCTGTACCACCTATTACCATACTTGTAAAAAACAAAAAATAGAACAATCAAAATTATAAATATTGAACCACAGTTGTAACGAAATCTGAACTTCCTAGTAGAATCCTTTTCTCCCCAAACCCCTCTAAATCTGGCATCAGGCACTCATTAAAAAACAAAGCTGTAGAATAAAATTTAAACTCAAAATAAGAGAGTCCACCTTTAGATTACAAAAGAAACATTCATCTAATGCAGGGGTCAGCAACCTGCGGCTCTGGAGCCGCATGTGGTTCTTTCATCCCTCTGTTGTGGCTCCCTGCTGCCAGTCAGCGCCACAATTGATAGGGCTTTCAGTTAGGACAGGTAGAGAAAAAAGGATGCCATGCTAGGAGACTCTATGGTGGGGGAACTGGACTTCTGGTCGGCTCCAGAAATGAATGGGGGGCGTCCGTTTAGAACCTTTGTGGCTCTTTGAGTGTTTAAGGTTGCTGATCCCTGATCTAATGTAATGGGAGCAGATGGAACTCAAACATCTGAATTCCTGAAATACCAAAATGAGGAAAGAGTTACCTCAAAAGAATGTTCTTTGTTATCTTCCAGTCTGTAATCCAGAAGAACACTAAGGGACATAATACTGCAGTCAAACTTCCCACTTTTGGCTGCCCAATTAGGATGCACGATGATTGCAGGTTCATCAGGCAAAACGTATCTTCTCTCTCGACGCTGACGTTCCACTTCTTCTAACCGTTTCCTCTCTTCTTCCTAAAGAATTGGGAAAACAATTTGAATGGAAATGTTTCATTTCCCACCTCTCCTCTTATGTTGTTTGTGCAGCTACCAACCAGAGGAAATGGCGGGGACCGACTGCGCATGTGTTTAAATATTTTCAGAGAGGGCTTATTTTGGGGGGAGGGCTTATTTTAGTGCATGCGTTCAAAAGCCCGATTTGGATTATTATTCTGGAAGGTCTTATTTGGGGGGAAACATGGCAGGAGACATCATACCTGGCTCCTCCAGAGGACATGCCTCTGGAAAAGAGGTTTAGGCTCCTGTCTTTGAGAGCAAATGGAGGGAAAGTGGACCCAGAGTCAGGCCTTCTCTGGGATGAACCTGAGGCTGTGAGATTCTGTCCCTCTGGAAATGCATTTGGTGCCTTGCTTAATGGCTTTTTCGGAGGCTGTCAGGATGGTTTGGAATGAGTGAGCTTTTAGGAAAGGTTTGATAGTTGATTTGCAGGTTTTTAACTTTTGTTTTAATTTTATGGCAAATTTGGGTGATCATTCTGACATTTTTACACTGCTGTATTTCTGGCATATTGTTTAGATTGTTGCATGTTTGCTTATTAGAATTTACCGAGATTATTCCTAGACAGCATAAACTATTTGGATTAACATTTTAACATGTGGTATATTATGTTAAAAAGTATGATTAGTACAGATGTAGCATTATGATTAGTACAGATGTAGCATTAACACTTAGACTTATATACCACTTCATAATGCTTTAAAGCAGTCTCTAAGTGGTTTAGAGTCTGCATATTATTCCCTACAATCTGGGTCCTCATTTTACCAATCTCAGAAGGATGAAAGGCTGAGTCTTGAGTGGTCAGAATTAAACTCTGGACAGTGGGCAGAGTCAGACAGTAGTAGTGCATTCTAACCACTGCACCACCACGCAGGGATTTATATTTACATTATAATTTACATTATAAATGTAAATATAATTGACTTAATTCCTTTTTATGGTTTTGTCATCCTTGTTGAAGATATACAAATATTTACATGGAAACAAATGGATTTCTTCCCTGTAGTTTTATCAACAGGAACCAATTATGAGGGAGGAGCATCCACACTACAATTAAGCCTAGGTTCTTGTGATTTTTAAAGACTGATTCTGACAACCTTGTCCTTCTCTCACATACTTAAGCATTGAAAACTTAATTTTGAATTAACTCATAATGTATCAGCACATAAACATTGATTTGCTAGCTGCCCACCTCTTTGTCATCTTCAGACTTCCTTTCTTCTTCTTCCTCGTCCTCCTTTTCAGATTTCTCCAATTCTTTCTGTTCCTCTTTTTGCTCCTCCACTTTTAGTTGTTTTGTTAGCCGAGCTATTAGCTGGGATTTCAGACCCTTTGAGCTAAGAGTCCGACTTTCTAATTCCTTGCGTAGGTCATTCACCTAATTAATTTAAATACATAAATCAGATATGTACTGTTTATACAATCAATCACCTTGAGGAACATATCCTCATCCATTCTAAAACATGAAACTTTAGCAAAAACAGAAAATTTTTAAGATAGCCCCTAAAAAAAAGTGTATTTTCCAACATTTCAGAAAAGTAAATAAAAAACATCCTTCAATGTTTTAAAGAATTATGCTTTAAGTCAGGTCTTCCCAAACTCAAGATGCATGAACTCCAACTCCCAGAATTCCCCAGCCACCATTGTTGGCTGAGAATTCTAGGAGCTAAAGTCCACATGTCTTAAAAGTTGGCAAGTTGGGAAACCTTTCTTTAAGTTATATATGTATTTGGGGATGCATCCAATGATGACCCTGCCATGGTCAGAAGGGACTGTATCAGCAAAACTGAATAATCGTCCCCCTTCAGCTCTTTCACTTCTAAGGATCTTCTGAGTTCAAGAGGGGTAAAAGGGAGGGGCATCTCATGGCAGTCTTAATACTGGATCTAGGCTTCACTGCATTTACCTTCATTGCTTTAGGATCAAGTTTGGACCAATGAGTAGGAGTAGATATTTCTTTAGCTTCCCCATCATCTTTTTCCTCTTCATCCTAAAAAAAAACCCAAAGAAAAACATTTTTCTTCAGGAAAGTATTAAAACAAAGTTCCGTCTTTTTAAAATTCTGTAGCTGATTTGGGCAAGGTCACAACTGTTTCATCAGATAGTCTTCTCCTAAAGTGACCATTTCAACAAAGCCACATACCACATTCTGCTATTTTAATAATGATCATAGTGCCTCTCTCATCAGCCAATAGTCTCCTCTGTGAAACACAAAAGGGTGATAAAAAAAACCAACAAACAACAAACATCAGGGATACACAGACATTTCTGGTCACCACTAACCACATAGCCTGTGATTTTCCCCAAATTTCAAACCACCCAAAATATTCTCATTTCGTTTAGACCTTTTACAGAAACCAAGATGCCAACAGCCATAAAAGGCTATGTAATTTCAACATTTTGCCTATTTATATATATATATAAAGCCTAACATATGAGAGAAAACTCATGGCTTTTTTTTCTTTACATAATTCTTAACACTGAATCTCACTCAACAACTGGTCCCAGATTCCAGCAACTAATTCTAAGATGACACAGATTTGTGAATTCAATGCAGTTTTAATTCCACCTGTTGTATCCGCACACTCTAAGTTAGTACACTAGCTGAAATTAAACAAAAAAAAAAGGATTCTATCCTGCTGAAAGCTGGTTTACCAGTCATTGTTACCAGTTATGTTCCTTCTAGGTATGTTTGTGGTGTAGCATGTGATGTGCGTTTTGTGCCTGTGTTCCTGCGCCTGTGAGAAGCAGAAATAGAAAAAGGGATTAGCGTTCAGTGCCTGTTCTCCATCAGCCTCCTTGCGTTCACCCTGAAGCTTCTCGACCAGCTGCTGCTTGTATCCTCGGGAGAGGGTTTCCCACTCTGAGCGGGTGGGAAGGCAATGCCAAACATCCGGGAAAAATAAAACCACTGTCTCCACATGAGCTGGAACCGTACGCCCCTTGTGGGTCTCCTCAGGGCGATGGTAGCGAATCTCTGCAAAACGGTACCTGTTGCAAGGGAAGAAGCATGTTGGAAAAAAAATTCTAGAACACATTTTATAGAGCCTAGTTCACTGCAGCACATCAAGTAAAGAAACTTTGCTGCGACAACCTGAATATTTTTCTAAAGAAAAAAAAACAAAAGCCATATATTCTCTTTGGAAAAACGTGAGGAATTTATTTTAAGACACCTGCTCAAGAATGTATATTAATTGCCAAAGGCAACGCGTTGGCTACTCCGTATCAAAATGCGCAGCACTGGACTGAATTTGGGTTTAGTAGAATTATCTTTTAAATTTGGTGTACAACTGCTTGCAAAGCATAGAAAGCTGATTTAACATCGAAGTAGAAAATCCAACAGGAGAAGATATGGCTACCCCAAACATCTATTTGTAACACAAGAATAATGAAATGAAGTTTCCTTGGCGATCTCCTCCAGCTATGCGTGAAATGAAAAATATTTTAACATACAGGCATTGCAAAATTCACACAAGTACATAATTTTTAAAAGCTCATTTTTTTCAAACCTTTTGGCACCAAATCACATTTGCATTGTTAACTAGGACAGCAACTTGAGTAGTTTTACCTGGATAACTACTGGATCCTGATAAAGAAAGGAAGAGGCTGGCTTTGATAAAATCATTTCAATTTATGCATGCTTCAAGCTCTCCAGAATATTTCAAGAATACAGTACTTACCATTGTGTGCAAACACTTAAATCAATTCCTGTTAGGGCCCTGCAACACCGGATAGCAGTTTTAATCAGCACAGATGGGTCTTTCTCTGGGTCAGGTCCATCCAATGAAGGTGACCAATGTCCACCAATAGCCATGGCTTCATCTTTCCCCTTCATACCCACTAAAAACTAGACAAGAAAGTAACTTAATTAATACTTAGCTACAAAAAAAATATCTAAACTGCGAAACAACGGCACTCAACTCCTAAATGAGGGTTGGTTGGCTTCTCAGCATAAGCAAGTCTGACTGGATTTGTGAGTCTTATAGCATAGCCCTATATGACAAATTCCATGTGAATATAATTTGGCTTTATTTTAAAGTTGATGCGTCTGTGACCTATAATAAAGAAGCAGCAGTCTTGCAAAAAACATGAGTTCAGCTTTTGTTTTCCACAATACATTTCAGAAATGGAATAGGTTTAAACATCATTACCCATTAATTTTGCAAGTTCCCTGTGTAGGTTCTGCCACTGAACAGAAGCTTCATACAAAACAGATGGGAAAGAGTCTAATAAAATAACTTTGTGAAAGCTAGTGCAGAATACAAGCTTGGAAATATGGTTTTATACAGTTAAAAATAAGCAGATGCTAACTTGACCAGCAAGCTGGACTTCAGACATAAAAAATGCAATCATTTTCAAATGCACCCAGATAAGTCAACACAGAAATTCTATGTCCGCGAGTGGAATTAAAACATCTCATCCATCATATATTCAACCTGATCGCCAGTAAGGAAGGATGGAAACTAAAGCCACACCCCCAACTTGGTTAAAGACTTTGTAACAAAAAATGTTTTTACTAGGATTTCTTTTAACCTTTATAAGTCTAGCAGGGTGTTGAAAACCATCCCGGACTTCTTGTGAATCTTCAGCAAGGGCACATGATTTGTGATAAAGATCTTCCATGCTTGGACTAGCCATGAGCATCACCTGTTAGAACAGCAAGAGGAGTGTCATGTGAAATAAGCCACAGTACAAAATGTAGTACAAAAGCTGACCCTCCAAAGATAATTAAAGAGACGTTTGGGATGTGAAAGGGGGAGAGGGTCTGATTTGCTTTTTTTTTCTTTAATGCCAACCCATCATCAACAAATGGACAAAATCTGACACAATGCTGAGTGACCTATATGAACAAGTAAAAATTTACATACTGTATATATTTTAAAGGGGTCAATTTAAGAAACTCAACATTACTTAATGCTTCATTTTGGATGCAATGCTCTTTAGATATTCAAATTACAACCTTAAAAGCATTTATCCTCTACATATAAGTTTCAAAGGCCCACTAAGAGTCCATAAACAAATAAAAATGCAACTGCGTATTCCTATCAATTTGAAAATCAAACATTACGCGCTCGGGACAAAATGATTTGATTACGGCATTCCTGTTTTCTAACGAATTATGTGATGTTCAAACAATCCTTTTTAGAATCATTCTGATAACAGTTACTCTTTATTTCAAGGACAGACAGGTAAAAAGACCGAATCCAGACCCGCTCTAGTCCCTGAACCCTCTATTAAAAATAAAGAACAGAGAGTACGACAGAACTAAAATCTCCCTGGATTTGTAAAGAAGATGTGACACCTGGGATGCCACACACACCTTTGCACTGTAAAGATGATCGGCATCGGCTGGGTCCAGAACAGCGGTGTTCTTATCCAGGGGGTCGACTTCCCTTTGCATTACATAGAAATTGCAGTAGTTTCCCAGCTGAAATGGTCTTGGCATAGGAAAGGCATCTACCCAAGTAAACTGGGCATCAAAGAAGTCACTTGGAATATATAAGTTCTGGTATCGTCGCCTCAATTCCATCATATCACAACTAAGGCTTTAAATGATAAGGACATTTATTTTACAAATGTAAAGACATATCCAAGCAAATAAAAAAGTTCAGTCTCACCAAAAATAGAGCTGAGCATAAACAAGTCAGTTTGGTTTTTGACTTTTTCGTTTTGGATTTAGAGAAAATTGTAGTCTTTCAGGCATTTTGACAGACCATACTCAGAATAGCAGCCTTTTATTATTATTTGTGTCGTCTTCATTAGTTTGGACAGTTGGCTAGAATTCTAGGAGCTGTCAATAGAACTGCAAGTTTGGAAAGGATGCTTTTTTTTAGATTACAATGAATAAATATGAAGATTCTTAGCCCAGCCATTCCATACTTCAGTCTCTTTCCGTAACTAAAAGTAAAAATGAGATGCATTAAGCAACGTACCAATCTAATGAGAACTTGGAAAACTGCACTGTATAGCGAGGCACAACACGCCGGGGTCTTCGAGGGGATCTTTCTCTCTCTCTTCGAGGGGATCTCTCTCGGGAACGTTTTCTCTGGGGTGATCTTTCTCGCGACCTGCGCCTCTCACGCTCTCTCTCACGACTTAAAACAAACATGAAATACATTTTTTTTAAAAAAAATAAGTCTCTGTGGCATTAAGAATGCCCCAAACACAGTCTATCATTCCAGCAAGAGTGAAATTTAAATAATATTCCTATAAATTTCCTTTTATCAAAATTTTGCTTTTATCTCATCTTTAAATAGTTATCCATGAAAGAAAATTAACAGGAATTTTATAACCCACCTTCTGTCATCTTTTCTGTTAGCCATGGGGTCTCCTCTGTCATTCCGGCCTGAAAATCTAGGTGGTGGATCTAATCTTCGGGCTGGCTGAGGCTGTGAAACTATTCGAACAGGAGGCTGTAGCAAACCAGCTTTTGGGGGGGGGGGAGGGGGGAGGAAACCACAAGTTAAAAAAAACTTTTTCATAATAGTGTATTAATAAAATAAAGCTGTTGGATTACTTTCTGTATTTTCAAGGTGGGAAGGTACCGAAATACCTTCTCACAAATCAAAGCCTTCATTAAGCCAGATTTAGCAAACCAGGGATGAAGCTGGTTTATTATGGATACACTAACATACCTGTCTTGTGGCTTGTAATTTGCTGCAGATGCAAACAGTAGGATCCAGCATAGCTAATATAATCATAGCACTTACACAAGGGGTGTCAAACTGAAGGTACTTAGATCTGGCCCGTGGAGCTGCCCTAGAAACAGTGAAGGACCACCCCACGGTGCTTCTGCCAGTGGAAACGGGCTCCCAAGCTCCGTTTCCGGCTGCCATGGCCTCCTGCAACCCTCTGCCAGTGAAAACAGTGCTCGGGAGCCTGTTTTCGCCGGCCGAGCAGATGGTCATCCACAGGCACCCCCACAGAAGTGATGTCAAGATGGCCACCCCCAAGGTCAAGCCCAACACTGATGGGGCCCTCATGAAATAAGAGTTTGACACCCCCGACTTAGACTTATATACTGCTTCATAGTGCTTTTACAGCCCTCTCTAAACAGTTTACAGAGTCAGCATACTGACCCCAATAATCTGGGCCCTCTCATATGGGGATTGTTTGGAATTTTGTACATCACCCATGAGTGTTACATTGAAAAATGCATATGAAGGGGATCAATTTGTTTTTCCTTTCTAGCTAACTACATTGGGAACTTTAGAATAAACTTCTGATCCCTTCCCAGTCAGGTAGCAGTAGAGAACTTTATCTGTCCAAGCCACTGATGACAAAATAAACTGCAGATGATAATGACTGGCCCATCTATGTTCCTGAGCAGCACATGAAAACATACTGTACCTCATCATATTAACCAAAAGTCCCAAGTCATGCTCTAGGGAATACCTTTCTGTTGTGGCTGCTGTAATAATGGCTGGGGTTGTGCCTGAAGCAAAGGTGTTATAGAAGCGGCTGATATTTGTGCCTGCAAGAGAGGCTGGGGCTGTGCCTGGACACTGAACGCAGGCTGCTGTGCGATGGGCTGGAGCCCCTGTGGAGGAGTCTTGAGTAAAGGCTGGGTCTGAGTTTGGTTCTAGTAAGGGGAAAAAAAGAATGTCATGTGGCTCAGCTTCACCTCAGAGGTGTCAATAACAGTAGATCCAGTAGACTGGAAAGTCGGTTTTGTCAAATGGGTGGCTGTGTGAATTTGGAAAAAATGAATGAATGAGCAAGAGCTTAGCATACCTGGTTTGGTAGTGTTTGAATTCGCTGTGCGTTCCATTTGAAAGGCATATTAGGATTATACGTGGCTTCTACCAAAACACGGTCTCCGACTTGAGGAGTCTTCCCTTTAACAGCGCTGCAGAAGTAAAGAAGGCCACGATATTAGCAATAGAATAGACATAGAATAGACATAGACTAGAGAACTAGAATGAATGGAATGGAATAAAATAGAATAGAATAGAATATAGAACTAGAATGTATTGGAATGGAGTGGAATACAATAGAATTCTTTATTGGCCAAGTGTGATCCGACAGACAAGGACTTTTGCCTTTGGTGCATATGCTCTCAGTGTATATAAAAGAAAAAAAAATAGATTCATCAAGAGTCATAAGATACAAAACCTATTGACAGTCATAGGTTAATGCCAGCACTCTCCCAGGTATATTTGCTGGGTGGAACAGGTTTCAGAAAAGCAGACATGGGACTAGTTGAGGATTTTAAAAACCAAACAAATAAATTTAAAAAAAAACACTTCTGTCTGCAACCTTTCTGTATGCATCTTCTTGGAAGCATCTGGGGCGCAGTTCACTACTAAAACACAATTCATCATTCATGTGGCCATCAATTATGTGCAAACCAGAGATTAACCCACCTGAGTTGGAAGAACACATCTTCATCGACAAAACCAAAAGTGTCATGGAGCTTGGTAACCACCCCAGTGAAGACTCGCTGTTTCTGGGGCTGGGTCTGCTGCTGACTTGACCGTGGTGCTGGATACGAAACAGTTATCTGTGCTGCTGGTTGAGGTGTAGAGAGGCTAAGGCTTGTTGGCAATGCCACAGCTGGCTGAATAAGAAAAAAATGAAGCGGGAAGCCATATAAACATTCAGAGCTTCCTAAATGTTAGGCACTAACCAATACTCTGGTAACGAGTGGTACCAAGTGATGGGATGGCATCTGTCAGAAGCACAAAGGGGGCAAGATGAAAAAGGGTGTTCCCCCCCCTTGTTCCTAACTGTAAATGCCAAGAATCTCAGGTAGGTCAACCACTGCACCAGAAATCCAGCCTGCACATAAGGCAGTCTTTTCCGCCAAATTAACACCAGAGGTAGAGGGATGATTTTGAAGAAAAAGCTAAGTAAGTAAGCAGATTGGGTGTGTGACACATACATTGATGCATCCATTTAATTTTGTGAGCAAATAAATATCATATATGAGATATTCACTGTGGACAAAAGACAATCAGTATCAATAATAAACTGGAAGCTAATAATCTTTGTCATCTAAACATCTTCCATAGAAAAGCATTTTGCCCTACTTACTATTTTATTTTGTTATTGCCAATTCAGCCTTATAGTATATTGTAATGTTTACACTTATTCTAGTCACCTAAATGCCTTTTCACCCAGCTTTGTAAAGATGCACCTGCATTTTTTTTAAAGGGGCATGATATGTATCAAAATAATTATTTTTACCATTAAGCATTCTGGTGTTTACAAAGTGAAAGCAATTTTCTCTGAATAAAATACTAATTTCATTTTTAAATAACTTTAAAATATTTTCAAATGATGATATTCTTGTTTGAAATTCAAAGCATGCATATTTGGAAATTAATTCCATTGGATTACAAATGTAAAACCATCAAATATATCTGATACTTTATTTTAAAATATGAACTACCCAACATAAAAGTACTAATTCTTCCAAGTAACAGTGTAATGGGAAAAAATAGAAGAAAGCATTATATACAAAATAAATATGGGCTATAAATCTGATAAATAAATATTACCCTAGAAAATATATCCAAGGGTTTGATCAAAATATTAAATATATAAACTGCACTGCAAAATCTGTCATACTTACACATATATTCATATTAGTTTTTATGACAAGAAAAAATTCAAAAAGCTAACTAACCTGAGTTAAAAGTGTTTGCTGAGGCTGCTGCAACTTAAAAAATAAACAAGATAATTAGTTTTTATACTGCACACTTTCTGATTTCACCTGTATTTTACATACATAAAATATTGCAAAATATTGCATTGCTTATGCCTATTTTCTACCACTGCACAGCAAACAGGTTACAATTTCCACGAAAACATGTACAACATATTTTAAATACTAAACTATTATGTAACTTTCAACATTTCTCATTTCATGCTGAATTGTTTTACCTCATCAAAGAGAAAACTAGATACAAAGGAATGAACATCCTTCATTAAAGGATGGGAAAATGTTTCCTTTGTTGTATTATTTAAAACATGCTTGTTTGCCTACAAAACTAACTGTATATGCACCCAGACTGTAATATTAACATAAATAAAGCTAACCATTTTTTAAATTTTTTATAAATAAAGATATTCCAACTATCCAAACAGAAATATTTTCCAAATCCTCACTATAATATTTTTCTACATTCAATGTAAGCTAAATATATCTAGTTCGTGCATTCATTATTAAATAATATATAATATATAAGTGACTAAATCCATGACAAATAATGCTTATTGATACAGCAAGCAATATATTAACAAGCCTTTTGTGGGTTTAAAGTCCACAACTTATGACAATTGAGCCCAAAAATTTTGTTGCAAAGTGAAACATTTGTTAAATAAATTTTGCTCCATTTTGACTTTTCTTGCCACAGTTAAGTGAATCACTACAGTTGTTAAATTAGTAAGACGGCTGTTAAGTGAATCTGGTTTGCCCATTGACTTTGCTTGTCAGGTCGCAAAATGTAATGACCCAGGACACTACAATGTCATAAATGTGAGTCAGTTGCCAAGCATCTGAAATTTGATCATGTGACCATAGGGATGCTGCAACAGCCGTAAGTGTGAAAAAGGGTCATAAGCCTCTTTTTCCAGTGTCATTGTAACTTTGAATGGTCATTAAATGAACTGTTGTAAGTTGAGGACTACCTATATTTAACTTAAAAAGTCTCCTTTGGGTCACACTGAACTCCTGTAACTTGTCAGTGTAGTTTTTTGGCACCAATGCAAAAGTGCTTTATTTAAAATATACTTTGTGGCCTTTTGCCCAGTGCTTTAAAACAAAAGTCAAATTCAGATACAACAAAACAACCATAAAGAGTTACACCAACCTGCTGTTGTACACTATAGATGGTTTGCTGAGGTTGTGAATATTGCTGAAAAACATACAAACTGGGAATAACTAATATATACACACACACATACACACAAATATATTGCCATATCTCATGTAAATAATTACATGTAAAATAAAATTAAGCTATTGCACTAGGTCAGTGGTGGGCAACCCGCGGCTCGGGAGCCACATGCGGCTCTTTACACCCTTTAATGCGGCTCTTCTGTGTGCCGGGTGCCCGCTCCCCTCCCTCCTCTCGGGCTTCGGAGGGAAGCTTCTGCAAAAGCCCGGGCGAGTGACAACCAATTTTGGTCCTATGACTGCAGAATGCTGCAAAATACCATAAATGCAGGCCAGTTGTTGAGTGTTTCAAATGTGATTGGAACACTCAACAAGGTGACCACAGTGTGTGTGTGTGTGTGTGTGTGTGTGTGTGTGTGAGAAAGACAGACAGAGAGAGGAACAGAGAGAGGGAGTGAGGGAGGGAATCAGAGAGAGACTGACAGACAGACACACACACACACAGAGACAGAGAGAGACAGAGAGGGGGAGGGAGGGAGAGAAAGATAGACAGACAGAGAGACACACACAGAGTGAGTGATTAAGTGAATGAGTGAGAGACAGACACACACACATACACAGAGTGACAGAGAGAGAGGAAGGGAGGGGAGAGAGACAGAGGGAGAGACAGAGACAGACACACACACACACAGAGTGAGTGAGAGACAGACAGACACACACACACACAGAGTGACAGAGATGGGGGAGGGAGGGAGAGAGAGACAAAGAGCCAGAGAGAGAGAGAGAAAGAAAAAGAAAAAAAGAAAGAAAGTGGGAGAGAGAGATGAAATTAAAAACAACATACAAACCTGACTTACTCAAACTATCCAAGGAAATGCAAGGCCAATGTTCACATTAGTGGTTGTGACTTTGTCAGTCAATGTCAGGATGTAATTTTCTCTACATTGTAAGGCAAATTTTACGGAATTTAACATTATCGATAAATAATATCGTTCTAAAGTTTTTGTTTTATTAGTTGTGTTATTTGTATCTTCCCGACCTATGTGGATACTTGCATGCAGAATATTCTCAATAAAAACTTATTGAAACTAAAAACAGTGTACCATCCTATGTATTTTCGGTTTTAAAAATGTGGCTCTCAAAGTAAATTTCAATCGTGGTTTTGGCGAGATTTGGCTCAGTTGAAAAAAAAGGTTGCCCACCACTGCACTAGGTTAACAAAAGTTTGGTAATATTTTCCTAAGGTACATAGAACTGAACTGACATACAGAAAGTATTTTTTTTCTCAAAAATCATTCTAGATTCTACAACTTGAATGGATGTGTCATGTGTGGAATTCAATTTAATAAAATGAATAGCAGTTGCCTAAAAGCATGAATGTTAATTTAACAGTCCCTCTTATTCTGTTTTCATTTACATCAGTTATTTTGGAAGAAGGAAATCATATCCTTGAATGTTTTTGTTTAAAGCTTGTGTATGGCTCTTGGTTTCCAAAATCACATGAAATCAAGTTTTAGGCTCAAACTACTTCTGGCTCAAAATAGGGTATCAAAGCAAATTAGATAAAACTTGCAGAGCCCTATTAAGTACAGTAGCAATGTGTAATATATTCCCCCCAAAGTACAGAAGATCTCTATCGTACATGTACAGACTTAAAATGCAGTACTTCCCCAAAATAAAAACTATCCGATTTTGCAGCTTATTCTTTGACGTTATCACTGGCTACATTGGGTAAAAGGCTGTTTCTTTTACCTGCTGTAATGCGGCAGCTGCGGCCGCAGCTTGCTGTTGCAAAGCAGCTGTCTGACTGAGCTGATAGTTTGTTGGAGTCTGAGTACTGAGTCCTGCCGCCAATGCAGTTTGCTGGGTATATATAGGAGATGCTCCAAGTAATGAAGGCTGTTGTACACCCAAAGCAGCTGAAAGGAGAGAACTGAGCATTAGGAAATCTTAATTTTAACTAATGGGATTTCAAGTCCAATCCAGCACTATAGATTTTAATAGCATCAAGATTTTGTAGAAACACTGATTTCATTTTGAAAGGTGCAACTTTAGTTTTAAATTGAAACAAAAATATTTTCTTGTCTAATAGTGCTGAATTTACAATGCTGGCAAAATATAGTATGTATTTACTTAAACATAGAATGCAAATGTAATTTATTAGGCCTCTTTTTACATTAGAATTAATGAGCGCTCTATATAAATTCAGGTGATTGCATAGAATTCAATTCTTCTTACAATGTGCCCAGTAAAGTACAGTACCTTGATTTAGATTAGAAGAAAGGTCGTATTTCAACACATCATTTGCTTTCTGATGTTAATGCTATTACAGAAGGCCAAATAGCCTTGCCATCTTAGTTTAGGAAAGGGTTTGACATTTTAAGTGAGCGTCAGAGCAGAGAAAATTGCTCCAAAGTAATTAAATAGGATTTCTGAAATTAGTTCCATCTTTGATCATCTTTTTTATTTATCTACAACTTCATGTTAATGTGTTAATCTGTTTTTGCTCATCTGCATAAAATGACAGATCTTCACAATAATTAACAATATTCCAAAGTATTCTTTAAGAAAACGCCGTAATACTGTACTTGTGTTCACGTATGAAATGATTCCAGAGACATTCATACATTGTATATATTTCTCCTTCACACTATTTATCTCTTTGCTGAAACATTAATCAATTAAGATGAAATAACTGTATGCCTTAAGGAATAAAATACATCATAAGAAAAGCCAATCAACGTCATTGGCGCACAAGTATTATGGTCTGTAAACAATGGTTTATATTCACCATGATCTGAACCATAAGAACATAATTAAACCTGCTGGATCAGACCAAGGCTTACATCATCCCCAAATTCTGTTTCTAACAGGGGCCAAAACTATACAACAGGCGTTTGTAAGCAGGAAATGACATACGCTTCTCTTGCTGATATTTTCCTACAACTATAAGTAGTTCTCATTTAGCAACCACAATTTGGTTGTTAAGCGAAACAGTTGCCAAGAAAAACTACAACTGTGCTTGCACCCTGAGTTCAGCTTTCCCTTGCTTTACCAACCTACTAAGCTTGTAAATGATCACAGTTACTTTTTCATCACTGTTGCAATGGTGAAAGGTCACTAAATAAGGCAGTTGCTAAATGAGGCTGCTTGCAGTATTTGGAGGCACGCTGATTGAATTACAGAAATAACAGTCTTCTAAACTAATAATTTATAAAATGCAAAAAAGTTAACTAAATCAAAAATCTCCAAAACAAAAACATACAAAATTATAAAAGAAGAAATAAAACAAAAGCTAAAAAAGTTTGTATGTATCTATGTATGTATGTATGTGTGTATGTGTGTGTGTATATATATATATATATATATATATATATATATATATATATATATATATATATATATATATATATATATATATATATATATATATATATATATATATATATATATATATATATATATATATATATATTCAAAGACATACATACACATAGTTGTACAGTAAACATTTCAATGGATGGAAGCTGTTTACTGTACATGTTTACTGTAAATGTTTACTGTACAACTATGTGTATGTATGTCTTTGAATATATATATATATTAGTACATAGTTGTACAGTACATAGTACATAGTTGTACAGTAAACATTTCAATGGATGGAAGCCATAATTTATCACAGTTGTCCATAACTAATCTTATGTTGATGAATTCAGAAAACTGTTGATTATTTGGAGCCATAAGTGTATCTTTCCAATAATGAGCAATAAGTATTTTAGCTGTAAGATAAGCTTCAAAAGAATATAAATAGCTGAAAATATTGAACATTTGTTATTGAAAATAATACATGTAATAACTTCCTTCCCAAATGTGACACTGTTGAAACATAGTTAAATTGAATCTTTCATTTCACCGCACCTCTAATAACAATTTATTCAGATTTCTTTCTATAGAAATTCAATAAAGTCCTGAAATATTATTTTTGTTAACACTACTACGTTAGTGTCAGGAGACCAAAGTCCTTCCAGTTTAAAAGGATTGAACAGTGATGTCACAGTTGCCCGGGGGGGAGGGAGGGGGATATCCAGTAAGAAGCTCCTTTCATGTCCCCATTAAGTTGCCCACCAATGTGATATCCATCCATCTACTCATGGTCACTCACTTTGAAATGTTGGGTTGACAGGAGCTAGAAGCATGTAATGGGAGCTAACCAGTCCTGCAGCAGCAACTGGGTCTCGAAGACAAACCTGCTGATATTCAGCGCAATCTCCTAACCTCATGACCCACTACACTCCTCTCCCCCACTGTCCTCTTTATTTCTTGTTGAAAAATATGTAATCTAAAATTTATTGGTATTTTTTGAATTAGTTAAATAAAACTTGGAAATGTAAACCATTTTTGTGTATGAAATGGTACGCATGCACGCGCACACACAAACAAAAATAAAGATAATGAAATAAATGAATAACTCTCGATAGATTAGGTCTCCCTGCTTTTATTAAACCCACATTTAATGGTATTCATGCTTGTGCAAATCACCACATGTTATGTTAATACATTCCCAATTATTTAAAACACTACATAAAGCTTATTTAATCTAACTCCCTTTTTCACTGGATGACTCCAGTTTTAGTTTTTCCAGAGGGGGGGAGGGACTGTTCGTTTTATTTATGCCATGACTGATTTTACACCTCTGATCATGTTCTACCCCAATCATCATTTTTCTGAGTGGAAGGCTCAGGCCTCTTTCTCTTAGGAAAGGCGTTTGTGTCACTGATGGTGATGATTTTGTTTGCCTTCTGCACTTCTTCCAGCTCCATTATATTCATTTTAAAACATGACAATCTGAATTGCATACAGCACTCCGGATTTGGAATTCATAAAAATATTTCAACATTGGTAATTTATTATTCTAAATCCCTTTCCAATTAAACCCTAAAAATTACCTTTTTTTCACAGGTGTCAGACAAAAACAGCATTTTATTTGAGGTATCTATATCAGCTACATATTTTTCCAGCTTAGTTTTAGATAACTCAGACCCTATCAGAAGTGAGGGGGGAAAAAATTCAAGGTAACTTAATTAACATTTGCTTAAATTGAACAATCTACCATCTGGTTAACTATTCACCTACCTAACGCTTTTAGAGCTCTGCACATTCCCTTGTACTTCATTAGCCCAAATGATTTAATTAATCCTACAAACTCAGTCACCTAATGCTTAATATAAATTAAGACCCTTTATGAAAACATTAAAGAGCCAACAGAGTTGTTTCAAGATCCATTTCTTATCCCCTCTGCTGAGACAACTACACATTTGAACCTATATTTGCTTTCGGTTTTTAATTGATCAGCAATTCATAAAGAAGCAGTTATCTGATAATTGCTAGGTTTACTCAGGACAAATCCTTTGTCACTGACACTGATCTGACAGGCAAGTTACATATTTTGCTGGACTATCAGTGTCAAATTTAAGTTTTTAAATAATAATGGGTTAGTACCACCAGGGCTTCTTGATTAATTACTGTATAATCTTTCGAAATATCCTGGAGCATCCTCTTTTTTTTAATTTCAGTTCTATTTAACTACTCCAATACTCTAAGAAAGTTAATGTTCTATATCATTTGCAGAAAAAAAAGTTGCTATGACTTTATAAAGGTTGTGGGGGAAATGTCTGTTTAAATAAAATGTCTGTTTAAATAAGGAACCAAAGAGTTTGGTGATAGATATAACAAAGTATTTTTACTGGCATTTACAACCAGTGATTACTGTGCCACAAGAATGTAAAACAGCCCCCACATTTCCAACATATCCCTGCATTAACCCATTTCAAACAATGGCCCTATTTCTGTATTTTGAATCTTGTGCAACCTTGCAATGAAGTACTATGCAGCATCAGTTGGTTGACTTAAAAATCCATTTAGAAGCTGGTCTACCAACTTTTGTCTTGCTGTGTGCCAACAACCTGGTTTCATTTCAGTTCAAATTGATTAGTCTCTTGTGTACAAATTTGGCTTGCCTCCCCAAGTTCTCCAGTGAAAAATAAATATAAATTATTACATTTGTATCTTCAGAAACGCAAGCTCCACTTGTCTAGCTACCCTTGCACGTGGAATAGGTTACATTTCAGGAACCACCTTAACTTAGGATTTCAATCTGCTACTTAGCGCCCAAAATTTACTTTCTAGGACTGTCAACCACATTTTTCAATGTCATTGCTGCCAATGTGAAGTGCAATTGTTACCCTCTCCTGAGAATTATCCTGGCAATTTATTTATTTTTTGATTTATTAAGGAGTTTTATATGGCTGTCTAGCTCACAGTGAGTCTAGGCAGCATACAAAGACCCCCAATACCAAATTCATTGCCCCCACCCCACCCCACCATATTTGTCATGATGGCAAAAAGGTTTGCACCAAGCAGGCCTCACTATGCAATCTACACACCTAAAACAAATGCAATTAATTATCAAATTACCCACAACCTCTGCAAGCATGAGAGAATATAGGTTCATGATAAAGAGCTGTGTCCTACAGAAACATCGGCTGCCTTCAAAATTATGTTCTTCGCTGAATTCTTCACTCTCCCTAAGGACAAAGGTGATATCATTCCGGAAATCCAACTCAGTCTGACTTGTCTTATCTATAGAATTCCCCAGCTTTCTAAACATCGCCACCTCATTTTCAAAGAAATATATATGCTATCTGAGGGTCAAGAGCTTTTGCACTGAAGATAAACCCATAATTTGAATCTAATTAGCAAATAGTCATAAATTTGACACTCCATACAAAAACGTTAAATGGCTCTCTCTTCAGATGAGACTACCTGCTTTGGGAATGTAAACCACTGTTTTTTCTCATTCTCAAGACTGCTTTGACTGAGGAAAGTGGGTCAGTCACTAGCTAGTTATTTGATCAGCTGGTCAACAGCTGTTGTAAACCACCACCATGCAGAACATACACTTACAAGTGAAGATATATTACAAGTTAAGATATATAACTCAGGCAGAAAAAATAGTCTAACCCAGTAAGTCAAACAGCTCTCCTTAAATGATTTGCACAGCTTCACAAATTCAGCACCACCAGATAAAAATCTTGTTTCTGTTTACTCTCTTCTTTCTAAAGACTATTGGCTGGAACTAAGCCACTATGGCTTACTTAAGTAAATCATTGTTAAAACAAACCATAATTCAGCAAGTTCAACTTGCAAACACAGCCTTCAGACTTTAAGTGGTATAATATTGAATGTTATGTTTGTGCTGTTATATTTGACAAAATTCAATTGTATAACTGAATACCCCTATCTATCTAAAATAGATATGAAGCAGAAAATAGAGATGTTTTAAAAGATATTTAAGCATATTTTTGTTACATAATAAATTGAACAGAACAGGGGATTGTGAAAATAAAATGGGGAACAATATAACTAAAATATAATGTATGTTTCAGAGATTTCCTGATCAGGGAAAATCAAGAAAAGCAATCATACATAAATATTGATATAAAAACTAAAACTGCTTCTCAACAAATGTTAGTCATTCATCAGTGCAACTTTTTTTTTCTATTCAAAATTAATATCTGCATTGTTTTCAATCCACTTAAAATGTTTTTCAAAGCTAATCTTTTCACATTTGTTTTATTTCCATTTACTCAGACAATCAGAAAGGAATCAGAAGTAGTAGTTATTGTTTAAGAAAGTGCAAACTGACCTGGCTGAGAAACTGCTGTAGCTGTAAACTGAGTTGCCCATGGGGGATTCTTCTGTCCTCCAAATTGTGCCATTATGAGAGGTAAAATTCTTTTGCCAGTTTAGTTTCTAAAAAAAAAAGCTGACCATTAACACTTCAACATGCAGCTAATTCCTGAATCATGGGCAAAACTAACTATATGTGACATATATATGCATTTACATTTATTTGATTTATATGGTTGCCCAAGTTGTAAAGTGACTCTGGACATCTTCCAATTGTACAGAAGCAGAAAAGCAAAAGAGAAACAGAACAATGGAATAAAAAGGAAAAAAGAATAGTCAAGGTCAGACACTGTAGAGTATATTAAAAAATATTACATTCTAGACAGTTTCATCTTTCAGGTTGGCTAATGATAGGGGAAGCACCAAGTATTCAGGATTTTACTGTACAGAGTGTCCGCAGGATAGGAGCCATCTGAACCCTTGAGGGGAGGGATGTTGTTCCATGGGCAGCTGCTGTAATAGAGAAGGTTTGTCCCCTGGGTTTTGCCAGGGGAGAAGAAAGGACTTAAAGTATGCCCTGCTGCTAGATTCTCTTGGAACAAGCTGAGACAATTGGAGACAGGTGGTTTTACAAATAATCTGCCCAGTATATGAAAAGCCTTAACAGATGAAAACTATGCTTGTTTTATGTCTGTGGAGATTCTAAGTCATCCAATACATAGTTGTCTCTAAGGTGCTTTTTTCGTCAAAAGCAACTAGATTGGGTTTTTTCCCTTGAGGAAGAAGAAAACATTTCACTTCTCATCTATAAGCTTCATCAGTTCAGATGGTGGTGGGGAAATAGGATAGGTACGACATTATTCCGTACCTATTTTTCCATTCCCCCCATCGCATAAAAACTGATGAAGTTTCTTGGGTGAGAATTTTCCCTTCTTCAAGGGAAAAACAGTCTAGTTCCCTTTTGAAGAAAAAAAACACCTTTGAGAAAACTGTTTGTTCTAATAAGAGAAACCATGACAAACCAGATGTCTTGAGAAAGTAAGCCGATAGTAAATATTTCCAGTGAAAAATACAAATAAACTTTGGTTCTCATAAAATTTCACCTATTAGCTCTACTCATTATCTATAAATGCACAAAATCTGATCCATAACAGGTAGAGTTTATATAGTCAATCTTCAACCATCAAACACAGTGACTCATCAAAAACACTTTTAAGTTGTTCTTCTAGTAAGAAAATGCATCTCCACTATGATCCAGCAACTGTGCTTATATTAGGCACTAAACAACAAGGCAGCCAAATACATGTAACCAAGTATATGAAGCTCAAGCGATCACTTGGTGGTTTGATATGTCATGCAAATATAGGAAATTAACTCAGTCATTGAGCATCCCATATTAATCCTGCTAGTATCATCATGGATAATCATGGTGTGGCAATTAAGAAACATGTCATCCAGATGCACTTAGCAAAATATTGCTAGCACAGACAAATGACTTAAGGAAGTTTCTAAACAAAAGTTTAAAAGAAAAATAAACCAAGAAAGCAGTTGACTTTAAGGAAAGCACATCATCACACCCCAGGTTATACATGAAAATGCAATATATTCCACTGCCAGACCGCTCTACAAAATAGAAGAGGAATAAAAACAGGTGTTCAAAAATTCAGAATCAGAACTGGAAGTTGTTCTCAGACTCATGGAAAACTAAGCAGGGCTGTGTCTTGGTCTACACAGAATAGCAAGCCTGGTTCACTCGGTCCCAATTTCTCTTTGAATGAGTGGAATCAACCCACATAAAGAAAAGGTGCTCAATAGTGAATTTGTGGGATGCAAACGACTGTGTGAGACAGTAACAAAAAAGAAACTCCCCTGTTGGTTTAGTCGCCCCTGCCCACAATAGAATAGAATAGGAATTGGATAAAATAGTATAGGACAGAGTTCTTTATTGGCCAAGTGTGATTGGACACACAAGGAATTTGTCTTTGGTGCATATACTCTCAGTGTACATAAAGACAAGATACATTCATCAAGAATCATAAAGTACAATATTTAATGATAGTCCTAGGGTACAAATAAGCAATCAAATCATACTAGGAAACAATCAATATACATTGTAAGGATACAAGCAACAAAGTTACAGTCATGCAGTCATAAGTGCGAGGAGATGGGTGATAGGAACGATGAGAAGACTAATAGTAATAGTAATGCGGCCTTAGTGAATGGTTTGACAGTGGTGAGGGAATTATTTGTTTAGCAAAGTGATGGCGTTTGAAAAAAAAGTTTTTTTGTCTAATTGTTCTGGTGTGCCGTGTTCTACAGCGTCGTTTTGAGGGTAGGAGTTTAAATCATTTATGTCAAGGATGCGAGGGGTATGTAAATATTTTCACGGCCATCAAAGGTTCCGTGAAAGGACTGCGAAGGGTAAAGGCGGGCAGAATGCCTTCTCCTTGCGTAGGGAAGCGTCCTTAGCAGCGAGGGGAAAGAACCCCCGCCCGTCGCTTCCCCACGGCCCGTCCACAACGCGGGACTGAGGCCTTGCCGCCACAGGAGACCTTCTCCCGCCCTCATCGCCCAAACCCGCTCTGAGGAAATATGAAGGCTCCCCCTCTTCCCGAAACCACCGCTCCCGCGCAAATAACGCCACTCTCTTCCCGGCCCTTTTACCTGAAAAGGGCCGAAGACGGAATCGGAGAAGCCATTTCAAACTCCTCCAGCACCCCCAAGGCGAAGAGCAAACGGCGCAGGCGCAGAAAGAACGCGCGAGGTTTCGAGGGGAGTCGGGTCAGCTCCACCGTTGCGCACAAGAGTGACGTTGCCAAAGTCAGGCCCGCTTTCGGCCCTCGTGCACGTGCTCCGGGAGGCTGGGATGACGGTCTCCAAAACAAAGAATTGGATCGCGTGGCGCATGCGCCGAAGGAAGCCGAACGCGAAGGGAAAAGCCGTCAATGAGGTTGCGTGGCGTCTGTTTTGCCACCATCTTGTCACCGAGGCAGGTGATAAAGGTGTTGCTTTGCTTCCGGGCAGAGGAAAAGGTGTTGCTTTTGCGCAACTGCTCATCTTCCAAGAACTTAGTTTTGTTTTAGCTCGTGTAAAGCAGTTGTTTTCAGAAATGTGTGCCAGTCATTGTCTCTTGGACAATGGATTCTATTGGAAAGGTCTTTCAAGAAGAAAAGGGCAACGGTCACATGAGATGATCTACCAGTGCCCTTCATCAATAGTTAGGACCAAGTCAATGTTTTTCAAGCACGGCAGCTCTAGGAGGTGTTCAAATCCCAGAATTCTCCAGCCAGCTGGAAATTGGAAGTCCACACGTCCACAAGCTGTTGGGGGTGAAAAACACTAATCCAAGTGAATCAGAAATTTGGATGTGGTCTTAGGAGCGCTTGATATTAACCCCCCCCCCCCTTGCCTTTCCATTATGTCTTTCTCTCTTTCAATTGATCTCCCCACAACCATGTTAGACCATTTTGGGAGGAAAAAACAAAAGAAAACTACAAAATCTGAAATAAAAAATAGGTACAATTGATGATTTATGGGCAGTATACTCTCTGCTGCTGTTACTTGAAATACCTTAAGTGCTGAATAAAGTAGATACATGGAATAGTAGTGTAGGAAGTTAGTACCCACCGCCCTCTTAGAAGAATAAAATATCCTAGGAAATTTTGAAAGGTAGAATACTATAACATAGAGAAACATGTTTTTAAGCATTCACTCTTAATAGCCCCCACCTTTGTCACTGGGCCATTAAAAGGCCTGAGCCAGTCTATTCTACATAACAAAGAACTCCCCCTTCAGCTCCAGGGTGAGATGGGGTTAGGCCATGATAGTATTAGCCCTTTACGCATCTCACCACAGGGCACCTGGGAAGAAGCAATGCTCAACCAAACGTGGACTCAAAACACAACCTAGACAGTTGCTCCTGTGTGGCCCCATGGGAGTCTGACAACCAATCAGAATACAAGATCAAGATCAAAGCCAGAAAGGGCATAAAATACATAAATTCACATTCATCATGCTTATATTTCAGAAAAACTGCAGGGACAGTACCTTAAAAATGCAGTATATAGAGATGATCCTTGAACTTCTTTTCTTGGCAGCCATACAGTATAGTGAACATACCAGTACCATATAGTGTACAGTATAGTGAATGTACTAGTTTTAAGAAAAGGGCCACATTCATTAATGCAGCATATCTTTTAGGTGCAAAAATTTCCAGTTTCCTGCCTTGAAATTTTCCTATTAATTCTGGAATAATAAAAATGTGTTATTTTAATATTGTATCTTTACTGGCCCTTCATACAAAATACTCTAAAATCTATTATTATTAACAGAATAACAGAGTTTGAAGGGATCTTGACGGTCTTCTACTCCAACTCCCTGCACAAGCAGGAGAACCTATACCAGTGATGGGATACCTTTTCAGCATCGAGTGCCGAAAAGGTTTCATGGAAACATTGCACGTGCGATCAGGAGGGCCGCACTCCAAAAAAGCTGAACTTATGGATTTTGGTGCCCATGTGCACTCGACAATCAGCTGGCACACCAGTTTTCGGCACTGCTGCACACACAAAGGACAGTTGATGGTCGCATGCGCATGTGCACTAGAAACCCAGAAGGCAAACAGGCAAGGCCACGCGTGCCCAGCAGCATGACTTTGTGTGCCACTTTGGCCACGCGTGCCATAGGTTCCCATCACGTACCTATATCATTCCAGACAAGTGGATATCTAGTCTTTTCTTAAAAACCTCCAGTGATGGGAGAACCCCAACTTCTGAAGGCAAGCGGGTTAATTGTTCTGTCAGGAAATTTCTTAGTTCTAGGTTGCTTTTCTCCTGGATTGCTTTCCACCCATTAATGTTGTTGTGCATTATTCATATTGTGCATTACATGAAGTACCATCAATGTAACTTTAACTAGATGGTATTGCATTGGATCGAGTCTGTGTGCATTAATGTTTTTACTTATGTCCAACTATTACCTTTTGACTTTTCAGCAGCAATTTTAGGATGCCGACTTTTCATTATCTGTGCAGCCATTTCGTGATGTTCACTGTGATGTTAATTTCAAAACACCCATGAACCTCAAAACATTCAGAGACCCTGTCACTGGGGTAGACATGTCAATGAGCTGAAGCGAGGTTCTTTTCCATTGGGCTAATCCAAGGTTCACACCTGATTAAAAATCCGTTTCTGAGGGTTGCAACAAATGGCTTTTTGTTATAAAGTTGGTTGAGGAAGTAGTGCTGACATTTTCACTCATATCTGCTGTTTACTGGTGCGCTTCGGTTTTCTGAAAATGTAGGGATGTTGCATTTTTCAGTGGGTTGCATCTTTTACAGGTTTTAACACTTACTTTGCTCCTCATTTTCCATCCTTAGAGGCATAAAAATGATAGTAGACTGCTTTAATTGTCCTGTAAAATAGTCTCAGTACAAAACCCCAGAATAGGTAGTTCTCGACTTATAACAGTTTAAGTGACTGTTCAAGGTTAGGCCGTTGAAAAAAGCAACTTGTGAGCTTTTCACACTTATGATTGTTGCAGCATCTCCCTAGTCACATGATTAAAAATTCAGACACTCACAAGTGTCATATTTATAACGGTTGCAGTGTCCTGGAGTCATGTGATCACTTTTTGCAAACTTCTGACAAGCTAAGTCAATGGGGAAGTCAAATTCACCCAACAACTTAACAACTAGTGATTCACTTAATAACTATGACGAGCAAGGTAATTAAAATGGGGGGAAACTCACTTAACTGTCTTACTTAGCAACAGCAATTAGCAATTTGCTAATTTCTTAGCAATTTTGGGCACAATTGTGATTTTAAGTTGCATGTGCTGATCCCAAAAAGCTAAGGAAGGTTGTATCTAGATGGGACCCACCAGGAAAATAGGTATGTTTATGCTCACACATGTGTATGTACATGTGAAAGTTCCTCTGCATTTGTTCATATATAAACATCTCCTTTAAGAAGGCAGCAACTTCCTTCTTCAAAGTTGTGAGTTGCTATTGTTGCCAACAAAACTACCTGTATTTTTCAGAGTATAAGACTCATCTTTTTTCCTCTAAAAAGAGGCTGAAAATCTGGGTGCGTCTTATACACTGAATACAGCATTTTTTTGCCTCCTGAAGCCCCGCCCCTTCACCAAAATGGCCATGCTTAGCCTTATGGAGGCTTTCGAGAGAGCTCCTGGGGGCTGGGGAGGGCAGAAATGAGGGGGAAAATGGGCCATTGGGGGGGGCAGCAGCACTCCATAAGCCTCCATAAGGCTATGCATGCAATTTTTTTGACAAAAAACCAGGCCCGTTTTCGCGAAAAACGGGCCATTCTTTGCTTTTCCCCCCCCCCAAAGGTTCACTCTGCAAGCCCCCCCAAGGCCCGTTTTCACGAAAAACAGGCTGTTTTCGGAGGTTTGCAGAGTGCAAAACTTTTTTTTTCTTTTGGACAGCTCTTTAACTGATGAGAATTACATTGATCAAGTGCTGTGCCAGCAGAAACAAAGTCTTAAGGTTTGTCACTGATTTCCTTCTCCATCACATGGATAAATACACCTGGAAACATCTACCTACCTACCTGTCTCTCTACCTACCTACCTACTGTATCTCTCTCTACCTACCTACCCTCCCTCTCCCCCCCTCTCCCTCCCTACTGTATTTCTATCGCTCTCCCTCCCTCCTCTCTGCCTACCTATCTACTGTATTTCTCTATCTCTATTTCTATCTATCCCTCTCCTTACCTATCTACACACTTTCGCTCCCTACCTACTGTATTTCTCTGTCTATCCCTTTACCTACCTACCTACCTACCTACCTACCTACTATATTTCTCTTTCTTTCTTTCCCTCTCCCTACTTACCTACTTTTTAAAAAATTTGCCTCTTCAAAACCTTGGTGCGTCTTATACTCTGAACAATACAGTACATGTCCATATCAATGAAGGACACATTTCTACTATATTCTTCTTCTGGCATAATTGGTATTTCAAAGTGAGGTTCTTATTTTCATGTTAACATGTAGACTTTGTGGGTAGTTTGGCTATACAAATAAGATCCTTAGTATTAGGGTTCTCAGCTGACCCAAACCTAACTTCTTTAAACAGAGCTGAACCAAAGAAATTAAATAATTAACAAGTAAATACAGAGATAACTACTTGCACCATTTAATTCCTCCAGATCACTGCTCTTAGAACAAAATTCAAAGAACAATAATGAATCAAAAAGATTGTATTGCTATTGCTAAGTTTCATATTGTTCTACTGATATGAACGTATTTTTAGATACACTGTATATTCCTTTAGTAGAAAGAAGTGACCTCTAAATGAAGGAAAAATTAAAAACCACATGCAAAATAGAAGTATAAAATTTATTTGAAACCATCCACAATGTTCTGCATTATCAGGAATGATAGTTTGTAATTTTGTTTTTGGAAAAAGCCATGACAAAAAATTAAAATACATTTTGCAATGACAGCAACTTTATCTTGCCTTTTAGGTCATTTTTAAAGAAACAGTTAAGGTTTAAACAGATAGGACATACACAAGAATAAAAAACAGAACAAACCATCTCCACAATAACAATTCTTACATGTATGTTTCAATACAATTTCAATGCATCTTGCTACAAAAACAAATCATATACAACTGCTGTGCACCAAAGAGTAGCTTAGTATGATCTTTCAAGTAACATGCAGTCAAAACTCACACTTTTCAAGTACTGCTGGTAAATGTTCCCTTGTCTGAAAATGTATTTCTCTCCCAGAGTAATGAAAGTTTCTTTTTCCTGTAAGTTTTGTGAAATAGTGAAGTGCTTTTCTTCCATTTTATTAACTAAATACAATGGTAAATGTTAAAAATGTGTCTGCCTTTTCATTTTTCCACCATTAGATCTTCTTAATATAGTAGATTGTTTAAAGGAAAAAAAATCAAAGTCTAAGTTAAATGATAAAAAATAAATATGCACCCCCGTTTTATTAAACACACATACCACACACACACAAATACAAGAAATATTACTCAACAGCAGAGCTCAAGGTTTTTTTCTTATTTAGCATTTATTTAAACTTTCCAATTTAATTTTTTAAATGTTATTAGAACGCAAGTTACTGCTCGTGCCATTGATACCGGGTTTACATTTAGAGACAGTCTAGCAAAGATTAGTCACAGCTAATTTCAGTTGAAATCAAAGGGACACACACACCTTGATCCTATGCACTTTTATTCAGAAAGCATTTCTCCAATACAATTAGACAGCGAGTCAAACTAAATCCTTCATCAAATACTTCTAAAATTTCCCCTCACAGTTCTTAGTGTGGAGTACCTCTTAACTAAAGATATGTAAGCCCAATTTCATTTACAGAGACAAAGTGGAATCCTATGGACAAATTACTCCAGTGTGAGTTCCCACTGAATCTGTGGGGATTTACCTATGTATAAACATGTAGCACAGCCTTTTTGACATGAGGGATCGATTTCGTGGAAGATCATTTGTCCATGGACTGGGGGGTGGTTTCAGTTTTGCTTGCTCCCTTGCCATTCACTTCCAGCTGTGTGGCCCAGTTCCTAACAGGCTTGGGACTTTATACCAGTCTGTGGTCTGGGGAATCTTGATGTAGCAGCTCCAATCGCATAACTGCATTCTTATACTGCCTTGAGAATGAGTAAGCCCCACCGAATTCAGAAGCACATTTTGCTTAAATATGCTTTTATTTGGCTGATTGTCACTACTCGTGTTTCCAGACTGCACATTTAGTTCAGATTATTTGAAATACAATCCAGTGAACCGCCTCTTTTTATGCTCAACAGTTTCTGAAACTTGTACAGCTTTGCTCCCCTTTTATCTATCTAGATCAATGTTTCTCAACCCTAGCAGTTTTACATCTCAAAAGCTCCCATGGTTGAGAAAACCTGCTCTAGATTATAGCCCTGCTTCTGAAATACACCACTATTTGATTTTTTTTAAAAAAAGTTTTCAATATCTTAAAATATATGATTGAAAACAAATCTAATAACAGTTTTTTTTTCTTCTAATGATAATGCATATATTACAAAGCATGACCAACATATCCTGTTTTGAGTCTTAGGCAACAAATACATTCAGCATTAAAGGACATAAAATACAAAAGCTTCAAATCTGCCATCTTTTGCTAAAACGATTAAATGATATTTGCACTTTATTCTAGTTTTGCATTTTTGCCATGTAAAGCTTTTATGACATATGGGAATTATAGCAGGAACCTAATTGTAGGCATTACCTCATTATAAAGCATGTACTTTTTATAACTACATACCACTCTAATCTTGTACTCCTTTTTCAAATGAACTTTGACCAGTGAAAGATTTCAGTTGTCCCAGAAACCATTCAACTAAATGAGCTTGTATTTGCAAATCTAGGCCACTACTGTACAAGTTTTAATTCTACTTTCAGCAAGAATATATTTACTAAGATGAAACTCCTGTTAACAAGAGTATGATTCTGCTTTATTTTGTATACTTGGAACATTACATATGATGGTTACATGCAGAAGCAGTTATGCGAAAGGCAAAGTGAGAGTTGGGTCCATTATTAATTGAATAATATAGAAATTCCTCAGAATTGAGCCATGGAGTAAAACATAAACAAGCTTCATGCGAGAGGCGTATACCTGAATATACAAAAATTTTGGAGCAATCCTTCATCAGCAATATTTTGCTTTTAGGACAGATCAGTCATATCATGATTTGCTGTCTAGAGGGACAGAATAAACATATATACCTATACATGTATGTATAGGTATAGTTATTAATCTCATATGAAATCAATGGGTGAATAGCATGGAAGATAGTTACTTTTCTTTTTAACCTTTACCGTAATAGGGCATGAATTAAATAATATAGATCAGGGGTGTCAAACTGGCAGCCCACAGGCCAGATGCGTCATGCACAGACCAGGCCCAGACCAGGTCTACAAAGTGGGGAAATGTCACGATACGTCACAAGACGGCAGCATGATGCAGTGAGTTTGACACCTGTGATATAAATCCTATTTTTTAAAAAAATAATTGGGAAATATAATCAAGAAGACATTATTGGCAGAATAGCCATTTCATCAAAATTCCACATTCTACTGGTATGTATACAAATCAATTATCACATTCGTTCTGTCGGCAAAGCAGACTATGATGTATCTGCAGCAATAAACCTATATTTTGAGTTGTTGATTTTAATATCTTTAATTTTCACAAGGAGTGAGAAATCAATCTAATATATTATGAGAGATGGGAACAAAAACCAAAGGAAAGTAATCCCTTATGGATTGCACATTTGACTTCTTATATTATTTCAGCATTACAATCATGTTAAGACGGAAATGTTATAGGTATCTGTTATAGTGACCTGGAAATTTGGTAAAGATAACTGATGCTTATAAATGAAAATTATATATTCTTAGGCTTATATGAATTGCAGTAAATTACTGTATATGTAAAATTGTTTTTTGTGTTACAGTAACATGGGATAATGATCATATGGCCCTAAATTGATTTGCAGCTATGCTGTTCTTGATTGTTGAAGATTTACAAGTATATCAGTAGCACAATGGAGGTCTATCTATAAGTAATAGGCTTAAAATTACAATTATCTGGAGCTGTACAGGTAATTTGGAAGAAACATCTCCTGTGAAGTTATGTCCAACAAAAAGATAAAATCTTATTTGTTTTGGCATGTAGAACACTTTTGTTAGTCAATAATCTACTTTCATTCCATTTATGGGATGGGGGGGGAGTCTCCTTTGTTGTTTAAAATGTTCCTCAACTACCAACTTCATGAAGAACATAAATTTAGCTTCTTTGTCATTCTAGATTTTGCTGAGAAATATTTCTGGATAAAGGAATATAGCTGCCCCAGTGCTACTGAGAAAAAGCAGATATATTAACTTTTTAACATCCCATCTTTCTTCATGTAATATAGGATGGTCTTTCTGTTAGCTTTTCAATTTCAAATTTCCACCCTGGTTTGGTTTACTCTCATCTTTTCAGTGCATACCCAAATACAATTAGAAGCAATGGAGCTTTGCTATTCTATTATGCTCTTATTTGTGGACCACCATAAACAAATGTATAAAAATGTTATCTTCCCTTGTACCCATTCACCCAGCTTTAATATGAAGATTCTTTTTCAACCTTGGATGTAAAACGTTAGTGAGACAAGTATTTTACTGCTCATACAGTTAAGGCATATAAGAAAAATAGGAGAATCCAGGTGCATAGCCTTTAATTTGAACAGGGTGAAAGAATATTTTCCAAGCACTCCAAATGCTCTCCTTTCAAAACAAGCAAGGATTCTGTATACTCACATAGTCAGTATTTCATTTGTCCTAACCACTTAATCTCTTCAAACATCAGCAAAGCTTCGGGTCAACGAGTGAAGAAAACAATTTGTTCCTCCTCACTCTGACCTTTCCTAAGCCTCAAATTTGCTGGGGGGGGAGGGGGTTAGAGGACAACCTAAAATAAATTTAGGGAAACAGTGAAGTGCAAAGTCCCATTCTGTGAGTAAATGTACATATGACAATGGATTTGCCACTACAGTTGTGAATATGAATTCAGTTAATCAATGTCACTGTGCTATTTAATTGGGGCCATAAGAAACACATTGCATAACTGAATGACAAGGCTCAGAGGAAATGATCACATCTGAATGTAATTAATAATATAATGGTGTGCTCTTAAACAATGCATTGATGGGATAGAAGCCGCTTTTCTATCCTTCTTGACTACATTCTAGATTGGCTTAATGATGAAAACTGAAATCTAACATTTGAAGGGCCAAAAACCGGTACTATTTCCCTAAAGAGAGAAAAGCTGGGGTCTTCAAACAATGGAAGCTGCTCAAAACAAGTAACATAGATCCGATCCAGAGCTGGATCCAAATTATGTTTTCCTCTCAATGCAGTCAATGCCAGGGTTAACTGAAACTGATCCTTAGTTTTTAGCTAGGCTAGGGTATTCGCTTTTATTAGACTGAGAACATGAAGGTCAAAATAAATTTGAAACGTAGATAATACACAGTCATTGTAGAGACTGCTGAAACTCCTAATGCGTTGCTGAATTTAGATAATAATCTGTGAGATTATAATGCTTTAGGTTTGTTTCTTTAGAAATAATGTACCAAAATGAAGTTAAAGAAGAACAGGTGTTTAATACATACGAGATACAACTATATGCCTATTATCTGAGGATTTCTGAAAACACTATCCCAGAAAACATTCTGCCTGTGGCAAAGATACTTCTAAGCAGAATGGAAAAGATGCAGTAGGCTAGGTGGAAATAGCTCAAAAAGCAGTAAGAACACCACACTATTTCAATGGAGAGACTTAACAATATCATCTGTCACATTCATCTCAGTGTACCAAACCAAGGTTAAAAATACCTTAGTGCCAGTCTGTAAAGGATACATAGACTGAGGCTCATCCCGATATTTGAAACAATCAAGTCATCTACACAAAGTTCTAGCTGGCTGCAAAGAAACTTTAAGCTCCTAAGGAAAATTCTACCTTCTATGGTTTCATATTTATAGTAGAACTTGATACATGTAACTGATATTTCTAGGTATAATATTGCATTAAGTCAACAAGTTCTACACAGAAGTGGGACTAGTGAGTTTAGGATTGCAACTGATGGCTCTTAACTTGTGAAGCCTTTCAAATTGCTTCAAGCAATAGGAAATTTTAAAAGGGCAAATGCTTTCTTTAAAGCATTAATCATGCATGCTCAAGGATTTCAAGCTATTTCTCTTTACCTCTTCATTAAAGCAACTTGGAGCAAATATGGCAACAACATATCATCAAGAAATTCATTCTCTTCAAAGGGAGTTTTTTTTAATGTGGGAGATATTTTCCTGTCATTTTTCAAGGATTTCAATTTGTATTATTTAATGCAGATTCTGAATACGTGGCACTGCAAAGTTTGAAAATGCCTGCTTTAGAGATATTGCTGTAACTCCTGGGTTTTTAAAATCTTTATTTTTTTAATATAGCATTTTAATGAGATGTTAGTATGTTTTGACAATTAATTGCTTTGATATTTCTCATTTTGAAGGGGTCACACACTGAATGTCTGAAATGGTTGTTGTCAAATTTAAGTAACACTCCTGCATTCATCACAGAATCAGACCAAAATCATTAGATGCCTCAAGTGTATTTTTTACAGACAATTTCATCAATAGAGTCTTATTCCAATAAAATCTTGAAAACTATGCATTTTATTTCCTTTCTGGGTCTTGCAACTCCAGACAGCCACATTGAACTTTGGATCATACAGGTCTTCAGGCTACTGCAGGTGCCTGAAAATTTTGCTGCTTGCAACTGCCCAAGGAGTTGCTCTTACAAAGTAGATAAAGTTATCATAAATCTTTGCTGCTACAAGCTAATTCACAAAGTACATCAGTGTCTATGATAAATATTTCAAATGCTACAATAAATAACTTACAACAGCTGTATATACAGTGTATTCTCACTCTGCATGCATGCTTGATGGATGTTGGCTTGTAAAACAGCAATTGAGTGAGATAATACAATGAGAAACATTACTTTTCAGATGCAACCACCATTTTGTAAGCTGTATTGTTTCTACAAATTTATGATAATTAAAATATATGGCTGAACCCAGACAAAACTTTAAGAATATTTCTTAATTCCGGCAGTATGTTTTCAATGTTTGGGTAACCTGATTTATCTAATGAAACATTTATTAGCTGCTAAAAACAATGTGTTTCCATCTTTAATTCATTCTATGCAAATATGCCCTATGGCCGTGATGGTGAACCTATGGCACGTGTGCCGGAAGTGGTACGCAGAGCCATCTCTCCTGGCATGCCAGCCATTGCCAGTTGCTCTTCTGGGTTCTGGCATGCACATGCACACCAGCCAGCTGGTCTTTGCGTGCGCAGGAGCGCCAGAAACTGGAACATGTGCATGCACATGCCAGCAACTGGAAGCCCAGCTGCTCTTCCAATTTCTGGTGCTCCTGAGCGTGCGTGCCAGGGAGCTGCTCTTCCAGTTTCTCGTGCTCACCTGTGCGCACGCTCCTGTTTCAGTACTCAGTGTCAAAAATGTTCGCCAACACTTCCCTATGAAACCTCATCAGTGGACTTCCAAGTAATAGATTTTATTCTTTGCTATCTGATTAGGTGGACAGACGTGGTTTCCCTATTGAGCATTGTTGTTTAACAGCTGATATCTGCTAGCAAATATAGCAATATATTTTCTATAGGTTTACAGGGGAAAACATTAAACTACTCAAGCACAGTAATTTGAGATCTATTTAGAAATGCCAAATCTTCATAATTTGAGTCAGTTATTTTTCTAGTATTGTCACAATCTGAATTTTCTGCTGTAATATATGTATAAAAGGAATCAAAAGGAATTTAATCCTAAACAGTTTATTAGTAGTGTATCCCCATAAATGTCAAGTGGTAACAATACCATCCTACATACATTCATTTAGAAATCAACCCATTATATTAAATGGGACTTATGATACGCATAAACAGATTGGCAAACTAAAAAGCAGACTAGAAATTATAACTGACAGAGGGGTTGAGCAAAACTAGGATGAAGTGTAGATACACTGTGAAAGATTATCCCCAGGTTCCCCCCTTCAGAATTACTAGAAAGCATGATTAAATTAGAAAAAACTGTACAGATGAGTTGCTGGATGATTTCACCCTACGTATTGTAATGACAGCTATTATGTTTAATAAATTTCAAGTTCACAAAAAATATGCAGTTCTTAAAATGTAAAGCTAAGGCACACAAAATTACCATACCAATTAATGTATATATCCAAGAAGCAGAAAACTGCTGGTAGAAAATGATATAATATTGACTTTTATTATTTACAATTGTTACACAGTCTCTATCCGAACTAATCATAATCTTTGAACTAAGAAAAATGCAGCATATGGGGTTTTGTTCTTTTTTTTTTCAAAGTTTGTTTTAAAAATATAAAGATTGGGTTGTTTTTCTCTTTATATACTTTTCTAAAATGTTATGACTCAGGTTGTTCAGCTGTTGCATAAAGATTGCTTGTGGTATTGTGACTAAGTATGGAGATCTGATCTAAAATTAAGTTTGAAATCCATGTTTGATGATATTCGGAGGGTACCTCTTTGTACAATTATAGATCATAACAGGTTGAACTTTCTCAGCCCTCACCAAAATCAGTGAATTGGCTGGATTGCACACTCCTGATTTTAGTAGAACATCTCTAAATCTTAATACTCAGTAACTGAGGAAAATTTCTCTAATATCTACAGTGTCTGCAAGCTGAAATTTGTCTGTGTATGTATTCAGCTGTCAAAAGTGGAACTGCACCAGGAAACATGAAGATATCTAGCACCAGTCTTGCCTGACATATATACGTATCATTTAACATGATCAGCATCACCAATAATGGCATTAATCACCTATTAAATCAGAGATGGAGAAGGGACAGACATCAAGCAGCATTCAAACATGCTGTTTTTGTCTTCACTTTGCCTAAAATGTATTTGTACTGCTAGATAAAAATATGTTATATGTAATATGCCTGTGCATGGATGAAGTTGAGAAGATCTACTACCATGGGAGTGTTGTGGATGATGGATGTCTTGAAGCCTTTGACCAGTGTGAATGTCTAGTATTACACAAATGGACTATGTGAGTAACTGGAATAAATTCCACATTCTGAACTTCAGAATCAGAGGTGACAAAGAATAAGCCAATTTTCCCCAACCTAGTGCCTTTAATACATTTTTTACTTCCACTCCAATAGATCACCATTCAGCAAATTCTTTGGAGAACGCTGGAACAAACTATATAAATCAACTTTTTTTTTCATTTTTCTGAATTATATTTTCAGATTAAATACAGAAGGGTAGACATCTAATAATAAAAGCACCATGTCTAGATTTTATTAAAAAGCAGATCTAGAAAGTTACAGCACCACTATAAGATATTATCAAGTATGTTATCACAAATATTTTATTTCTGGTTATTCTGGTGGCACTTATGTACATGATCGAGCAGGAGTAGGAGAGAGAGATGTAAAATCAAGAGTTAACCTCATATGACTGCCCTGATTAAATTGGATTATTAGTAAATAGCTTCATTCTTGTATATAAACTAAAGGGTGTGTTTACTCACAAAGGTTCATAATATGATAGCAACTGGCCAATTCAAATCACCACACATAAAAAAAGAAAAGCCTGAGATAGTCCCATAATGTTTAAAATTAAGATGCTGTCATTAGGACAAATGGATGCTAGGTGATTTAATTAATTTATTATTTGGAATCAAGGTCTGGTTCGCATCCACACTCAGCCCTACTCAAATTGGGATTGGTCAAACTCACTGGTTTAGCTTCAATAATGTTATGTAATTTAGACCATGGCATGGAATTAATTAAAACTGATAAAATCCCTGGCATCCAGTTGTCTAAAATTATGACCTTGTTACTTATGGTAATTTCTTCTTCCCTTTTTTTCATTCCAAATATACCAAATTCTCCTGATTCTAGTTGCCGGAAGTCCTGAGCTGTATTTTAATAGTTCTACTTCTCATCGAAACTGAGAAAAGTAGTTTACGCCGCACAGATTCTGTTGTATCACATTTGAGATTTTTAGTATTTAATATTAAAAGCTCTGTGAGTATTGGATCATTTCATGCTGCTTCTGTTAACAAAGGGTGTGGCCACTCCAAATGAAAGGTGCTAAGAAATGAGAAGCGATAACAAGATGTTGGGGAAAACACAGCCGTGGTTATATCTGTTCAGCTAGTTGGCAGTTTTCAGGTCTGCTGGAAGACACCATTCTGCCTCTAGTATTGAACTGGGAATTTCAATCTAGTTAATTTCTGTCTACAAAATGGAACTCTGCCTTGCACAACGCAATCCCTTTAGTCAAATCCCCATTTAGACTGACTATACCTTGGCAGTTGCCTTCCCTGGTTTTTGACTGAAACAAAAACTTGATTTGATCAATCCAGCCATTGCACCTAGTAGTTCAACTAACAAACTCTGGCACATGAAGTGCAAGCTGGAACATTGAATAGTGTCTCCAGGTTGGGGAAAAATTGCAAACTCTCTGAGCCTGTAATGCTGCATGGGTTACCATTCAGAAAAAAGAGTATGATGCAAAGAGGAAATGGCGTGTTGTTACATGGTTATTTTGCCACCAAGAAGTCAGACACTATATTCTGGATGGGTCTCCAACAGAGACAGCTACCCATTACAGACCTTATTTCCTGGTTGGAGATATCAAGTGGGATGGGGAACTATGCATGTTTTGTGGAATTGATCACTTGGATATCTCAGTGTGTCTTATTCAGCGGTGAAGCAGAGGAGAAAACTGATTATAATAATCAGATGTTCATTTACCTGGCAGAAAGCCCACTGAACACAGTGGGATAGAGCTTCAAGTAAACCTGCCTAAACCAGGTTGATGGGCAGCTCCCCACTCAAGAACATTTTGGATGCATAATAAATTCAGATGTATTCCTACACTGCTGATAGGGCAGATCTCTTAAAATCCAACATGTTAACAAGGCATTGCAATTTATGCATTGAGGGCCTAGAACATTTCTTTCCTATTTGGGTGACTTCAAGATCTATGGAACAATATCCCTGGATGATGCCCAATTGTATTGTCCCATAAAACCTGGAATGCCCCCTATGAGATAACATTTGCCCTTATTGCTCAAATTATAAACTCTTTTTTTTAAAAAGACCCTAGAAATACAAGTATAGATAAACAACTTAATTTATATTTGCAAATAATGAATTTTCTGGACTTTATTACCCTTTTTATTTAGAAACAAAAGCAATGGAAAAAAGAGAAGGGAAGATTCTAAAACCCAAGTATTTTCAATATCTATGAATTGGTGTAGCAATATGGAACTTTATATAGTAAGAAAAAATAAATTCCTTGGTAGAGAATGCACAAACCTTAGACAAATGTGATCCTTATACTATTTCAAGTTAACTTTAAAAATAGAAAGTGCTTTTAAATATATATATTTATATGTATTTACATTTATAACCTCCAATCATTAACTAATGATATTTGTTTGCATGTGAATGCATGTGGATCATACACACATGCACACACAAACTATACATACATGAAAAAAATCTATATACAAATAAATCATCATTGGTTCTTTCTCCTTAAGCTGGGATTCACAGCAAGTGATTGGAAGCTGTAAGAGCAATGGCACCATGAAGAAATAAAATCAGCTTATTTTTAACTGTTCAATATGATTAAGCACCAAGAGCTGTGTATAGCTAATACTGTCTAACTTGATTTTACATAATAAAAGATGAAATCAGTTAAAATCTTTATGAAAAGTCTATTTATAATAAACAGACGATTCAAAGCACCAAAGTATAAATTCCAAAAAGGTAATAAACCAAGTAATTCAATCAGTTAATAATCTAGCCAAATTTTCTTAAAAGATGTGTGTGCGTGCCTGCACGTGCATGCATGTGAATACACATGCACACACACACACGTATATACACACACACTTGAGAATCACCAGATGTTAAAATATATAAAGTCACAGTTTAAAAACAAAATAATTTTTACCTCAGCCTTCAAAATGGTTGAGATGAACAAAGAGTAAACTATATGAGACTTTGTTCTTTAACAGCACCTTTAGGATTGTGTAACACTGCTCCAAGGCAAAAGTTGTGTCGTTGCTATAAGAGCTTATGCCCAATGGTTGTAGGGCCCTGCAACTTGTGTGAGGGCATAAGTAGACACCGTTAGAATATTATCATGAGTTACTGTTAATGCTCTGCGAGATGGAATTTGGTTGAATTCATTTTCTTTGTAGAAAATCTCTTGGGTTGCATTGGTCTGATTTGCATTCTTGTCAGTGGCTGGCAGACCGGTGGCTTCAGTTCCTGATTTTCTAGCTTCTTTCTCTTTTGCTCTCTCTGCCATTTTGGCCTCCCACAGGGCTATCCCATGTTTTGGCTCATTTAAGTTTTTGTGTTGGTAAAAGACTAGAGAGATCCGTGTGGGATGGTTCCTGTTGGGCTTTTTAAGAGGCGTGGTGGCATGAAGTTCGCGCCGTGCACATTCAATTAAGATGGAACCATGGGATGGTGCTACAGCTACCCCACCAATGTCATTGTCCAAAAAGTTATGCTCGCTGTCAGACCACATTTCTTCTGCTTTTTCTTCAGAATCTGCGTGCTTTAAGAGCTGGCCGCTGGACCCGTTTTCTACACAACTTGGGCTTTGCCGTAATCCACTCTTTTGCATGGGGTGCTCTTGGGAAGAACCATTGCTAGAGACATTTTCTGGGGTGTCCAGTTGCAACATTGACTCACAAGAGCTAGCTACCTGGGACACAGAAGAGGACTTTAAGTTAACTTCACAATTTTGCTTGTTAACTAGTTTGTGTTCAGCGGTCAGGGGCAAATTCTCTCTGTTGACGGATGACCTGGACATAGTCAGGTCTTGAAGAAGCAGAGGCACACCATTTCTCTTCTCATCCATCACAATTCCAGTATAATCACGAGTGGACATGTCAAAGTTATTATTACCTTTGGATGTCATGTGAGGTTTATTACTACTGCATTGTAAATACCCGTAGGGAGTAGAAACATCTTCTTGGCTATTAGTTACTGGCATTAGACTACCACTTAATGGAGAGCAAGAGGATAAACTATCCAGTTTTAAAGGAGAAGATGGAGCACGTTGCTTCAATGGGGGGCAATCGGTAACAATCCCTAAATTAGGTTTTATGCTTGGAAAGTATTCAGCTGTCTCCATTTTTGTCTCAGGTTGCACTATATTTATTTTGGTCCCTAAGGAGAAAAAAATAAATAAATTGGTTTCAAATATAAAGTGTCCCCCCTCCCCAGATGTTTGATAAATACATTCATGTTAATCCATTTTAATTAAACCCATTTTAAACCCATTTTAATTCCTCCTCAATGTAGACATGTTGCAGTTTGGCGACACATTTTCCCTCACATTTTCAAGTATATTTTTTTCCAAGTTAGAAATTCTTTTCATGAAAATGAAGATGCTTAAAACTTCAACAACAGCTTGCACACTGTACAGAGGTATCAGCTGTAGGCAGAGGTGGGATCCTACCAGTTTAACAACCGGTTCGGTGATTGCGGCTTCGTGCACCTGCTCGCTTACTTCGCTCACGCATTTTTCTTCCGCATTACTGCTGTGGAGGAAAACAACTGAGGCGTGGCAATCCTCTCTGCTGTGCGACTCAGCTGAGAAGATATAGGTACGTAAAGCGCAGGGGCAGGTGGGCAGGCCCACTTGCTCGTCGGAGCGAACCGGTAGAATCCCACCCCTGACTATAGGGCTTTGCCATCACGTATTTAAACCAAACATACTTTTATACTAGGTATAATACAGATAGTCCCCAACTAAGTACAGGTAATCATCGACTTAATAACAGTTCAGTTGGTGACTGTTCAAGGTTATAACAGCACTCTTACACTCTTTAATGACACGATTCACTTAACAACTGTAGTGATTTGCTTCACATCTGTGGCAAAAAAGATCATAAAATGGGGCAAAACTGACTTAACTATTGCCTTTTTGGGGTCAATTGTGGTTGTATGTCCAGGACGACCTGTGTATATATAGTACTGAAATGCTTTTGCTCTCAATATTTTACTTTGTTCAATTTTTATACTTTGCATTTTAGACACACAAATGCGAATGTCTATAACGGGTGTCAAACTCAAGGCCCGGGGACCGGATCCAGTCGTCCCCCCCCCGGGTGCTTAGATCTGACCCACAGGGCTGCCCTGCAAACAGCGAAGGACCGGCCCATGATGCCTCTGCCAGTGAAAACGGAGCTTGCGGCCCTCCAAGCTCTGTTTTCACTGACAAAGGATTGCAGGAGACAATTGTAGCTGAAAACGGAGCCCAGGAGAACACTCGGGCCACCACATGCGCCCCAACATGAGTGACGTTTAGCTGGCCACGCCCATCCTGGCCCACCCAAGGTCAAACACAACCCTGATGGGGTCCTCAATGAAATCAAGTTTGACACCCCTGTTCTATAACATGCTCATATCTATCACTATCAGCTATTATTTGAAACTCTGTTGTACCTACCTGAATTTTGTGATGCTCTCTTGGTATTTTCTGGCAATCCATTTTTTCCCCTTACAGCTGCAGAATGCTTTTTTTCAGCTAAACTTTGTTTTTTTGCATCTGGTTTTTTCTTAGTTGCCCTACGTGGCTCAGCTAACATCCTCACTTCTCGGGGGAAAGCAGTTAGCACCTGGATTGCCCCATTTTTAATCTTGGCTTCCAGCCCTTCTTCTGTGCCAAATTCATCTGTTTGTGATATTTTGTAAAGAGGCAACACATGAAGTTGCTCATCATTTGGTATCACACCTACTATACGGTTGTCTTCTTTTGTTAAAGTACAAACCTAGCCAGAAAGGGAAGTAAGCAACTATTAATACATATATATATACACAGAAATACACAAACACACTTAATCAACTTCAGTGAAAATTATTAAGTGAATGTTTAAACTAAAAGGTTGCAAAGACAATCTATTTCACCTTCCTTGTAATGATTTTATGTATGTTACACCTAAAACACAACTAAACTAACACAGAGAAGGTCCTCGTCTTACAGTCATTCGTTTAGTGACCAGCACTGAAAAAAGTGACTTGTGACCATTTTTTAAACTTATGACTGCTGCAGCATCCCATTGGTCAAGTGATCAAAATTTGGTTGTGAGCACGCATGCGCCCTCACTTTACTCGCACACAGCCCTTTGGGACTGAAACAGAGCTTCAAACATGCTAATTAACTCAGGCAGCTGTGGTGAGTACAAGCAGGGGCAGCGCGGACGAGCCAGGAAGTTAGTTATATATGGAAAGGATGGCGCAGCCAGCCAGCGATCACAGCTAAGGGCTCGCCCGAAGCCGCGTGACCATGCAGCAGCCCACCACTGGATTGGAGTCTCCTGGGATCATATAATCATCTTTTGCAATCCTCTGAGAAGCAAAAGCAATGGGGAAGCCAGATTCACTTAACAACCATGTTACTAACTTAACAATTGCAGTGATTCACCTAACAAGCGTGGCAAGAAAAGTCGTAAAATGGGACAAAACAAAAACTGTCTTGATTAGCAACAGAAATTTTGGGGCTCAATTGTACTTGCAAGTTGAGAACTATTTATATATAGTTTGTTTCTTGTACATGAACAATAGGTTATAATTTATGCAGCCTGACATTAAGAGTACAATCCAATAAAGATCTCATGAAAAATATATTTGCTAACTCTAGCAGAACATTTCTTCAACCTAAATTGAAGAAATGAGAAACAGAGTTCTGTTCTTTTAGAAAACAATACAAAGAAGGATTAGTTTGATTATAAAGAAGGAATATGCCTCAACAGGATCACCAAAAGCCAGTCATCCTTTACCTGGCACTCTTCAGATACTGGACTAAAATCCCCCAAATCCTGTGCTGGGTGGCAGTCCGGGTACACTATCTAACACAACTGAAGAGCTGGGGAAGGTTGCATTGTCTTGAACCAGCCTGTACTGTGAAAGAAAAATTCCTCACCTGCAGAAGCCCAGATAACGAAGGCCATTTAATGTAAGATTTCCTGCTGAATGGTGTGACTAAAAACACACATTTGTTGGGGGAAATGGTCAGTTAACCTGTCCAATAGGCCTTGTCTTGCCTGGGCTCCCTTATGCTGCTGGACTCAAAAACAAGTAACTGTGATGGCAAATCTAAAAAGCCAAAGGATTACAGTTCCCCTTCTTAAAAACAAAAGAATAATGCATCAAGCTGGTTTGGTGGCCCAATGGAAACCAAATGGACCAAACCTGGAGCCCCTGTATCGAATACAAGAATTTGGTGCATCCCAAGCTCCTCCTGGGCAGTAGGCAAGACATCTGGGACTTGATCCCAGGCCAAATCTGTCATTGACTAGAATGGTAGACAAAAGGCTGGATGTGTCATTTCTTCCTCCCCAACATTCCTCCATTCTTCAAATCACAAGCCTGCAAGGACAACCGGATCAGCGCTGCTAAGTAGCTTATTTCACGAAAAGCAGCTCAGTCAAGGCTGCACAAAAGCTCAAGGAAGGACAAGAGATTCAAACATTCGAAGAGATTTCTTTTTAACGCCCTCATTTATAACAGAGGGCTGGAGGTTCCTACCACACTCCTCAAGACTCTGTATCCTGCCCCTAATTCCTGCGTTAACATTTTCCACTGGAGGCTGTTTCACTCTTGCTTCTATGACTGCGGCCTGCATTTTAGGTCTTGACCACAATGATGGGAGAGATTGATCAGCAAATGCTAACCATCCAGTCAGAGAAGCTGGCAACATTCCTGCAGCTCAAGACTGGGAGCTGAACATCAAGGCTCACTGCTAAGACCTTGAGGAATTTCCTGGATACTTGACTTGGCACAGCTTGACTAAGCTCTATCCAACCTAAGGACCTAAAGAATCCATACAATGAGTTAGGTAAGAAGGTTTACTTCCTGCTAGGAAGAAGCCGTAAAATAGTTGATTGTCTTCTGTCAACATGAAAGTGAAATTCTTTTTTTATTCCCACCAAATTCTGATCCAGATGCTGCTTCTTTCTCCCACCCACCCATTCCCTTTGTTTCAGCGATATTTGTGCCCTGCACTTTTTGGCCTTTAAGCTCAGGGGACAGACATCTCTGCCCTGATAAATTATTTCCAACAAGTTATGGCATTGTAACTAAAGATTTAGAAGTGAATTTTGTACGAGACTGCAAAAACTAACTCTCAAGCAATATTTAACCTCAGTAATCAAGAAAGTTTATTTAAAATAATGTATTGTACAATCATTGCACTTTATGTCATTTTCCAAATTTCACTTACCACAGTACTTCCATTGTGCATGTTGTGAGTATCCTTGTGTGCGTGGGCACAGAAATCAATGCAAGCTGTCACACCAGAGAAAGGCCGGCCTTTCTTGCTCCCAAGACGACAGTCAGGACCCAGATGCTCATTCTCCACCTTAGAAAACAAGGCAACGGGGTCTTATTTCAGAAACAGAGTAAAGCATGTTGTCAACATCATTACAATCAATGCATTTATACATAACTAGCTGATAACCCAGCATTACCCGGGTATTTATTTATCACAACCCTCCTTCCATGAACGTCGCCGCAATTTCTAATGTTGGATTTTCCCCCTTACCAGAGGGAACCCCCTTATGGAGTACTGTGAAGCTGTTACCGTGGCAACTCCACAGCGCTGTACAGTAGAAGCCATTTTAAGGCAGTATGGTAGAAGCCATTTTAAGGCACAACAGGCTGTATCTTAACAGAACACATACCCTGAGGGATGTGAGGGGTTTCTTACCCCCATAGTTTTTGTTTCCAGAGGGTAAGTAATCTGTGTACCAAGTTTGGTTGAAATTGCTCGAGGCGTTCCAGAAGTATGCTGGAAAACACACACACACACACACACAGCCGTTTATATATAGAGATATCATATGAAATATTCATCAACCTACCTGGTTGTGGAAAGCATCAGGGGCAAGTTTTTGATATAATGGAGCCACATCAGTAGCTAAAGTCTGCAAATTGTTTTCAAGATTTTCTTCCTGGAAATAAAGAAAACAATTACTCCATAATTGGATTGTTTATGAATAAAGCAATTAGTAAAAGCAACCATAATTGTAGCTTATATTTGATACTTATGTTTTCTACTGTAATAATAACACTATCCATATATTCAAAAGTTGGTCATGCAAAGGGGAAAATATTTCTTTCTTCTTTGCAAGGAAACCATTTCTTAGCCCAACAGCTATTAACAATGTTAGAAAGCCTATCAGGCTGGCCATGAAATAGTGACTTTTCTTCCTTCAATATACTGAATACAGGTGGTTCCTGGCTTATGACAACAATTGGCACTGGATTTTCCATTGCTAAGTGATGTGGTCATAGAGCATGACCACATCGCTTAGCAACAATTATCCCTGAAGTCCCAATTACCATTGTAAACTGAATCCTATATAGTTGTTCAATGAAACACCTTTCTACTGGGATCCTAGAACCACAATTGATGAAGAAGCTGGCAGGAAGTTGCAAATCCCAGGCCAGCAGGCATTTGAGTGACTTCTGCTGTTTGTGTTTGGGGGTGGGGTGGGGAATTAAACAGTGGGGGGTGGGGTGCAGGGCAGGCTTGGTGACATTTGGGGAGAGCGTGTGATATGAGAGGGTGTATGAAAGGCATGCAAATCAGGAAGGGTGCATGGAGGTATAGCATGGATCTGGGAATGTGCTTGAGGCTGTGGCATGGATCAGGAGAATGTGTAAGGGTGCAAGGCTATGTGTTTGGCATGCAGCGTAGGAAGGTGCAGAATGGGTTGGGGAGAATGTATGAGGTTGTGAGGGGGTGTGCTAGACGTGCAATGTGGCTTGAGGAGGTCGTGCAAGTGTGAAAGACAGGTGGGGAAGAAGTGCAAGGGGATACCTGAGAGCCACAGTATTGTTCTGACCTAGGCTTCTCAAGAGCATGTAGCAAAATATTTGTCCCAACAAAAACCCCTTTTATTAATTTACCGTGAATTCTGCTCATTCACATCCAGCAAAGTCTTTCAAGGGAGAACTTATAGTCACAGACCTTATCTGGCTTGGAGAGCTGCCAGACCGATATCTGCAAAACTTGGCAAGGTGAGTCAGGAGCCGGTGAACTAATTGTCTCCTGCAAACATCACTCCCCTTTCACTCCTCTTTTATTTCCTCTGGGAGGGGCCATTCATCGTCCACCTGTGGCCTTACTTCCAAGTCGACTCCTGTTCTTTAGCTGTTCCCTTCGTCTGGCAACTCTGCGCATGTGCACACTGGGAACAGGCTCCAGCTGTGTCTGCCTCACTGATGTCTGACTCTGAAGACAGCTGATGACTGGCATAGAGCTCTGCCCCCCCTCTCTGCCTCCAACACAGAGCCCACGTCAGAGCCTCAGACTCCAGGACACTCCCATGTTCCTCCCCAACCTCCTCACTGTCTAAATCTGCTGCCAGCTCTGCTGGCCACTGGCGCGCCACAACAACTATGGCTCAGGACAAGTACATGAAGGCCAGGGACAGTGCACAAGGGTTAAGAATGTGTTAGACAGAGTATGCGGGGGTGGGATGCAATTTTCTGACAGTGAGAGCAATCAACCAATGGAACGCCTTGCCTTCAGAAGTTGTGGAAGCTTCATCACTGGAAGCTTTCAAGAAGAGACTAGACTGCCATCTGTCAGAAATGGTGCAGGGTCTCCTGCTTGGGTAGTGGGGTTGGGACTAGATGACCTACAAGGTCCCTTTTAATCTGTTAAATTCATGGAGAATGTGAGGTTGTGTGTGAGAGGCACAGTAAATCTTGGGAAGTGTGTGGAGGTGTAATGTGAATTCTGTGTATAGGCAGGGGAGAGTATATGTGGGGCTAGTGCACAGGGGTATGAGGCATGGTGAAGGTTGAGGTGAGCGTGTGATGACTTGAGTGTTGTGTGAGAGGAACAGGTGAGGGAAGGGTCTTCGGAATATAAGATGAGTCAGGGAAGGTTTTCAGGGTGATGGAGTGACTCAAGGGCCACTGTGAGGCTGTGCAAGGGTGTCTGTGAGGCTTGGATAGGGTGCAGAAGGTTAAAGGTCGGGGGGATATGCGATTGACAGCACACAAAGACTGCAGGAGGCTGTGCAGGTGAGGGAGGTTTACCTCTGCAATGGGTGTGTGATCATGGGGTGCTGCAGCAGGTCAGAAATGCTCTGAGGATCAATCACAACCATCATTTGTTCAGCACCATCATAACTTTGAATGGTTACTGAATGAATGGACACAGATGAAGGACTACCTGTATAAAATTTTAAAATTTACTACATAACTGACAATACAGCTATTCAACTTGCTCTCTTTTGTTCGTTTTCATATTGTGTTAAAAATAATTATAACTACTCTAAGAGGATTATTTTATTATCCTCAGAGGAGAAGAGACATAAGATAGAAATATAAGCAAGAGTTTCTTCAAAGGGACCCTTTGAGTCTAAAAAATTGGGACTCAGTAGATCAAACATCTTGAAGCTCTTTCAAGAAAGAGGCAAAAAGGAAAAAAAGCACAAAACAAAGAATAATTCAGGGGTGTACAACCACGGCAACTTTAAGACTTGTGGACTTCAACTCCCAGCATAGCCAGCTGGGAAATTCTGGGAGTTGACATTCACAGGTCTTAAAGTTGCCAAGGATGGACACCTCTGCAATAAATGCTTTAAATATATTACTAAGTTAGGCTTTTGGCTAATAATAGAACAACAAATATGTGGCTCATTTTGTACTTGCTAAAGCCAATATATCAGTTTAGCAGACCAATATAGAAGCCTTAGAAAGTATGAGATTCAGTGCCCAGGTAACTAACATGGCTAATCTCACTAAGTAGACATGGACCTGGCTAGTATTTGGGAGGGGAGAATTTCAGGAAATCTTACCACGGCTGTAAGATTGATTGGGAAATTGAAAACACATATTAAAAAAGGGATAAATTGTCCCTCTACTATTCCCAAAAGAATTCTTGAAATGCACCCATCAATTCAACCGCGGAAGTGAATGATTCAACAAGACTTTTACATTATAAATATTTAGGTTTGGAAAATATTCCATTATTTAAAACAGAGTAATATCAATTAATAATGTAATAAATATCATTCCTCCAAAACTCATAATAAACGGTTACATATTAAAACAAATAATAATGAGGTAATTAAAAAAAGCAGAAGAATATCACAGGTGAATTTACTCCTTAACCTATGCACAATGTTCAAAGGAGTCCTATTTCTCAAGCTGAACTTACTATCAATTTTGGCTGTAACCCTTGAACAATACGTTTCATTAGATGGTTACACGTTTACTATAAAAAACAAATGAACAAAAACCACCGAGAGCGTAAGTTTCTCCCATCCAGATCCTGGGCTGTGAATAATAGTAAATGTGGGTTGCTGAATCCACCCATAATCTGCAGTTTATAAACTGGTTGGATTCATTCATTCCATAAAAATATCTCACCATAATCCTACATGATGCTTTGAACCTGGCATGCTATAAGCAAGTCACGGTCCAAAGTTAACTCACTTGTTATGCTAGAAAGCAGAACAAGTCATAATTAAGCAGAACAGAAATGAAAGAGCAGCTTTAAATTCTTCTTTGTACAGCAGGAAGCGGGCAAAGGCAAGGGGGGCAACTACTTCTTGTATCTCTTTTTTTAAAAAAAAAATATATTGTTATTGTTTACATATAAATATATTGAATGCAGTGTAATTGTCCTGGCATTTCCTTGCCATAAAAACAAAAGTGAAGACAAATAACATATATATTACCTTGTTTCCCCGAAAATAAGATAAGAGTCTTATTTTCTTTTGACTCCCGAAATAAGCGCTTGGCCTTATTTTCAGGGAGGTCTTATTATTTTTGAGGTGCAGGAGGCAGCGAGCGTGGTCACCTCATGGCTGCTTTGTGTTGCAAGATTTTCGGGGAGGGCTTTTTTTCGGGGGAGGGCATATTTTAGCGCATGCGCTCAAAAGCTCGATTGGGCTTATTATCTGAGGAGGTCTTGTTTTCAGGGAAACAGGGTATTTTAAACAGTGCTAGTGTTGTATAGTTATTTTTGACCATCATATTCTAGAATATCAACTTATCTATTTCTAATACCTCCTTAAGCACTATTGAGCAGAATAAGTAAATCACAATAGCACAAATCCATATAAGTGTGTTACCTGTCCAAAAATTATTCTGGACTACTTTCTAGACAACAGATTTTTCTAGTTTTAGCTCTAAACTACAAGCTATTCTTACCTAAAGAGCATAATTTTATACTTCTTTACATTTAACCTCATCTCACTCCGTCCAGGGGTTCAAATGATCCATATCTGTCTTTACTTTCAATCTATCTTCTTCTGCATTTGCATTCTATACCTCCTAGCTTTATGTCATCTGTAAAATGATCAATATTTAATATTTAGCTAAAATAGAAGGTTCTAATAAAAACAATGACAAGCACTTTCATTTGTTTGCTCTATGAACTTTTTGACCATCCGACATAATTGTACAACCAAGTGCCTGCTTTAGGAGTATGTACTATGCTGGAAGTTAGCAAACATGTGTGCATAACAAGAACTGGCATTTGTGAAATGTTCCATATTTTTAAAATAAGGAACATTTTTTATAAAATGGATTGCTCATATACATTAGTCACTGTGAGTGTGCTCATTCAATCTTAAAAGGAAAATAAAAACATAATCTTAATTAATTTTAAGAGGCGAGATGGCACAGTGGTTTGAGTGCAGTACTGCAGGATACTTCAGCTGACTGCTAGCTGCAGTTCGGCAGTTCAAATCTCACCAGGCTCAAGGTTGATTCAGCCTTCCATCCTTCCTGTGTAAAATGAGGACCCAGATTGTTGGGGGCAAGAGGCTGACTCTGTACACTGCACAGAGAGGGCTGTAAAAGCACTATGAAGCAGTATACAAGTCTAAGTGCTATTGCTATTGTCCAGCTTAGTGTACCTGCTCATTATTGTCAGTTTTTTGACAGATAGGAAGCAACAGGTGAGGCTAGGGAAAATTACATGTGGTACCTAGGCAACAAGCCCTGAGGGCTGAGAGCTCTTTTCTCTCTATACCAATGAGTGCACCTCAAGGAATCCCTCTGTTAAATTCTGAAGTTTGCAGATGACACAACGGTCACTGGCCTCATTCGAGTTAGTCATGAGTCTGCAGCCTGCATATCGACGAGAGGTTGAAAACCTGGCCCTGCGGTGCAGCTATAACAATCTGGAGCTAAATATGCTTAAGGCTGTAGAGATGTGGATTTTAGGAGCAGCCCTTCTATTCTACCACCTCTTACCATATTCAACAGCACATTATCAGGACTTGAAATGGGCCCTTAACATTAGAACCATCATTAAAAGGCACAATGAATATTCTTCCTGTGTCAACTCAGGACGTTCTGGAGCTGTTGATACGGTTTTACAGAGGAATTTTTGAGTCGGTCATACCTACTTCTATAACTGTCTGGTTTGGTGCAGCAAGTAAACAGACAGGTACAGAGTCCAATGAATAGTTAAGATTGCAGAAAGAACAATTGCAACCAGCCTGCCTTCCATAACAGCCCTTTACATTGCGTGGGTTCAGGAGGGCTGAGAAGGTATCTGCAGACCCCTCTCATCCTGGGCATAAACTATTTCAACTTCTCTTCTTGGGCACAGCAGGCCAAAACAAGTAGCTACAGGGAGAGTTTTTCCCCTTGGGCCTTCACTCTGCTGAACAACTAATGCTCACACTGCTGCCTAAAGTCAGTATGTATTTACCCAAGTAGTATGGCTGCAACATTATTATTATTTATACTTCTTATTATGAAGGACAATACTTCAGACTTCCCCCTTCTATTGGCATTCTTACTGGTATATTATTACCAATAAGAGCCGTGGTGGCACAGTGGTTAGACTGCAGCACTGCAGGGCTAACTCACTGCTCACTCCAGGAGTTCAATTCTGAGCAGCTCAAGGTTGACTCAGCCTTCCATCCTTCCGAGGTGGGTAAAATGAGGACCCAGATTGTTGGGGGTAATATGCTGACTCTGCAAACCACTTAGAGAGGGCTGCAAAGCACTATGAAGTGGTATATAAGCACTATTGCTATTGTTATGATTATCATTAATCTGTTGCTTTGCATGTACACTGAGAGCTTCTGCGCTGGAGACAAATTCATTGTGTGTCTAATCACACTTGACCAAATAAAGTATTCAATTCAATGTGTACAAATTGGTAAATTATGGTAAATGGATCAGAGGAATGAAAGCATAGCATTTTGGTGGTGACAGGGACTGAGATTTTATGCGCTTATTTACATGTAAGACAAGTCAGTACAAGTGATTTACTGTGTATGAATAGAACTTGCTCATAGTAATGCTTAGCTTGCTCATCTAAGCCACATAGAGAGGATGTAATCTAATGTGATTCCACTCATTCTGAACAGCTTAAAACATTTATAATACCTGTGCACTTAAACTGTAGCATTAAAATTTGCATTATGGAAGAAGGAAAGGAGAATACTTACTTGGGCGTGATCATCTGTGAGAAGTCTAAATTTTCTGGGGATTTTGCTTCTGGCAAACTTACAGCCATTGTAATACATGCTCCAAGAACAGCCAAATGAAAAGGATGCCCCACATGTCTCTGGGTCGAGACCTTGACAGGCACAAGTACGACTAGAAAAATTAACCAAAAGTAGGTAATCAGCTAGTTAGGCAAGATCCTCACCTTCAACAAATTGATGCCCCAAATCTCTGTCAATCTAACATATACATTGAAAGCTAACATCTGGGGAATTCTTAGTTTTAGATTATACAGATACAATCTGTGTTATTTTGACTGGAATAGACTAGAGCAAGACAAACATGTAGACCACTGGCTGCTTCTGATTGTGACCAGTGTAAGAATCAATCAGATCTGATGAATCTCATGCTGCAGGCTCAAAAGTGGCTTTCCCCCCCTTTCCATCATAGGGTAGGCAGTCACTAAGCATTTAAGGCTCCAGGGCTTTGCCAAATACCTTGTTGCTGTCACATCAGATTCCTCAGCCATTGCTCCCCAATCAATTATGGATGGAAGCAATAACAACTTGTCTATAATCAACTTCAATACATTTTTCTGTAGCTTGAATGTAATATTACACAATATTACACCAATAGAGGTGGTCCTTAATTTACAACTACAATTGAGCATTTCTGTTGCTAAGTGAGACAGTTGTTAAGGGAGTTTTGCCTATTTTACATCATTTCTCCCCACAGCTGTTAAGTGAATCACTGTAATTGTTAAGTTTGTAACACAGTTGTTAAGTGACTCTGGCTTCCCCACTGATTTTAATTGTCAGGTCACAAAAAGGATCACATGATCCTGGCAATTGTCATCAATATGAGTCACCACAGGGATGATGCAACAGTTGTAATTGTGAAAAATGGTCATGTCACTTTTTTCAGTCCCTATGTAACTTTGAAAGATCATTAAACAAACTGTTGTAAGTCAAGGACTATCTTCAGGCAAAGAGGCCTGAAGGGAGAGCTACCAGAGTGATTAGATACTGCTAATTGGGTTTATGAGAAATAAATAGTGGACTTCTTTGTGGCTGTATATTTTTTTCATTTTAGATCATGTAAAAAATAATGACTGTGCCATCCCTGAGGCTGCTTCAAATTGCCTTCCATACTTAGTTGCTAGTATTGTGGAAGACTAAAACATGTGTAGTAAAAAGCAAGTTTGTTTCGGTTGTAGAAGTTTCACTTCCAGAAAATGACTGACCATTCCTGGAATTATCAAATTGGGGCCTTCTAAGAACAATGTCAAAAAATGTCCTAATTGGAATGCAAAAGTTTGCACCAATCTTTCCAGGATTAAAGTCGGCACACAACTACATACTTTAATTTGGCTGCTCCGTTCAGTAGGAGTTACTAAGTAAATAACATACATTTATGTGAGTTATTTAGAATAACGTCCACATCAGATAATTAGGTTTCTTCAAGCTTGGTTTCCAACTCAAATCAGATTTGAGTGCCGAGAACAAAGTACTGAAGTTTTGTTAGGATAGGAATAAGATACAAGCCTGATTTCAGACATCATATTAAATAAGCCTGAAAGGGAATTTGTAAGATTTAATTGCAGCAGCTCTCATTAAAAGCAATTTGGAATGATGAAGCAGCGGTACACCCGCACACTGTTTCTTCACATTAAGAAAGAGTTTCAACTATATTGATTTTATATTTTGCCATCTACAAAAAATGTAGAAAAATGTGCTTTATTCTATTTACCTCTAGAAGACATCAAAAGCAAGATAGAAAGCTGTGAGTAACAACAGAGGACATTCTTTAAAAAATGAAAGAAAAATTGTATTTTCATATAATCTGTTTTTGCCTGGATACAAATAATGAAAAATGAGAAAGTTCATTTTGGTCCTCTTAAAACATCATACCCAGAATGCTATCTGCACTCTACTAAAAAATTAGAAATTATTGTGTTTCTTTTTCAATTGTAATGACTACAGTGAAGGCTGTCAATCAAGTAAAATTACTAGTCTCTCATATATCCCTTATATTTTAAAATACTCTCATACTATGAAATATTTTAAAGTGTACTTACTCTTCATTTAATGCACATCTACGGCTAGTTGGACAGCCATATTTTCTGAGACTCTGGGTCAGTTCCTTATACAATGTGTCAGCAAGAAGGTGAGGAATTCCTTCCCAAGCCAAAATAAGTATCACAATCACAGCCGTTTGGCAGTGATGTCCTGCACGCTGACGAACTAAGCACAGCAATTTTTCTTCATCACCACTTCTCCGTATCACCTAGAAGACAAAGGAAGGGTTTGCAGATTAATCATGGAACATCCCAGAATGGAAATCTAGCTATTATCTCTCTAGAGCTATTGGCTCTCTAGAAAGAGCTATAATATAAGGATCAGCAAGTTCAAAATAGAGGATGAGAACACGAAATGAGCACCAAGCCCTATAGTTCACATTGAAAGGCAAGGACTTTAATCACCTTGTCACAGTTGCTACTCTCATGTTTTTGACACCCGCCTCCTCCACCTCAAGGACAGTCCAGATTAACAGATTAACAGAGTTGGAAGGGACCTTGCAGGTCATCTAGTCCACCCCCTTCCCAAGCAGGAGACTCTACCTAGGATCAAACTCACAACCTCCTGATTGTGAGGCCAGAGCTATAATTGTCTATCACAAGTTTTTTCCCCCTCTTATGGATTTCATCAATCTTCCACTGGTTAATTAATTAGACGACATCATAGTTTGAAATCCCTTCCAGACAGTTATTTCTGAAATTCCAATTATATAGTTTTTCCTAAAATAAGATCAAAACACACCAAGAAGCAGAAAACTGCAATGTAATCTACACACTTAGCAAACCTCTTTTCTCGGTAGACAAAATTTTGGTCTACAAAATAGTGTATCCACTATTTTTTTATCCTCAAGTATTCATTCAGCCCTATTTGCATACTGCTGTTGTCATGCCTGCAGCCATCTTTTCCTTTGGATCTTTGGCCTGCCACGCTTTCCATTATTCTACTATGGGTTTTCTATTGTGGGAAAATGGGAGGGGGGATTGTAGGGAGTGAGATGCTATGTAGCCATAACAAAATTCTTTCTAGAAAGCCAAGGTCATCCTTTGCCTTTGCACCTCTACACCTGACCGGAACTGGATGGGTGGAACTGCCAGCATGGCAGTGGAAGATTGGACCATGTGAAGGACTTGTGAGTGTGGGGGCAAGATCTTGAACTTTCAACTGGGTGGGGAAAACCGGGAAGCTTTCAGATTTGCGTTTTCCCAGATGTGCTAACATGGCTTTCTTAATAAAGTGGAACTTTGAGCAATACTTTGCCTTGGATTCTGATTTACGTTTGGATGCTATTTGGAACCCTGACAGCTGTATCTACTTGCTTATTAGACAATAAACGTTAAACTTAGAAACAGACATTTTCAAAAAAATGTGAACCTGGAGAAAGGCTACTTCAACTACACCACATTTCATTTATCTTTCAGAAAATCTTCTTATCGTTCAACTGTTTACAAAATGCTATCCATTAAACCAAGTCAGTAACAAAAGATTTGCAATTAAACCAGACAGGCCTGGAAGGATAAATCACATTTAAGACAAAGGTCAGAGAGTATTCAGTGCTGCTGGATCACAATGAAAAAGGCTGGCATCATCAGGAGTGCAGCGAATCAAAGTGAGACTTGCCTAAAGTAACGGCAATTTCTTCAGACAATTTTTTCCCCACATTGACAGTGTTTAGCAAGCATGTGCAGAATTGGGCAGCTTTTCTCAGTTTGTATCTCTTTGGCAAGGTAGAACTTCTCAATAACAGGGAAGAGAGGCACCGTGGGATTCAATAGCTCTCCTAATACAATTTTCCCCTCTTAAAATATCATACATTTCCCTTAACCTTTAAAAGGAAGCACAGTTTCCCACTTTTTTTGCCATCCCTTGTGGATAAAGACAGGTTATAATTCTTATTATTTCACCCATGCTTCATTTAAAAAAACAACAACCAAATCTATCATTGAAAAGAAACAAAATTTAAAATTACATGATGTACACAGTCCTGGACTTACAACAGCTCATTCAAAGTTAGAACAGCACTGAAAAAAGTCACTGTTTTTTCCACACTTACGACCATTGTAGCATCTCCATGGTCATGTGATCAAAATTCACACACTTGGCAACTGGCTCATATTTATGAAGGTTACAGTATCCTGGGGTCATGTGATCACCTTTTGCCACTTTCTGACAAGCAAAGTTAATGGGGAAGCAGATTCACTTAACAACCGTGTGACTAACTTAACAACTGCAGTGATTCACTTAACAATTGTGGTAGGAAAGGACATAAATGGGGCAAAACTCACTTAACTGTCTTAGCAACAGAAATTTTAGACTCAACTGCTGTTTTTCAAGTCGAGGATTTCCCCATATTATTATTTCAGAAGTGTCGAACTACATTTTCCATGCCTGTGCATTACTATTATTTTAAAATAGATGTGTAGAATGAATTACAGGAATCCTTTCTCAACATAGTTGTTAAGAACTACTATATTGCAGTCACTAAGTTAGTAACCAGGCTGTTAAGTGAATCTGGCTTCCCCATTGAGTTTGCTGGTCAGAAGGTCGCAAAAGGTGATCACATGATCCTTGGACACTGCAAGTCATAAATATGAGCCAAATGGTTAGCATCTAAATTTTGATCACATAATCATGGAGATTCTGCAAAGGTTGTAACTGTTAAAAATGGTCATGTCACTTTTTTCAGTGTTGTCGTAACTTTGAACAGTTCACAAAATGAACTGTTGTAAGTCGAGGACTACTTGTATTAGTAAATGATAGCAAATTGTAAACAATCATTTTTCTCAACATTACGAATGAACTTTTATGAACCATCCGTTTTCGTAATACCCTAATAAAGAAAGAAATTATGCAAATTGGGGAATCCATTCTGGCCTGCTCTCCTTATCTCTACATTTCTAAGAAATCAGTACAGTTTTCCCAGTAATGTAGTACCTGTTAATTTTCCAATATGTGAGATTCAAAAGACTTATATCTACTTCAGATAACAATTATGCAGAGGAAATAACTTTACAAGGAAGACATATGAAATAAATATATATCTCAATGTATCTCTATACAGCACCACTAATCACGCCTTAGATCTAAAAGTGCAGTGCTCAATGGCACACTTCTATCCCAAAGCTGAATACAAAATATTCCTTTTGCAACAAAAAGCAATTGCTGCCTTATCATCGTTATATTATGCAAACTTCTTGTATAAAGAAATTGTGCAGGCAGGGCAGCACTAGGATGTTTATTCCTAACTCACTCTTTGGGGAGGAAGGCTAATTACTTAATATTATCATTGGAAAGTAGAAATACAGATTAGGTTACGGTAGACTGTTGTACTGTGGGATTTTTTTCTAAACTGTAATTCTCACAAACTCTTGCCACTGTAGCTGATGGAAATTAAAGTCCAAAATGACTAGAGGGCATCAGATAGTCAAACTCTGGGTCAGGTTACTTAAGAAAAAAACCATTCTCAGTTCAGCTTTTCTTTCATAGTAGTTAAGAGCCCCCATGAAATTCACAGAAAGTCTCCCTTGTAATCAACAACCAATTCTGATCTGCTTTTCTTCACTTTCCGGCCTAGACATTCACTCCCAAATCGCACAAGGAGCTATAAGGCATAAATGGAATACAACCATTCGTTTAGATAACCATGTTGTTGTCAGGTCTGCAGCCATCTTTTCTTTTGGGTCTTTGGCCTACCACACTTTCTATTATTCTGCTATGCATTTTCTATTGTGGGGAAATGGGAGGAGGGATTGTAGGAGTGAGATGCATTGTAGCCATAACAAAATTCTTTCTAGAAAGCCAAGGTCATCCTTTGTCTTTGCACCTCAGCACCTGACCAGAACTGGATGGGTGGAACTGGTAGCATGGCAGTGGAAAATTGGACCATGTGAAGGACTTGTGGGTGTGGGGGCAAGATCTTGAACTTTCAACTGGGTGGCGAAAACCGGGAATCTTTCAGATTCGGGCTTTCCCAGATATGCCAACATGGCTCTCTTAATAAATTAGAACTTTGAGCAATACTTTGCCTTGGACTCTGATTTACTTTTGGATGCTATTTGGAACCCTGACAGATGTTTGAATACATCCTATCCTTGTTATAAAAATGTTTTAAGTATACAAACGGAAATAAAAGACTAAGCTAACCTCTACCACATATTTATATCTTCCAGTATTATGATGTACTTGTTACTCTCTGTTCTGTTCAGCTAGATTAATATTGCATAATCCTACTCATTCAACATATTGTATAGTTAACACGCAACCCCTTTTACCACTGTGAATAGCATCAGAGATGAAAGTCACGGGCTGATTCAGATAGGTGCGTGGCATAGACTTTACTACAATCTGCCTGAGGGTGAGTAGAGACAAGGAGAAAAAAGAAATTACATATTTGTATTCATCAGAAATTCATGAGAAAAGGCTTACTGAAGTATTTGCTGGCCTATAAAATGTTTCGCGGACAACAGACCTACTTTCTTTCTAAGGGATTATGGCAGGGATGGGATTCTACTGGTTTGAACCGGTTCAGGAAAACCAGTAGCTCCGACTATCAGCTGGGAGCGAACTTGTTTGCTCCAACTTTGAAGTAGGCCTGCCCCTGCACTATGCTCATGTATATTTCCTTTTCCAAAGCCCAGCTGATGGGCGTGGCAGAGTGGATTGCTATGTCTCAGCTGTTTTCCTTGCCAGCAGCAATGCGGAAGGTGAGTTTTCTGTAAACTGCGCATATCATGCATGCTAGTCACGCGCTGGGTAAACCGGTTGTTAAACCCGTAGGATCCCACCCCTGGATCATGGGATCCCACAGGTACATCTGAAGCGTGAACTGACAGAGTCCACGAATGAAGGGACAATGTGCTATTTATGTGTACCTCACTGGACCTTCTTTGGGTTATCACATTCCTGCTCCTGTGCTCTGATATACAGTATAGGACAGTGATGGCGAACCTTTTAGACACTGGGTGCCCAAAATTTGTCCGCGTGCATGCCCAAACTGCCTGTGCAGCAGAGACCTGAAGATCAGCTGCCCAACAGGAAGCGGGGCATCCCAACACTGGCAGCGCAGCAAGAGGTAAGATATTTTTCTTTCATGAGCTTCTGTTTCATTGTTTGGGAAACAGAAGCTCACGAAAGAAACACCATGGAGATCTGACGCCGCGCATGCCAGCAGAAAGGGCTCTGCATGCCACCTCTGGCACGCGTGCCATAGGTTCGCCATCACAGGTATAGATCACCCTTTGGCCCAAATTTATCTTGAGGATAATGGCATTTGCATCATTCCTCTACCTTAAATTTCTTCCATTTGAAATGAGCAGGGAGAAGATTGTATTAAAAAAAAAACCTTCCCAAGTTCAAATACCTTTGCGCTGATTCAATGATGGCATTTGAATAAGAGAGATTATTCCAGAATATTTTTATAATGTTGTATAATTATGTAAGATGTACATATCCAATTCCTTTGTTAATATGTAGATAAAATTATATGGAAATAATATTTTCCAATTATGCAAAAAGAATGTAATCTAATCTCTAAATTGTTTTTTGAAAGTTAGTGTCATGGGCAACCATATTTCCTAGAGCAACTTAATTGCTTGGATTCTACTTACTTGAAATATTTCTCTTAGATTGGTGAAGCAACTGTCTCAACCCTTGGCAGGATCTCTGGAATAAGGAACAAGTTCTCTGTGAATAAAGATTACTTGAGGTAGATTGTCCCTTCAAAATTAGCCAAACTAACTAGGATGCATGTTTTTGGATTAATATACTTAAAAATGCAGAAATGACTCGCGCTATAGTAGTAATTACACTCAGGAATTAAATGAAAAATGAATTTCTCTTTAAATTTGTTTAAATTAGAGCAAAACAGCAGAATGAAGACTTTAGAGGACCACAATTGTCAGCCCAGATACAAGGCCAACGTGACCTAATATTGCAGAAATTTACAACACAATGCAATATGGAAGGAACCAGAAATGAAACTGGAAAAGAAAGCCTGCTCTGCAAAGCATCAAAAATAAATCAATGATGCAAACCAAACACCATCTGCTATAAACTTGTTCCAACTGAAGTATATAATTGGAATGATATATTTAGATGCTGAAACACTGCTGGAAATTACATCTAGCCTGCTTTTTTTCAATTAACAAAGAAAAATACAATAACAAATATAATTTTACTGTATTTTTGGCTCAGCCACCACTGCATTCCACACCAGATGCTGATACAAATAATGTGAAAAGAATTCTCGTCTGCACTGTGCAAATTTGTATTGTTCTGTGCGTAGGTGTCATGGCCTATTAGCCTAACCTTCCTCCAGAAAACAATGGTAAACACTCTCTGGATTATCCCATTCAATTCAAATGACCAGAAATTGATAGCTCAGGGTTGAAATGAGGGGTCCTTGAGCTTGGTGGTCTGAGCTTGGTAGTTTTTTTGCCGACCTTTCATTATCACACTACCCTGTTTCCCCAAAAATAAGGCCCAACCGGAAAATAAGCCCTAGCATGATTTTTCAGGATGCTTGTAAAATAAGCCCCCCCACCAAAATAAGTCCCAGTTAAGATCATCAGCCAGACGAACACAATTAGTACCGTATTTCCCCAAAATAAGACCTAACCAGAAAATAAGCCCTAATGCATCTTTTTGGAGCAAAAAATAATATGACATCTTATTTTGGGGAAAACATGGTAGGTAATTACAACAGCTCAGATAATGATCAGAAATTGCCAAGCAATAAGTCTTAAATGTGTCAGATCCATTTCTTTCTCATTCCTTTTGCTTGTTATATTGAGATGTATGTGAATGTAGAGATGCCTCCTCCTGCTGGTCACTGTAACTCAAAGCACTACGGAGGATATATACGCTGTGTAAAAATAAATCCCCCTCTTTTAAGGAGGGGATCATGTCAAACCCCAAACGTAGAGCATGGCACAATCTAAATCTATACTGTGATCTCCCTGCTCTGGCAGCTTAAAGGAGGGTCTGCCGTTCTGCCATACCTTTCTGATTGTTTTTTTAGAAGTGCACCCAGAAACCCATTATTTCCTCTGGTGAATGCACTTAATCATAATGTTGAAAGAAAGGGGATTTGCAGAGAGAGATAGTGGTTAGCATCATCCAGTTGAAGTCTTACAGT